>NC_138875.1:43578509-44227850 GCF_965194805.1 Balaenoptera borealis | reverse complement strand
GGCCACTCTTCATCGCGGTGCGCGGGCCTCTCACTCTCGTGGCCTCTCTTGTTGCGGAGCACAGGCTCCAGACACGCAGGCTCAGTAATTGTGGCTCATGGGCCTAGTTGCTCCGCGGCATGTGGGATCGTCCCAGACCAGGGCTCGAACCCGTGTCCCTTGCATCGGCAGGCAGACTCTCAACCGCTGCGCCACCAGGGAAGCCCCCTGCTGTCTCTTTTTTAACACACTCCACTGAGAAGCCAGCCATACCTCAGGAGTGGGAGATGATACATCTGATCTGCCCTTTAAGTACTACCTATATAGAACATACGTTAAATCTTTAAGGAGAAAATTATCAAGCAAAGCCAAACTAAACCAAACCTCTACTTGTGGAACAAACAGAAAAGGAATTGTTCTGGTAAGTATGTGTGATAATGTGATTTCTAGTAAGAAATATATATTTGGTCTTCCTGTTCCTGCCACAGTGCTCCTAAAAACCTTGGAATTTCCTAAGTGATGAGAACTGTAAAGGTGTCTTATGTTAGTGAGGTGACTTTTGGAACTCACCTAAGGATGGGGGCTGGTTGCCAGGGGAACTGACCAAGATTAAAGGGTTGGAACTTTCATCCCACCCCCTGATTTCCAGGGAAAGGTGGGACTGGAGGTGGAATCAATCACCAATGGCCAATGACTTAATCAATTATGCCTATATAATGAAGCTTCCACTGAACCCCAAAAGGCTGTGGTTTGGACAACCGGGTTGGTGGACACATGGCAGGATGGGGAGAGTGGGCTGCTTAGGGAGCGTGGAAGCTCCACCCCCTTCCCCCATACCTTGCCCTACACATCTCTTTCATCTAGCTATTCCTGAGTTATATCCTTTTATAATAAGACAGTAATCTAGTAAGAAAAATGTTTCTCTGAGTTCTGTGAGCTCCTCTTGCAAATGAATCCAACCCAAGGAGGGGGTCATTGGATCAGAAGCGTGGGTGGCGACCTGGATTTGCAACTGACATCTGAGGAAGGACTAAGTCCTTAATTTGTGGCGTCTGATGCTATTTCCGGGTAGATAGTGTCAGAACGGAGTTGAGTTGTAGGACAGCCAGCTGGTAAAGGAGAATTCCTTGGCGGTGTGGGGAACGCCTGCCCCTCCTGCCCGCACGCCCACTCCTGACATCGGAATTGGGAGCAGAATCATCCGAGTGGGAATGTGAGGCAGAAATCTGTGTGACTGAGACTACAGAGGACTTGCTCAGACTGAAGAGTTTGCTTTACCAAGGAATTTATTATTTGACCTGCCAATCCAAGGACTAAGCCTCAGACTTAAGGCTCTCCTCATCTCTGCTATTAACTGCTCTTGGCCTCCTGAAGACGTAAGGCCTGGATTCCGGTTTCTGCCATTCAGTAGGCCCTTCTGTTCCAGAGCTGATGGCTACAACAGATTGCGAGAATATCTTGAGCTCCCCTCCCCGCTCCCTGTCTAGCCACACGTGGACCCAGCAGAAATAGGTCTTCCAGAGGCTTGGAAAAGTCATACATGGGCAGGTGCAGGCGGAAGAGGGAAAAGGTTAGATATTTTTAATTTTGTAAGTGATTAAATTGTTTGCAGGTTCCCAATCACTACATTAGGACATCTAAACTGTGAGGAGAATATTTTAAAAAGGAATCTTATTTGTACATCTTTCATATAACTACCTCAAGTGTATATAGTTCAGATAATGTGTTGAGTTAGCTATCTGGGTTTTTTTTTTTTAATGAATTTATTTGTTTATTTAGTTTTGTCTGCATTGGGTCTTCATTACTGTGCACGGGCTTTCTCTGGTTGTGGCGAGCGGGGGCTACTCTTTGTTGCAGTGTGAGGGCTTCTCATTGCGGTGGCTTCTCCTGTTGCAGAGCACGGGCTCTAGGTGTGCAGGCTTCAGTAGTTGTGGCACGCAGGCTCAGTAGTTGTGGCTCGAGGGATCTAGAGCACAGGCTCAGTAGTTGTGGTGCAAGGGCATAGTTGCTTCGTGGCATGTGGGATCTTCCAGGACCAGGACTCGAACCCGTGTCCACTGAATTGGCAGGCGGATTCTTAACCATTGCGCCACCAGGGAAGTCCCAGTTTTTTTGTTTTTTGTTTTCCTTTTCCAAGTATTTTCAAATATTACATGTTTTTTTGGGTTGACTTGTGTTCTTACTCTAATGGTCACAATAAAAAGATTTAAGTTTTTGTCGTCATTTTCTGATAACTGTATAACCAACAAAAACAAAGTCATCCCCAGGTCCTTAAGGACTGCCTTTCTGAATGAGTAGCTTTAGATCAAAGGCGTCCCCTTTCTGCGGAATGACTCAGTCTTCATAAACCTTAATGAGAGCGATTTGGTATCCTCCAAAGCAGCTAGGATTATGCAACATTTCCTTTCAGATGGAGCCTTGGAAAACTATCACATGTAAGGAGCACGTGGGGTTGTCAAGATGGTGTGATAATGCACTAACTGATAAGGCAACTGCACTGTCATCAATGTACAACAAACCCTTGCTTATCTGTAAACCTTAGCCAGACCCCTCATCCGACTCACAAGGGTGTTCTCTGCTTCCATAGTTCAGCAGTATTTCATGAATTAACTTTCATAGCCTGAAAGCTCCTAAGCTAATATTAAGATAACTATAAAAAAGGTAGTTAATATCAGAAAAGAACTGAATACACTTCTCTCCTTGAAAGCTCTAACAATCTCAAGAAATTTATCTATTTTCTATTCTTAATCCTCTTAATCTGCCTCCAATTTGTGTCTTCTTTTGGCTGCCGCTGCCTCTGGTTATAATTTCTTGGATCATTTATAGTAACAATATAAGAAGGAACAAGGAAGGAAGGGAAAGCTAAAGAATGATGGCCCTGAGTGACAGATGGGAATGTTTTCTCGAGAGAATTCTATCAGAGTCCACTGACTAGTGGCATTCATAAACTATGTGATATGCCAATCGACAAGTAGCCCACAAAAAAGACTCCCCATTAAATAGAACCCATTTAAACAGACCACTTCCTGCAGGTGTCACCCCTGGGCTTTGATCTCTCAGCTAGTAAATCCTCGAGCTGAGATTTTATAAACAGATAGGGTAGGGGGTCCCTGGAGGAAGAGAACCAGGCATGGCTCTCCTGACATAGGAGAAGCCATTTTTGGCCTAAGGCATTTTGTGATCTAAGCCTGGCCACATGCATGCCTGCCCTTGAACAGGTCTCAGTAATTAATGATATTAAGGGAAGTGAGGGAATTCAGGAACAAGGGAAAAGCAGTCAAGAAACAATAGTTCAGCAATAAAACAAGGTCCTGATTCCTCCTCAAGGGATATCATACCAATCTGATACATATCTGAGTTCTGCAGGAACTAAGGTCCCCCCATCCAGGTGGAGGATGGTAATGACCTGCTGAGACCCCAGACTGGTTGGAACTTAAGGGATGATGATCTTAACCTTTTCTGACCCTCTTGACTTCAATCAGCTGAAGCTTGGATGCTGGTAAACTTCGCCCCAATTCTATGCTGAATTCTCTTCTGCTCAAGCCCTTTCATGAATATGCATATACCACCCAAACCCCTTCATGAATATGCATATACCTTTAGCTTGAAATTTCCCCAGTTTTGCTGTTTGGGGAGGCACTGCTCTGGGAAAGATCCCTGGTGTTCTCCCTACTTGCTGCAAGAAATAAATCCTTCCTTCTCCTGCTCTTTGATTTGGTTACGTCTTTTGGCTCGACACCCACCAAGAGGCGAACCCAATTTTTGGGTAACAATTTGACCAGGACCTTCTGACTCAAGAGTCCAGGCATTTAACCACTGCTCCCTGGCAGAGTCTATGAGAAATGAGAAAGAAAGTGTAGCTGTCTTTAAGGAAGCACAACTGCTGTTGAGTCACAGACATCCCAGTGGAATTCCAGAGAAGTAAGAAAGATAAATTCTAGAAACAGCTGAGTTGAACTTTGACTTTTGGTTGTATAATTCAGGACTCCTTGGCTTATAAGTGAAGAAGTGATAAGTTTGCTTAAGCAAATGGGAACTGTATTGGCTTGCAAATTCTGACCTTGGGAAGGCTGGGTTCGAGCTGGCCCAAGGAATGAACGGAATCAGGAACATGTGTGCTACCGAGTCGAGTCTCGTTCTCAGCCGTCTCAGTTCCACCTCTTTGTGTGTGCTGGCTTTGTTCTACCAAACCAGCTCCTCTGTGGTAGGGGACGGGGTGCTGGTGCTGCCAGACTCAGGGCCTAACGGCTCTGCCGCAGCAGACAGGATGTGGTGCTTTCTGCCTCCAGCCCCATTCTGCAGTATCCTGGGGAAGGGTTTTGACTGCCATGGCTTAGCTTATGTGCCAGTTTCTTGCGGCCAGGGGTAAGGTGCCCTGTTCAGCCCAGTCTGGTTCAGTGCACACACTTGTGGCAAAGGAACGGGATGGAACAGATGCTGGGAAATCACTGTGGATTGGATGCCCACTCTATTTTGTGCCCGCTATAGGTAACTGATGTTGGAATGACCAAAAAATTTAACAAAAATTTTTAAAAATTTAAAAAAAGGATAAGATTGTGTTTTATACAGTATGCCACAGGCCAGGTTTGATTCCTTAACCAGATGACCGTGCAATTAGACTCATTAATTATCCTCTTCTTTATTTGACAAACCACTAATATAACATTATATGTCAATTATACTTAAAAAAAAAACCCTTAAAAATATATCAAATTATACACTTAAAAAAAAGAAAAAAGACAAAAAACACAGGTACTGGGGAGGGAGTTGGGGGGTGATTTCCTGCTACATATTCTTCTGCAAGACACAATCAACCCTGGTATCAGAAGCCCCTTCCCACCATGTCCTGCCTTCCTCCTGCATTATTCTGGCTGCATTATTCTGGAAGACTTCAAGGAAAATGAAAGTAGTTAATGGCCCCCCAAAGTCGGTGACTATGAGATACATCCCACATAGTTATTCTTTAGAGATCTTTTTCTCATTCATTAAAAGGAATGAAAGACTGCCACTCTATTTAGCATTTGAATTTCTTATACTTAATCATGTTTCTTTCCATTTGGTTTTAAAAATTGCATATGTTAAGATTTGTAGAAATAAAAACACTGCTTAGTCTAGCACTAGAGATAGTCTTATTAGACAAAAAAAAAAGCCTTAGTTACCATCTAAAAATTCTGATGATAGTTAAAAAGGACACACTAATTGTAAATAATGGGAATAAAGAAATAAACATTTTAATTTTGTAATTATTAGTCAGTTATTGCAAAATTCAAAAGAATCTAGAAAAAATTGCCAGAGGTAATAAGTTCTCCTAATTGTATATATAACGTAAATATTGAAGATTTATTACTGTATGTGTGTGCCATAATGCTAAAATATACAATGATAATGAAAGATTCTTTTT
This sequence comes from Balaenoptera borealis, assembly GCF_965194805.1. Taxonomy (NCBI): domain Eukaryota; kingdom Metazoa; phylum Chordata; class Mammalia; order Artiodactyla; family Balaenopteridae; genus Balaenoptera; species Balaenoptera borealis. Next base: position 44,222,470 of record NC_138875.1, on the reverse strand, counting down.
TTTTTCTTTGTGCAAATATTGAATTACTGAGAGTTAACTCAGGACACACAACATTTAAGAAAATCATAAAAAGCTTAACATGAAAAATAAAAGAGGACAAGAATAAATGGACAGATACATAATATTCCCAGTTGAGAATTTTAAATAAAGGAGACAATAATCTTAACTAAATATAATACATAGGTTTATGCATCACTGATGCATTATCAAGGGAAGTTATAACAGAATAGAAAATAGAACTTGACAATCTGATAGTCACCAAGAGCACTAAAAGGACTCAGTATGAATTTATAAATGTGTACATATTTACATAAAATTGATCATATTTGAAACATTTTAGAAAGTAATGAAAACCAAAACATTATACTACTGAGTTAAAAGAAGAAGAATTGCCCAAAGGATTCTATTCCATTGCTCATATATTATAAAATTAATGTATGACAGAACAGGAGCAATACGGCAACCAGAGGGTAATTCTGCCCTCAGCTTGCCTCTCTGCCTCCTTGTTTCCAGGGCTGAGTATCTTCCATGTACTTGGCTAACTGGACTCAGGGCCTGCCAGGTCTCCCTCTTCTCTACATACACATCTAAGGGTACAGATCACTATGCTGCTGTACCTTGCATCTGGCATTATCTCAGGCTTTTGGTGCAGGCGTTAGTTGAGAGGTCCCAGTTGCATGCTCCAGCTCAGTTTCATCACAGGGATACAGTGGGAGTATTAGACACTAGCTCAGTTCTATCAAAGTGATACTTTCTTCTTTGCTCTTTCTTATAGCAAATTTTTGGGGGAGCCTGAGGGAAGGCTTGGATGGATATGGCTGACAGAGGTGGACTTGAGAATTCCTGCTTCCCTGACTATAATACAATATAAACTCACTATAAATTCTTCCTAAGTCATTACTAAGATTATTGTGGTAACTGGATAGCAGGATAGGGAAAATTAATTTAGATTTATACTTAGTTTATATACTGCAATGAATTTGAAACTGTTCAGAGGCTTAAACATTAAAAAGTATATGAAAGACTGGAGGAAAACAGGATAGCATACGTTTCCCTAGCCTGGGCAGTAAAATTAAGGTACCGTTAACAGTAACCTCAACATAATAAAGGCCATATATGACAAGTCCACAGCTAAGGTCATACTCAGTGGTGAAAGGTTGAAAGCTTTTTCTTTAATATCAGCAAAAAGACAAGGGTACCCACTCTAGCCACTCCTACTCAACATAGTACTGGAAGTCACAGCCAGAGCAATCAGGCAAGAGAAAGAAATAAAGGGCATTCAAATTGGAAAGGAAGATGTAAAATTGTCTATGTTTGCAGATGATGTGATGCTATTTAAAGAATATCCTAAAGACACCACCAAGGAACTAATAAACAAATTCAGTAAAGTTGCAGGATATAAAATTAACATACAGAAATCAATTGAGTTCTATGCACTAACAGTGAAATATCTGAAAGAGAAACAAAGAAAACAGCCCCGTTTATAATAGATTCACTTTGTTGTACAGCAGAAACTAACACAACATTGTAAAGCAACTATACCCCAATAAAACAAAACAAAACAAACAATAAAACATTTGGGAATAAATTTAACCAAAGAGGTGAAAGATTTGTACACTGAAAAGTATAAGACTGATAAAAGAAACTGAGGAAGACACAAGTAAATGGAAAGATGTCATGTATTCATGGATCAGAAGATTTAATATTGTTAAAACGTCCACATTGCCCAAAGCCGTCTATAGATTCAATGCAATCCCTATCAAAATTCCAATCCCATTTTTTATAAAAATAGAAAATCCTAAAATTCATATGAAACCACAGAAGACCCCAAATATAATAGGGAAGAACCTTTGTATTCTATTACAAGTTAATCCCTAAAGGGATGTTGCCTATAAGCTTAAATTATACCTAATGGCCCATCTCTGGGAAGCCGGCCTCCCCAGGTAATGAGCATTAAGCTCAAATACCTTTGTCAGTTTCACAAGAAACATCCTGACCAGGCCCACCTGTGAATAACTGCTGGGAGATAGAAATCATCACATCCCCTCCGGAAGCTGACCAGAACCAGGAAGTGTTTGGCTTTACTCCCTCCCCTTTAGTATAAAAGAAGCCTGAATGCTCACTCAGGCAAGATGGTTTTTTGGGATACGAGTCTATCATCTTCTCGGTCTGCGGGCTTTCTGAATAAAGTTGCTATTCCTTTGCCCCTACAACTCATCACTCCGTTTATTAGCCTGCCGTGAGGCAAGTAGCACGAGCTTGGACTAACACATTTGGGCCCAGCCAGCCTGGAGCCTTGTTGCTTGTGGCTGGCCAACCCCAGTTGGGCCCGAGCAGCTGCCGGGACCACTTGTCCTAAGGATCTTCTCTTCAAAATTCCCCAAAGTGGCACCGGCTCCCCCAGGGCTTGGCAGTTGGAGCGAAGAATCGACACTTGGGAACCGAGGGGCTTCATACAGTAGGGTAAGTTGCTCTGGTGTGTACAGCCGGGAGCTTTATTTCCTCTCTGTTTGGGGCTTTTTTTCCGGAATAAACCAATTTCTTTTGTATTTGAGTGGGGTACCCTGTTGGAGAGAGGAAAGAGCTGTTGGACTTTTACCCAGTTTGTGAACCGGTTTGTGGTTTCTTTGGACGCTAGCATTTGTGTGTGTCGTTTGTGGTTTTTTGGCTTGAATTCCTGTCTTTAAAAATAGGGAATGTTTCAACTATCCTTAAAGAAAGTGCTCTGAGGCGCATTTTGGATAAGTGATCTGATTACAGCTCTGAACCCATGGGTGAGAAGAGGATGATATTTTATTGTTACGTTGTGTGGCCACAGTACCTGTGAGGATCTCCACAAGGGGTTTCGGCTGGCTTATCTTGGGGCCCTGTGCACCGTGTACTGCTACCCTTGCTGTGTTAATTACATCGTTTATGGTCTCCTGTGTCACAGGTATATGTAAAACCCCAAGATTGAACTTGAGGGTTTATTTAGAATTTTCTGTTTGTCCTTTAGGTTTTTTGTTTCATTTTGTTTGGTTCTGTTTCTCCATTTACAGCCAAATCGGTTTTGCGATATTTAAAACTTTTACTAATGGAGGAAAGGAACAGGGAAAGAACAAAAAACCTGTCTGTTCTTGTCCAAGAGTGAGACATTCCCAGGAAGAAGAGAAACGTTCTACTTGGTTCCTAAAATCACCAAAATCTACACACAGAAATAAGTGTCTTTTCCATAAATACTAGTAAAAAGTGTTTAGCCATCTAGACAGCTGACCTTGATCTGTCCCATCTACCAGAAACCCAATTTGAATCCAACCTCTTTTGTAACTGGTGGGTTTTACATTGTTGTACCCAATTCACGGCTGAAATTTTGGAACGGGAACTGTGAGGTCCCTGTGTTTTTTTGTGTGTTTGTACGTGTGTTAATAGTTGTGTGGCATTTCCAAAATTAATTGTCTTAAAGGAAATTAAGTGCTTATATATATACTCATATAAAAAACTGGCCAGAATGAATTTTGGGTTCACATGATCTAGGAAATATTCGGTATTGAATTAATATCTGGTATCAGAGTTAACTTAAGCTTGTTGGCTTGATTAATACAGACATGTCTTTTGAGTCATCAACGTTAAGCATAATATTTTATTGAACTTAGGTTTACTAGAAATTAAGTAAGACCTTATTATTCTTGTTACAAAATATGTCAGCAAGAAAAATAATATGATAAGCTTTTGAGTAAATAAAATAGAGGTAAATGAGTTAAGAGTTTTAGGTAAACTCTATAGATATAATTATGTTTTGGGAATGTCTATGTAAAATAGTCTCAAGATTTTGTATTTTGAAACTAAACTAAATTAAATGAAGAGAATTCATTGACTATCTGGGTCATTTCAAATAGGATAAAATATTAGAACATTATTTGCTGGGCATATCTAAATTTGCCTATCTTTGCCTTCTCCAGAGAGTTTGTCAATCAGGAAATGCTGGTATGACAGTTTACAAGTACTTGCTTCTTGGTTTTCACTAGAGATTAAGGTTTTAAGGTTAAGAATTATAAGGGAAACATTTCAGTATGCAAAGATGTAGGATGTGTGTCTTCAGCAGAGAAAGTATGAGGAATGAAAATGCATTTTGTAAAAGGGAAAAAGGTGGTTTTGTCCTAGAGCTGGTTGTTTCTGAATGGAAAAGAAAGTGAGGGACAGAATAATATGGATACAGAAATTTTGTGGAGGAGGAACACTGAAAGAGTTTTGTGCATAGTCAGGATTGGCTAAGATTGAACTTAAGAAAATGAATTTTAAAGGTAAAGTGGCACAAAACCTGAATTTGGTTCTCTAAGAGGACAAAGTTTTCTTAAAATATTGAACTGCTTTTGGTAATAGATTGCGAGTTTCTTTAAGTGATCTGTACTTGCCTTTGAGCTCTTTTATTATCGGTGGTTAAAACTTTTTGATATTTCTGACAAACTTCCCAAAGATCAAATTCTAAATGAAGTTCACTTGACCTCTAGCTAACTTTGAGGTTTTCCAAAGGGTCCCTGGAACAACTCAAATTATTTTCTCTCCATCTCAGAGAGAGAAATATTAAACTAATTAGGCCTATTTGATATGTTAAATTATGTGGGCAGCATCATCAAATAAGTGGTGATAAAACTTCTTGTATCATGTGGGTAAATGCTATTAACGTACACATTCTGGAAATCATATGGAACTCCTAAAGTTCTAGTATATCCTGGTAAACGATAGCAGTCATAATTTTATTTTATTAAAAATTTTAAAACAATTTTTAATTTTTATTTTATCTTTTGGCCACACTGTGCAGCATGTGAGATCTTAGTTCCCTGACCAAGGATGGAACCTGTGCCCCCTGCACTGGAAGCACAGAGTCTTAACCACTGGACCACCAGGGAAGTCCCATCAGTCATAGTTTTAGTAATTATCTTAAATTGTTGTATGTCACAGCAGTAACCAAGTTTCTTTTCAGTTGCATTGTAATCCCAGTTGGTTGATGCCAAAGCAAAAAGGCAACCTTTTAATGGTTAGAGGTGATCAATTGCTATTTATGGTTTTACAGTGGCTTTTGAATGACTCTTTAGCTATTTTGTGAAGAGCAGGGAAGAATGATGAAATTCTTATGTGCAAGCATTTGTCCTATTACATCAGGGAAAATAAGAAAAGGAAGGGAACGAGAGTGAGGATATGTTGCTTCAAACCTTAACCCCTCCCTTTGAGCTAGCTGTCCCAGCCGCTCTGGCAGTTATGCCAGTCTCAATCAGTGGTGGAAGAATGGTCTCAGAATTGTCTCAATTGGCCAATTAAGTTTAATAGTAAAAGACTGATTAATGATAACAATGCATCGTAAAACCTTCAGAAGGAAAGGAGAATATTTTGTGAACAATTTGTTTTGTGTGTAGCAGTTTTAAGTGATTTTTATTTTTTTAATTATTAAAAAATTTTTAATTGAAATATAGTTGATTTACAATGTTGTGTTTCAGGTGTACAGCAAAGTGATTCAGTTATACATGTATATATCCTTCTTTAGATTCTTTTCCCTAATAGGTTATTACAAAATATTGAGTACCATTCCCTGTGCCATACAGTAAGTCCTTGTTTATCTATTTTATATATAGTAGTGTGTATATGGCAATCCCAAACTCCTAATTTATCCCTCCCCCTGTCCCTTTCCCCTTTGGTAATCATAAGTTTTTTCCTATGTCTGTGGGCCTATTTCTTTTTTGTAAATAAGTTCATTTGTATCATCTTTTTAGATTCCACATATAAGCGATATCATGATATTTGTCTTTGGCTTACTTCACTTAGTGTGATAATCTCTAGTTCCATCCATGTTGCTGTAAATAGCATTATTTCATTCTTTTTTCATGGCTGAGTAATATTCCATTGTATGTATGTACCACATCTTCTTTATCCATTCCTCTGTTGATGGACATTTAGGTTGCTTCCGTGCCTTAGCCATTGTAAATAGTGCTGCAGTGAGCATCGGGGTGCATATATATTTTCAAATTATGGTTTTCTCCAGATATATTCCCAGGAGTAGGATTGCTAGATCATAGGGTAGCTCTATTTTTAATTTTTTAGGGAACCTCTATACAGTTTTCCATAATGGCTGCACCAATTTACATTCTTACCAACAGTGTAGGAGGGTTCCCTTTTCTTCACACCCTCTCCATCATTTATTGTTTGTAGACTTTTGACGATGGTCATTCTGACTGGTGTGAGGTGATACCTCATTGTAGTTTTGATTTGCATTTGTCTAATGATTAGTGATGTTGAACGTCTTTTCCTGTGCCTTTTGGCTGTCCCAATGTCTTCTAAGTTATTTTTTAAAATCAGTACTTTTTAATTGGTTAAAGCCCTTCTTAAGGAAATTATCCCCTGATTTGGATTAAGGCATTGGGACTACATTCATCCTGGAGACCACAATCAACAGGAAAAACTGAGAAAATGAATACCAACTTAACTTGGGATAAGGCCTTGCCAGTTGCCTTGCTCTGGATCAGTGGCTCCCAGAAGCAGGCTTAAATTAAGCCCCTTTGAAATATTGTGTGGTAGGCTATTCCAGGTGTCTGCCCAGGTGAGAGAATCTGTAAATGCTCTAAAAGAACTAGCAGTTGCCAACTTGTTAAAACTTTGGGCTCTATACCAACCTCTGTTCACGCATTTGCCTCCAACAGGTCTGCCCATCCAACTGAAGTAGATGGTTTTTTCACTGGAGCTGGAGAAGCATCAACCAATTTGTGTAATTTTGTCCAAATAAACAACACAGGAATTTAGTACATGTATTGGGAACTGGAACCAAAACCCCAAGTTGAATTACAAATGAACAAAGTGCTAACTGGGTTCATCACGTTCAAATAGTTGTAGATAAAGGACTCACTAAAGATTCTAAGGAATATTTGTAGCTTCTGGAAGTAGTCAGAGTGGTCTTTGTCCCTTTTCCCACAAGATTATGGAATGGACATTGACAGTGGGGAATTGTAGTAATAGGGAAGAACCTTTGTATTCTGTTACAAGTTAATCCCTAAAGGGATGTTGCCTATAAGCTTAAATTATACCTAATGGCCCATCTCTGGGATGCCTGCCTCCCAGGTAATGAACATTAAGCTAAAATACCTTTGTCAGCTTCATAAGAAACATCCTGACCAGGCCCACCTGTGAATAACTGCAGGGAGATAGAAATCATCACATCCCCTCCTGAGGCTGACCAGAACCAGGAAGTATTTGGCTTTACTCCCTCCCCTTTAGTATAAAAGAAGCCTGAATTCTAAGTCAGGCAAGATGGTTCTTTGGGACACAAGTCCACCATCTTCTTGGTCTGCTGGCTTTCAGAATAAAGTTGCTATTCCTTGCCCCAACAACCTGTCTCTCCATTTATTGCCTGTCATGCAGCAAGCAGTACAGGCTTGGACTTGGTAACACAAATAACATTTGAATTTCTTATACTTAATCTTATAAAAAGCAATCCTGAAAAGAACAAAGCTGGAAGCATCACACTACCTGATTTCCAACTATACTACAGAGCTCTAGTAATCAACACAGTATGGTACTTTCATCAAAACAGACACATAGATCAATGGAACAGAATAGAAAGCCCAGAAATAAACCCTCATAGAGAGCCAAGAATACTCAGTGGGGAAAGTATAGTCCCTTCAATAAATGGTATTGGGAAAACTGGATATTCACATGCAAAAGAATGAAACTGGATTCCTATCTTTCACCACTCACAAAAATTAACTCGAAATGGGTCTATTGAAGGCTTAAACATAAGACCTGAAACTGTAAAACTCCTAGTAGAAAACATAGGAAAAATGCTCATTGACATTGGTCTTGGCAATGAATTTTTGGATATGATACCAAAAGCCCAACCAACAAATGCAAAAATAAATGATTGGACAACATCAAACTAAAAAGATTCTGCACAGCAAAATAAATCATTAACAAAATGAAAGGCAACATAGAGAATGGGGGAAAATATATGCAAACTATCTATCTGATAACGGGTTAAGGAACTCATACAACCCAATAGCAAAAAACCAGTCGTATTTAAAAATGGGCAGAGGACCTGAATAGACATTTTTCCAAATAAGACATACAAATTGCCAGTAAGTACATGAAAAGATGCTCAATATCACTGATTGCGAGTGCGCATAGACTCTGGTGGTGGTGCAGCTGTGTCACGGTGGCTAAGCCATGATGCCAGACTGGGACATAGCTGTCCTGAAGCTGTCCTTTCATGGAAGGTTGCTACTGCTGCTGATGTGCTGGAGCTGTCCTGTGTTCTCTGAAACCATGCTAGAGTGTGTGGCGGTGTTACCAGTGCTGCATAAGAATCTTTTTTATATTTTATATTTTTATTACTTATTTTTGTCTGTGTTGGGTCTTCATTGCTGTGTGTGGGCTTTCTCTAGTTGTGGTGAGTGGGAGCTATTCTTCGTTGCAGTGTGTGGGCTTCTCATTGCGGTGGCTTCTCTTGTGGAGCACGGGCTCTAGGTGCACAGGCTTCAGCAGTTGTGGCACACGGGCTCAGTAGTTGTGGCTTGGAGGCTCTAGAGCGCAGGCTCCGTAGTTGTGGCACATGCGCTTAGTTGCTCCGCGGCATGTGGGGTCTTCCCGGACCAGGGCTCGAACCTGTGTCCCCTGCATTGGCAGGTGGACTCTCAACCACTATGCCACCAGGGAAGCCCAGGATCTTATATAACGATAATTCTTTTGGTTTTTCCTTTGCTTTCACCATTTCCCTAGGACTTTGTTTTTGTTTTTTTTTAACATCTTTATTGGAGTAAAATTGCTTTACAATGGTGTATTAGTTTCTGCTGTATAACAAAGTGAATCAGCTATACATATACCTATATCCCCATGTCTCCTCCCTCTTTTGTCTCCCTCCCACCCTCCCTATCCCACCCCTCTAGGCGGACACAAGCTATCTATTTTACATTTGGTAGTGTATATATGTCCATGCCACTCTCTAACTTTGTCCCAGCTTACCCTTCCCCCTCCCCATGTCCTCAAGTCCATTCTCTACGTCTGCGTCTTTATTCCTGTTCCCTAGGACTTTGATGTGAGTTCATGAGACCTTCTCAGAGGAAAGATATTGGACTTACTAAGGATGTGCAGAACTCAATTCTACCTCACCTATCAGAAACCTGGTACTGCTTTTTTTTAAGCCAATCGTGGGGTCTGATCACTTACCATTTAGGGTCCTCTCAGAGCAGGTGCCCAGTGACCATTAATGACAGTCTCTTGGTTGGCCAATCCCACTGCCCTCTAGACTTGATTCATAATGTTCAACCCTCCAAGTGAGGACCGCCTAAGTAAAGCTGTGATTCCAACTCACATTTCAGCGCCCAAGGGTGTCCTTGTATGATGGTATTGCAGTGTGACTTCTGTTTACAAGTTCACCCAGAAATTATTTTCAATGCTACTGAATGCAACTGTACAATCCATTTCATCCATCCATTCGTTCATTCATTCAACAAATAGTTTCAAATGAAAAAGTTTTGGTTCTTAAAATAGCGAGATTTATCACCTACAGTTCATTGCCAAATGGCAGCGAATGAATAGTTCTTTTGTATTTCAACATACTGGAGGTAGACTGTTAATTGATTAATTTCATTGACCTGTATTTGGGTTTCGAGTCTTATAAAATGCTGATGTATTATAACTCAGTGTACAAAGTGATAAATGCTCTTTGAAATTTATGGAAAACATCCAGTACTCTTACCCATGGAATTCTTATCTGTATCTTTTTACTAGCATCCCCTAGCCGTCCTTCTCTGACAGCAAATGGAAAGAGATGAACTTTAAAAATCTTTCAGAAAGCAAAGAAGTCCATCTGTAGAAATATAGGTTATTGCTATCTTTAAAAAAAAAACTCAAGCTAAAAATTCCATTTTTCTCCTTCTGTTCAAATCCAACTGTCCATCTGCTCTGCATTCCTTGCTTCCCTGTGGCTTACTTTGCACCTTTTCCCGGGTTTATTAACACTTGTCATTCATTCATCTGCTCTCAAATCGGCAGCAGCCGTGGTCTAATTTAACAGCTAAATGATAGACTGTTCCTCTGGCTTTCATGTAGCCTAATTTGAACAATCTGCAGCCCTGTTTATTTTATTTTAATTTTCAGCCTTCTGTGGACGTTATCTCGAAGAGCAGCAGAGGACGTTTGTTTCTGAGCTCAGTGCAACAGATGCTCTGCTTATCTTCCCATAGAGAAGGTGACCAGGAAAACTAGAACCACGACAGTTTGGGGGGCTGGGTGAACCTGCATCGGTAGAGGTGCTTCTGGGACAGGGGGAAGCTTTCTCTGACCTCTTTCCCATTTTGAATACTGAAAACACAAAGTGAAGAGAGGCATGCTCTTTTAAAATATAGAATGTCTGTATAAAACTATTCTATAACACATGGTAAGATACTAGGTTATAGGACTCTTGGGGTTCCTATTCATCTTTACTACATTCCTAGACTTCCTCTCATCTCTCTACCCCTACCCCGCTCCACATGCTTGAAAGTACTCAGTTAATATTCATAGAATTGAATTGAATAGATTAGCATAATCAAAGCCCTGGTAAATAACACATTTCAAAGAATTAGTTTTCAGAAAGAAGCTTTAAAACAGACAATATCTTGTTTGGATCATTATTAATAGCTGGTTAGGCCTAAATAATATTCAGGGTACATTTTTCACTTGTCTATCAAATATAATTGTGTCATTCTCCCTCTTCTCAGAAAGGCAGTCATTCTGTTTGACATATAATGTTAGGCAATGAACAAAACCCATCACCCCAAATTCCAAATCCTTGTGAAATTTGAACTAAAAGACTATAAACTTATAGCAAAAAGACAAAACCTCTATTATCCAGAATTTATTTTCTTACATAGTTTATACTATTTCTTGCTTAAAAATTATATTACAGCACAAACTGTTGGGTGTAGGACAGGCTCAAGGATGTATTATACAACAGAGGGAATATAGCCAATATTTTGTAAACTGTAAAGCTGTGTAAAATTAAAAATTAAAAAAATTGTATTACAATTGGATATTTGTGTAGACTTAGCGCAAATAGTTTTGCAATTGTCACAGGCCTTGGTTCTAACTGTGACCCAGTCTAAAGCATCAGGGCCTGTTGAGAGGGTCTCAGTGAGGGTGTGATGAGCATTCTGTAAAACCTTTCCCTGTGGAACAATACTGGATATTGAGTCAGGGCTGATATGGATGGAGGGAAGGTGGGTGAAATATGAAGATTCGAGAAAGGGAAAATGGGCTGGCCACAAGGCCAATTTGAGAAAATCCTGTGCGTTTACCATTCATCCCTTCATAAATACTACTGAGAACCTTCCTTGTGGCAGGCTCCATTTTAGGCTCTGGGGATACAGCAGGTGACAGAACAAAGTTCCAGCTCTCTTTGACTTTACATGCAATCAATAAAACCATAAGAAGAAATGTTAGGCAAAGGATTACAAATCAGCTTAAGTACAAGATTGTGATTGTGTGGCTACACTATTCTGGGAAGTCTGGTCATGTCTCTTGAAGGTGACAATCAAGTAGAAATCGGAGTAATTTATAGCACCAAACATGGAAAGTACTGAGGTATTCTTCAGGAACATTTTCTAATGAGTTCTTAAAATGACCATTCAAGGGAAGTGTTGAAAGCTGAAATCCTTCTCTTGGAAACTTTTCCACCATTGCCCTCTAACATTCTGCTTATACGTCTATCATAGAGCCTAAAACACTTTGATGTACTGATAATTTCTTTACATGTCTCTCCTCTTGTTTTCTCCTGTAAGCGCCTTAAGGACAATCTTTGCATCTTCCTTTTTTTTTTTTTTTTTTTTTTGTCTGTGGCTGGCAATTCCTGGCATGGAGTAAGTATTTAATAAATGCAAGTTCAGTGAATTTATTTGTCTCATCTCCACAACTAGACAGAAAGGCGGATATTGCGTCACATGTATTTTTGTATCCCCCTGAGTGCCTGGCATCAAGAGGGACAGAGAAAGTGGTGGATAAAGCTTTGCCAATTGCAGGTTCTCGTATAAAAGCACCTTGAAGTCTTTGCTCAAATTCCAAATGGTCTTTGAGACTTTCCTCAAAGGGTAAAATGGAAAGATGGCGGAATAGCCAAGGTTAAAGGGAGATTTAGACAATAGTCAGGTTTTTTAGGGTGTTTATTGGATTTTTGAGTAGATCAAAGTTGGGATTTAGGGCTGGATAAAAGGAGGGGTAGTATGGAAATATGTGGGGAATTTGGGGTCGGGGGTTGATGTATTGGACACAGGATATTTCTGAAAAGGTCATATGACGTTCTCAAGGATAAAAAATGTTTTCAATAAAAGGCAAGCACATTTTTTATACAAGAAAATGATGACACAGTAATTGTGCTAGTTTGGCTTTTTGTTTTCTTGCTAATATTACATCACTGAGTCACACAAGCGTGGTGAGGAGGGGACAGTAAAAATAAGTTATCAATGCACTATTAACTCAGCGTGCTCTTACCTATTAATAAGACATTGATGTCTCCTCTTATGCGTGTCCCATTGCAAAGCATTTTCTCATTACCTCCAAGTGGCATACACAAAATGGCTTTTTTAATATACTCTTGCCTGTGGATGCTTGGTGCTAAAGACTTGTTTAAATGGTCAAAGATATCCTATTTAAGAAACAGGAAACACTTACATTGCACATTATCAACATTAGAACAGAATCTCATTATCCGTTAGCTGGTATTTGTACGATTTATAACTCACTTTAGATTGAGTTTTGCAGGATTTCATGATCTTTGCCACATCATCAGCTGAAAACGTAGGTGCTGCGTCCTTGTTCATCAGTTGATATTATTAGTGGGGATTATGGCCTCGTGTTTTCTAGGCTGCAGAAATCTTTTAAGAGATGCTGCTAATTAACTATTAAATAAATGCTTGGATGAAGTTATCTTCATAACAAATAAGCTACTTGGAAATTGCTTTCAATAAAATGGGATGAGTTAAATTTCTTTCTATTTTTGTTAACCTTTGCCTGTCTGCTCTAAACCCCAGGCAGAACACTATACTGTGTGTGCTTTTTTTTTTTTTTTTTAAGACTTGTGCTCTCTAAAAACTTTTGAAAGAAGGAACTGGTAAAGAGATCTTCTCTGAAATAGCCTGTGGGAGATGCTCCAAGTGATTACTGATGTCCTATCTGCTTTGAGACGAATCTGGCACAATGCATCCAGTTGTTCACACAGAGAGAGAAGGAAATCTAATAGAGGCAAATGTTTCAAACCATAGAAAGACAATCATATTATAATTTAGCAAGAATTACATATTAAGTTGCAGACTTTTTCAATGAGAAAAGAAAAAGAAAAACTAAAAAGCTAGGAAAATGGTGTGCCCTGTATTTTTTTAAGCCATGACATTATTTCACTGGACTGAAAACTAACTGTAGGCTTCAATTGTAAGACTCAATGTAGACTTCAGTTGTAAATTTAAGAAAAAGATTTAAATAGGTAAATATGGCTATCTCAAGACATATCTTTTCTAAAAATTCACTACTTGAAGAGTTTGTTTTCAAAAGCAGAATGGGAATGGTTAATTTGTTTATATTCACCAGTCCAACAAAAGAAATATTTTTTGAACCTGACTAGGGTGGGACAGGCTGAGGGGCAGGTGGGGCAGTCTTGGGACCAGGACTAAAGTAAGACATGAGAGCTTATAATCTAGAGACAAAACGAGAAGCTTAGACCCCAGATCACCTTCTGGAGGAGAATGGCTCTTACAGTCCTCATATGGGGACTTGCATGCTGGTTCAAACAGTGTTGAGGATAGAGCCAGCCTAAGGCATCACAGAACAAAGACCAGGAAAATGAGAAAAAGGCTGCTATAACATCAGAGAAGAAGAGGATTTGCTGAATTAAAATCCACCAACCAACCGATGCACTCACTCACCCACTCACCCGTCAAACAACCAACAGATAGTACCGAACACCCACTACCAACAAATGGCTATGGTGGTTGCCACGGAGGAGACCCAGTTCCTGACTCAGAAAAGGAATCGAAATATCAACCCTTTCTTCCAGTGAAAAGGTCAATCCCTGATGGTTCATTATCTTCTCATTTCACATGACAAATAATAAAGAATCTCCCTCTTTCTGCTAATATATGAGTTTTGTTGCTTTTTTTGTTTTTCTGTTGGGATTAACTTTCCTGTTTCAAAGAAATGAAAGTGTGGTTCTTGCTTCCTAAAGGCAATTTTATTCCTTCTATACTGCTCCCAAGGCTCTATTTAAGCTTTGCAAAGTCAAAGGAAGTTAGATGTGGATTATCCTAGACGGAGCAGTATACTGACTCATCAACCATCCTTTGTGGAAGATAACACTTTGTTTTTCCTGTAACACCTTGTTGCATTCCATTCATGGGGGTTGTGGTGATGGGGGCTGTTGGTATAAATACATTTAGGCTGGAAGTGGCAGAACAGGGGAAAATAAATTTTAAAAACTATACGTATTTGTCTGGAGCTAAGGATAAAGAAATCAGCTTTTAAAAAAAATATTTCTTGGTTGACTTGTGGGTAAGTCTCTTTCTACCATCTTATCTTTCTTGTCAATATTCAGAGGTTTCAAAAGAAATTCCTGATGGAGAGGAACTCCAATCCAGCTCTAATTATACCAGTTTTGTTCCTGTTTTTATGTATTTCCTTCAATGTGGAGGACCAGTTTGATTTGTGGTTGTGGATTTTATGTACTGGGGAAGGGGGGGCCTTCATGGTCACGAGATAGCTGCTACTCTGGAATAAGTTTAAATTCCAGAACCCCAAACAAACTACACAAAAGGATTGCTTCAAGGTAGAAAACAGATCCTGGCCTTCACCAGAGTCTGCAGGAGGTGCCTGAGTCTCGGCTCTGGCTGTCTAGAGAGTTTCTCTAATCTCTGGATGGGCCTTGTCAAATCCATTCACTCATCAAGCTCTATTTCAATCCATCAGCCAACTGGGCATCCACTATAGGCTATGTACTGTACTTCATGTTGAACATAATCAATAAAATATGACTCCCTTCCCTAATGCATAGACTAGTGCCTTTGTTTTACAGTTTAAAAAAAAGTTTGTTTTAAATTCCCATTCATATCCATTTATGATAAAGTGAGGCTAATTTCTTTTTTCACTACGTTTAATACAAACTTGACATATCCATCCCCCGCCCCCCGAAAGAAAAAAAAGGAGTAGGGGAAGGGTGTTAACAGGAATGAGAGAACAGTTCTATGTTTTAATATTTTCGTGTATGTTGATATATGTCAGCAAGAAGGGCAAATGTATTTCAACTAGCAGGCAACTCCTTCTTCTGAAATAGGAAAAGGCTAAAAATATGAATCATGTCTATCTGTTCTTTATCCTGTTTGCCTGAGACTGGCTATGTAGTTTGCCAGGCTCAGTGCAAAATGAAAATTTGGAGCCCCTTGTGGAAATTAATCTCAAGACGGCAACAGCATAGCATTAACCCAAGTTTGGGGCATTTTTTTTTTTTTATTCCCTCTGGTACTTAATAAAGTAGGGAAGACTGGTTACAGCAGGAGTGGAGGTGGAAGGCCCAGACCCTACCCCAACCATGTGACACTAAATAAAAAAATAGCTGGGCATGGGCAAGGCTGAGGGTGGTGCAGCAAACACTGGCAGCCCAGGAGGGACACAATCCCCGTCCCAAGCTATGCCCACCATCAACCCTGGACCAGTGCTGTGATCAGTGAAGGGTGGGGCTCTTGGCTACAGAAGTCCCCGCAGCCACTGAGTGGCCCACTGGACTGTGGAGAAAGGGTGTCTTTGGTATTTGGACCCTTATTTTTTGACAGAAATCTGGACCCCTAGCTGGTCCAGTCAGACCCAGATTAAAAAGAGGCCATTGTATCTCAGACTTCTGGATTGTTCTTTTCTAGACCTAAAAGACCAATGGGTCATTGTTACCTGGTTCACCCAGGACAGAGGCCACGAAAGGCTTATTGTCACTTAGTTCTCTGGTTTACTCAGGCTCCTGGACATCAAAGAGTCATTGTTACTTAGGCTCCCAATTGGTCCACTCAGGACCCAACATCAATGAGTCACTATCACTTAGCCTTCTGATTGGTCCATTCAGAGCTTAGGACAATAATGGTTCCTGCTACCAAGACCTCTGATTGGTCAACAGGAACCCATGGTCAGGACCTGAGGGGCAGGTAGGGCCCTAGAAGCCCCTGGGATGGGGAACGGGATTAAGTGCTTAGAGTTGTGTGACTGCATAAGTTGCTTGCCCAGGAAACCGGTCTTGTACTTACTATTATATGGCATGGAGATCCCACATTTCTTATACCCTGCCAACAGCTTAATTTTTAGTGAGCCACATGGCCATGAAGAACTAAACTAGATGATCTCAAGGTAGTAGCCTCCATCAGCTTTCCAAAGCAAGGTCTGGGAAATGTTGGAGAGATATTAGGTTAAATATAGTCAAACAGGTTTTTACTGAGAATTTCTCAGAGCCTTTAATATACTAAAATGCATTATGCATTTTCAGGAGGTACAATATAATATGCAGCATTTCTCAAATTTTTGATGGGTTTGAGGCAACTGAAAATACAGGCAAGAATAAGGATGTGATTCCATAGAGTTAATGACCTAACTTGTTCTAGAGCTCAGTTCTGTCCTCAACTTCTGACTCATGTATCAAAAATATCTCCAGCAGGATGGCCTGCATTCCTATGGTCAACACTGGGGCAATGAATATATATTGCATAAGTGCCCGTGAAGACACTGCTGGTTGTTTATCCAGTGTCTCTTCTTCTTTGCTCGTAATCCTGATTTGCTCAGGGTTGAAAATACTCACCTAAGTGACATTCGCCCCTGGGGTGGTCATGTGACCTAGTTTTGGCCAAGTGGAAGTCTATAGGGATTTAAAAAGGACAGAGTCAGTGGCATGTGTCTTTTGCTCTTTACACTTCCAAGCTTGCTTTCTGCTTGGAAGTCAGGAAAAATGCTTGTGACTACAGGATCCAACTTATAATCATGAGGACGAAAGCCACCGGGGTAGTGCAGCAGGAGACCTGAACGATCCTGGTTCCAGGATGGCCTCCTTGAACAGCTGCACAAGCCCTAAATGCCTCCTTTGGGCTTCTTGTTACCGAGGAAAACGAACCCCTTTTCGACTAAGCGGCTGTAGTTGGGTTTTCATTCTGTGCAGACAAACAGAACCCACCTGGTGGGCGGCCTGAAATGCAGCACACCCAAAGCTGAAGCAGCAACCCCTTCCCACCCTGCTCCTCAGTTTCTTTTCTATCCAGTTGACCAGGTGGACAACCTGGATGTCATCCTCAATCCCTCCTCGCCTCTACTCCCAGGAGCCGTGACCCCTGTTCCACTGGTGCTGCTGAAGGTGCTCTGGGTACAGCTTTCCGCTCCACAGCCCTGCCCAGCGGAAACGCAGCCTCTAGCGCCCCTGGGGAGCAAGCTCTGCAGCCTCTGACTTTGAGGAGGTCCCAGGCTCACTGTAGTTTCAGAGGCCAGTGTGGCTGGCGACAGATAGGAGGGTACCCCGGTTAGGGATCGCCCCCTTGGTAGATCTCCGCCCAGCTCTGCTGAGCGATGCTTTGTGACTGAACTCCTGTTTCATCCTTCCAACCAGGATAGGGTCCAGTGGAGATTCTGGATTAGGCACCATCATTTATCATTAAATTCATATTCTATTGTTTCTTCTCATGTCTAGGAGCCCCTGAAACACTAGCATAATATCAATCTTTTACTTTCAGGTCCCATATTGTATTAGGAGGGGGAGTGGCGGAAGTTTGAGAGTCATAGGCACCTGGGGCTTTAGGCGCTTGCTTCCAAGTAGTAGCTGCCACGTTGGATCGATTACCAAGTCCTTTTGTTTTACCTCCTCAACTCTGTTCTAGTCGGTCCATTTCTCTACATCCCCACTGGTGCTACTCCACCTAGGACACCTCAACACTTGCATGAATTATGTGCTTTTCCTCATTGCTTCTAATGGCTCTCCCCACACCCAGGTTTTCTTCCTTTCAACCCATTTCCCCCGCTGCATTCCCAGTGATCCTATCGGCTCCTGTCACTCCCTACTTCCAATGATGGAGTTTCTCCACTGCTTGAAGACCAGCCTCCCTTGCCTTCAATGCAATGGCCTTCATGGAAAGGCCTCTTCGTACCGCTTCAGTTCTCACCGACGTTCTTTACTCGCTACACTGCGGTCCCACTGAACAATTTATGTCAGTGACGCTATGCTCTCTTGCATCTCCAAGACCTTGCCAATACTGCTTTCTCCCCTCTCACGTCTTCACCTTCTCCCTGCTCCCCTTCGTTTCCTAATTCTTACTCATCCTCCAGATTCGTGTTTAGGAGCCACTTCCTGTAGGAGGTCATCTCCAAGCTTCAAGTCACAGTGACCTTCTGCCCTGTGGACTCCCAGAGCACGTGTCCCCGCATCAGAGCACGGCCTCTGAGTCAGAAAGACTTGGATTTGAATCCAGGTTGACCATTTACTTTGCTGTGTGATCTTGGATGAGTTACCCTTTTAGACTCAGTTTCCTTATCTATAAAAACGGGAATAAGGAATTCCCTGGTGGTCCGGTGGTTAGGTCTCTGCGCTTTCACTGCCAAGGGCCCAGGTTCGATCCCTGGTCGGGGAACTAAGGTCCCACAAGCCGCATGGTGTGGCCAAAATAAATAAATAAATAAATAGATAGATAAAAACGGGAATAACAGTAGTAGTTACCTCTTACTGCTTCCGTGTAAGTTAAGTGAGATAGTGCATGTGATTTCCTGTGTTTCAATGAAGGGAACACAGTAATTACTCAATGAATGATTTTATTATTGTGCTAACTGTCTGTAAACCATCAGCTTGTGTCTTCACTCAGAACAGCTTTAGTACCTGGTCTGTGCAGAAAAGGTAATATATGCTCAAAAAGCACTGGCTAATGGTTAGAAGGAAAGTGTGTTACTCCCACACTGCCTTGTCCCTCATTTTTAAAGGGGTTTAATTCTATTTCAAAACAGAATTGAGTCTGTTTTTTGAACTCAGTGGTCCGTCAAGAGCTTCACATATGTCAACTCATTTAATTTTCGTAACCACTCTAAGAGGTAGTTGTCATTCTTACTTTATAGGTAAGAAAATGACGTCATAGCCACAGCAATAATAAAGAGCCGAACTCTGACTCAAATGCGGGACTGGCTGACTCCAAAGTTGTTCAATATTTGTCACCAGAAAAAGAAACCCTCCCTCAGGTTCTATCCTGAAGAAAAGGATGGACACACGTGCGGGAGGCCAATCATGCCCGTATGGGTGGCGTTTCTAAGCTTCTGCTGGGCGTCTGTGTAGCCTCGGGTGCAGTGATGAAGAGGTCTGTGGCTCATGATTGGGCCCATGTCCTCATGGGCTGAGACTGTGAGTCTTTGAGAGGGTGTTTGTTCAAGGCATAGGTGTTGGGGTCTGTGGATGTGTGTATACCTGGGTGCCTGGTACCCTGCTGGATACCTGCATTGTAAGCAGGCACATCTGCAGCTCAGGTCGATGGAGCAGCTGCACACAGAACCTCTACAGAAGGACTGGAAAAGCCTAAACGCACGTCTCAAGAGGAACCTCTTTGCAGAACTGGCTGTATAATCAGAGAGTCCAGGAGCTCCATGTCGCGCTGAGAAGCAGGAAGTGACCCTGTGGCCATGGCCAGCTGGGTGCGGTGCCAGGCCTGAGAATCAGAGAATAACTGGGTGTTGGTCAACCTTGGAGCACATGAGACACACTTTCCTCTAAACATACTGGGAATATCACTTAGGGACATGCCAGAGGGTGAGGGGCTGGCCGATCAACATTTTATTGACACTAAAAGTAAGTTCAAACCCGTCTTTAGCATTCACACAGCCAGGATTGGAAAGGCAGATTGTTACTGTTTGGGAATGACGGGAGGTACGTCACCCAAATTACTTCAGTTAATGAACCCAGACAACTGCACACCAGCCGTCCTGCCTCCTTCCATCTGCCTGTGACATCAGTCCAGTCCCTCCAGTGTCGTTTGCCTGCTGGATCACTTTGGCTGTTCACAAGGACACATTTATGAAACTCAGGTTAGAGAATGTTTTCAGGCCTCATAATGAGCTAACTGGAGACAGAGCAAAAAGAGGGTTCAGGGAAATGTGAAATTTAGGCTAAGTCTGGGTTAAGATCTAAGAAGTCTCAGGGAAAGAGGTGCTAGAAGAAACCCAGACTGGGGGGGAGACAGGAGGCGGGGTCCCTACTGGGAATACTGAGACCTACAGTGGTTGGTGAGGACTGCAGCTGAGTTAGGGGATGAACGAGTCTGGTAGTGGGATAATCCACAGCCTGGAACTTGAGTATTGGGATTGCTGAGGGCATGCTGGTGTCAAATCCTCAACTCTAGCAACAGCTACTGATTTTCTTATAAACATCCTGCCCCCACATGTCACCCTGACACTGGGTGACAGTCAGGAGGGGACAAAGCCTATGGATGGAAGATGGATACTCTAGAAATGGCCAAATACTGGCAACATGTTAAGGCAAAAAAATAACAAAAATGAACGAGACCTCTCTCAAAGAAGTTGTCCAGGGTTAAATAATAGCATACCTAATAGTTAACTGAAGAAGGAAATGTGTACTTCATTTTTCCAGGCCATATTTCAAAATGTTCTTTTGCAATTAGTATCTGTGAAAGATAAGTTATCTCAACCTTCCAAATAAACTATCAATTATTAACTGATCCATGGACCCCAGTATTTTATGAGTTTCTGTAGTAGTGGTGTCTCTGCAGGTTGCCTTTTCCTTCTGCCGACACAAATAACTCCCACACCTTGATAGGATGATTAACCCAGGATGATTAACATACAGAAATCTTACTTCTTCACAATGTGCCCCAGATCACTGGTGTACACAGCATGTACCATACTTATCTGTTTTTATCCGATCTCAGTGATTAGTGAGACCCGTGAAAAAATGGGATTGTACAAAGAGTGGACCCCAGGTTGCACGAACACGTTCTGCACCTTGTGAAATGGTTGTCTATCCTGCTTTCAGGTTTTGCTTCAATGATAATTTACATGGCTAGATTTTTCCAACTTTAGAGGGGGGGCAGATAGGATGCATATGCAGAACCAGCATATTCTACGGTCTTCACAGAGACAAGGAACCAAAAGTGAGGGCCTTTGTGTGTAGGACAGGGTAACCTAGACAGAAACATGGAGCCAGAATAGCCAAGCATTTTACAATGTGAAGAAGTCCCATTTCTCCACAGGATTCACTAATCATTGAAATGTGATAGAAACAGGTAAGCGTGGCTGTGGGAAAACTTTAATTGGCAATTACACTGTTTCAAGATGGCAACTTAAACTAAAACTGAAATTACTGGTAGTTTACTGGATTTGTAAAATCAGTCATCTCCTTAAAAGCTGAATTGAAAAAGAGACTTCCTTTCCTTTGTCAATAATTATGCTACACTGAAAGTAGTAAAAAGCACAGAGAATGAAGCATGAACATGTTTATGCCCAAACCGAAGTCTGATATTCTCTTCGTTAGAATTCATCTTTCCTTTGTTCTTCAGGATCAATTAGGTAGGTTCATGGTTTTATTGTTAAGGTGAAGGAGGCTTGAAGGAGATGTACTTTCTCAACCCTCACTTGAAAGTCAACTTTAGTGTAATGATACTTGATAGATTTTGGTTTTGGTTGAGGGTTTTTTGTTGCTCAAAACCGATCAATGGAAAAAAAAAAAATGAAGTACAACTTTCTTTGTGCAAGAGCTTCTGATTTGCACCATTCACTTTCAAAATTCTAGAGACTCAGGGCCAAGAAGGAGCGAGGTTTCTGACAGGTCATTTTTGCACTTTGAAAATTCCTTTGCCCTCTTCCAGTGGAAATGTGGCTTGAAAAAATTGTACAGTGCCCCACTTTCAAATCCCTTACCTTTTTTGAGCCACTTCTTTCTGTTTATATAACTTCAGGATTTGAATGCCTTTGGCTAACTAAGGAAAGTGGAAAAGTGACTGATGGGAATATAGAGACCCCCAGTACAGCTGGATTTAAAATTTTACTTGGGTAGTTATTAGCTGGTTGGAAAAGCCTGGCACCCTGTGGCCATGTTTAGTACTACAGCTGCTTCTCTCCCAAGGTGCCCCAGTTTGTACTCTTCCTAGGGGCTACCCTGGATACAGTGGGATGAAAGGCGTGTATGCTATGCGTGGATTTTTTGGGGGGGGGGGATTTTAAAAAATTGAAGTATAGTTGATTTACAATGTTTCATGTGTACAGCAAAGTGATTCAGTGATATATATATATGTCATATATATATGTGTGTGTGTGTGTTTCTCAGATTCTTTTCCATTAAAGGTTATTACAAGATATTGAATATAATTCTCTGTGCTATACAGTGGGTCTGTGTTATTTATTTTATATATAGTAGTGTGTATCTGTTAATCCCAAATTCATGATTTATTCTCCTCCTGCCCCCTCTCCCCTTTGGTAACCATTGTTTGTTTTCTACATCTGTGAGTCTGTTTGTGTTTTGTAAATAAGTTCATTTGTATCATTTTTTTTGGTTCCACATATAAGTGATATCATATGATGTTTGTCTTTCTCTGTCTGACTGACTTCACTTAGTATGATTATCTAGATCCATCATGCTGCTGCAAATGGCATTATTTCATTCTTTGTTAAGGCTGAGTAATATACCATTGTATATTTGTACCACATCTTCTTTATCCATTCATCTGTTGATGGACATTTAGTTTTGGATTTTTATTTTTCTTTTACGTTTTTTTCATCTTACACCTGTCTCAGTATCTCCACTGAGTCATAGTTTTTGATCAAAAAGCAGGAGACATGCACAGAGCATCCATTTTACCAGCGGGAGAGGTTCCTTTTCTTTCCAGCTAACACTGACTGGGGAACATCAGCTCCTATTTTTAGGCTTAGAAGAAAGAGAAGTTGTAGGACCAGGGTAGGGCATTCCATGGGCTTAAAAAAAAACCCATTAAATGTTATTTTTATTTTTTAAAATTTTAATTATTTTATTTATTTAGTTTTTTAATTAATTATTTTTTGGCTGTGTTGGGTCTTCGTTTCTGTGCGAGGGCTTTCTCTAGTTGCGGCGAGCGGGGGCCACTCTTCATTGCGGTGCGCGGGCCTCTCAGGATCGCGGCCTCTCTTGTTGCGGAGCACAGGCTCCAGACGCGCAGGCTCAGTAGTTGTGGCTCATGGGCTTAGTTGCTCCGCGGCATGTGGGATCTTCCCAGACCAGGGCTCGAACCCGTGTCCCCTGCATTGGCAGGCAGATTCTCAACTACTGCTTCACCAGGGAAGCCCCAATTATTTTATTTTTTAAAAAATTTTGCTCTTATTATTTTTAAAATATTTATTTATTTGCGCCGGGTTTTAGTTGTGGTAGGCGGGCTCCTTAGTTGAGACATGTGAACTCTTACTTGCAGCATGCATGTGGGATCTAGTTCCCTGACCAGGGATTGAACCCCGGCCCCCTGCATTGGGAGCGCAGAGCCTTAACCACTGCGCCACCAGAGAAGTCCTTAAATGTTATTTTAAAAGTTAAAAGTTGAGGAAATTGGGAGACAAGGTTGTCGTGGAACGAGTACAAAATGGGGAAACAGGAGATTTTATTTCTAGCTCTGGTTCTGTCACAAACTTTGTGTGATCCCAGGGAGGTCATTTAACCTCCATGGGTTTCATTCCAATAAAGTTAAGAGGTTGGACCAGATCATTTCCAGGGTTCCCTCTGGCTCTAAACTTCTGTGATCTGCCCATGGACGCTATTTCTTATGCCCTGCACAATATCTCCTTGCCAGCTGTGCTTCTGAGCATGCAAAGTGTTTCTTATCTTTACCCATCACTGCTTCTGGTCCTGAGATCACTCTTAGCTTAGGTCATTCAACCATGTCTACTAGTCTTCAATTGCCTGTGTCTTTTAGAGCCAATATTTGAGTCAACCTACGGAAACTCACTGATCTTTTCTAGTTCACTTTATATTTATTAAAGAACTGAACTCATTGCCTTCATTAAACTGGTAGAAGAAAAATTTATTCGTTGGCAAATGTTGCAAACTCGATCTGGAATCTCTAAACAGGTTCATATCTTACTCTCTTTTAGTCTTAGATATTTTATGATGAATACAGGTTTCATTTGTCATTCTTTTGACTTTACTCCATTGTTATCATGCAGCTGCAGGGTCTTGATCTTGATGGCACGAAGACTGGCCGCCATCAGGAACGTGATGGCATCATGCCGTCATTCAGTGGAATCTTAAGTAGCATTACTTTTGAAGATACGACAGCGAAGACATAAGCCCTGATACCAAAGACTTATAGCTTACAAGGGTAGCCAGAAAGCTGTCAGCCCAGAGGCGTGAAACCAAATCAGCTTGGGGGATGACACTTGGTAAATCCTGAAGGATGCATATGAGTACCTAAGCACGGAGGGACTGAGGTGGGAGAGGGGACTGCTTAAGGGAAAATTCATTTCAGTGAAATTTACCCAGCACCTACTCACTGTTTTCAATGATTTGGCTTTTTCTAACCTCAGATAGGTAGGATTTGGAGGATATTTGATTCTATGTATTTCTTTAAAAAATTTTTATTTATTTTAAATTAGTTTTATGAAAGTATAGGTGATTTACAATGTTGTGTTTATTTCTGCTGTACAGCAAAGTGATTCAGCTATACATATATATACATTTTTTCATATTTTCCATTACGGTTTATCAGGATATTGAATATAGTTCCCTGTACTATACAACAGGACCTTGTTGTTTATCCATTCTCTATATAATAGTTTGCATCTGCTAATCCCAAACTCCCAACCCACCCCTTCCCCCTACTCTTGGCAACCACAAGTCTGTTCTCTATGTCTGTGAATCTTCTAACCCAATATATTTCTAAACTCAAATTTACTTGGCAATATCCAATTTGGGGGAGTCATATGTCCTAGTGTATATCTGATGTAAGTACTTCTAGAACCTTGTGGTAGGTCCTTGGACGTTTTAGCCCAGTCACATCAACCCTATAGTTTTGTCCAGTGCACATCCCTGAAATCAGGAAAGTGGCCACCTATGGGTATAGTCACAGGTTTTATCCCTGTGAAATAGGGCAGAAGGGTTGAAGGTTTAAGTATAACATGGAATGAATGATTTAGGGATGCTTTGTCTAGCAAAAGAAGGCAGGAAGATTTTTTGGTGATTGTGAAGCTGGGGAGATCCTAGCCAGGCAAGGACTTAAGATCTCATTGTCCCCCCTGCCCTTCAACCCTCCCCTGAACAGCTCAGGAGGATAGTCTGAAGCTATTTCATGCTATTTTGAGTACAATAAAAGCTTAACCGGCCTCCACTTGCCAACTTCTCTGTAAAACTTACTGGTAGATGCTGCAGCGTGCTGAATGCTCATGACTTTCTCTAAAACCCTCTACCACATCTACTCACTGTTACGCTAATTGTAATTATAGAAATTAAACTATATATAAGCCAAAGAGATATGAATTTCTATTGTCTTTTTTCCTCTGTATGAACATGTATTATTTTTATTAAAATTTTTTTATTTTAATTTTAAAAAAATTATTTATTTATTTATTTATGGCTGTGTTGGGTCTTCGTTTCTGTGCGAGGGCTTTCTCCAGTTGCGGCAAGTGGGGGCCACTCATCATCGCGGTGCGCGGGCCTCTCACTATCGCGGCCTCTCTTGTTGTGGAGCACAGGCTCCAGACGCGCAGGCTCAGTAGTTGTGGCTGATGGGCCTAGTTGCTCCGTGGCATGTGGGATCTTCCCAGACCAGGGCTCGAACCCGTGTCCCCTGCATTGGCAGGCAGACTCTCAACCACTGTGCCACCAGGGAAGCCCTATTTTAATTTTTTTATTGAAGTATAGTTGATTTACAATGTTGCATTAGTTTCAGGTATACAGTAAAGTGATTCAGTTATCTATCTACCTATCTATATTTTTTCAGATTCTTTTCCGTTATAGGTTATTACAAGATATTGAACGTGGTTAACCTGTGCTATACTGTAGGTTCTTGTTGTTTATTTTATATATAGTAGTGTGTATATGTTAATCCCAACCTCCTCATTTATACCCTCCCCCATTATTATTTTTTTTAAAGCTCACTAGTTCATCTATATTTGTCTTTTGTCCTAACTCCTGACCACACATGTACTAGATTCTCTTTGGTTGCCACCAGGTTACCTGGTTCCCAGCTTCTTCCACTTTCGATAGCCATAGTCTTCAATCTCTTGTTAACATGGAGTGAGCTTGCAGTCTTCAGAAACCCTTCAGACAAGTTCTCTTCTCCTCCATGAGGGTGGGAAAGAGAGGTTCTAGAAAACCACACAGGGGTCCAACTCACTGAGGAACGACTGCAAGAAGAGCAACTTTTAAAATTTCTTTATTTATAGACATTTCCGAACCATTTAAATCAACAACGAATTTTTTTAGACAAAACATACCATGTTTATCTTGAGGTACACATTGGGCCCATAGACAATGCTCTGGAAATAATGCAACTGTTAACTGGTAGTTAACAACCCCAGTTTTCCAAGCAAAGAAACTGTAAAGATGGTTACAAAAGTCTTTGAAAAGAATATACCATTTTCATTTAAGTCAAGGAAAACTCCCAAATTTTTGACTAATTGAATTCAACTTTTAGGCTTAGGTTAAGCAATATTTTAAATGGAGCTTAATATGAAAATGGGAGAAGGGGTTTATAGCTAAGAAATGATGATCTGAGCCCTACTACATGAGATTGTAAACAAAGGAAATTCATCATCTGATAAGCTCATTACAAAACTCATAGCCTAAAAATTAGACAGAGCAGCAAAATTACAGAAGATACTTGTATATACTTTTAACAGAAATCACGTTTACCCTTTGTTTCTAGCTTTCACAATGAGACAAATTTTAAAACACCAAGTTCTGAAGACTAAACGATGTGATTGGACAAGAAGTGGTCATAAGAATTACAGTCCCACAGTATAAAAATCCTACTTTCCATCATTTGCACTCTGGGCATCTGACTTTTCTTGCCCTAGCAGCCTGGTGCCATTGTATTCCTAGAAAAATAGTGGGAATTGGGATTAATGGTCATAGTTTCTGAAAGTCTTGTGTGTCCAACAGCAGATTTCACTTTTCTGGTGGACTGAAGTTGAAATTTTCTTTGAACAGTTCACAGTGGTCTTTGGAGAACTGTGGGTTTTTTTCAGTTTGTTATTCAAAATGTTAACCTCATACTCTTTAGGTATGATGAGTAGTGACTTGTGATACAGTGTGTTTGGAAAATGAAGAGCCCTCTATTCATCCACACCCGCCCCCTGAACTTCTCGAGGAGTTGTGTGCACGATGTGTAAGGTGGTTCTGGAATGTCGGCAGAGGGTATTTACCCACGTCTGAAAACAGTTGGAATGGACAGTCATAATGTTTCCCCCTAAGATTGTTTTATTTCTATGTGAAACAAGAATAAACACTGCAATTTAGTCGAATGGGCAGCTAGCTGCAACTCCATAAATGTGAATGGTCTATGTGGGTTGAAAGGGTCTAAATGTAAATTTCACAGTTCATAAAGTTGAGCAGCTCAACTTAAAAGAGAGAGAACGTGCAGGTGTTTACGAGATTCTGAGAAGGAATTGATCTGTGTTTGAGTGCTCCGTCCCAACAGGAATCAGGCCCACATTTTACATTTTAGCTGCTTGGTTTGGTTTATTGTTGAATTTCTTAAGGGGGTCATGATGGTTTTGGCCATGCATTTAAGGAATCCAAGAAAGAGTCCCGTTTGGACACTCTCCCCCAAGCACAGGGGTCAGTGCACAGATTGCAGGGAACCTGCCAGAAGATGTCCTCAGTCTTGACCTGGTTGGTTAGAAAAGGTTCTGCTTGTGGGGATCTCTATACACTGCTTTTCACTGCAAAAGTCGCAGCTCAGAAGGGAAGGGCTGTTTCCTTCCTACCCCTGTTCTACGTTCCTTGTCTTGATTTTCTCTGGCTATGCATGCCTTGTCTAGTAAGGGCGCCATGTGGCTTTGGCGATACCAGAAGATACTTACTACCAATTTAAAAAAAAATTCCAATCAGTAGAAAAGAACACTAGTCAGTGGGAGTCAGAGATACTTGCTGCCTCCAATGCTTTCCAAGTTTTAATGGTCTTGTAGTTTTTCTTTTATACCCCGTTAATAGAGGCTGCCATTTCTTCCTTCAGTGGGTTCTTGAGGGACAGGGCACACTTAACTCTCCATACATCCAACTGCCAGGAGAGTTCATGTCTCTCTTACACATACCCAGTCTCAACAACTGTGGTTTTAAACATAAACCTTATGAGTTCCAAGAGGGCAGGAACTGTCTTTTTATCAGCCTGTCAAGTCATACTAGCCTAGTGCCTGGCACACACATGATGCTCAGTGAATTTTGAATATGTCAATTAAAGGCCATACTCCCTGCCCTCAAGGAGTCTCTATGTTGCCGTCGATATAAACTCAACGTACATATGCCAAGACAAAAAACAAAAAGGACTTTGTGTCGAGGTTTTGCAAAAGAAAAAAACAAACAAAAAGAAAAAATAGATAAAAGGAACCAGTTGTTTATGTGCGGCAACTGTCATAGTAAACTCAAACCCACTCATTCCTCCCTCTTGAATTGAGAACAGCGTCCAGGTGCTAAGGATTCACGAACGGATTCAGCAAGGTTTTGCCAAAGAAAACTTGCAACTTTTCAACATCATCCTTTCTGTTTTTATTTTAAAGGAAAGTTCTGAGAGGTTAACTTTACCTAGGGAGTTGCCCGTCACACAGAAGGATGCTTTCTCAACATGAAAGTCATGGAGGGGCTGCATGTCATCTGAGTGCAGTACTAGAAGCTTCCATATAAACTTGTCAGTTACTTTCAAAGAGGTGCTACAGTTTGATAGATTCTACAGGGTACTCTTTTATGGGGCACTTTTAACCTAGAGTATTTGCATTTTGGGAGACATGTTGGGGGGAAAATGCTTTTTTTTTTTAAAAAAAAAGAGATTTAAGATGGAAAATGAGAAAAGATATCAATTCACCCCAATTCTAAACAATGAGATGGATTAAAAATATCTTGAATGCCAAGAAATGAAGCCATATATTGAACAGGTCTGCAAAACTAGACTGGTGGGTCTTGTCTTTCCATTTGTGTATTTATCCTGATGAGCAAGAAGAGCGGATAATAACATACAAGCCAATCCTGCAAGTCACACTGACACTTGGGTGGCTGTCTGTCCATCTAGAATGTGGGGACAGACTCTGGGGGAGACAGGGCTAGGGACAATATGCTGCTCGGAGAACAAAAACTTTTCTAAGATTTATATTCCTTCAAAAAGTCAAGAATTATGTGGATGCCATTATATTTTGGAGTATTTATTCACGTTTGGCAAAAACTGTCAGACTGGGTCCTGGGATTGTTGGAATGAAAGTATGGTAATCATGTATTTTCTTTGGAAGAGAGGAAAGAAGAGATTTCTGAACTAAACAAGTACTCTTACTGATACTTTAAAAAATGATGCAACAGATGTTGCACATATCAAAGCAGAGGATGGTATGTCTGATTGCTGAGCTCTCCTAAAGCACAAAGCATGTTGAGAACACCTGACACGCTCTGAGCAATGCTCTCCAGACCCTTCATCACCACATACCAGGAGAATAAGACCCTCAAACCCGAGAAGAATGATCACTCGACAGAAATGGTCATTTCCCCAGACACTGATCAGCACGGGAGTATTCTATGTAAAACCCAGCCTGTAATAGGTTTAAAATCAAACTTAATTCTTCAATACAGACTCTCTACTGATTTGTTCCAAGTTTTCTGTGATGGAGCCTGATAAGACTCAGCTTCGAGGGACAGGGCTCTGAGAATCTTTGGAATCATTCTGTCCCATTTCCTAAGAGAGACGACTTAATTAACGGCCCCAAACTTCAATGGATATTTGAAAGTGAACAGATTATTATCTAAAAGATCAGACTCATACTGATGTTGAAAACATAGATTTGTATTGTGTAAATATACATATACATATATATTCTGGTCTTTTTTATCTCTGCTCAGTAAAATTAGCAGCAGTTACAGATAAATTATTGTGGTCATGATTTATTATTTCTAAGGACATCATAGATCCTCTCTACTAGCACATGACTTTTGTAAAATGCCTTTTGATAAAAAGATCCCCACCAAGCACATAACACTGCAGTGTCATTTCATATCACTAACATTTTCAGGCACAAGAGTAAAACAATTAGCATTGAGCAATCCGAACAACAGAGCACAGAATAAATTGTCTGAAGTTGATTCTCCCAAAGGAGGGAATTGTTCAAAAGTGTTTTTTTTTGTTTTTTGTGTTTTTTTTTTTTTAAAGATTCTTCTGTCTTTCAGCTTTGGCTATTTTGTAAATAAATATCACAACTTCTCGCATAAACCTACTTGGGTAACAATTATTTCTCTGAACATGCCTTTTGTCTTTTAGCAGCTGTTGAGTGTTGAGTGATGTACAAGGCACACCTCTAAGTGTTCTGTACAGCATTTTTATTGATGTACAAAATAGCCTGTTCACCATTCAAAATCATAATCTGCATAGTAAGAGTTTTCTCTTATCCCTATTTACAGAGAAAGTTTTTAGTGCAAAAAAATGTGAAACTGTGTCCCAGCCCTCCCCTTCTAGAACACACATTTATCTGTTTTGTTCAATGCTACCTGGGGTTATTTGGCTATATTTTGGGCCTCCAGCCGTTAATGAATTGCAGGATTTTCTTCACCTGCAGTTTGCTCAGTTTGAAATCCTCGGAGAGGATTTCTTCCGTGAGCTGAACAAGCAAGTTTCCGTCAATCTTTTCGGTCACAAAGAATGCTATGACGTCTTCGGACAACCCTATGAACCGCAAGGACTTGGACACTTCCTCTATGGAGAGTCCCGACAGGTCGGCAGGTGGCTGCCACGGGGACCCGTCACCACAGGAGCGGGGGGCCAGCTGGAGGTGGAGGGGTGATGAGAAGGGGTAAGACACGGAGAAGATGTCCTGTGTGCCCTTCTGAACAAAGTACGGGTCCTCGGAGAGGTCCGGCGACCCAGGCTCGGGGTCTTCCTCAGCACCATCAATTTGCAGAGGCAAAGGTAGGGTGTCGAGGGCGGCTTTCTCTTCCACTGGCCTCGGGGCCCTGGGAGGCAAGGCCGGGCACGAGATGCTCTGCTTGGCGGGGCCGGCAGTCAGGGTCTTCCCGCCCGTGCTCTCCAGAGAGTAGCTGGCCGACTTGGGACACCCCGGGGCACTACCGCCGGGCTCCGTTGGCCTGGGCCCGGGTGGGCTGGCCGCCACCTCGTGGCCGTCGAGGTCGAAGGCTGCCGGGCAGTTTCTCTTGGGTGTGCCCGGCGTCTTCTGTCGGGGGTAACTGTAACTCCTGCTCGGATCCAGCAGGAAGTCGCTCCTGGTCTGGGTCTCTGACGCTCCCGAATAATGATTAGGCCACGAGAGCCTGGAGGACAGAGCTTCAGCAGTGGGACTGCCGAACGGGGACTTGGGGTCCATGGAATCTGCTTTCACTCGGGTACACGGGTAGCAGGAAACGGGAGCGCTTTCAGGAGGGCTCGTGTCACTTTTAGTAACGCTGCTTAAAAGCCAAACACAGAGAGAGAGAGATGAGTGAAAAAAAAAAAAGCAAAATATCCAGCCTATCCTATCCCATCGATGTCACTTCTGAATAGAAAAATGTAGTTAGGCAACAAATATTATATTTCTTATCGTAAAGTACCTGCTTAACCTCACTGGGTTTGTTTTTTTTTTAAAGAATCTTTAAATTACTACAATACATCGGTAACTATGGATATGAAGATACTGATTTAATATGCTATAGCAGAGATGGCAAATATATAATTTTTTTAACAAGAAAATCATTGTTAGTGGGTGCCTGGATCTTTGTGATGAGAAAAATCTTTAGCCTTATTTGGGCTTATCACCAACAGGTGCTGTGATTGATTAGTGATGTCTGCAGTGGGCAAGGGTGGAGTGAGAGAGCAGTAAATGAGTGTCTCACGCTTGTCATCCTTGGGCTACAGTGACAGGACTACATCACCACCACCGATGACCCTATATCCATCCAAGAGTCTGAGGCTGGAAGAAATGTTTCGAATAAAATGCTTATTCTTGCCTTGGTTTCTGCACAATTGTGTTAACATCAGCATAAAGATTTAAATGTCCAGGGAACAAAAAAATACCTGCCAAGGAGAGCTACTTTAACCTGTCACATGTGATCACACTCAGCTCTGGGGCCCTATCTTAAGAGTGACCGTGAAACCAGAGTGTGCTCAGAGGTGGGTGATGGGGGGACAGCATGTGGGACTGAAGCTGCCTCTTGGAGGAGACTTACATCGCGGCTGACCTCACGGTTTCACAGCCTGATCAAGAGAGGCGGGGTGGACCTACATTTGTTTCTTTAGACCTAAGAAACAGTTGAAAGTTACATGGAGATAGATTTCAACTGGATATAATGAAAGATCTCTAAAAAAAGTTATTGGCATGTGCCAACCATGGAATGAGCTGCAGTGCAAAAGAATGAGCTCACGGCACTGGGAGGACGCAGATGGAAGTGGAAGACTGCCTGACAGCGATGGTCAGGAAGGGACTCCAGCACCGGGTGGGAATTCAGAGCAGACAGCCGACAGGACCCCTGCCATTCCGGGTCCTCCTTGAGGGTGCTGTCTGCGTGTGTTGAAGTCAAAGCGGAGACAAGTCGATGCCAGCCTTAACCACTGAACCCCTCACAGACTCTGCATCTTGCTAGGTCACTGGCTCTTCCATCCTAGCTCAGAACCAACAGGGCCCCATCATGCTCATACAGTTAAAAAAAAAAAAATTTTTTTTTTTCTTTTTTTAAAAGAAAACTTCCTCTCCTACCACCCTGCCCAGGGGATGGCTCCTTGACACGGTTCTCAAGGACTGGGGACCTGGTTGATGAGGGAACCATGTGGAAGTGGGCCCTGGCATAGGACTTACATGTCGTGCAGCCCTGAAGAATAGTAGGACAAGGTGGGGCTGGGAGAGCGAGTCTGCTGCCGCGCCGGCTTGGCTGTGCGAGGAGGGACCGAGGGGCTGGTGGACTGAGGCTTTGCGCTGCGGGGCGGGACAGGCGGGGCGTTCAGGAGCCGGCATTCTTCCCTGACCTGGCGCAGAAGAGAACACGCGGGGTTAGCGACACTCGGACTACGCGCAGGGCCAGCTCCCTCCCGGAGGGCCCAGTGGCTGCTCTTACGTGACACCAGCAGGGGTGGGAGAAGGGGAGAGGAGACCTGAGCGAGCAAGGACTGTGGGAAACAGGAGGCTGCCAGAGATGGAGCGATTTTGAAAGAAACGGTTTGGCAGATGCTGCAGAAATGTAGCAAGTCATGGGAAGGACAGCACGGTAAAGAGCCGGTGATACGTGAGGACACAGGAAACAGGAATAGGATGAAAATAAGAGCGTAAGTGATCACGATATTAATAAAGGATTCCATTCTCCTAGCGAGTTGTAGTTCTTCACTGTTCAAACTGAATTTGATTTGCTACAAGCCTTAGGCAACAGTGGACCTTGTCTAGTGTAAAGGCTCCTTCTGAAGTTACGGTCGGGGCTTCTCACAGGTAACTGTGCACATGAATCCCCTGGGGATCTTGTTTCATGCACATTCTGACTCAGTAGACCAAGGGTGGGGCCTGAGACTCTGCATCTCTAACAGGCTCCCAGGTGATGCGGACGCTGCTGGACCACGGGCCATACTCTGAGAAACAAGGCGGCAGATGGCGTAATGAGGCAGCTCTCCAAATCCGAAAAATAGTAGTTTATAAGAGCCGCTCCACCTCTCTCACCCTCCCTTCGTCTTCACACCGGAGAGGGAGGCAGGTGATCTGTGCCATCCCTCGCCTGCCTTCGCCCCAGCTTGTTTTCCATTCACAGCCGGCCTTCAGAATATGGTTCTTTTTAATGAGGCAGATATTTTTATGTACTTCTCTGTGTCAGACAGCAGGGGGCAGTTTATACCTGGTTCAGCTAGTCTACCCTTAACTACATAGGTTAAAAACAGAGACAATTCAGACTTTGTAAAAAAAAACACCCTTGCTTGCTTTTAGGCTGTGTTCCCACCCATTTTTTTTCACCTTTGCCTTCGATTCCTCTGTCCCAGGGGCTCTGGGTAATGAAGACAATGAAACGGAGCTCCTGTTAGCTTTGGTTTGGAGTTTGCTTAAGACCAAATGAAATGGGCTCACGTTACACTGCATAGTCTACCACCTACGCTGCACCCCGGCCCTCTAACTGGCTTCTGAGGCCTGATTCACTTGCTGGAAAAAACCAGATGTTAAAAAAGTCATGTGACCCCGGGGTGACTCGGCAAACCTCAATTCTCAGCGAAACAGGAGCCATTTAAAGTCTCATCCGTTGCATTTCTCCCTGGGTCTGGGAATCACAGCTCGTACCCAGAGGACCCACCACCCTGGTTGTTGGGACCCACTGGATACAGTTTTTCTTCTGCAGCAGCCCTTTAGGCTAAAACAAAACATTGAGAGCAGCAGATTCTCTTCTCCAACAGCTGCGGGCGTTCTCTTTCTGAGCTTTTCAAAAGGTGGTGGAGGAGGAGGAAATGAAGTTTGGATAAGGAAGAGGGAGGCTTGCTTGTAAGCTGGCCCAGGGGGACTCTTGCCTCACTTTGGGGTCTTCTTAAGAAGCTGGGAACCAACTAGGACACTGAAAAGTTCTGGCTGGCTCACTCCGCTCCCTGGCTTTTGGGAGCATGTACTGGTTACAAAATAAGTAAGATATTGTGTCATCTTCCTTCTGTCTTGTTAGCGAATTGTGTAGTAGCCAACTGTGTTTTTCTTTCTTAGGGAATGTCTTTAGAATCTGGGATGGATGGGTGCGGCTTTTATAGATGTGCTTGGTTCTGTCTATGCTTAGAATAACAGGAATCATGGAAAACGTAAGAAGATAAGGAGTCCGTCAGTTAACTTTTCCATTTTAGAAATAAACAATCGCTTCTCAACATGGGATTAGAGAGAGGCACGAGGAAAACAGGGTTAAGGCTGAATTTGATTTAGAAATTTCTAAATTTTGGAATTAGTCATTAAATACATTTCATTAGGGACCACTTACCTAGATGCTAATTATGATATGCTGAGATGTCGACTACACTATGCATTGTAATTGAGGATCATCAGCTGACCTAGGTCTCGGAACACAGAAAAGCAGCCGCTTGTAGTTGACTTTGACCTCTGGGAAGTCCTCTCTTCTCTTCTTATAACCCCAGACTCTCAAGGTTCCTGACCTCTGGTTCTGCCCCCTCCTTCCATAACTGGACAGTCCTAAAGAGCTTCCCCATAGGTTTCCCGGTGACAGGAGGGGACGGGGGAGGCAGCAGTAAAAAGCAGCATTTGTAGGTCACAGGGCCTGGCGAGGTGAGCTCGGCTGACTGGAACGTTTCCAGCTACACTCCAAACAGCATTTGAAATATGGAAAGCTTCTGAAATGGCCACGTGACTCCTGAAAGGAGTTAAAGAACAAAGGGGTGTGTGTGTGTGTGAGTGTGTGGGTGTGTGTGATGTTGTCAGTGAGGAGATACTAACATGAGACCAAAGAAAGATTTCTTCCCTTGTGATGAGGGGGCAGTTTGGGTGTAATTGTGTGACTTCAATGGGAAAGAACTAGGCTTATTTGAAACCCATTTTGGAGAAAAGGTAGTTAAAAACAAAACAAAACCCGACTTCAGTGGGACCCCGTGGGCGACAAGAATTCAGCTGTAACACTGTGGAGGAACAAAACTAGAGAGTGCTACACCGGGCAGGTGCGGGAGCGCGGCCCTCTCGGGGTGAGCACGGCTGACGACCCTGCAGACGCGTCTCCACGCGTTACTTTTAACTTGGTGCTGCAGATGTGGACGCTCAAATGAGGTCATACTGCAGTGCGTTTTATGGGAAAACTATATACGCTTTGGAGGAATGTATACATTTTGGGGTTCAGAAGTGACACACCGACACACTGTGAGGGTTTATTGTGCCATCTTACTTCCTATCTCTTACATCCTTTTAACAGTAATTATTCTTTCTCTTTGCTTCTTGATTTGATTCATCATGGGACATTTATATCCAAGAGAAATGTAGCTGTGGCTTGAAATGAATTTTATCTGACAATAAAAGGCAATTTATAAGACCAGATGGCCAATCACCCTATTTCCAGTTTTCCCTCATATTCAATTTCACATTTAAGTGCTACATTTTCAGCACATTCCTTCTAAAAGTCTCAGCATGTGGCTTTCATCTTGTTACTTCCCATCTCCAGTGGCCCCCCTTGACTACTGGATAAAGTCCAGCTTCTCCTGTCTCCCACTGAGGCCTGCTGAAGACTTTCTAGTGATTTCTTCTCGCTAGAAGAAATTATCCCATTTGATTCCATCTTTCTAGTTATTTCCCTCCCTACTCCTCTACATGAA
Source organism: Balaenoptera borealis (assembly GCF_965194805.1). Taxonomy (NCBI): domain Eukaryota; kingdom Metazoa; phylum Chordata; class Mammalia; order Artiodactyla; family Balaenopteridae; genus Balaenoptera; species Balaenoptera borealis. The sequence goes on along the minus strand of NC_138875.1, from coordinate 44,186,039 downwards.
TACATGGGTCCATCCAATGGGGCAGATTCCGTGTCACCTAAACACACCCTGTGCTTTCCTGCCTCTCGCTCTGCTTTAGTTCTTACCGCCCATCCCTCCGGCCCAGCTCTAACTGTTACAGGCGCGGTTTGGGACCATCACAAGTAGCCACCGGTACTTGTCATTGCTTCTGAACTCTGCCAACAGACTGTTTATGTTTACTTACTTCCCCTGTGTATTCAATTAGCCCGGAAGTGGAAATGGTAGGGACTGTCGTCATTGTTCTTACTGCTCTGCGGATGGCACTGTGGATGGCAGGGTTTGGGGATTTGTCACCTCTGGCACAAATATGGCGCACAGAATGCCAGGTGGAGGTTATCGGATGTCACAAAACAAGTACAACAAGGCACTTTTATTTTCAAACTTATACCAAAAGAATGCCTTTTATATTTTAATGTGGAGACTGTTATTGATAAGTCATCTGGGCTGCATGTTAATTTTTTTGTCTTCATATTGGTGTCAATCTAGGGGAAAAAAAGGTGCCAGCAGACCTGGCCCCTATGACCGCCATCAACTCTGCCACCACGACACTGAACATGGTGTCAGAGTGACAATGACAGTATTTCTGAACCGGGAAAGGTTGTGGCTTCATTGTCAGCACCCCATCCCACCGCCCTGTAACTACTGTTCTCAGTGAGGATGTAACAGGACACACCAAGCCTGACGGACTAGAGCCCTTCTCTGCCCTTCAGTGCAGCATTTAAGACTGAACTTCAAGGAGCAGTGCAGGGCGATGGTGAGGTACTTGGATTATCAGGAATAAACCTCGAACCCTGGTGCTAAGGGAGGGGATGGCGTTCTGTCTGAGGCAGGTGTTACTACCCATCGCGGATCATGGGTGACTTCTGCCTGCTGGTAGGTAATTTCTGGCGATGAGTAGCTTGAGTGTTTGCAGCCGAACTCCTGGCACCTACTGGTTACGACAGGGTCAATGACCACAAAGTGGATTCAGGGAGAGCGGACTCCCATCCGTACCCAGAGCCTGGCTTCACAAGCAGTTTTCTGGTCTAAAGCCTTTCTTGTAAGTGGTTTTACTTCCAGCACAATCCTCTCATCCTTGCCTCTCCCCAACAAGTCTTTCCCTTTTCTAAAGAATTGCTCAATGATTCAGTCTTATCAGAGATAAGATACCGCTTCCCAGGAGTAAGACGCCTCTCCCCAGTGTTCAAGCAGCAGACTATGAACCCAGAGCTAAACAGAAAGCTAATTTATTGCGAGGTGGAATTGGGGAGTTCTGCTCTTTCCAGAACCATCACTTCTCTTTAGTCTACGAGGCATATTCTCAGGGAGGCATATTTAAGTGACTGACTGCCATCTAACACACAAAATGTACTAGTGGGGTTTGAAGTAAGCTGTGGAAGGTGTCCGTCCTGAGGGCTAATGGCCGGGATCACACGCACCATCTACTGCCCCTAAAAGTCTGAAGAACATTGTGTCACTTTCCCTTTTCCTACAAACGACATTAGTTCCATTTACTATTGACTTGTTCAATTATATGTTGAGTGCCCATCACACGCTCACTGAGCTGGTGTTGAGTAAAGCAGACAAGAATGAGTAGCCCCTGGAATTAGCTGGGAGGGAGGGAGGGAGACCAACACACGACTGAGATAAAAATCGGTCCTATAATAATAGAAGGTGGAATGAAGGTCAGTGGGAGCACCATGAATGATTCAGGAGGGCAGGGGAAGAACAAACTCATAGGAAATTATACTGAGAAAGCCTGGAGGAGGAAGGAATCTTGAGTGTACAAAAGGTACATGGGCAGGAATAAACCACCAGAACGATGCCCTGGACTGGGGGCTTAGAAGGAGAGACAAATCCTGGTGCCACTTAACAGACAGACACTTAGAAGGAAGAACAGAGCTTGGGAGAAACCAAGGGGTTCAGTGTTGAAAAGAGTTCGAGCTCAATGCTCTACGGATAGAATCTGAAGTCCTGGTGGCACTGAGATCCCAGATGAGAAGGGAAGAGGGCTGAACCCCTAAGGCGCCAATAGAGGAGGAGACCAAGGGGGGAGAAACACAAGGGACTGCATCTCACCGCTCACGGCAGAGAACAGTCCCCAGTGGTGTCAACGAAGCAGATGGTGGGGAGGACGGCTCAGGAGAGGGATGGTGTGAAGATGGAACGACGGCAGGAAGTCAGGGCAGGTCGGGAAGATGTGTGACAGTTAGCAGGTCCCTGGGGATCTTAGTGAATGAAGCTTGAGTTGAGTGAGGGGACCAGAAGCAGATTCCAGGGAGTCAAAGCCAGAACAGGAGGCGAGGGTGGAGTTAGTGAGGACAGACCACTCTTTTCAAGAAGGAAGGAAGGGGCTGGGAAGGAAGGGGGAGACAGCTATTAGAAAGGGCTAGTGGATTGAATGAGAAATGGCTTTTTTCTTTTTAACTTGGAAGAAACTTGAAAACGTGCCTGGGTAGGTACATGCACGCATGTAAACTGGAGGTTAAGTGCACACTGACTCCTGGGACGGAGAGGAGAACACATTTCCCCACTGCTCTCTGGCTTCACCATGCCAGCACTGGCCACGTAAAACCAGAAAAATAATCAATGGCAGCTTATTATCTAACAGTGAAAGCAAAGATGGACACACCCAATAAAATAAATGGCTTTGGAAAGCTTCGTGTTACTATGTGAAGGTGGTTGACAAAGTCAAAACCCAACTCCAACCTGTGGTCAGAATCTCGTGCGTCACGGAATGGGACTATTTATTTTCTGAATACTCTCCAGAAAGTGTAACTTGATTTCCTGACTCCGGGAATAGGTATTTAAGCATCCTTTCCCCTCCCCACTCCTCACAGCTATAAGTCTGTTTAGTTGGGAGGAAACTGAGCCTGGGGTGAAGGACCAATAATTTGTGAAAAATGGAAAACAAGGTCTTCTCCCTAAATAGCCACATGTTAAAGATAACGCCATGAGAATTTATTACAAATACAAAGCTCATTATTGCATGGCTGGAAACAGGGTTAAATGATGTTTAGAAGACAAAAATTCACACATTACATACAACTGGAGTATTTTATACACGTATGAACTACTTTCTTCTGTGACATTATCTTTCCCTGACACTTCCTAGGGATTAAAAGAATACAACAAACAAAAGACACACAACGTGCTTATGAAACTGCACAGTGGGGGCTTTTTGGTATGATGATGTTTCTTGGAAAGTCTTAGTTTCTCAGAACTCCCTACTCGTCTTCTATGGAAGAAATGACACTTTCACACCCCTTCACTAACTGGACCAAAGAGACAGCTTAGGAAAACAGAAAACTTACTATGAAATGTTCTTTGCTGAACATTTTTTGGGGAAAAAAAAATCAATTTCATAGCAGCAATTATTCAACTTTTAAATACAAGGCAATGGATCTGGAGACACTTGCCAACGAGGCCTCACATTTCCTTGTCTACAGTCTAACGTCTGCCATCACATACCTGTGGGTGAAAATCTCGGCTCAAAGACCACACTGCTTGGAACTGTGGGCAGTCACTAACGGGCTTCGGCCATCCTTAGGCGGACTAAGGATCATTTTGTTTCTATGTTGACACTAATTCAGAAAACACACACACTATAGGTGAGCTTGATCTAAAACTGGACTCACCTTTACCATGAGTTTTCTTCTCTGAAAAGCTGACTTCGGGATAATGCCAGTGTTGCACAGAAAGGAGTTTTGTAACCATGCGTCCCTGAACTTTGTAACTTTGCCTTCACTGCATGCCCTCTGCCCTGTATTTTACATTTCTTCCTACACTCCCTCTCCCAGATAACAAAATCATTACAGCCTTAAGAAATCTTATTTATAAAGAGGCTTTTATACAAAGAGTTCACAACCCTGTCACATACCCATCAGGGGTATTTTCAGCCAAACAGAAATTAAAGTTTTACAATGACAACATGGCGATAAATGAACATCCATCTGATGAATTACGCCAGGGCAGATGTGATTTACAGTTGAAATCCTGATTCTCAGATGTGTGCGTTTCTTTTTCCCATTGTGTATGCGGATGATAAGGACCTAAGGCAGGCCTGGGTCTGCAATGGCCTCCAACCTCCAGGCCTCAGGCAAGGGAGTCAAGGCGGAGGGCACAGCAGGCCGCTACTGGGAAACAAGAAGGGCACGCAGTTCTGAAAAGAATACTTGTTTAAGTTCCAGGGTGCTTCCCTAGACTCCAAAGAAAGACTATGCCACTGGGGCAGAGAATAAAGACCTTTTCTGAGCAAGGAGTATAATGCATGATAGATATATTTAAATAGTATATAACTTTCCCATTAATGTGATTTTGTGCAAATGGTAAACCCAAGAGTGCAGATTTGAAACAAGGGCTATCCCATAGAATATTACAATGACTTTATTAACATTCTAATCATTGAGACTTTAGGCAGACACAGGAGAAAATTTCTTGGCCTAGAAGGTTTCATTTAAAAATAAATAACCTACACAAAACCAAAGGCAATTAGTTCCAAAATTACCAAAACACAATAATAATTCAGTCCTTATTTCAATTAACAAATGGGAAATGTAGGTATGGCTTGCTTACAGAGTACTCCTCAAAAGCTGTAATTAAAATTAATTAAATGTCAAATGCCTTAAGAGACCGCATTAATTAGCGGAATCCTGAGTGAATCCTTTTGTAGAGCAATTATTTTGAAAAGTAAATAATCACTTCCAGATTAATCTTTTTATTACCTAAATTTGACTATCAATACACCAGGTTTATTTAAGATCTCTCCTTTAGTGCCTTCTCTGATATATTTTTTTTAGCTTTAATTTATATCACTTAAAAAATTTTTTTACTGGAGTGTAGATATACTATACCTATTTTAGATATAGTAGTGTGTGTATGTTAATCCCAAGCTCCGAATTTACCCCTCCCCCCTTGTGTTCACTAATATTAATAGTCAGTAGGAGAAAGCCCAAAGACAAAATAAAAATTCAGAGTAGAATCAATTCTTTTTTAAAAAATTTATTTGATTGAAGTATAGTTGATTTACAATGTTGTGTTAATTTCTGCTGGGTAGCAAAGTGATTCAGTTATACATATATGCACACATTCTTTTTCATATTCTTTTCCATTATGGTTATCTCAGGATATTGAATATAGTTCCCTGTGCATAAAGTAGGACCTCATTGTTTATTCTATACATAATAGTTTGCATCTGCTAATCCCAAACTCTCAATCCGTCTCTCCCTCCCCCTCCCTCCCCCTTGGAAACCACAAGTCTGTTCTCTGTCTGTGAGTCTGCTTCTGTTTTGTAGATAAGTTCATTTGTGTCATATTTTAGATTCCACATATAAGTGATATCATATGGTATTTGTCTTTCCCTTTCTGTCTTACTTCACTTAGGATGATCATCTCTAGGTCTATCCATGTTGCTGCAAATGGCATTATTTCATTTTTTTCTTTTGAATAACTGAGTAGTATTCCATTGTATATACGTACCACATCGTTTTTATCCATTCATCTGACAATGGACGTTTAGGTTGTCTCCGTGTCCTGGCTATTGTGAACAGTGCTGCTATGAACATAGGGGGACATGTATCTTTTTGAATTATAGCTTTGTCTGGATATATGCCCCGGAGTGGGATTGCTGGATCATATGGCAACTCTATTTTTAGTATTTTGAGGAACTTCCATATTGTTTTCAATAGTGGCTGCACCAATTTACATTCCCACCAACAATGCAGGAGGGCTTCCTTTTCTCCACACCCTTCCAGCATTTGTTTGTAGATTTTTTAATGATGGCCATTCTGACGAGTGTGAGGTGATACCTCATTGTAGTTTTGATTTGCATTTCTCTAATAATTAGCGATCTAGAGCATCTTTTCATGTGCCTGTTGGCCATCTGTATGTCTTCTTTGGAGAAATGTCTACTTAGGTCTTCAGCCCATTTTTCGATTGGGTTGTTCGCTTTTTTGTTGTTGAGTTGTATGAGCCGTTTGTATATTTTGAAAATTAAGCCCTTGTCAGTCACATCATGTGCAAATAGTTTCTCCCAGTCTGTAGGTTGTCTTTTCATTTTACGGTTTCTCTTGTTGTACAGAAGCTTGTAAATTTGATTAGGTCCCACTTGTTTATTCTTGCTTTATTTCTACTGCCTTGGAAGGCTGATCTAAGAAAACATTGGTATGATTTATGTCAGAGAATGTTTTGCCTATGTTCTCTCCTAGGAGTTTTATGGTGTCATGTCTTATATTTAAGTCTTTAAGCTATTTTGAGTTTATTTTCGTGTATGGTGTGAGGGTGTGTTCTAACTTCGTTGATGTACATGCGGCTGTTCAACTTTCCCAACACCACGTGCTGAAGAGGCTTTTTTTCCCATGTTATATTCTTGCCTCCTTTGTCAAAGATTGACTGTAGGGGTGTGGGTTTAATTCTGGGCTCTCTATTCTGTTCCACTGATCCATATGTCTGTTTTTGTGCCAATACTACACTGTTTTGATTACTGTAGCTTTGTAGTATTGTCTGAAGTCTGGGAGGGTTATGCCTGCAACTCTTTTTTCCTCAGGATTTCTTTGGCGATTCTGGGTCTTTTGTGATTCCATATAAATTTTAAGATTATTTGTTCTAGTTCTGTGGAAAATGTCATGGGTAATTTGATAGGGATATCCATTACATGGGTAGATTGCTTTGGGAAGTATGTTCATTTTAACAATATTAATTTTTCCAATCCAAGAGCATGGGAATATCTTTCCATTTCTTTGAATCATCTTCAATTTCCTTTATTAATGTGTTATAGTTCTCAGCATACAGGTCTTTCACCTCCTTGGTTGGGTTTTTTTAAGATTGACTTTTAAAAACAATTAATTAATTAATTAATTTTTTGGCTGCGTTGGGTCTTAGTTGTGGCATATGGGGTCTTTTTGTTGTGGCGCATGGGCTTAGTTGCCCCACAGCATGTCGGATCTTAGTTCTCTGACCGGGGATCGAACTGGCGTCCCTTGCATTGAAGACGGATTCTTCTACTGGACCACCAGGGAAGTCCTGGTCAGGTTTATTCCTATTTTTTTTTTTTTTTTGATGTGAATAGAAGGGCTTTTTTTTTTTACATTCCCTTTCTGATATTTCATTGTTAGTGTAAAGAAATGCAACAGATTTCTGTATGTTAATCTTATATCCTGCTAACTTGCTGAATTTGTGTATCAGTCTAGTAGTTTTTGTGTGGAGTCTTTAGGGTTTTCTATATATAGTATCATGCCATCTGCATATAATGACAATTTTACCTCTTCTCTTCCAATTTGGATAACTTTTATTTCTTTTTCTTGTCTGACTGCTGTGGCTAGGACTTCCAATACTATGTTGAATAGAAGTGGTGAGAGTAGGCATCCTTGTCTTGTTCCAGAATTTAGTGGGAAGGCTTTCAGGTTTTCACTGTTGAGTATTATACTGCTGGTGGGTTTGTGGTAAATAGCTTTTACTATGTTGAGATATGTTCCCTCTATACCCACTTTGGTAAGAGTTTTTATCATGAATGGATGCTTTTTCTGCATCTACTGAGTGATCATGTGGTTTTTGTCTTTTCTTTTGTTGATGTGGTTTATCACATTGATTATTTGCTATGTTGACCCATCCTTGTGACCCTGGGATGAATCCAACTTGGTTGTGGTGTAAGATTTTTTTTATGTGTTTTTGGATTTGGTTTGCAAATATTTTGTTGAGAATTTTTGCATCTATATTCATCAAAGATATTGGCCTGTAATTTTCTTTTTTGTTACTGTCTTGGTCTGACTTTGGTATCAGGGTGATGGTGGCTTCATGGAATGTCTTTGGACATACATTCCTTCCTTCCTCTTCAGTCTTCTGGAAGAGTTTGAGAAGGATCAGTATAAGTTCTTTTTTCTATGTTTGGTAGAATTCACCTGTGAAACCATCTGGTCCTGGACTTTTGTTTGTAGGGAGTTTTTAAAATTACGGACGCTATTTCACTTCTAGTGATCTGTCTGTTCAAATTATTTCTTCTTGATTCAGTTTCGGTGGGCTGTATGTTTCTAGAAACTTGTCCATTTCTTCTAGGTTGTTGAATTTGTTGGCATATAATTGTTCATAGTATTCTCTTATTTTATTTTATTTTGTATTTCTGCGGTATCAGTTATTTCTCCTTTTTCATTTCTTATTTTGTATATTTGGGTCCTCTTTTCTCCTTGGTGAGCCTAGCCAGAGGTTTGTCAATTTTGTTTACCCTTTAAAGAACCAGCTCTTGTTTTTTTTTCTATTGTTTTTTAAATCTCTATTTTACTTATGTCCTCTCTGATCTTTATTACTTCCTTCCTTCTGCTCACTTTAGATTTTGTTTATTTTTCTTTTTCTAATTCTTTTAGGTGGTAGGTTAGGTTGTTTGAGATTTTTCCTGTTCTTTGTGGAAGGCATGTATCACTATGAACTTCTCTCTAAGAACTGCTTTTGCTGCATCCCATAGATTTTGTATGGTTGTGTTTTTATTGTCATTTGTCTCAAAAGTATTTTTTGATTTCCTCTTTCATTTTGTTGTTCACCCACTGGTTTTTTAGTACCATGTTGTTCAGTCTCCATGTAATCATTTTAATCATTTTTTTTCTTATTTCTTTTCCTGTGGTTGATTTCTAGTTTCATGCCATTGTGGTCAGAAAAGAAGCTTGAAATAATTTCTATACTCTTAGATTTGTTGAGGCTTGTTTTGTGCCCTTGTATGTGGTCAATCCTAGAAAATGTTCTGTGTGCACTTGAAAAGAATGTGTATTCTGGTTTTTTTTTGGATGTAATGTCCTGAAAAATATCAATTAAGTCTAACTGTTCTATTGTATCCTTTAGGATCTCTGCCGCCTTACTGATTTCTGTCTAGAAGATGTGTCTATTGATGTGAGTGGGGTGTTAAAGTCTCCTACTATTATTGTATTCCCATCAATTTCTCCCTTTATGTCTATTGGTATTTGTTTTACATATTTGGATGCTCCTATATTGGGTGCATATATTTTGAGGATGTAATATCCTCTTCCTGTCTTGATTCCTTTATCACTATATAGTGTCCTTCTTTATCTTTATGGCCTTTGTTTTAAAGTCTATTTTGTCTGACATGAGTAGTGCGACCCCCACTTTTCTGTCATTTCCATTTGCATGAGGTATCTTTTTCCATCCCCTTTCAATCTACGTGTGTCCTTTGCCTTAAAGTGGGTCTCTTTTTTATGTGTTGCCTACAATAAGCAGCATATTATAGGCTCTTGTTTTTTAATCCAATCTGCCATTCCCCTGTCTTTTGATTGGAGCATTTAGTCTACTGACACTTAAAGTAATTATTGATAGGTATTTATTTATTGCCATTTTAAACCTTGTTTTCCAGTTGATTTTGTATTTCTTCTTTGTCCCTTTCTTTTTCTTTTTGTGGTTTATGATTTCCTGTTATATTATGCTTGTGTTCTCTTCTTTTTGGTTTTTGTAAGTCAATTTTATGTGTTGATTCGTGGTTACCTTGTTTTTCAAGTATTTTAACCCCTTCCTAGCTACTTGCTTTTAGACTGGTAGTCATATAGGCTCAAACACATTCTAAAAAAAAACAAAAAAGTCTACATTTTATTACTCTCCTCGCCCACATTTTACGATTTTGATGTCCTCTTTTACATCTTCATATTTATCCTTTTGCTGTTCATCGTGGTTGTCATCGCTTTCACAAAAATCTTTTTGATTTTTAAAAAAATCTGTCTACTGGCTTATTAAGTGATTTACTTTCCAATTGTGATTTTCTCTTTCCTATACCTTCTTGCTTCTCTTCTATTTAGAGAAGACCTTCCAATATTTCTTTTAGGATAGGTTTAGTATTGCTGTATTCTTTTAGTTTTTGCTTGTCTGAGAAATTCTTTATCTCTCCTTCTATTCTAAATGATAATCTTGCTGGGTAGCATATCCTAGGTTGCAGATTTTTCCCTTTCAGGACTTTGACTATATCTTGCCATTCCCTTCTGTCCTGCCAACGTTTCTATTGAGAAATTAGCTCATAGCCTTATGGGGGTTCCCTTGTAATTAACTCTTTGTTTTTCTGTTGCTGCCTTTAGAATCCTCTCTTTAACTTTTGCCATTTCTATTATAATATGGCTTGGTGTAGGTCTGTTTGGGTTCATCTTGTTTGGGACCCTCTGTGCTTCCTGTACCTGGATATCTGTTTCCTTCTTTAGGTTCAGGAAGTTTTCAGCCATAATTTCTTCAAACACATTTTTGAACCCCTTTTCTCTTTCTTCTCCTTCTGGGATCCCTATTATGTGTAGATTGGCATGCTTTATATTATCCCATAGGTTTCTTATTTTGCTTTCTTTTTTTTTTTTTTTTTCCCAATTTGGCTTTCTGTGTTCCGACTGGATGACTTCCATTATTCTATCTTCCAGAACACTTATTCGTTCTTCTGCATTATTCAATCTGCTATTCATTGCCTTTAGCTCAGTCAGTTTTCATCTCAGCAAATGAGTTTTCTAATTTTTCCTGGCTCCTCTTTTATAGTTTCTAGTTCCTTTTTACAGTAATCTGCATTCCTATGGATAGCCCTTCTTAATTCCTTCAGCATTTTCATTATCTCCTTTTTAACTTGGTGTCTATTAGACTGAAGAGGTCTGTTTGTTCTTTCAAGGGAATTCTCTTCATCTTTTAATTGGGAGTGTTTCCTCTGCTTCTTCATTTTACTTATATTTCTCTTACTCTATGAATTTAGGAGAAACAATTATCTACTGTGGTCTTGGAGGGCTATTTTTATGTGGGAGCATCCTGTGTAGCCTGGGTTGGTTTAATATTTTTGGTGCAAGGGCTGTTTTTAGTATGCATGTCCTGCCGCCTCTTTCCTCAGTGTTTGCTGGCTGTAGAGTAGAATTAATTCTTATAGCTCAGTTCTTAAAAATCACTTCTCTCGGTTTTTAAACAGTACATTTTTATGACTTTTTCTTAATTTGGGTAGTCTTGTGAGGGTCCTCATTCTGTAGGGTGGACACATCCAGGTGTGACACCTGGTAGCACCATGACCTAGCCTTGCCATGCCTAATGGAATTAGCCAAGGCAACTTCTCAGCTTTAATATTTCTAGAGAGGTTTTCCTAGGAATTTCAGTTTCTTGACACATATTTGCAGCCTTAGAACCACATGTGGCTTTTTCATAGGTACTCTATAGTTCTACAAAACCCCCAAATCCCCCATGAAAGGATTACATATTATTGGGGCCCACAGGATGCTGAGCATTTCTGTAGCTCTTTTCTTGGTTTATCATGATTACAATTTTGGCTCCACAGGTAGGTAACTATAACACATAACACCTAGCTTATCAAGCAGACATTTTAAAAGTCAGATGAAAAGAATGTTTTGCTATTTTTCAAGCCTGTTAGGATGCACTTTTGGAATGCAGGGATGACTGTCCCCTGCCTGTGTGCCAGGGCTCTCTGCTGGTCTGTCTGTGGAGGTAGGTGTCCTAGTCCCCATCAGCTTCCATGACTCTCTGGAGAGGCCTTATACCTTAGGCAAGGAAGGATAGGGGAAATAACCTCCAAAAAATTATTTTCTGTCTAACCCTAAAAAAGAATGCATCCCATATTAAGTTACTGTTACTATTTATTGAATGCTTACCAAGTGCCAGGGAAAACTGCCAAGTACTTTGTACAATACAATAATGCAATGAAGACGCTGTTATTAATTCCCACAGGAACTGACTCAGAAAGTTAAATAGTTTGCCCAAGGTGTGAAGCTATGAAGCTACTAAGTGGCAGCGTGAGAATGCAAATCCACGTGTGATTCTTAGACATGATGTTTTGTGCCTCTAATTATCCATCACATAGTGTGGCAGATCACTCCTCTCTGCTCCCGGTGAAATTCCACTGAGGAGGGAAATGAAGACTCTCAGGATGCTTGGTGTCCCCTTCCATTTTCTCATCAGCTGCTCAGTCTGCAGATTCAGACTTCTGTAGAGTGCAGTCTTTTCAGGCACCTACTGAACTAGGTGCAGTGTGGATCTGGATTAAATTCGCCCTTTATGTCTTATTTTTCTCAAACATCAATAAGACAGTGTGCTCCATTACAGGAACTTTATTTATGATGGACTTCAGTCTTATAACAATGAACGTATGCTACCAATCCATCTTACAATTCAGTCCCTAAACCCTGCTTCTCATATTGTCACTGTCAGGGGGCATCCTGTCAATCCCAAAGGTTAACGAATTCTTCATCCATACTGCAGTAAAACTTGCTTTAAACCAGTAGTTTCAACCTAGAGCTCCTTTTATGATTTTTCTTTCATGAATCTCAGGAATCGCTGCCACGTTAACATCCAACCAAGAGTGAATGCACTTTTTTTTTTCTGTTATTAAAGACAGACAGAGGACATTAATTAATCCCTGGGTTCTGGGGTCCTCAGGTTTGATACTACTGCACACATAGCTATAGAAGAGTTGTGATCCAGTAGTTTTGATACTGATTCGTAATTTACTGCATTGACCAGAATAGTCTGAGAGTCAAACATTCTATTTATAGAATTTCATGCAATATCAAGCCTTCCCGTCACTGCTCTCCAAAATGGCATCTTCCAAAGAGGAAAAAAAAAAAAAAAACAAACCAAAAGAAGACAGCTCTTGAAGACTGTCACTTGTAGAGTGTATCTGGGTAAATATTTTAGACACTATCATCAGCCAACAGCCAGAAAATTAAAATTATGGAATGAGGCCCACAATGTTCCGAAATAGAGGATGTGTTTGGAATATATGAACCAATTAAGGATAACCCACTGAAGAGGAGCTGTCAGGTCATTCTGATTCGAGGGCACTTTGCACAATTTTAAAAAATGAAAATGTCACCACTCAGTGAGCTGGGCAGCTCCCCAGCTTGGGCTCATCTGCAACAATTTCTCTTCTGTGCCTGGAACCAGGGGCTGTTTACTCTTCCCTGGGATGTTCCAGTTAGGGAGGGAATAGCCTCTTATTCTTGGGAAAGGTAAGTGGCAGTGTTTTGTGTTTAAAGAAAAAAACCTTTGTATTTAACGATCTTTACAAAGGTACAGACTAGAGCATAATTCTAAGTAGCCGCATCAAGTACAAAGTATATTAACAGGGCTAAACTGATCACTCCTCCACTGAGGATTTTCTGTTTGGCCCCATAGCCTAGTTTTCCATTTTAGGATATGGGTAGGACAGTGGTCAAGCATTAACCAGATGATGCCGGAACTGCAGCACACTGCTGGAAACATAGCAAGAATTACTGTTGAAGGAGAAAGACTTTTATCTCATTTACAGAAACAAAGACTGTCAAAATCTGCTGGAGAAAGAGCACAGATATTTGCTGTAACTTAGGACCCTGAAGTAAGGAGTGAAGAATAGAGTAAGAAGAAAAGGCACAGGCTGACATATACTGCAGTGAAGCCACTGCCCCTCTAGATATTAACATGACTGGGCCACGGACTGTCGCAAAGCAGAGTTCATTTGCCAATTATCAGCTCTGCTTCCCTTTCTACGGCCCATCTTTTTCCCAGGACCCACCCCACTGTCACTATCCAAAGAAGTTTTATTTAATTCTGTGGGAGCACTTGAATTTATGCCCCATTAAAGTTCCCTTTTGAAAGCTACAAGCTGAAGCCACATCTAACAATTATGACGTTCTCCGGATCCCACGCACATCCTAAAACTGGAAAATTTGTTTCATGGTCACAGAACCAATAAAAAACATGACTTCATTTGAAATGCCTAATTCTTAAAAAAAGAAAATTAAGTAAATTCAGGTGTTTATAAAAAGTCTTTATGATTAGAGCATTCTATAAACACCGAATATGCTCTGAGAAGGTTCTCTTATGTCATAAGAAATTAAGGCTTAGACTGGAGGCCCAAACCTTTTCTTCTGCTGTGAGATTTGCTTTTAGTTTCAAATTTAACTCTAACATTTTTCTTTTAGTACCAAGGTCAAGATAGGGCCTCTTAATATTTATGTTCTTACTCATCTTTCACTAGCCTCAGTGAAAACAATCACTGCCAGTTTCCTACCTCAAGACTTGGTTACGTAAATAACTGGGTGTGACCACCTTGGATGAGTCAATCAATCAATCAGTCAACAAACAGGAGTCCCCATTATGTGCCAGGTGGGACCAGAGTTCTATAGGAAAAGCTCATGTGGTCACATTCCTATTGAAGAGAAGGCTCCAAACCTCAAGCCACATCACATACACAGGTAAGTTGAGACATCCCTAAAATTGCCTAAAGTACTTACTAGGAGTGTCCCCTTACCTTTTACCTGTTTTTTGGGGAACACCATCTGACATGAATGAATAAAAGAACCAAGGACTCTGACTCCACCAAGACTTCCCCCAAATATTCCACAACCCCTACTGGATACGGGGATCTCTGGGCTTGTGCCTTAAGATCCCTGGTAGATCTTGTAAGGAGCAGGGGAAAGTAGAGACCTGCAATTTCTGGGGAGTTTTTCTGTCCTGGAATAAACAGCTGGAGGTGGGTCTTCTCTCAGGAAAGCTTTGCAGCAATGAGGGCTCTGCATGCACAGCTATGTGTGACGCCCGGCACAAAGTGCTGCCTGGTGTCCAGAGCTGTCCGTGACCTGGTTCCAGCCTTGAAGACACCACTGCCCTTCATACTCCCTCTTCAGCCCTACTCCACTCGCCCAGCAAAACTCTGCGTTTTCCCTCATCTGCCCTTGCCTTTGCTCAAGCCATTCTGTCTGGAACGCCCTTCTTTCCCATCTCTCTGCTCTTTCCACTCATGTATACACTCTCGGCTCATTTGAAATGTCATCATCTCCATGAAGGCTTCTCTTGCCCAACTAGAAGTTCTTTTCTCCTCTGAACTCCCCCCACACATGACCTATGTATACCTCCCACATTTTAACTTGTATAGTAGTCCTCTCTTTTCATCCGTTACCTTCCCTACAAAAGGGGAAGTTACTAGAGTACAGAGTTATGATTTCAGGGGTCACTGATGGTGATTTTTCTAGCATCTAGCCCATGGTTTTGATACGAGGCTCTACACAGCCCCGTGGTTCCAGAGAAGTGTCCTGAGACCACCTGGTGGGGGCAGAGTGGACAGGGCCAAGGGGAGACCCCCTCCCTCCAGTCTGTCCTTTAGTCAGATGGGTTTTGATTGTAATTCTTCTATTTATTGTGATCTGTATAAGTTTTTCTTTCTTTTTTCTTTTAAAGGATTCTGCTAGAGATAGATAGAAAAAAACGAAACCACTGCCATAGATACTGTCAAATAAATGAACAGAATTACACCCTATGTATGCCTCAAGCGCTTTCTCCCTTCAGATATAATGAAATCCAATGATCAAAAATGAGTCGTGAAGGTTCAGAGTGCCTGTCAGTCAATCAAAGAACATGGTCAAAACAGAGGGCTCTTTCTCCTGTCCTGTATGACCTTTTTACATTAAAATCTGATAGACGCCTCCTCAGCTCTGAGTTATGTTTGAGGTGGTAAGCAAAACCGGGCTGGCACCTGGCTCTGCTCTGCGTGTGTATGTGTGGTGTGTAAGTGAGCATCCGCATGATGCTTTGATCTCAACGTAACTGTGAGGAGAGAGTTACAAATGATGCTGATGTCTCTTGATCTCTCCTTCCCCCAAATAAATCCACTCCTCCTTCAGTCCGCATCGGTGGTAAGTGGCACTAATATCCACTCTGCTGCTCAGGCTACAAATCTAGGAGTTCCTCCTGATTTCTCTCTTTCCTTCACTACCCACATCCAATTTAATCAGTAAATACTGTTGGTTCCACCTCTGAAACATGATCCGAAGCAGCTCATTTCTCCTTGCCATCCGCTGCTACCAGCTGCTGTGGTTCAGGGTGTCATCGTTTCATACCTGTTACCATATTCATACCTCTTATCTAGTCTCTGCCTTCTGCTGTCCCCTCGCTGTTATCCGTTCTGTAGGCAGCATGTTTAAACCTCTCCTAAGAAAAACTCTCCAAGAATTTCTCATCAAATGTACAGTAAAACTCTAACTAACTCCCAAATGGTAAAAATAATCCAGTAAATATTTCTATTTCACTCCAAATTAAGCAAATTGCTCATTCTGATTATCTTCCATTGGGGAGTTTTCTTTAAGAAAGAAAATAAATTAGCAGATGACTGAGCAGAGAGACAGAAGGACTAGCACATCACCCAAAACCAGAAAGGACTTACGGCTTCAGATTTGGGAGGCACTGGAGGTGGAGGTAGGGCAATCTCTGAAGACTTCATTGCTGCTCCCAGAGTTCCGGGGACAGGAAGAGGAGAAGGTGCACATTTGGACCGGACAGAACCTCGAAACTGATCACATCTGCTCTTCTCGCTCAGGGAGCGAGTGAGAGGCTGATGGCTGGGCTTGCCTTCTTCCAGCCACAGCTCTTCGTAAGGAAGTTCTGACTTCCCTGTGATGCCCACTGATTCGTCACTAGCTTCTGGGAAAAGGTAGTCGCTCCCACTATCGCCCGAGTCCTGATAGGGCAGGATGTCATGAGGAAAGGGGGCCCACTCTCCCCCGAGGTCCCTGCAGCCGTGGAGGTTCACCTCACTGTTGCCATGGAGATTGTTGCCATACACACAGACTGAGAGCCGGTGGAAGGACTGGGTGAGCTCATCGCGAGCGTAGCTAAGGGAATTGGGCACATGGTTGTGGCCAGTGCACCGGCCCTTCTTGGGGCTCTTACAGTCCTCGTTCCAGTCGGTCTTCACATCGCGGACCGCCCGTGAATACTCATCGATGTCGAACTGTTCTTGGCAGATACCCAGCCAGTGATGGACCAGGGTTTCAGGCCATACTTCCCCCTTCACCAGGTGTTCTGGGAGGCTAAACTTGGGGACAGTCAAGTGCAAAGGGAAGTGCATGGGGAGGATCTTGTTGTTCCGCAGCACACAGCAGACCACCACTGTCTTGGTCTGGATGTTCACGAACTTGTAGCGGTGCCCCTCACGGATGAAGTGGAGGTCGTACGGGTTCCTCGGTGGAGGGCTGGGCACGGTCACGTTCACGGGAAGTCTGGTTTTCTCCACGATGTTGCGGATGGTGTGCTCGCCCTCCTGCATCTGAAGTTCCAGGGGGCTTCGGGTGCTGAACCTGCCCTTGCACTGGAATGGGAGGCTGATGCTTTCGTTGGTCCGGTGATTCATGCAAATGAGGCACGGCATTTTGCCTTTTCCCAGCTTGCTGATGGAATTGAGCTTCCCAATCTTTTTGAAGATGGTGTTGAGTCGTGACTTCTCCTTGAAAGTCTTTGCATAAAGGATTTCTGCCTGGCCCATTAGAGTGAGTTCATCCCCCGTACAAAGGGTGATGTTGTAAACTTCGGTGTCTTCATTGCATTCACCTGAAGCAACCTACAATAGGATAAATCAAATTTTAGGGTAGTTGTCTTTAGTTTATTCACACAGAGAAGTAGCGAACATGCTATTAAGACACACATGCATACACAAAGGAAAATGCTGTTTTATTTTAATACTAAATTTAGACAATCCATTTCTCCTATAGTATTTATGTGGTTAACAATAACAAGATGATGTTAGTTTAGACTTTTAAAAGCATTTTTTTTTTTCTGAAGAAGAAGGTACCCTGTATTCATTTGTAACATTTTGGGAAATACAGAAGAAAAACACACACAAAAAATAACACCCATGAACCTGATGCAGAGACAGCCATGGTTAATGGTTTGATAAACATCCTTCTAGTTTCTTTTCCTATGTATTCTACCATATGGATAATTATCTTGGGACATTAATATTATCATTGTATCATTTTCAGTTATAAAAATGCTTTCATGAATATCACTGTAGAAAATTCTTTTTAAACTATTAAAATTCTACTAAATTTTTACCTTTAAAAATTTGCTAATTTTATTAAATTTTCTAAAATTGGGACAAAGGATTTTAAAAAATGTCTTCTTTCTCCCCATTCTTTTATTTATTATGCAAACTATTCATATTCATTGGAAGAAATATTAGAAAATACAGATATAAAAATGAACAATTTCTACACAACTTGACCACTAAAGATAACCTGTTAACAATTTTATATAAACGGAAAGAAAAGACAGAGATAAGACGGTGGAGTAGAAGATGTGAGCTCACTTCTTACAAAAACAGCAAGATCACAACTGATGAACAACCATCGACAAAACCACTGGAATCTACCAAAAAAGATATTGTACATCCAAAGACAAAGAAGAAGCCACAGTGAGATGGTAGGAGGGGAAACAACTGCAATAAAATCAAATCCCGTACCTGCTGGGTGGGCGACCCACAAACTGGAAAATTATACCACAGAAGTTCTCCCACAGGAGTGAAAGTTCTGAGCCCCACGTCAGGCTCCCCAGCCTGGGGGTCTGGCAACAGGAGGAGGAGCCCCCAAAGCATCTGGCTTTGAAGGCCAGCGGGGTTTGATCGCAGGAATTCCACAGGACTGGGGGAAACAGAGACTCCACTCTTGGAGAGTGCACACAAAGTCTCATGTGCACCAGGACCCAGGAAAAAAAGCAGTGACCTCATAAGAGCCTGGGCCAAATCTACCTGCTAGTACTGGAGGGTCTCCTGCAGAGATGGGGGCAGCTTTGGCTCACTGCGACGACAAAGACACTGGTGGCAGTAGTTCTGGGGAGTACTCATTGGTGTGAGCCCTACAGGAGGCGGCCATTTTCTCACCAAGACCTGGACCCACTCAACAGCCTGTAGGCTCTAGTGCTGGGACACCTCAGGCCAAACAACCAACAGGGTGGAAACACAGCCCCATCCATCAAGAGACAGGCTGCTTAAAGTCTTCCTGAGCATACAGCTGCCCACTAAACATGCCCCTTGACACAGCCCTGCCCAACAGACAAACAAGACCCAGCTGCACCCACCAGTGGGGAGGAACCAGTCCCTCCCACCAGGAAGCCTGCACAAGACTCTTAGACAGCCTCATCCACCAGGGGGCAGACAGCAGAAGCAAGAAGAACTACAACCCTGCAGCCTGTGGTAAGGAAACCACAATCATAGAAAGTTAGACAAAATGAGATGGCAGAGGAATATGTCCCAGATGAAGGAACAAGATAAAACCCCAGAGAACAACTAAGTGAAGTGGAGATAGGCAATCTACCCAAAAAAGGATTTAGAGCAATGATAGTAAAGATGATCCAAGATCTCAGACAAAGACCTAGAAGAACTGAAGACCAAACAAACTGAGATGAACAATACAAAAACTGAAATGAAAAATACACTGGAAGGAATCATTAGCAGAATAACTGAGGCAGAAGAATGGATAAGTGAGCTGGAAGACAGAATGGTGGAAATCACTGCTGCAGACCAGAATAAAGAAAAAAAAAAAAGAAAAGCAATGAGGACAGCCAAAGAGACCTCTGAGACAACATTAAATGCACCAATATTCGCATTATAGAGGTCCCAGAAGGAGAAGAGAGAGAGAAAAAAACCTGAGAAAATATTTGAAGAGATAATAGCTGAAAACTTCCCTAACATGGGAAAGGAAACAGTTAGCCAGGTAGAGGAAGTGCAGAGAGTCCCAGGCAGGATAAATCCAAGGAAGAACATGCCGAGACACACAGTAATCAAACTGACAAAAATTAAAGACAAAGAAAAAATACTAAAAGCAACAAGGGAAAAGCAACAAATAACATAGAAGGGAACTCCCATAAGGTTATCAGCAGATTTCGCAGCAGAAACTCTGCAGGCCAGAAGGGAGAGGCATGATATATTTAAAGTAATGAAAGGGAAGAACCTACAACCAAGAATACTCTACCCAGCAAGGCTCTCATTCAGATTTGACAGAGAAATCAAAAGCTTTACAGACAAGAAAAAGCTAAGAGAATTCAAATTCAGCACCACCAGACCAGCTTTGCAACAAATGCTAAAAGAACTTCTCTAGGCAGAAAAGGCCACAACTACAAATAAGAAAATTATGAATGGAAAAGCTCAATGGTAAAGGCAAACATAAAGTAAAGGTAGGAAATCATCCACACACAAATATGATATCAAAACCAGCAATCATGGGGGACTTCCCTGGTGGCGCAGTGGATAAGACTCCGTGCTCTCAATGCAGGGGGCCAGGTTCGATCCCTGGTCGGGGAACTAGATCCCACATGCGTGCTGCAACTAAGAGTTTGCATGCCACAACTAAGGAGCCTGTGCGCTGCAGCTAAGAAGCCTGCAAGCCGCAACTAAGGGTCCTGTGAGCTGCAACTAAGGAGCCCACATGCTGCAACTAAGACCCGGAGCAACCAAATAAATAAATAAATAAATATTTAAAAAACCCCAGCAATCATGAGAAGAGGAGAGCATAATGCAGGATATTAGAAATGCATTTGAAATTAAAAGACCAGCAACTTAAAACAATCTTGTTTATATATAGACTGCTATATCAAAACCTCATAGTAACAGCAAACCAAAAATCTACAATAGATACACACACAAAAAAGAATAAGGAATCCAAACACAATACTAAAGTTAGTCATCAAATCACAAGAGAACAAAAGAGGAAGGGAAGAAAAAACACCTATAAAAACAAATAAAAAACAATTAACAAAATGGCAATAAGAACATACATATTGATAATTACCTTAAATGTAAATGGATTAAATGCTCCAACCAAAAGACACAGACTGGCTAAATGGATACAAAAACAAGACCCATATATATGGTGTATACAAGAGACTCACTTCAGATCTAGGGACACACACAGACTGAAAGTGATGGGATGCAAAAAGGTATTCCACACAAATGGAAATCAAAAGAAAGCTGGAGTAGCAATACTCATATCAGACAAAACAGACTTTAAAATAAAGACTGTTACAAGAGACAAAGGAGGACACTACATAATGATCAAGGGAATCAATCCAAGAAGAAGATATAACAACTGTAAATATATATGCACCCAACATAGAAGCACCTCAATATATAAGGCAAATACTAACAGCCATAAAAGGAGTAATAGACAGTAATACATAGTGGAGGACTTTAACACACCACTTTCATCAATGGACAGATCATCCAGACAGAAGATCAATAAGGAAACACAGGCCTTAAATGACACATTAGACTAGATGGACTTAATTGATATTTATAGAGCATTCCATCCAAAAGCAGCAGAATACAAATTCTTCTCAAGTGCACATGGAACATTCTCCAGGACTAATCATGTGCTGGGCCACAAAGTGAGCCTCAGTAAATTTAAGAAAATTGAAATCATATTAAGAATCTTTTACGACCACAACGCTATGAGATTAGAAATCAACTACAAGAAAAATACTGTAAAAACACAAACAGATGGAGGCTAAACAATATGCTACTAAACAACCAATGGATCACTGAAGAAGTTAAAGAGGAAATCAAAAAATACCTGAAGACAAATGAAAACAAAAGCGTGATGATCCAACACCTATGGGACTCAGCAAAAGCAGTTCTGAGAGGGAAGTTTACTGCAATATAATCTTACCTCAGGAAACAAGAAAAATCTCAAATAAACAATCTAACCTTACACCTAAAGCAACTAGAAAAAGAAGAACAAACAAAACCCAAAGTTAGTAGATGGAAAGAAATCATAAAGATCAGAGCAGAAGTAAGGATGAAGAAAAAGCAGAAAAGATCAATGAAACTAAAAGCTGGTTCTTTGAAAAGATAAACAAAACTGATAAACCTTTAGCCACACTCATCAAGAAAAAAGGGGAGAGGACTCAATAAAATTAGATATGACAAAGGAGAAGTCACAACTGACACCACAGAAATACAAAGGATCATGAGAGACTACCAGATATGCCAATAAAATGGACAACCTAGAAGAAATGGACAAATTCTTTGAAAGGTACAATCTCCCAAGACTGAACCAGGAAGAAATAGAAAATATGAACAGACCAATCACAAGTAGTCAAATTGAAACTGTGATTAAAGAACTCCCAACAAACAAAAGTCCAGGGCCAGATGACTTCACAGGTAAATTCTATCAAACATTCAGAGAAGAGTTAACACCTATCTTTCTGAAAGTACTGCAAAAATTGCAGAGGAAGGAACACTCCCAACTCATTCTCTGAGGCCACTATCACCCTGATACCAAAATCAGACAAAGATACCACAAAAAAAGAAAATTACAGACCAATATCACTGATGAACAGTCGCAAAAACACTCAGCAAAATACTAGCAAACCAAATCCAACAATACATTTTTTTTTTTTTGGAAGGCTTTCAGAACTAAAGTTTTTTTTTTTTTAATACATCTTTATTGGAGTATAATTGCTTCACAATGCTATTTTAGTTTCTGTTGTACAACAAAGTGAATCAGCCATGTGCGTACATATATCCCCATATGCCCTCCCTCTTGAGCCTCCCTATCCCACCCCTCTAGGTCATTGCAAAGCACCAAGCTGATCTCCCTGTGCTATGCTGTTGCTTCCCACTAGCTATCTACTTTACGTTTGGTAGTGTATATATGTCGATGCTACTCTCACTTCACCGCAGCTTCCCCCTCCCCCATGTCCTCAAGTCCATTTTCTATGTCTACATCTTTATTCCTGCCCTGCCCCTAGATTCATCAGTACCATTTTTTTTTTTTTAGATTCCATATATATGTGTTAGCATATGGTATCTGTTTTTCTCTTTCTGACTTCCTTCACTCTCTATGACAGGCACTAGGTCCATCCACCTCACTACAAATAACCCAATTTCGTTTCGTTTTATGGCTGAGTAATATTGCATTGTATATATGTGCCACATCTTCTTTATCCATTCATCTGTCGATGGACATTTAGGTTGCTTCCATGTCCTGGCTATTGTAAATAGAGCTGCAATGAACATTGTGGTACATGTCTCTTTTTGAATTATGGTTTTCTCAGGGTATGTGCTGAGTAGTGGGATTGCTGGGTCATGTGGTAGTTCAATTTTTCAGTTTTTTAAGGAACCACTATACTGTTCTCCATAGTGGTTGTATCAATTTACATTCCCACCAACAGTGCAGGAGGGTTCCCTTTCACTATACCCTTTCCAGCATTTATTGTTTCATTTTTTGAAAATGGCCATTCTGTCAGGTGTGAGGTGACACCTCATTGTAGTTTTGATTTGCATTTCTCTAAAAATTAGTGATGCTGAGCATCTTTTCATGTGCCTCTTGGCCATCTGTATGTCTTCTTTGGTGAAATGTCTATTTAGGTCTATCACCCATTTTTTAATTGGGTTGTTTCCAACAATACTTTAAACGGATCACACACCATGATCAAGTGGGATTTATCCCAGGGATACAATAATTTTTCAATATCTGCAAATCAATCAGTGTGATACACCACGTCAACAAACTGAAGAATAAAAACCATGTGATCTAAAGACAAAGGAGAAGCCACAATGAGACGGTAGGAGGGGCGCAATCACAATAAAATCAAATCCCATAACTGCTGGGTGGGTGACTCACAAACTGGAGAACACTTATACCACAGAAGTCCACCCACTGGAGTGAAGGTTCTGAGCCCCACGTCAGGCTTCCCAACCTGGGGGTCCGGCAACGGGAGGAGGAATTCCTAGAGAATCAGACTTTGAAGGCAAGCAGGATTTGACTGCAGGACTTTGACAGGACTGGGGGAAACAGAGACTCCACTCTTGGAGGGCACACACAAAGCAGTGTGCTCATCGGGACCCAGGGGAAGGAGCAGTGACCCTATGGGAGACTGAAACAGACCTACCTGCTAGTGTTGGAGGGTTTCCTGCAGAGGCGGGGGGCGGCTGTGTGTCACCATGAGGACAAGGACACTGGCAGCAGAAATTCTGGGAAGTACTCCTTGGTGTGAGCCTTCCCAGAGTCTGCCATTAGCCCCAACAAAATGCCCGGGTAGGCTGCAGTGTTGGGTTGCCTCAGGCCAAACAACCAATAGGGAGGGAACCCAGCCCCACCCATCAGCAGACAAGTGGATTAAAGTTTTACTGAGCTCTGCCCACCAAAGCAACAGCCAGCTCTACCCACCACCAGTCCCTCCCATCAGGAAACTTGCACAAGCCTCTTAGATAATAGCCTCATCCACCAGAGGGCAGAGAGCAGAAGCAAGAAGAACTACAATCCTGCAGCCTGTGGAACAAAAACCACATTCACAGGAAGATAGACAAGATGAAAAGGCAGAGGTCTATGTACCAGATGAAGGCACAAGATAAAACCCCAGAAAAACAACTTAATGAAGTGGAGATAGGCAACCTTCCAGAAAAAGAATTCAGAATAATGATAGTGAAGATGATCCAGGACCTCGGAAAAAGAATGGAGGCAAAGATCGAGAAGATACAAGAAATGTTTAACAAAGATCTAGAAGAATTAAAGAACAAACAAACAGAGATGAACAACACAATAACTGAAATGAAAAATACACTAGAAGGAACCAATAGCAGAATAACTGAGGCAGAAGAACGGGTAAGTGACTTGGAAGACAGAATGGTGGAATTCACTGCTGCAGAACAGAATAAAGAAAAAAGAATGAAAAGAAATGAAGACAGCCTAAGACACCTCTGGGACAACATTAAACGCAACAACATTCGCATTATAGGGGTCCCAGAAGGAGAAGAGAGAGAGAAAGGACCCGAGAAAATATCTGAAGAGATTATAGTTGAAAACTTCCCTAAAATGGGAGAGGAAATAGCCACCCAAGTCCAGGAAGCGCAGAGAGTCCCATACAGGATAAACCCAAGGAGAAACATGCCGAGACACACAGTAATCAAACTGGCAAAAATTAAGGACAAAGAAAAATTATTGAAAGCAGCAAGGGAAAAACGACAAATAACATACATGGGCACTCCCACAAGGTTAACAGCTGATTTCTCAGCAGAAGCTCTACAAGCCAGAAGGGAGTGGCATGATATACTGAAAGTGATGAAAGGGAAGAAACTACAACCAAGATTACTCTACCCGGCAAGGATCTCATTCAGATTTGATGGAGAAATCAAAAGCTTTACAGACAAGCAAAAGCTAAGAGAATTCAGCACCACCAAATCAGCTCTACAACAAATGCTAAAGGAACTTCTCTAAGTGGGGAACACAAGAGAAGAAAAGGACCTACAAAAACAAACCCAAAACAATTAAGAAAATGGTAATAGGAACATACATATCAATAATTACCTTAAACGTGAATGGATTAAATGCTCTAACCAAAAGACACAGGCTTGCTGAATGGATACAAAAACAAGACCCATACATATGCTGTCTACAAGACACCCACTTCAGACCTAGGGACACATACAGACTGAAAGTGAGGGGATGGAAAAAGATATTCCATGCAAATGGAAATCAAAAGAAAGCTGGAGTAGCAATACTCATATCAGATAAAATAGACTTTAAAATAAAGAAGGTTACAAGAGACAAGGAAGGACACTACATAATGATCAAGGGATCAATCCAAGAAGAAGATATAACAATTATCAATATATATGCACCCAACATAGGAGCACCTCAATACATAAGGCAACTGCTAACAGCTATAAAAGAGGAAATCGACAGTAACACAATAATAGTGGGGGACCTTAACACCTCACTTACACCAATGGACAGATCATCCAAACAGAAAATTAACAAGGAAACACAAGCTTTAAATCACACAATAGACCAGATAGATTTAATTGATAT
The DNA here is from genome assembly GCF_965194805.1 of Balaenoptera borealis. Classification (NCBI taxonomy): domain Eukaryota; kingdom Metazoa; phylum Chordata; class Mammalia; order Artiodactyla; family Balaenopteridae; genus Balaenoptera; species Balaenoptera borealis. The sequence continues at coordinate 44,160,474 of NC_138875.1, read as the reverse complement.
TTGTAGGACATTCCATCCAAAACCAGCAGATTACACTTTCTTCTCAAGTGTGCATGGAACATTCTCCAGGATAGATCACATCTTGGGTCACAAATCAAGCCTCAGTAAATTTAAGAAAATTGAAATCATATCAAGCATCTTTTCTCACCACAATGCTATGAGACTAGAAATCAATTACAGGGAAAAAAACGTAAAAAACACAAACACGTGGAGGCTAAACAGTACATTACTAAATAACCAAGAGATCACTGAAGAAATCAAAGAGGAAATCAAAAAATACCTAGAGACAAATGACAATGAAAACACGACGATCCAAAACCTATGGGATGCAGTAAAAGCAGTTCTAAGAGGGAAGTTTATAGCTATAGCAGCCTACCTCAAGAAACGAGAAAAATCTCAAATAAACAATCTAACGTTACACCTAAAGAACTAGAGAAAGAAGAACAAACAAAACTCAAAGTTAGCAGAAGGAAAGAAATCATGAAGATCAGAGCAGAAATAAATGAAATAGAAATGAAGAAAACAGTAGCAAAGATCAATAAAACTAAAAGCTGGGTCTTTGAGAAGATAAAGAAAGTTGATAAACCATTAGCCAGACTCATCAGGAAAAAGAGGGAGAGGACTCAAATCAATAAAATTATAAATGAAAGAGGAGAAGTTACAACAGACACCACAGAAATACAAAGCATCCTAAGCGACTACTACAAGCAACTCTATGCCAATAAAATGGACAACCTGGAAGAAATGGACAAATTCTTAGAAAGGTATAACCTTCCAAGACTGAACCAGGAAGAAATAGAAAATATGAACAGACCAATCATAAGTAATGAAATTGAAACTGTGATTAAAAATCTTCCAACAAACAAAACTCCAGGTCCAGATGGCTTCACAGGTGAACTCTATCAAACATTTAGAGAAGAGCTAACACCCATCCTTCTCAAACTCTTCCATAAAATTGCAGAGGAAGGAATACTCCCAAACTCATTCTATGAGGCCACCATCACCCTGATACCAAAACCAGACAAAGATACTACAAAAAAAATTACAGACCAATATCACTGATGAATATAGATGCAAAAATCCTCAACAAAATACTAGCAAACAGAATCCAACAACACATGAAAAAGATCATACACCATGATCAAGTGGGATTTATCCCAGGGATGCAAGGATTCTTCAATATACGCAAATCAATCAATGTGGTACACCATATTAACAAATTGAAGAATAAAAACCATATGATCATCTCAATAGATGCAGAAAAAGCTTTTGACAAAATTCAACACCAATTTATGATAAAAACTCTCCAGAAAGTGGGCATAGAGGGAACCTACCTCAACATAATAAAGGCCAAATACGACAAACCCACAGCAAACATCATTCTGAATGGTGAAAAACTGAAAGCATTTCCTCTAAGATCAGAAACAAGAGAAGGATGTCCACTCTCGCCACTATTATTCAACATAGTTTTGGAAGTCCTAGCCACGGCAATCAGAGAAGAAAAAGAAATAAAAGGAATACAAATTGGAAAAGAAGAAGAAAAACTGTCACTGTTTGCAGATGACATGATACTATACATAGAGAATCCTAAAGATGCCACCAGAAAACTCTAGAGCTAATCAATGAGTTTGGTAAAGTAGCAGGATACAAAATTAATGCACAGAAATCTCTTGCATTCCTACAGACTAATGATAAAAAATCTGAAAGGGAAATTAAGGAAACAGTCCCATTTACCACTGCAAGAAAAATAAAATACCTAGGAATAAACCTACCTAGGGAGACAAAAGACCTGTATGCAGAAAGCAATAAGACACTGTGAAAGAAATTAAAGATGATACCAACAGATGGAGAGATATACCATGTTCTTGGATTGGAAGAATCAACATTGTGAAAATGACTATACTGCCCAAAGCAATCTATTGCAATCCAGTAGATTCAGTGGACTCCCCATCAAATCCAATAGATTCAATGCAATCCCCATCAAATTACCAATGGCATTTTTTACAGAACTAGAACAAAAAATCTTAAAATTTGTATGGAGACACAAAAGACCCCAAATAGCCAAAGCAGTCTTGAGGGAAAAAACAGGAGCTGGAGGAATCAGACTCCCTGACTTCAGACTATACTACAAAGCTACAGTAATCAAGACAATATGGTACTGGCACAAAAACAGAAATATAGATCAAAGGAACAGGATAGAAAGCCCAGAGATAAACCCATGCACCTATGGTCAACTAATCTATGACAAAGGAGGCAAGGATATACAATGGAGAAAAGACAGTCTCTTCAATAAGTGGTGCTGGGAAAACTGGACAGCTACATGTAAAAGAATGAAATTAGAACACTCCCTAACACCATACACAAAAATAAACTCAAAATGGATTAGAGACCTAAATTTAAGACCGGACACTATAAAACTCTTAGAGGAAAACATAGGAAGAACACTCTTTGACATAAATCACAGTAAGATCTTTTTTGATCCACCTACTAGAGTAATGGAAATAAAAACAAAAATAAACAAATGGGACCTAATGAAACTTCAAAGCTTTTGCAAAGCAAAGGAAACTACAAACAAGACGAAAAGACAACCCTCAGAATGAGAGAAAATATTTGCAAATGAGTCAACAGACAAAGGATTAATCTCCAAAATATATAAACAGCTCATGCAACTCAATATTAAAAAAACAAACAACCCAATCCAAAAATGGGCAGAAGATGTAAATAGACATTTCTCCAAAGAGGACATACAGATGGCCAAGAAGCACATGAAAAGATGCTCAACATCACTAATTATTAGAGAAATGCAAATCAAAACTACAATGAGGTATCACCTCACACCATTTAGAACGGGAATCATCAGAAAATCTACAAACAACAAATGCTGGAGAGGGTGTGGAGAAAAGGGAACCCTCTTGCACTGTTGGTGGGAATGTAAATTGATACAGCCACTATGGAGAACAATATGGAGGTTCCTTAAAACACTAAAAATAGAATTACCATATGACCCAGCAATCCCACTACTGGGCAGATACCCAGAGAGAACCGTAATTCAAAAAGACACATGCACCCCAATGTTCATTGCTGCGCTATTTACAATATCCAGGTCATGGAAGCAACCTAAATGCCCATCGACAGACGAATGGATAAAGAAGATGTGGTGCATATATACAATGGAATATTACTCAGTCATAAAAAGGAACGAAATTGGGTCATTTGTAGAGACGTGGATGAATCTAGAGACTGTCATACAGAGTGAAGTAAGTCAGAAAGAGAAAAACAAATATCGTATATTAATGCATATATGTGGAACCTAGAAAAATGGTACAGATGAACCGGTTTGCAGGGCAGAAATAGAGACACAGATGTAGAGAACAAACGTATAGACACCAAGTGGGGAAAGCAACAGGGGGTGGTGGTGGTGGTGTGATGAATTGGGAGATTGGGATTCACATGTATACACTGATGTGTATAAAATGGATGACTAATAAGAACCTGCTGTATAAAAAATAAATAAATAAGATAAAATTCAAAAAAACCCCCTAAAACCCATGTGATCATCTCAATAGATGCAGAAAAAGCTTTTGACAAAATTCAACACCCATTTATGATAAAAACTCTCCAGAAACTGGGTATAGAGGGAATATCCCTCAACATAATAAAGGCCATATATGATAAACCTAGAGCTAGCATCATACTCAATGAGGAAAAGATCAGGAACAAGACAAGGATGTCCACTCTCGCCACTTTTATTCAACATAGTTTTGGAAGTCCCTAGCTATGGCAATCAGGGAAGGAAAAAAAATAAAAGGAATCCAAATTGGAAAAGAAGAAGGAAAACTGTCACTGTTTGCAGATGACATGATATTATACATAAAAAATCCTAAAGATGCTACCAGAAAACTACTAGAGATCATCAGTGAATTAGGTAAAGTTACAGGATACAAAATTAATACACATAAATCTGTTGCATTTCTATACACTAACAACAAAAGATCAGAAAAAGAAATTAAAGAAACAATCCCATTTACCATTGTAGCAAAAAGAATAAAATACCTAGGAATAAACCTATCTAAGAAGGCAAAAGACCTGTACTCTGAAACTGTAAGACACTGATGAAAGAAAGTGAAGATGATACAAACAGATGAAAAGATATACCAGGTTCTTGGATTGGAAGAATCAATATTGTTAAAATGGCCATATCACCCAAGGCAATCTACAGATTCAGTGCAATACCTATCAATTTACCAGTGGCATTTTTCACAGAACTGAAACAGAAAAATCTTAAAATTTGTATGGAGACACAAAATACCCCAGATAGCCAAAGCAATCTTGAGACAGAAAAATGGAGCTGGAAGAATCAGGCTCCCTGACTTCATTCTATACTACAAAGCTACAGTCATCAAAACAGTACCATACTGGCACAAAAACAGAAATATAGATTAATGGAACAGGGTGGAAAGCCCAGAAATAAACCCATGTACCTATGGTCAATTAATCTATGACAAAAAAAGCAAGGCTATATAATGGAGGAAAGATGGTCTCCTCAATAAATGGTGCTGGGAAAATTGGACAGCTACATGTAAAAAAATGAAATTAGAACATCCTTTAACAACATACACAAAAATAAGCTCAAAATGGATTAAAGGCCTAAATGTAAGACCGGATACTACAAAACTCTTAGAGGAAAACATAGGCAGAACACTCTTTGACATAAATCTCAGCAATATCTTTTATGATCCGCCTCCTAGAGTACTGGAAATAAAAACAAAAATAAACAACTGGGGCCTAATTAAACTCAAAAGCTTTTGCACAGCAAAGGAAACTGTAAACAAAATGAGAAAACAACCTACAGAATGGGAGAAAATATTTGCAAACAATGCAAGCGACAAGGGATTAGTCTCCAAATTTTACAAACAGCTCATGCGGCTTGACATAAAAAAAAAAACAACAACAACCGAATCAAAAAATGGGCAGAAGACATAAATAGACATTTCCTCAAAGAAGATATATAGATGGCCAAGAGGCACATGAAAAGATGCTCAATATCGCTAATTATTAGAGAAATGCAAATCAAAACTACAATGAGGAACCACCTCACACCAGTCAGAATGGCCATCGTCAAAAAATCTACAAACAATAAATGCTGGAGAGGGTGTGGAGAAAAGGGAACCCTCCTGCACCACTGGTGGGAATGTAAATTGGTGTAGCCACTATGGAGAACAGTATGGAGGTTCCTTAAGAAACTAAAAATAGAGCTACCATATGATCCACCAATCCCACTCCTGGGCATACATCCAGAGAAAATCATGGTTTGAAAGGATACATGCATCCCAGTGTTCACCGCAGCGTTGTTCACAATAGCCAAGACATGGAAGCAGCTTAAATGTCCATTGACAGATGAACAGATAAAGAAGAGGTGGTACATATATACATTGGAATACTACTCAGCAATTAAAAAGAATGAAATAAAAAAAAGAGAAAAAAAGAAATGAGTGTATCAGTCTATCTCAGAGATATATAAATATACAGTTTTATTGCTCTGCTTCTCACTGTAATTTATCCATTTTCCTGTGCATATACTCCATCAATTGTAATACTAACCTAACATATTCCATTATATATGGATATGCCTTAATTCATTTGACCAGTTCCTTATTGTTAGACAGATGGGATTTCCCAATTTTTAGCAAGTATAAATAGTACTGCAGCAAACTTTTTTACACTTCAATTATTTCCTTAGGATAAAGTCTCAGAAGTAGAATTGCATGGACAAAGCTGTATATACGTGTGAAAGTTCTAATATGTGTTACCCATTGTACTTCATCAATGTTATACACAGACATATTTCTACTCTATGAAGTTATGTTTCCCCATACCCATGCTGAATAAATTTAATGTTTACCAATATTAAAAGTAAAGCATGCATCCTGCATTTATATATGTTTTATGTTGAATATGCTTGAATATTAGTATTGTGAGTATTTTTTGGTATTTATTTATCAAGCTATTTAGAGTTTTTCCTCTGTGAATTGTCTACTTGTGTCCCTCACCCATTTTTCTGTTGTGATGGCTATCTTATTGATTACTATTTATGCAATGTGAATGTCATTTATGCTATACATTTTCCAATTTGTTGCTTGAATTTCAATTTTATGGCTTCTTTAAGTATTAAAGTTTTTTTCTATGCAGCATTTTCAAACATTTCCTTTGTGACTTCATTCTTGGGTGTTATGTGTCTTACTTGTTGAGAAGATATAGATCAAGGTTCTGATCTAGGAGTGGTTTTGCTCCCCCACCCCCGCACCAGGGGACATCTGACAGTGTCTTGAGACATTTTTGATGGCCATGACTGGGAGGGTGCTTACACCTAGTGGGTACAAACAAAGAATGGTGCTAAACATGTTACAAGGCACAGGACAGTCCTACAGCAAAGATTTATCCAGTCCAATTTTCACTGGTGCTCAGGTTGAGAAATGTTGATATCATTAACCAATATTTTCTTCTGGCATTTTGATGGTTTCATTTATTAAATATTTAACTTATTCAAATTTTTTTGGTGGATTATTTAAGGTAGGGATCTAACTTCAGTTTTTTAAATAGTTAACTGAGTGTCCAGTACATTTCCAAATAACCATCCCTTTCATCACTGATTTGAAGTGCCACTTTTATTATATATTAAATTTATAAAATACATAAACTCAAATATATACATATAATAGTATTTATTCAGGGGCCGTTTTATCCTTATGACCTTTCTGCCTATTTTCCTATCATAACAATACTGTTTTAATTCCTGTATCTTTATCATACATTTTGAGATCTGATAACAAAAGCCCTCACTTGTGGTTATTCTGACTCAAAGTTTTTAGATGGAAAGAAACAAGAGAAGCAAAGTCAAAAGTCAAATAACAGACTGACAGAAAATATTTCCAGTGTATATGACAGAAAAAGACCTAACATCCCTAATACATAAGCAGTTTTTTAAAAAGACCCCAAAACCTCCAGAAAAACAGAAAAGCCATAAAAAATCAATCCACTAAAAAGATGCATCTATGAAAAGATGTTCAACTTTTCTTATACTAACAGAAATGTAAACTATAATTACACTGAGATACCATTTCTCACCTAGAACACTGATAAATATTCAAAAGCTTGACACTGCCCTCAGTTGGTAAAGCTATGGGGAAACAGGCACTCTTGTTCATAGCTGGTGGAAATGCAAATAGTACAAGCCCGGTGGCAGGGAATTTGGCAATATCTAACCAAACTATTCATGCATTTATCCCTCCACCCAGCAATGCTACTTTTAGGAATTTACTCTGAAGACATTTCTCCAACCGTATGAAAATACCCATGTACAAGGTTATTCGTTGTAGCATTATTTGTATTTGTAAAATACTGGAATCTATTTCAATGCCCAAACATCGACAATTGATTGAATAAACTATGGTACACACACGAAATGATATGTGAAAACGAATGAGTACTGTTAGTTCAATGAATTGGTATGAAATAAATTCCAGGATATACTAAGTTAAAAAAAAAGCAAAGCACATGAAAATTTATATGGTATATTGCCTTTTTGTTTAAGAAAGAAGGAAAAGTTAGTGTGTGTGTGTGTGTGTGTGTGTATATATATGTGTGTGTATATATATATATTTCTGCTTATTTTTTTTTAAGGAACACAAGAAAAATAAACCAGAAAACAATGAAATTGGTCACTTACAGGAGGGAGGGGAGGGAGGAAGGGACATGGGGGAGAGTGACACCTCTGTGAGTAAACCTTGCTATAGAGTTTTGTCTTTTAGGAAGTATGCTAATGGTCTATATATTCAAAAAGTAAAATAAAAGTTAACAAGAAATTAAAAAAAAAAAAAGCTGAATGCAAATGGAAACAGATGAACCCAACCGTATTTCAAATGAATAAACTAACAGCCCTGGGGACAGAGAAATAATCCAAGTAACTGTGGAACACTGACTATATACTATCAGTAGGGAAAAGAAAAGACCAACCAAGATTGTGTTCTTTTTAGTAGATTTGTTTTGTATAGGGGAATAGGTACAGTGATTCTCAAACAACTCTATGTGTATTGTAGGACTGAACAAATGAGTAAATGTGTCGATATTTTGGGAGCCAGAGTTTTCACTGTGGCAGGGGAGACAGAAGTATGGAATTGGGAAAAGCAAGCAAGAACTCCACAGGGTTGGATTGGAATTGGAGGTATTAGTACCAACTCATAATTTGAAGAAACCACACACACACATACTGTTTAGCTTTGTTCTTTCCAAGGGACCAGAAGCAAAGATTCCAACTATCACCAAGTATACTTAGTGTCCAACTCATTCCCCATGAAAAGGAACTAGGGCTCCTGGGACAAATGACTGATTCCAGGGCTAGGGCAGGAAAGATACAAGATTAGCCTGGAACATTCTGTTGTGCCAGAAAGTAAAGAAGTGCTCATAAGATGATGGGATCATGTCAAAAAGACACAGGAGCCAGCCTGAACTAGCCCCCACTGGCTAAATCTGGGACAGTTTGAGTACCACAGTAAATGAAGACTGTAATGAATTATAATCTATTGAATAAAACAGGAATGTCTAAGTCCATATTGTTAACAAAAAGATGAATGAATGAAAAAAATGAATGGGGGAAAAGCTGACAAATGTAAAGAAGTGGTGGAATTGAAAAAATCATAATTTTGTATCATCTATTACAGTAAAGATTATACACTAGAGTCATTAATTAATACTGAATTTACAGGAGAAGTTTGATTAAGGTAATAGATAATGTGCAAGGTCTTAAAATGTCATCCCCCAGAAGCTAATTAATTACCAGGGGAGGAAAAGTAATTGTAGAGGGTAGAAACTGGACACATCTTGACCAAGTGATAAAACTTAATATTACCAAAGAGAAGCATGTTTACGACACACACCTCTGGATGTGATTCCCTGAGAAGTTCAGGACCTCAATCACATAACATTCCACCTTAAAAGTACATTCGTTACTAGAATCTAATCATGAGGAAATATCAGAAAAACCCAAACTGAGAAATATTCTATAAAATATCTGGTGTGTATTCTTGAAAAACATCCATGTGATGAAAGACAAAGAAAGGTTCAAGAACTGTTCCAGATTAAAGTGAAATAAAGAGAAATGAAAAGTAAATGCCATACGTGATTCTGGAATGGATTCTGTACTGAAAGAAACAAAAATGCTATAAAGTACGACATTGGGACACTTGGCAAAGTTAGAATACAGACTGTAAATAAAAGTATTGTTATCAACATACTGTGGTTACATAAGAAAATATCCTTATTCTTAGGAAATATACACTGATTATTAAGGGACAAAGGGCATAATGTATGCAATTCACTCTTGAATGGTTCAGAAAAACATAAATAAGTTATACATACGTACGTATATGCACATGCAGGCGTAGAGGATGATAAAACAAATGTGCAAAATGTTAACAGTTGGTGAATCTAAAGTGGTTAGGGAGATCTTATATTATTCTTGCAACAATTATTTAAGATAGAAATTATTTAAAAATAAAAACTTAAAACATGACAATAGGAAATTTTAGATATTTTTGCCTATTTTTCCAGATGAACTTTAGAATCATCCTGTCCATGGTTTGCATTGGTAATTTTACTGGAAGTACACCTACATGGTGTTTTGACAAGAAGTAACATCATTGTATTAGTATTTCCAAATAGGCACTTGAAAACTCTCACCATTTATTCATATCTTTTATTTCCCTTATTAGTATTTAAACTTGCCTTTGTTATCAATCCCTGAACATTACTGTTTACTGTCTTGTTGAATATACTTTGTTGCTATTCTGTGTGTCCAGTAATCTTATTGTAATAGTTTTTCCCAGTTGATTCTCTTGGGATTCCTAGGTAATTATATCTTATGCAGTCGAAAAATTTGTTTTCATTTTTAAAGTTTTCATCCTTTCTCCCCACAATAGAGTGGTGGTGGCGAGAGTGTGGTTTCACATTTTAATGTGAATATCATCTGTGTTTTAATATCAACTATGAGAAATTTGTTGGTTTGAAATGGATATTTTAAAAAATCATATTAGTGATGTGTCTTTCCAATTCTAGTTTTCTAAAAGTTTCTACAATGAAATTAATTTTTTTTTTTTACCAAATGCTGTTTCTGTATCCAATAAGATAGTCATGTGTTTATTTTTCATTTTGATGTATGTATTTTATATTGTAATAGTAGATTCCCAAATAGTAAAACAACACTACATGCCCAAAAAAATCTCTACGTGATCATGGTGCACTTAAAAAAATATATTGCATGATTCTCCTTGATAGCATTTGATCTATGATTGAGGTATCTTAGTCACAGGTGAGATTAGTCTACAGTTTTATTATTACGTTATCTTTATCACATTTTAGTACTAGGCTTACATTAAGCCTGAGATGGATTTCTTCTTTTATGTTAACAAAAAAGCATCTTGGGTCAAGTGACTGACATTGTTCATATTGCTTACTGAGTAGGAATCATTATGTCTTTAGAAAACTAGGTAGTAAGAATCCTTGTAAATAATTTCTTACCCATTCTGGGTCATCTCTATATAATTCTAACCTTCGGGAAAAGGAGTTAGTTGATCAACATCAGTGCTATAAAAAACAAACAGTTCTGTTGTCTCTGGAGTGAAGGGAATCCCTCTGAAGGAGGCATTATCAGTACATAAATGGCAGCACAATATTGTTTTAACAGCAGTTCAGGCTCCTAAGGTTTAAAATCCATTTCAGCGGACTCAGATAAGTGTTATTATTATTATTTTTTAACAAGACCTCAACTTAGCTGTGTTTATTCTCAGACTCAGCATTCACCTGGACTTCTATATTGGAGTAAGTTTAGGAATTTAAATCAATTAATTAATAATAAATAAATAAAATTTAACTTTTTATTTGGAATAATTTCAGATTTGTAGAAAAGTTGCAAAGGCAGTACAGAGCGTTCCTGTATACCCTTCACCTAGCTTCTCCTGTTAACATCTTACAAAACCATGGCACATTATCAAAGCTAAGAAATGAACGTTGGTACAATCTATTTAACTACATTATAAGCTTTATTTGGATTTCACTAAATTTTTCCACGAATGTCCTTTTTCTGTTCCTGGACCAAACCAGGATACCACATTGCATCTAGTCCTCTGTCCTGTGAGTTTCTTTATCTTGCCTTGTTTTTTATGACCTTGACAGTTTTGAAGAATATAGAAGAGGGTTTTCTTTTAAGCTAATATATCATTTATACATGACAGTACTTGGCACGTATGAAAGCTGACTGTCTTTTCCTACAGGACCTGTAGCTTCAAGGTTTCAGTTATTTTATTCTCCTGACTTTGGTCACCAAGGGTCCTTATGAAGATTCACTGGCTATTAATTTTAATTTTTGGTTTATCCCTTTTACTTCCAGCTGGCATCTAGTTAAGCTTATAATAACACAGATCAGAGGTCAGCAAACTACTGCCCATAGTCCAATTCTGGCCCACCACCTGACTTTGTAAATAAAGTTTTATTAGGACGCTGCTACGCCCATTTGTTTCTGCACGGTCTGTGGCTGCTTTCACTCTCCACTGGCCATGCTGAGTAGCTGCAACAGGGACTGTAAGGCCTGCAAACTCTAACCTAGTTACCCTTTGTGCGCCTTTACAGAAAAAGGTTGCTGGCCCCTGGTATAGATGAATAAAAAGAACCATGTTCTTTGGCAATTAATTGGTACAATACTATTAAGGGTACAATACTAATAACTAGTAACTAAACTACAAGCTGAGTTTGAATCTTGTTAACTATTAGGTGACCTCAGATGAAGTGTTTTACCTTTTTGAGCCTCAGTTTCCTCATCTGTAAAATGAGAACACCATCAGCTACTTCTCAAGCTTAACCAATGTAGGTAAACAACTTCCCACAGTGGTAAGCCCCCAATAAGGGGAGACCATGATCGTTATCATTACTTTTATTAACAGTAATTCTGAAAAAGTTTTAATTCTTATAATTCTGCTTCACATTACCTTTCACATCTCTGTATTTTCATGTTATTTTCTATTTTCATGCACTACTGTTTTCAAGCCCAAACCGCTACCTTTAAGCATTATCCTTCCTTCTATACTAAAGAATTGCTCAAGTTTTTATTGAATGTGTTATCCCAGAATAAAACTTAATGTCAGAATAGGGACTGAAATATCATTACAGTTATATCTCAAAGGAAGTGAACATATTGAAATGATTCAGAATACACTGTTTTAGGATAAACTGGTCTCCAAAATGCTCAGATGCATTGCTATACTTCCTTTTTATTGGAACTTTATAAAAAAAGTTGGCAGTTCATCCATTTGGACCAGAATGGAGACAAGGATGTTGAGAAAGGGTTCTCATGAGATTTGAGGAAACACACACATGTTCACTCATACAACAGACTGTTTCCAGTGAACATACAGGGAGCCAACAGTGCTTCTCAAACACGAAGGAATAACAAGAAGAAATGTCTCTTTCTAGCTTCTTTAAATTGGTACTTATTCTATTTTTCCTTATTTACTTTTACAAACATACACCTTCCAGAATGAAGAATTATAGGTCTAGTGAGTACTGCACACCAAATGAGCTGAAAGAGAATGTCCACATAGTTTGTGAGACACGATTCACACAGATTAAACAGATCTAAATTATCTTCAGTAAATGTCACTCTCTGGGCGCACTCAACAGTTTTGTCTACATTTTCGTGTATGTCTGTACTTCTAAAGGAAGTTACTCCTACTCCCATACATAAAAATGCATAACATATGTGCGTACAATCTGTGGTTCCATGCTTCCAACTCTGATGTCACCATTCACGCTGACAATTAGCTCTGCATGTATTAGGAGACTAACGTACCTACCAATCTTGCGGTCACTGTCAGTGACAGAGGAAGAAGCTCATAAATAAGTGTTCTTCCTTTGACAGTTGAGCCAAACAGTCTCCTCTGGTTTCTACAGATGTGATTTATTTGCATAATTTCTTTCCTTTAAAAATTTTTTAATAGCAAAAGAAACAATGTGTTCTGTCTAAGTGCTTGGCTATGCGTGCCTGGTTAACATTTCCAGTTTCAATATTTCCTGAGAGGAAGTCATTCAAAGTGTGTTATCTAAACAACTCTAATAGGTCTAATCCAGGAAACTATCAGGGTTTTACTGTTCATAATAGCTTTCAGAATTAATACCCCAAGGTCAAGCAACAATTAAAAACACTGACATAAAATTTTACACACACACACATACTCTCTCTCCCCACCTCTTCTGTTTCTCTCTGTCCCTGGCGACTGGCAACCTGTTCCCTAAGAATAGTTGTTTTAAAGATGAAACACGTAACAGAGGTTAAAATCTCAACTCTTGAAAAAAAAAAAAAATCAGGATTGATCTGATTGACATTTGGTTAAATAGACAATATTTGATTAATATTAGACCATTTTCCCCCGAACTTCGATTTTTGTAACTCTTTCTTTCGGGAAAATGGCAGAAAATGAGAAAGAAAGGGTATGAAGAGTTAAGATAAATGTCAATCCTGAGTGTTTTATTTTTTTAAACAGGAAATAGGGCAAGGATGACAAGTGCAACGGCCATGATTTAATTTGTGACGGTGCAGCCGAGGGCTTGCCAACTGGTAGTTTTTCGGAGGAGGTCTTGAAACCTCAGATGACGAAAAAAGCACTGGGCTGTCTTCAAACACTGAAATAATTAGCCTCACCACTGTATCCAATTTTATCATTCTGAATGACTCTTGAAAATAAATGACATCTGACTCATGGTAAGGAAAAGATGAAATTTTTAAAAACTGGAAAATACAAATAAAAACTGGTTACTTCTAAATTCATTCACTCTTCATTTTTAAAATTCATTCTTACATCTGACAAAATTCAGGTTGCGCACGAATCGGTAATTTCTGATCTCTCTGAAATGTAGCCAAGAACAAGGTAGTGAACTAAAGGCCTCTGAGCAGCCAAAAAGATGTGACAGTAGGGCTTATGGAAAAGCCTTTAAGGACCTTAAGGGTACTTACTCCCATCTAACTAAAACTCTATCCAGCTTGGTTACCAGTTTCCACCCCACAGCTGAATAGAAGTGGAAATCAACACTGGAAATACGGACTGTTAAAGCAGGTATTCTAACAAACATAAGAGGCAACAAACAAACAATTTAAATGAGACCATAAAGCACATAATTCTCAGGGTTGTAGGGTCTCCCCATATAAAGGTAAAAGTCATACACATCAGGAGATGAGGATGAGTTTAAATTTTGTTCCAGTACTTCTCTTTTGGATGATAGAAAGTACAATACATTGTAAGAAACTGAAAGAAAATTACAGTCATTTTGGACAGGATTTTTGTTATAATTCACAGCTACCCCAAAAGCTGCCTACCTAGAACTACTCAACGCTCTAAAGGCTCCACAGAGGTAGAAAATGCCAGAGCAAATGATCCTTATCCATTTTGAAGAATCAGAGGAATAAAACACCTGTCTGACATCATTATAAACTTAACAGCATGAGGATTCCTTTTCTGAATGGTCAAGACAGAAACCAGGAATGGTATTTTAAACTAGGAATGATGTGACCACCGCGACTCAACTATACTCTTAGTATAACAATAAAACAAAACAACCAAAGAACTCAGTCCCACTATTTTGTATTACTCTACAGGACGAACATAGGATGGCCCATGCACACAGAATAAAGTCTAGTCATACGCTGTTTTTGCCTTTTAAAAGACAAACGTGATCAGAAAGATGGCAGAGAGTAAAATAATATGACAAGAGTTAGAATCAAGAGCAGCCCAAACCCTTCCCATCAATGTATCTCCAAGGCCTTGTCTGTAGTGTGTTCTGTTAAAATGAGTCAAGGAAGTAACATGACATATGTTTAATTTGTTAACTATCTTAGGTATGGAAACAAAGTACAGTCTAACTGGCTGGCAGAGGGGGAAGATCTTTATTTTTTCTTCAGCACTTTTTCAGATGGCAGCTTTAAAAAGGGGAATGAATATATTAAGACAAAAGGCACACAGATTGCCTCAAATCTACGGCTTGGGGGAAAAGCTGGCTGATTCTCAGTAAGTTAGAAGCCTTGGAAAAAATCCAAAGTTCAGCATCAAGTTGCAGGAATCATATTAAACTTTAGAACTCTTGTTATTTATTCAATGATGCATTTTGGCTACTTCCTTGTGTCTTTACCACTGCTTCAAGCAACAATGCAAGAACCAACCCATCTTGTTTCTCTGTGAATACTGGTTAATCCTTTAAAAAAATTCTGGGTTAATATGTTACAGTAGCATTTTTGAAGGGGTTCATTTTGACATGTGCTATCTAATTAGAAACTGCACCACTGCTGATAGAAAACATCAAGTTAACTTGTAGGATTTTATTTCTGAAATATTGGCAACATACTCTGGAATGATGTAAGATCTAAAAATCGGCACATATAACATTCAGAAAGTTGCCAAATCCTGTGTGTCAGACCATAAGCATTTCAGAAATATGGAAGATGGAAGGATTTGGCTAGGCAATAATTATTGAGTATGTTTATTTAGATTTTTAAAAAAAGAAAATGAGTTTACCATGCAAGCTATTGTGTCAATGTGAAAGGATTTTCTAATCATAATCATGGGCCTTATCTCAAATCCACAGACAGAATATGAGGGAGTAAAAGGATGGCTGGATTGAATTAGGGGACCTGGCTTCGCAGCTAAGTTGTTTTGTGGTTTTGTATGTATCAACGAAGTTGGCTGACATCTGTTTCTTAGTTTTCCTATTTATTAAGAGAAGGAGTAGGACGAGGCAATGTGTAAGGGCCTTTCCAGGTCTAACATTTGATGATTATCAAAACTCAGAGTCTATAAATTTCCTAGCCCTGCTGGATTATTTATAACAGCTTGTCACTTTATTCTTGGTCACGTTTCTCAGTATTGAGAAGCTCAGCTATCACTCAAGTTCTCTGAATCTTACACGATTTTTTTTCCCTATTATAAAAAGTTGATCCTGAGATGCTTCGCCCTACACTCCAGCAGCTTTGCCGTGAGACACTGCCACCCCTGCCAAACCCAGGCGCCAAACCCAGTTAGCAGGAGCCGATGCGCAGGTGACAGGACTGTCAGCTGAGCTCTGACCCAGCCACAGGGTAATGGTTCTTACGAGGTCTGTGTGGGCTGAAGTGGTGACTACATTCCACATTTGGCCCAAATCTCACAGTTCCTGAGTGGGGCACTTTCCCCAGCTGAGACAATGCAAACTTGTTATTCTGCCTCCGGGGAAATCTATGCTGGAACAGCTGAAAGCTTGGACTTCACTAACTGGAACGAAAATAGCAACGTTATAGCATCCAGATTAGCGCATTTGGGCTCCCTAGGACTGGGGAGCGGTCATTTTAATGTAGAAAGCTTGTGCGTGAGGGCACTGAACGCAGGAAGCCTCCTCCCCACTTTACGAGAGCTGCAAGCTACCCAGTGCCAAATCCAAGGCTGCCCTTTCTTCCCGCTCTCTCCGCAAATGTCACAGGAGAGACAGACTTACATCAAGACTTAATTTTTTAGTCGTTAGTTTGATGGCAGAAAATACACGTGTGGGAACACTTCTCATCATTACTGGGCTGGGTTTGAGAGGCTGGAAGACATGTAAAATAATTCACTAGGTACTGGCATAATAAGTCTCCAAAAAAGTATTTGAGGTGAAAGGGTATTCTGAAACAACACATATGTACTCTGTTCTAATATTCAGTCACAGAGTATAAAGTACTAAATAAAGAGTAAGTGAAATCATCTGTGCTGGGAAATTTTTTTAAAATGTGAAACCTCATTTAGTTGGATTTTATGCTTTGAATCAGGGGTTGGCAAACCTTTTCTTACAGGGCCAGAGAGTAATAATTTCAGGCTTGTGGGCCAGATGGTCTCTTTTGCAACTACCAGACTCTGCCGTTGTATCATGAAAGCAGCCACAGACAACACTAAGTGTAGGGGGATGGCTGTGTTCCAATAAAACTTTATTTGCAAGACAGGTGCCTTGCCCCAAGATTGTAGTTAGCCAGCCCCTACATGAGACACTTGCAAAGCACATGAATGCATTGCTTCATTTAACTTTCATGACAAATCTACGAGGTGGGTAGTATCACTCGCATTTTGTCCATTTTGCAGGTGAAGACACCTGGGGTCATATGACCTGCCCAAGGTCACAGTCAATGCTTGGAGCTGGTGTCTGACCTCAACTCTGAATCCAGAGCCTGAGCTACGATACACAGTCTGACATGCTCTTTAGATAACGGCGACTTGTTTAAAGAAAGAAGTCGGACTGAAAACTGTTGGTGCAGCTATTTTTCTTATTAAAGGGTAGAGGACTGAGCCTTCGGTTGGAATGACCAATTCAGAACTAAGACATCTTCTGACTTTGAAAGTAAACATGAGAGCAGAGACAGCTGATGAAAAAACTAAGAGAGGTAATTGAGAAAATGCCTATTACAGTTGAAAACAAATAGGTAGGAAAGCAGGTAAACAAAAACAAAATTCTTACCATGGAAACCAAAAACTGGATGTTATTAACAGAGGGGAAAAAGTGGTGAATGAGGCAGGTGACTGCTGTTCTAAAAACATCGAATGCCATCAGCTTAGGAGGGATTGGAGGAAATGGACAAAATGATCAGCAAGAGGTTACCTGCCCACATATTCTTTCATTTTCTTGACCTTCTCGTCTCCCATTTTCTGTTCCTCCCACCTCAGTTGTTGCCTATTTAGATTTGAAAAGCAGCTACTCCTATCATTTCCTATATTACTGCCTCAAGTTTAATTTCAAGGACTTCACACTCTACCACTCTCCTATTTTGCACATCACTTCCTTAAACAAATTCACATCAGAAGTTCCTTAACCCTGTCAGGATCTCCAATTTTCATTGGGGTTACACGTCTTGTATCCATGGCTCATTGCTACCTGCCACTCCAGGGCACTTCATCTGTGCCTTTGCTTATCTCTGTTACACTCCCAGGTAGAACCCAACTCTGACTATATACCCAACTCTCCAGCTGAAGATGGCTGGAAGAAAAAAAAGGCGAGTGCTGAGTAATCTCACTTGAAATTTACTTTGACAAAACCGTGGGACCACCTTACTATACTTCCCTGGTTAACTGTTTTCTGGGTCTCTGAGCTGATTATTATTTCCTTCCTCTCAAAGCTTCTAAAGGCTCCCATTTTGCTAAACTTAATGGTTAGTTCCCAGTGCTTATCTAACTCAATCACTAAGCATTTGACACAATTGCCCATTCTTTGAAACGCTATTGTCATTTGGCTGCGGGGATACCACGTGCACTGCTGTCTATCTGCTACTCCTGTCTGTCTCCTCTAGACCCCAGTGCTGGAATGCTCCAGGGCTCAGTCCTCAGATCTCCTCTCTTAATCTAGACGCTAGGTTAGGGTTTCTCAAACCTTGGCACTCTGGACGTTTTCGCTGGGTAATGCTTTGCTGGGGGGCTGTCCTGGGCATTGTAGGATGTTTATCAGCATCCCTGTCCTCTATTCACTAGACACCAGTAGCACCCGCCCCTTCCCCAAGCTGTGACAATCAAAATTGTATCCAAACATTGTCAAATGTCCCTGGGGGGGGGGATCACCCTTGGTTGAGATGTAGGCGAACTCAGCTAGCCCCGTGACTTCAAATGCCACCTAGGAGCTGATAAGCCCCAAATATATATTATACCCCAAGCCAGACCCTGCCCCAAGCTCCGGACTTGTATATCCAAATGTCTTCTCTATTGCTTTATTTGGAGGTAGTGTTTGTATTTGCTTATTTATTCCCTGCCTCCCCAATAGAATGTAATCTCCAATCTTCAGTATTTACCCCCAGTGCCTAGAACAGGGTGGGCCATGTAGTAGGTGCTCAAAATATATTTGCTGCTTAAAGAATTAAACATTTACCATATATTAACTCATTTCACGCAGTTAATCAATGATGGGACAATTGGCAGATCATTTTTAAACACATCAAGTCATCTTCTAAAGACATATTTTCTTTAAATCAAGATAAAAGGAATACATTATTTTGAAATAAATGTGTAAATAGTACTAATACTATCCGTTAAATTTTACATAAAATTTTGCTATAGTCTTGAAAATAACAAAACTAATTCTTTCAATACTTTTGTTTTACTCTGTATTCTTATCATGCTTCATTTCAATTTGCACTTGTAACTATATATGAATATATGTGCATAAATATATATTTCTTTATTTCAAATAATAATTGTGCCTTTTGACTATCATGATGCCAGTTAGCTGCCAATTCTTAACTGTAAGTCATTTCTAGAGTTGTTTAGCCTCTTGGTCTAATTTACACTGTATCTGAAGCAGAGAGAAGAGGATGAATTTTCCAAGGAGGTTTGAATTCTCCTATCTTGTAAAAAATTGCTTCCTGGATAATAGCTATATTTATATAATATTTCATATTACATTATATTTAATAATATTTGTAACAGCTATATTTATAAATAGGTTGTACTGTTTTTCATTTTTTCTCTCCCTCTCCAGGAGAAGTAATAACCAAGCATAGCACTTCCTTGCCCCCAGTTAGGTCTCACATTAAGCTCTGCATATATGTTCACGCA
Source organism: Balaenoptera borealis (assembly GCF_965194805.1). Taxonomy (NCBI): domain Eukaryota; kingdom Metazoa; phylum Chordata; class Mammalia; order Artiodactyla; family Balaenopteridae; genus Balaenoptera; species Balaenoptera borealis. Next base: position 44,140,843 of record NC_138875.1, on the reverse strand, counting down.
CATCATAATCAATTTTTAAAGAAGACCATGGCATCCAACATTTTCTTTTGAAATCCAGGCAGTATCCAGGCATCTTTCCCCCAAATCTCCTTAGTTTTATTTATTTACGTGGATGTTTACTCACTAAGCACACAGACTTTTGTGTATATCTCTATGTAAATTTCTTGAGGTTCCTTTATCGAGTCTTCTTGGAATAGAATTGAAAGACGTCTTAATGATTAGCGCAGGCTGGATGTGATGACATCTTACAACTTCATGAGTGATAGACTAGAGGTATTAAATATTTATGTATGCATAGCACAGAACTCAACCCAAATCCAACCAGCTCTATGGATGTTATAAGCTTCTACTCCATACACTTATCTGTAATATCCACAATTACACTGACATATTTTAAAAAGTGTTCAGATTGAAAGGATTTTCTGTTTGGCCTCATTTCAGTGGGGAGTCCAACTGACTTTTTTTATTTTGCTTTTTAAAAAAATTGTGGCAAAATATACATAACATGAAATTTACCATCTTAACCGTTTTTAAGTATACAGGTCAGTAGCGTTAAGTACATTCACACTGTTGTGCTAAACTTTTAAATGACATCTCTATTATATACATTTGAATCAATATAGCCAATCATGGTATTCTGTGGGGAAAAAAAACCCCTATCAAAATGTATTAGTTTCACTATTATTTTTTCATTCGTTGCTGGTTCAATACAAATTCACAAACAAACAGCTCTTAGAGGCATCTTTTAAAAGTCTTTCATGTAAACAATATGCCACCAAAGACTGAATATTAGATTTTAATACTTGAGGAAATTTAAAAAATCATAAAAAAATTTTATGCTTGATTTCTCATCATTTATCAGCAAACGAAATGTTTCAGAAGAGAGTTTTACAGTATTAACTTTGCTTTCTAAACAAAATTTTTTTCATTTAGTTAATTCTAAATGTAAGTTTTAAGGAGAGATTTAAATCAAATGAAGACACTAATGAAATAGGATTTGATTAACTTCTGGCCAACGAATCTCGGAAAGTTTAAAAATGAACACTTTCTCACACATCTTCAATGTAAACAAATACAAGCTGTCTTGATGACTCACAGCCCGGGCCACTGAAGGAGTTAAAAATTATAAATATTCTGAACATAAGCATAATTTGGTTAGTAAAGAACTTTACTAAATACAAAATCATTTTAATAATAAAACTAAAGGAAGTAGATTATGGCAGCTGTGTTTTAGAACTGGAGGAAAGAATGACTTAGCCAATTCAATGGGCCACTTCTCCACTAAGGAAGCTGTCTTGGGCATCTCCCCACTTCCTGGGAGTGTGGGTGGAGTGACCCACCTGTAAAGACACTTGCGTTCTTGGGCCAAGATACCATGTAGTCTGTTTTTCACATAGAGTGGATTTCCAAGAAACCGGCATCTGCCCCCTAAATCTTGAAATATTCAGAGAACAGTGACTCAGTTGGACTTCCTGCTGAAATGAGGTTAAACAGAAAATCCTTTCAATGTGAACACTTTCTCAAATGAGTCAGTGTAATCGTGGATGTGGCTGAAGAAAGTGCAGTGGGTTTGCAGGCTGAAACGAGGCTGGACCTGGTTGGTGGCATCGCTTCTCTGGTTAGCCCCTCGTCTAACCAGACTCTCATCGAGGAGCTCGTTCACTGTGTAGGAGGGGACAGAACTGTCCCTTTAAGAATGCAAAACCAACACAGCACAGTAAACACTATTCAGCTTTCCTCTGTCAAACAAGGATCAATAAGTACCTATTGGGCAACATTCGATACATCAATTTTCCCTCCTTTGCAGACTGATATAGACAGAATGAATACATGCTGATGTCAGGGCATGCTCTGGAAGTCCCTCTTTCTCTCAATAAGTGTTTGGTATTAGATTTACCATATGCCTTTTGCTTGCTCTTACAAGTAGAGCATCTAGCCTCACAGAAGATGTGGCCAAAAAATGGTTACATCTTAGGGAATAAAGTCCAAATTTTTAAAAAGGAAAATACTTTTGATCTGCCTTCACAGTTATTCTAGCCAAAGATAATGCTAACTAAGTGTAGTAACCTTTGGGGTGGGGGTCAGCTCTGCTACAGCACAGTTCTTATAAGACCAGTTTTGGCCATTGACACCAACTCATTAGGAAGATGGAACCTCCTAAGAGGCACAGACGAGCACTTACTGTGTACACAGCAACCTGAAAGCTAAATTATCTTAGTGAGGATAAATCTTTGGTTCTTTCAGAACTACCTTCACGTTGAATGTTATTTCCTCCATGACGTACACGCGTTCAGGAAATGCTTTAGCCACCTCCTCCACACTGTTGAAATATTGCACTGGCTCCTTTATATCTCGGTCTTGTTCCAGCAGCTTGAATTGCCCTGAAATACGTGATAAACGGAAGAGATATGAGATGTTTACGCTGGACAGCTGTCACCGTGGCGACAGCATCCCCTTTCCTTACTCCCACTCTTCTCTGTCAGAGGCTTTCTGAGCATTATCATTTAAAAAAAGAAAAAGTTACCGTGGCAAAAGGTTTTCTTGAACTAGGATATTTCTTTAAAAATCAGCTTAAAAATGAAAGCAAACATATTTTTTTCTTTTTTTGCTTACTTTCAGAGTTTATTACCAGAGGATCAATAACAAATTTGATGGATGCTTACTTGTAATGTAAACTCGACGTTGAAAACTTAATGTGTTATACAAATGGTTGCTCATGCTGTTTGTAACAGTAAGTCACGCTGTCATTTAGTTGTAATAATGCCCCCCCCCCCATACATTATATTCTAAAACCAAGGCCGAGTGGCCTGGGGGAACTGATTTTTTTTAAATTAGTATTTTTTAAATGTGCAATGGAATAAAATAATACGTGGACCCTTAGCTTTCACAGACATCCTTGGTTTCAACAATACGTGGGCGATGCTGAGGGCTCAGGAGCTGCTATAATTTGTAATTATATAGTTTGGCTGCGGCACACGCGTGGGGCTTGAGACCAAGGGGCCTGGGGCGGGGGCTGGGAGCAGCCCCCTTGCAGCGAGTGAGCCACTCGGCATCTGGAGCAGCACGTAGCTTCCATCTTTCCTTTTTACTACCATGTGTGAAATTCACGAGAGTAGAATATACTACCAAAGTATCCATAATTTGGGGGATTTCTGAAGAACTCTGAACATATTCCTAAAAATGTCAAGGCTCTATTATGCTGCTTGGACGTTTTTGGTATTTGTGATACTGCTGCCACATTCTAGAGGAGCTGCTTTCGGTTTAGAATAAAAGACCATATACAATCAAGTCCATGACGCCATGTTTCTTCATGGTCATTTTCTGAACACTGTTTACAATGTAACACTTGAGAAACTTGAAAAGGAATGAAAAGCTATTATGAGGCAGATCTCTCTGCATGCGTCCACGGGGCATCAGGCAGAAACAGGGAAACTTTCATACTTTCAACACATTTGCCTTAAAGCATCTATTAGGTGCAGGCATCATTCTAGATGCTGGAGATAAATCAATCAAGAGACCAGATAAAAATCTCTGTCCTTTTGAAGCTTATGCTGAAGTGGGAGACAGAGGATAAATACAATCAATCAGTAGAATATATGTCAGAAGGTGAGAAGTGCCATTAAAAACAGGGTGAGGGGGGTTGGAGAGTGCAGGGCGGCTAGAGTAGGCATGGCTGAGACAGTGACTTTGATGTAGCTGGGCAGTGAGTTCTTAGAATTCTAAGCACACGCAACAGTCTACACAGAAACCCTCAGGCGGATGGGTTGGCATGCTGTGGCTGGAGTGGGGTGAGTAGAAGCTAAGAAGGAAGAGAAAGAAAGTCAGAGAAATAACAGGTGGTTTCGATTGTCCACAGCTTTGCAGAACTGTGGTTCTTCATCTGAGTGCGATGGGGAACCACCTGGGGGGTCTAAGTGGAGAAGAGGTGATTTAACCAATGTTACAGAAGAATCATTCTAGTGTTGAGGACACGCTGTAAAGGTGCTAGGCGTAGAAGCCCAGACACCAGTTAGGAGGGCCCTGCAATCATCCAGGTATGAGATGGCCGGGGTTTGGAAGCAGTGAGGAATCTGGCCTGAGCGGCTGAGGAATGGAGCTGCCACTAACTGAGATGGGGAGGTCTGGAGGGGTAAGATGAGGAGGTAAGATCAGGAATTCAGTCTGGACAAGTTAAGTCTTTTAGACATAGAAACAGAGATATCCCGAAAGCTCTTAGATGGATACATAAGCGTGGAGGTCAGGAGAAAGGTCTGGCTGGAAATAATAACTCTGGGCGCCACTGGCACATGGGTGATATTTAAAGCCATGACACTTTAATGATGACAACCATAGTCTCAAGTGTAGACTGAGAAGAGGTCCAAGGTTTGAGTTCTGGGAGACTAAGGACTGGCCAGGAAAATGAGAGAAAAATCCAGAAGTGGTACATTCTAGAAGCCAGGTGATTCGAGTGCCTCAAGGAGAAGAAGGGGGAGTGATGTCAAATGCGGCGTACAGGACTGTGAAACGAGACTGAGAACTGTTGGATTTAGCAGCTTGTATTTCATTGGGGATTTTGATACGAGCAGTGGAATAGCTGGGCCAAAGCTTGATTGAACCTGAGAGCCTGAGAAAGGAGAGCTGGGAATAACAAGAATGGACAGCAGGTGATGTTTCGGGGAGTTCTGCGATGAGGGGAGAAGAGACACTGAGTAGTAGCTAAAGGGAGGAAGTGGGATGGGGCCTGGAGAGTGCTTTTGTTTCCTTAATACGATGGGAGAAGTACCAGCATGTTTGATGCTGATGGGAATGACACACAGATGATAAGCAGGATTACTGGAGCACATCCTTGAGGAGATGGGGGGACATCAGAGTGGAGGCGCTGGCCTTCAACAGGAGTTCATCTGCGGCAGGTTCAGTGGGAGCTGGGGGAAGCTCCCTCTTACTGCTTCAGTATTTCCAGCAAAAGTGGGAAGGAAGGCATCAGTTGAGAATAAAGTTGAGAGGGGAGGTGTTGGAGGTTAAGGAAAGAGGAGAAGATTGTAAAAAGTCCAGTGAGAATGAATACCATAATATGTCTGGTGGGCAGCCCTAAGTTCCCACTTGAGGTTAATGGTCATCATTTGAAAGTGAAACCAAACAGTCTAGTTGTGTGTTTTCCTCTAGCCAATGTCTGACGCACAGGGGCTGGCGTGAAGCAGGTAGAGATTTGGATTCAGCCAATTGCCAAGTGAGTATGAGACGTGAAAGAGGGACAAAGCAGGCAGGATGTATGCAAGGGAGTTCATGGAGCTTGAGCTGGACCCAACATCTTGGGAGGGAGGGAAGAGGATGAAAATAATCATGGGATCAATGGATGGCAGGAGTTGATTTCCGTGCCCTGGAGGAGTGAGCTCGAGAACCAGGCAGAGGAGAGAGGTCACAGAGTGGTATGTATGCGACTGAGATCACGGAGGGATGCAGCTATTGGTGATGCTGTGGTCGAGGGGGCGACCATGGGAGGTAAGCATTGTGGTGGTGAGAAGCTAAGGGAACTGAGAAGCCAGGGGTATCAAATGAATCATACAGGTAAGCACTGAAATCTCCAAGGGTGAGGAGAGAAGCACTGCTGGGGAGAACGGCAGTGAGCCAGGAGTGAGAACCATGGAGAAATGAGGGAGGAATCCTAGGCTTGGTAGGTGAATGTACCAACGATGGGGGAGCAGGGGATGCTGTCTGATGACAAGAGATTTACAGCTGAGTTTTTAGGGAGCAGTGAAGGTCAGGGTAGCAAAGAAGACCATAGAGACACTTATATCCCCTCAACTCTGGGGCAAAAAAAAAATAGAGCTACCACCTGAGAGGCCTTCAGGGAAGCAGTGTTTTCAGGGCATATGCAGATTTGGGTTTTAACAAAATGAAAGTAATTTCAGAGGAGGGTTTAAGGACGTAGGGATTTTGCTAGTGATGAACCTTGATGGAAGCGGTTTCAAGAGTTAAAGGGTAGGTGATGAGGACAAAACAGAGGATGCACCTAGACATAACAGCTCTTGTACCTTTTAGAAGAATGTAGAGGGATGGACAACACATTTGAAAACACAAAATACGTTGGACTGTACCTTTTTCATAAAAAACAATTTTTAAAAAATCAAAAAGATTATGGCAATCTCAATACTACTTATTTAAACAAATTCTGCCAAATTAAACTTTTCATTTGTCATTATTCTACTTAGTCTATGTACAAATTTTTAATAACTATGGTTTATCTACAGTTTTATACTCTGTTTCTTTCTGTATTTTCCTACATTTCCCCACGTGATGACACTTACAATACTTGCATAGCACTTAATAATGGATTTAACTATTTTTCTATTCTTACATGGTCAGTCTGAGTTTGGCTGGTGCCTAATGTAAGTGGGAACTCTGCCATGTACATGTTTTATGATACTGGCAAATTACTAATCCGTCTGAGCCTTGCTTCCTTGCCTGTGAAGTGGGGACACTTCATAGGGCTGCTGTGGGGATTAAGTGAGCTGATGCAAAGTACTCAGCACAAGTAGCCATTCAGCAGCTCTCGGCTCCCTTCCCTCTTCTCAAGATGCAAAGAGATTGTCTTTAGTCTTCTGGCTCACATTTTGGGGATAAATTTTCTAGCGTGAGGTTATTAAATCAAATAATAATACACAATTCCTTATGTTTACCATGCACGGCCATATTTTTTTCCAAAATACCAAAACTAATTTATATGTTCTATGAATAGGCTACATGCCTCCCAGTTGGGGCACAATCTTGCCAGCACTGAGTATTTTTTCAATTAGACAATTCAATGCATATTAAAAAGCATCTCTTTCCTGTATTAATCGGCATCTCTTTGAAGATCAGTGAAGTTAAACATTTGAATTTTTCTTGTACAAACGACTGTACGAATATATAATAAATATATTTGACATAGTCTACATTTCTTTTCACTTCTAGAGACATCTAAGGGCCTGTTGGATATTTATTCTTGGAAGTCCCATTAGCACCAAATTCAACATGTCTAAAGTCAGGGAAGCACAATGCCTTGCATGCAATAGGTACTTAATAAATATGTACTAAATATAGTCCTGGAATTGGCAAACAATGAAGCAATGCGTAAGTAATTGCAGGTTTTCAAAGTTATAAATAAAGGTGAACTACAATACTATACACAAGGTTTGTTTCTGAACTACAGATGAATGTTTTCACTCAACAGAGAAAGAAAGCAATGGTGTACTTAAAAATCATTCAAATCTGAATAATGTACAGAATCTCAAGACATATTTTTCAGGGACCAATCCAACCAAAGAATAGATTAGATAAGCAACTGCAACTATCTTCCAGGATGAAACAATCTTTCAGCATCAGGATGTAATACACAAGGGGAAAAAAGTAGTCACCAGTGAGCAAGAGTTCAAATTTATAGGTCCATTTGGTGGGAATACCCAGAATCATCTGACAGAGACATCGGATATTTGCCAACAATTCCAATTACCTGCAACTGTAATTTATATTTTCTAATTTGTTAGCAGAATAACAAAATAAATTGTAGATTTGGAACCTGAGCCAAGTCAAGCTACCATCACTAAACCAAGTACAGTTTATGCAAGTCTACAAATTATCTTTCCACGAGCATGAAATAGTTTAACTTATTTTAAAATTTTGATCAATATTTTAGAAAAATTTTCCTAAGGTGGGGGCAGGGGGATCTGTCTGCATGCCAAGTGGTCTGTAGATGTTCAATCTCTGAGCTAACAGATTACCCGAAAGCTACATGCCTATACTAAATTCCATTCTGTCCCTTCAGAAAGGCATTCACAAGTCAAGGATGTGTCACCAAATCCTAACACTTTCACATCAAATGAGACATTACCCTACAGAATAGCGCTGCCTCATAGAAATACAATGCAAGCCACACATGCAATTATGTGTTTTACGATGGCCACAGTAAAAAAGTAAAAAGAGGTGAGATTTATTGTAATAATATGGTTTTATCTAAACCAATACATCTAAATTCAATATAAGAATCATTAATTAAATTTTTTCCACATTCAGTCTTTTAAATCCCATGTAGGTTTTACACTTGCGGCACACCTCTGTTCACACTACCCTCATTACAAGCGCTCAACAGCCCACGTGGCTAGTGGTTGCTATATCCATGTGGGTATAGAACATCTCTGCCTTCTCTTAAAACTGGCTGCAGGTACTGTTCACGTCCTTAAAAAAGATCATGTGATGGAATACCTCCTGACAAAATAGGATGTTTCATCTCATGAAATAACAGCTTCAGAACGCTTATATTTTCCTTTCCTTGCTCTGTTTGTCGTGATCGCTGATATTCTGGTTCAAAGAACAGAGCCTGGGTTTCTTAATATAAATCACCTCTATCCCCTTAACACCGTTTTTCTTCTCTTTCAATGTGGGCGCTCGTTCTTCAAGCATTCTTCAGTGATTTTTCTCTTGTGTCTGAGATCTCTTACTGTTGGCAGCCTCAAATATATTCTGGCATATGAACCCAATGAATAATCCTATCTGGTGTGGCTGTGATGTTAATAGTAGAGCTGTATAAATTCTAACCTTCTAGTCTCACCTGTGTTTGTCATCTCAGGAAAGATGGACAGGAGGACCTCAGAAGCACGCGCTTGGGAGCACTGACCAGAATCTATTCTCAGAATGATGAACATACACAGATGAAAGAATAAGAATAAAAACAAAGTAGCAGCTAAATATGACCAAATGTTTTCACATCTGAACATACTGTATGTACATCAGAAAAATTGATTCCTCTCATTCATTCTTTTAACTGTTTATTGACTATCCAATATCATCCGTTAACTTCTGTCTCCTCTTTTCCATATAGTTTCTTTATATTGTCCTGTAAGGTTTTAGTCCATATGTTTCTTTGTGTACATATATTATTATTTTAAACATTTTCTTGTCATATGTTTAATGGTCTAAAACCAAATAAATATTTTATACTTCTTACACCCCACAAATACCTTTAAAATCTAAATATATCAAATGTTTTAATGTAATGTTTTAAATACCAGGTCATGGGATACACGCAACTTCCTATTTCAGGGGTTGGCAAACTTGTTCTGTAAATATTTTAGGTTTCGTGGGCTAAATGGCCTCTGTTAACAACTCTTCAACTCCAGCGAAGTATCTCAAAAGCAGCCACAGACGATATGTAAACGAATTACAACATCTGTGTTCCAATCAAACTTTACAAAAACAAGCAGCAGGTCAGATTTGGCCCTGAGGCCACACAGTTTGCTGACCTCTGTCCTGCAGGGAGACATCAAGAAATGAAAGACATCAGACAGGACATCAGAAATGAAAATGACCAACACTCCTAAGTAGTTATCCTGAGGTCTCTTGTAAGGTAGTTGAAACTACACCCTAAGCTGGCCCATGTTCATCTTAGAATGGCAGTTTTCCCTTTAAATGAGTCTAAAATCAAGATGTGTTAAGCTGCACATGCGGATTGTATTAGAAGAATAATGCAAATGAAAAGCAAACGTGCCCACCTCCTCTCATTGTATTTTATGGCTTCTATTCTCCTATAAAAGAATAGGACCCTCTCAGATGAGTCAAGTTGAAGTTCTCTGGGAAAGATGCTAGGCCTCTGTGTTGCTCTGTTCCCTGCGACTGCTGTAGCCTGGAAGTCGGAACTTGTCAGAGTCAAATCCTGGAGCCAATTTAAAGAGTTAAGAGCCGGGTTCCTGCCAAAATGTGAAATCAATTTACACAACACATCTTCCCACAATCCCCACACGGAGGAACTAATTTTTTTAACAGACCATTTCATGAATAACAGAGTCTTTGTGCCATCAAATGAAAACATTTGGAGATCGCCGAAACATCTGTTCTGAGATGTTACCGTCAAAACCCTGTTCCCGGAGAGGGAGGAAACTGCATTGTCTTTCAACGGTTTTGTTAATTTCATAAACCATCTCCACTGTGAGAGCCGTTCTGTCAGCAGGACCCTGAAATTCCCAGGAACGAATCCAACATCACGATCGTCGATGACAGGTTAAAGAAATTGAAGGTAATATGTAAAAAGCAAAGATTGGTACTATTATTGCACTGTTTTCACGATGTGCTTCTAAAACTATATTACATAATTAACCTGCTGACAGGGAATAACTGTCATCCAGAAAATATCCATTTTTTGGTGTGTGTCCCTCAAGATAATCACAGTGATTCACCTCGATAGAGATGATACATGAAGCACAGACAGCTAAGAGGCCCGAAGTCCTACGTGAGGCGTCTTAAGTTTCGAGCACCTGTATGATGCTGAACTGACCGTAGGACCACACACTCTCCTTTACTTAGAGGGAAAAAAGGTCACTTGTCAGAAATGAAAAGCGGAAACAAATTTTGCTAATTAAGAAGAGAGAGCAACGATGCTGAGATGCGTAGAGATAACAGAGAGAGTCAGAGGTAGTCAAATTCAGTTCTGTCCCGTTTGCGACTGGCTGGGAAGTTACGGTCAACAGGCAGTGAGAAGTTAAGTCCCGTGCTACTGGGAAGGCGGGGCTCCCCACGATTCATGCCTCCCTGGTCCCTATCACGCCTGGTGATGAGCACGGCCTGTGGTAAATCTCCTTTCACAGCTCTGGTTTTACCGTTCGCCTTCCCTTCAGCCCAGTGGCTGACTTTCTGTGTGTAAATAAAACGAAACAAGAGCCGAAACCTCTAGGATCCATCTGTGGGCCCATAACTCAAGTGAACGACGACATTCCACCAGCATTTCCCCCCCTGCTGGGAGCAGGAAAATGTCGCAGAAACCGGCACAAGATTATAAAATAGAAAAGAAAGCAACGAAAATGGCACTGGAACACCAAAGCAACCCAAGAATGGCTAAAATGAACAAAAATGGTTAAGAAAAGCATCCCAGAATGTTGAAAACGCCACAACCAGGACGGTGTGATTCGGCGTGGTGCCCAGTGTTGTATCACACAGGGCATCAAGCAGGCACTTATGAATGAATGAATGAATGAATGAATGCTTACTTTTCTTCTCTTACCTTTTTTGGAGACAGGCCACCAACATGAAAGTTAGATGGTTTCAAGTCGGTTGTGCAAAGGAAATACATTCTCAATGGTTTAAATAACTGGACCTTAAAACCACTGGGCCATTTCCAGATGTGAATAAATGAGGATTCTCAAGTGACAGAAACAACAAACCGACTGCCATTTTTCAAGAAGTAAATAAACACGGGCAGGAATCTACACTTACACTCAAGATTTAACTTTACAAGTGCTCTTGTATTTTTAACTTTATGGATGCATGCAGGCTCGAGTTTCTATAGGATTGAAATGTAAAAGTAGGATTGCCAGGTAAAAGAGATGCATCTTGTTATTTTGAACTGCACCAACCAATATACTGCCTTCTAAAAAGTGTATGTAAATCTTCACACTTCTACCAACAACGTATGAAAACTCATTTACCTAAACCTTTCACCAATACTATTGGTGTTGGTGAACCATCTAGCGTCCCTTTTCTTGAGTAATGTGAAGAGTTTTAAAGATTTACTTAATATATGTAATTGCCAAAAAATTCAAACAGTACCAGAGGGTATAGGGTAAAAAGTCAGTCTCTTTCACAATCTTATCCTCAGATCTCCTTCCAGACGCAGTGCTATCATTCTCCTGTACATCTGGGTCCAGAGATGGTATCTAATACAGTCCATCGGCACACATAATGCCACTCTTTTCCAAACAAATGGTAGGATTCTGTACAGTTCTTTTATCATTCCATAAAAATCTGTCTCATTCTTTTTAAGAGGTACACAATATTCTACCCCATGCAAATACCATAACTAATTTAACCAGTCTCCTATTGATGGACATTTGGATTTATTCCAATCTTTTACCACATTGATGCTGAAGTTGATAACCTCGTACTGAAGGCTTTGGGTCCTTAATGCAAGTACATTGGCGGGAAAATACCTACGTGTGGAACTGCTGGGCCAAAAGGTAAGTCCATTTTTACTTTTGATAGATATTGCCAAACTAACCTTCACAGAGTATATGTGCACTTATACTCCCACTGCTAATGTGTTTCCCCATTTCCTATTATCATTGCCAATCTGACAGGTAAAAAACAGTATTTCATTGAGATTTTAATTGCATTTTTCTTATTATAAAGGTAGATATAATTATTTTTATAATAATTAAGTAATTTATATTTCATATTCTGCTCAGTTTCTTATTACCAATTTTTGAAATTTCTAATGATCTTAAGCATAATTAAAAAAATAAAAACACAAATAGGAATTACATTTCCTATTCTACAGTCTGATTCCCAGTATCACTTTTAGTTAGTTCCTAAATTCTAATTTTTTGGGGGGGGGGGAGGGAGGGGAGTGGAAGTGAAATTGGGATAAAGAGAAAGGTAAAGAACAAATCTCAGCACAAAGGCTCCAAACTTATAACCAACAGACAATAGGAATTAAAGCCAAAGAACAGAAAGAAATCATTAACCAAAAAAATAATGAATTCTATCATAAACCATCTGTGGGTATTTCTATTTATTTCTCATCTCCATAAAACATGTGGTCAGACCACTGCTTTCAATTCTGAAACTCCATCCTTGAACTTAACTAGACCTGGATTAAAACCGAATCATTCTGGGACACATGTTCTAACCAGCCAAGCTATTTCACACCTGCAAATGGTTTCCCTACTTGTTGAAAAATGGGAAAATTGCATTTTTCATTGCATTTAGTTGGTCAGTTGCTTCTTCAGAATGATCAGAAATTTTCTGGGACACAATTATCATAAGCATGATGGAACCTAAAAAGGTTTCAGATTTGAACATGCTTGCTAACATGTAATGGTGGGAATCTCGGGGTCATCATCTTTCTTCTTCTATACTCACTTTTCCCCATGTCTTGCCCTTTCTTTCCTTGAAATCTCTTTGCCCTCAGCACTCACTGCTACTACTCTGGTTTCAATCCTTATCACTTCATAATGATATTACTGCTTCAGAGCTTAAGGGTCTCTCCATCTCTGCCTTTCCACCAACACTTTACTCAACTTGGAACACAACCTGAATGGATTTCATTTCACTCAAGGACCTACGTTTTCAATACACATTTGTAGAATAAATGAAGAAATAGATGAACGTATAATAGCTCTTTAATTTCTACCCACCCAGCCCAGGCTGCTCTGCCTTAGCTTTCACGTCCCTCCATGATCTGGCTCCACTCGGCTTCTGTAAACGTTTCCCCCACCACCTGTGCAACCAAACTCCTTCTCTCCCCTTTGCCTGTGCTCCTGTTCTTTTCTCAGTTTGTGCAAAACTCTGGATCCTTCTAGTGCCGCTGTAAGTTCTGTGCACGACTGTCTTCCTTCTCCCACTCTCTCAGCTCTCCTGGGGGACCCCCTCTATCACCTTGCCTTCAAGGACCACCTATAAGCTGACAGCACACCAACATTCCCTCCAGCCAGATCTCTCCTGAATTCCACATTGGTCTACCCAATACCTGGTGCATATCTCCAACACTTCTTCCACAAAGATCTCTCTCAAAATCAACACGTGCAAAACCGAACTCATCTTTCTACTTTCTCAATCAAGCAGCCACCCAAGTCAGAACCCCGGGTGGTCATCCTTGACCCCTCCCTTTCCCTAATCCCTCACGTTCACCTGGTCTCAATTCAACTCCATTCCCTTTCCTGAACAAACTACAACATCTCTCACTTTGGCCAGTTTTACCAGGTGATTGCTTTACCCCTTGACTTGCATTCCAGAAAACTATTCTTTCCACTAGTGCTTAAAATTAAAATTGAATCATATTTCAAATGAGGATAATTTGCAGAGGATTTATTTACAACAGGGTCATTGATGATGGTGTGGGTGGGCTGCAGGGGAAGCAGAGTGAGAAGCTAGGGACAGTATCAGAGAAGAGGTCACCACCATAGGCCTGTGGTGCCAGGGTGAGGGACTAGTTACAGGAAGGAGAACGTTATGTAAATAAGGCTGCCCTGACTGAGAAGGGGAGAAGCAGCTGTTCCCAGGCGATCCTTCAAGGGAGCCATGAAGCTGGAGAATATAAAGACCTTAACCAGCTTCCTCTCTTGACCCGCCCATCTGCTGGGGCTATCTATCCAATGGCTGAACTTAGCTGGAAATCAACGGGCATGAGAGTCTGCTGATTTGGCCCTACTGGTCAGCCTCTGGGGAGGGGCAGGGTGGAGGCAGTGGAGGACAGACTGGGAGCGGGAGTGTATGCCCTTCTACCCTCTGATTAAAAGACTTTGGAGGCCTTCCACCTCCTGTAAAATTTAACTTTATAGAGAATATATAGGGCCTCCAAGATCTGACCCTTACTTTCTTCTCATTATGCTAAAATCCATCTAGATCCATCCACAGTGAATTATACTTCTTCTTATACTGAACTCAAGATCTGGAATGCCTTTTCTCTATTCCCAGGTTTGGCCAAGCTATTCATCCAAAACCAATTCACTCTTCACCTACTCTATAAAAAATCTTCTTAGCTCAGGTTATACCTGGCCGCACTCTTTTTTGTGATCTCATTGTCTATAGATCTTTATCCAAGCATGTAAATTTTATCATTCTCATTTGTTTTCATGTCTTTGTAAACTAAACAGTAAACTCTCTAAAGAAAGCAGGGGGTGTGTCAATCACCTATTTATTCCCGGTGCCCAATACTGTGCAAGACACATAGTAGGTACTTAATAAATAACAGCTGAATGAGGGAATGAATTTAACTATGAGCTCAAGTCCCATGTCATCCATGAAGCTCTCCCTCAAAACCTCAGCCCATGCTGATCTTTGTTCATATTTATCACCGGCGTTTAACTATTCCCTACTTATTTCACCTGTTTTTGTATTGTTCTCTTAGACCACAAGCACCCTGACAGCAGGAATCATGTCTTCTGCTTCTCTGACAGCTCAGTTTGAGTCCCTACTAGAAACTTACTAAATGCTTGCTTTGAAGAACAGGCGTTTAGAGCAGGAGAAATACATATATATATGTGTATGTAAATATATATAATATGTATGTATTTTTTCCAGAGTACCAAAATCAAATATTTACATGACCAGAGAAACTGTAAATTAGTAAAATTAGTAAAAAGGTGGAGATGGCCACCTCAGAGCTCCAGCACCTGCTGATTTCCAGAGGCAGGAAATCTGGATTTTTTTTTATGTAAATGCATCTAATTATTAATAGTTTTTAACGATTCACTCAAATAAAAAAGTCTCCTCTAACCCAGGGACTACCCTGGGTTTCTACGAGACAGGAGGGAGTGGCTGTGGTTTGAACAGGGCTTACCACAATACTGATTGACGTGATGCCATATGTGAGTGGGCAGGTATCAGTCAGGAAATATTTGAGAAATTTAGGTGGGAAGTCTAGGCTCTTGGGGTGCTTCCTTTTCCCTCAAATTGAAAGGATGACTTTAAGTGGGAGGCCTCCATTTACAGCTTTTAGCCTAAGCTTATGAGCAAGCTCATTTAAGACCTACACTGCTGACAGCCTTCTGCCGGGACATAGTCGAGCTCCCTCTACTTCTGGCCTCTACCACAGGTATTCCACCTAAACGTGGTAACGGATGATGGTAGGTCTTGCCTGACTCCGAAGGCCAGAACATGTTAAATGGCAGCACTGACAAAGAATTAGAAGAGAGAATCACATACCAAGTGACCAGCTTCTTAAGAAAGAGACTCGATAGAATGTGGAAAGACAAAATAGAAAAGAAAAAGGAGTCTGAGCCCCTGGACCGGAGCCATGTCAGGATGACTCCATAGAGAGCCTGCTTTGAATCGCAACGTGTTCACACACACATTACCTCACTCAACAATCCACAGTGGTGGGCGGGGATTATTAGAGACTTTACCCACGAGGAAACTGAAGCTGGCAGAGATTAAGGAATGTGTCTTTGGTCACAGCAAGTCAATAGCAAGCCCAGGACTGTCACTCATGCGTTCTCATCCTAAGCCCACTTTTACTATGCTGCTTCCCCAAGCCACTAATACCTCCCTCCTCAGGATGAGGTTGACAGGGAGAGGAGCTGACTGTGCCTTGTAGGTTACTGAAAAAATTCCCCAAAGTCAGTAGGAAGAAGGGTCATTTACTATTTACATATGCAACGAATTCTTCTTTGATAGTGTGGAGGGCTATTCAGATGGTCTTGTTTAATCCCCACAATGACCCTGGCAATTGGTTATATGATAAAACCTATCTTCACTTCAGGGTAATTTAGGGTCACTGGAGCATGGAAGGTATACAGTGTCACCAATAATTCACCCATTCGGTGGGAACAGAACCCAGCTAGTCTTTCTAATCTCTGGCACTGGAACTAGTCGCTGGGATGAAGCAGCTGCTTCTATTAAGGATCAAAAACCCACATTAAAAAAAAAAAATCAAGGTTCTAATAAGTAAAAAGCAATTTTGAGGTAGGATCCTTTTGGAGAAATAGAATATGATCTATTTATCTACATAAAAAAGTTACATAAAAAGTTACAAACAGCAAAAGTAAAACTTCAATTTTTATTTGTAGAACTTAAAATCACATAGTACAAAAAAATGAAGGGGAAAACAAAGGTTAAAAGAAAATGGGAAGCAGGGAAAATGAGGCGAAAAGGAGACGTGGAAACAAATTTAAAAAAGAAAATGAGACAGAAATTGATGCAAGAAAAAAACATTACACACAGATAAACACAATTTCAACACAGACAAAGGAGAGGAAGACCACACCAATGTAGATGGACAAAATATGGACGTACATGACACAGACAGACTTTAAAGCTATGTTGTCATTTTACAACTACAGGCAAAAATGAAGGTATTCTGTATAGAATCAAAGTTGAGGTCTAAGAGTTTTCAATACTATGGTTCATATGATATATGCTTCTCTTCCATGCCTTATGGAAGTATTTAAAAAGGAAAAAGAGAGCCAAACTGCATGTCCAAAGTGTGGGGAGGGTGAGGAAAACACTCAAGGATTTTAACATTCCACCATTATTCCTCTATTGAAACATGACCCCTTTCTTGGATTCTCATTTGCTCCCTTTTCCACAGCCCAACAGTAAACTCCCACACACCAGTGGGACCACAGAGGAGAGACAATAATACAAGCAGCTGCTCAAGCTGTGGTTTTCATTAGGAAAAAAAGTGCCTTGATTATAAGGGATTTAGTTTTGAACCTTCAGGCCAAAACTGAACTGATTAAAACTCCATGTAGAGAAACACGAATGGTTTCTTAAAACTCTGATGTAGAGCATACTCGGCATAATCAAAGGGGGGTGGGGAGAACCATCCAAATTTTAACACCCACCTTGGCTTAGTGCATGGACTTAAAGATGGAAAAGCTAGCAAAGACACTAAATGAAAACATATTGTAGAGGTCCTAAATTGCATTTCTGTAAGGGTGAGGGGTACATTTTCATCAAATTCTTTAGCTACAAAAAGCGAGGCAATCAAGCCATAAAAAAGATGTAGAGGAAACTTGAATGCTTATTACTAAGCAAAAGAAGCCAATTTGAAAAGGCTCCAGACTGTATCATTCCAACTATATGACACTCTGGAAAAGGCAAAACTATGGAGACAGTAAAAAGATCAGTGGTTTTCGGGATTAGTGGAGAGGGAGAGATGAGTAGGCAGAGAACAGAGGATTTTTAGGGCAGTGAAACTATTGTGTATGATTCTATAATGGTGGCTACATGTCATTATACACTTGTCTGAACACATAGAATGTGCAGCACCAAAAGTGAACTGTTATGTAAACTACGGCCTTTGGGTGATAATGATGTGTCCATGAAGGTTCATCAGTTTTAACAAAGGTACCACTCTGGTTGGGTTTGGTGATACGGGGGAGGCTGTGTCTGTGTAGGGGGAGGGGGTATATGGGAAATCTCTGTACCTTCCCCTTCAATTTTGCTCTGGAACTAAAACTACTCTGAAATACAGAGTACATATGTGTATATATAAATACATACATACATACATACACATATACATGCATATATACATATACACACACACATATACATGCATATATACATATATACACACACATATACATGCATATATACATATATACACACATATACATGCATATATACATATACACACACATATACATGCATATATACATATACACACACATATACATGCATATATACATATACACACACATATACATGCATATATACATATACACACACATATACATGCATATATACATATATACACACATATACATGCATATATACATATACACACACATATACATGCATATATACATATATACACACACATATACATGCATATATACATATATACACACACATATACATGCATATATACATATATACACACATACCAGCAAGGCAACTCTTTAAAGACTTGCAGTCGATACAAGAGCAGAGCTTAGGTATGGCACTCCTGGAGCCAGGCGTGCTCTGTTCTCATGGCTTAGCACGTACTCATTGGTTATCATTTTGCCTCTACGTCTTCACACGGCAGTTAAGCATATGAACTTCTGGAGTTGAAATCCTGGCTCTCCCTCCCACTGGGCAACTTTGGTTAAGTCATAACCTCCTATGCCTCCGTGTGTCTCCTAGTTCCATGATGCAAGGGCAATAACACTAACATCAGCTATTGAGATGATTACACTTACATAAAGGGCTTCACTTGATGCGAGGCACATGATAAGGGCTCACTGAACATCACAGAGAAGTCAAATGTGACAAAGATGTACCTGTCACGAATGAAAAGGAATGTCATCACGATACTCTCTGAAACGTGGTACTGGTTAGGAGAACCGTGTTAGCTCCTTCTTGTATTAATCTCGGCAAAACTCCAGAAGAGGAGGAGCCATTACGAAGCATTCTAAATTTAAAGAAGTGGCACAATTGGTAGCCAGGTAGCTGGGAGGAAGAGAGGAGAAAGAAATGCGGAAGATGTGGATTCAGGGCTTAGCTGCTCCAGCTCTGCCACCTGGTTCTGGGAGAGAAAGACAAAGAATGGGGAGATGGCCAAGGTTATCTTCTCTACGACAAGCTGCCTACTGTACCCTTTGCTCAATGCAGAGCAATTCCAGTTAGAATGTCTCACACTCAAAACACGATTACTCTAATGTGTGTGACCACAGTGCTGTGGATGAGAGTCCTACGCTTATTAGCAATCAGTCAAAATTGCAGTAAAAAACAGAAACTCTAGTAAAAGGAAAAGGCCCTACATGACAAAGAGCCCCTCGTTGCTGTTAAATCTTTTTCTTTGAATTAAGAAATGGAGAAGCAATAGCCATGCTGTGGCTCTGAGACCTAGGGCTCCATTTCTGTTCAAGGGTTTCGTGAATGGCATGCTTTCAGACGGTAAATACATACCTATGTCCGGCACCCCAGAACCATCGGAAGGTTTCCCCCTCCACCCCTTCACCAAAGAACTACTCTCTCTTCTTTTGTTTGCTTTGGTCTTTGCTGACAACACATCCCAGCTCTTGCTCCCTTCTTGCAAAGCTTCATTTTCATCCAAATGCCTCCACTTTTATTCGCTGCAGATCGAGCTTATTGAGCATTCTCTAGTGCCTTTCAGGTCTGTCCCTGTTCCATGTTAAACAGGCTGTGGTGTGAGTGCAGGGCTGCGCTCAGTAAAATATTCCATCCCACGAGGGCAGTTATGTAAACAGGGCTGCTTCTGGCAGGAATGTCTGATGGGATAAACAAGGCTGGAGAGAAGAAGGACTCTTACAGAGAGGAGTGACTTTGTCAGGGCACAGAGATACATTTCAATAAAAATACTCTTGTTTCTAATGTAAGATCAGGCTTTTAATAAACCTAAACCACTGGGGGAAATTTAAAAGGAACAATAAGTGGTGAGTCAGTGACTGTGATTTCTGAAACTGTGCTAAGGGGATTTGACTTTTTCCTTTTCTGGTTGTAGAATTTTATTTCTTTAAAAATAAAAACCAAAAACATTTAACGTGCCAGGGATGTTAGAAGGCGACTGTAAGAATTTGTAACATTTGAGAACCCATATAGATGCTGAATGGAAATCATGGCTAATAATCTGTCAAATTAGGAGTAATCATCAAAAAATTGGTAGATTATATCCATGTTGATACAGAGGCTTAACACTGTCTTCATTAATATTTGGCTCCTAGGAAGAGGGATGAAAGTGTAGTATTTGGCCTTGCAAATATATACAAAAAAAAAATATGCAAATATATATAGAAAATTCACTATACTAAGGTGATGATAGCTTATAATGAAGAAAACCGGTATCAATGAAAACAAACAGGAACTGCAGTACTTGAAACTGACACCTACTTCATGGGATTATTGCAAAGATTAAATTAGGCCATGTATGTACAAGAATACTCAGCAAAGAGCAGTATGCATTTGGTTAAGAGTAAGATGATAAATATTGTTTTCTTATTGCCAGGATTCAATAAGAGAACTGAAAATAAGGGCTGAGTTCATTTTCCCTCCCTATTTTAACTATTAGTCAAACTAATGTAACAGTTCAAAGCATATGATTTATTTACTTAGTACTCTGTTCAAGGCAGCGTGCAGAGTGCTAAGGATATTTCAGACACTCAGAGATTACTGGGAAAAAAATACAAGTCTCTGTGTTTCCTTCTCTTTCATTTACATACATTTGAATTTTTCCAATGCCTATCCAGTTTTTTTTTTTTTTAAATTTATTTAATTTCTTTATTTTTGGCTGCGTTGGGTCTTTGTTGCTGCGCGCGGGCTTTCTCTAGTTGTGGTGAGCGGGGGCTACTCTTTGTTGTGGTGTGCGGGCTTCTCATTGCGGTGGCTTCTCTTGTTGCAGAGCACGGGCTCTAGGCACGCAGGCTTCAGTAGTGTGGCACGTGGGCTCAGTAGTTGTGGCTTGCGGGCTCAGTAGTTGTGGCGCACGGGCTTAGTTGCTCCGTGGCATGTGAGATCTTCCCGGACCAGGGCTTGAACCTGTGTCCCCTGCTTTGGCAGGCTGATTCTTAACCACTGTGCCACTAGGGAAGCCTATCCAGTTTTTAAGATGTGAATAATTTAGGGTAGCATGTTTAGCGTGCCCTGTAAATAATTCATAAATCTGAAATGATTAGATGGTTGATAAACCTAATCACTATAGGATACAATGAGACAGGACCTGAGTTCATGCTGGCTGATATTATCAACTCCCTGTTAGTAGAATAGACAATGTCAACAGATAGTTTCTTTCAGTAATTACACTCTATTTCCACCTGGAGTCCAGCTGAAACTTTCCAAGGCCAGAATAAGGGTGTGCTGACATTGTTTTCATGAGTGTTACTCTTACTAGTCAGTGAGAGGAAGCTTATTCTTCTAGCCTTCTGAGTCATTTCAACTTATACAAACACTTTTGTGGAATGAATGAATTTCAAGAGGGTTAGGGAAATGGAAGACATCATTATATTATGTGACAAAGATAACTGGAAAAGATATTCAGACTTCAGTGTGGTAAAACTGGCTCACTGTGCAGAGAAATACTAAAAATGAATCCTTACCTGACATCCCCTACAGGCAAGGAAGGACTTCAGAAGCAGAAACTACAGGGCCAAATAATGATTACATTAAAATTAAGGATTTCTGTTCAGTAAAGGATTTCATGGGAAAAGTTGACAGAGCGGTGATGGAACAGATGATGCTTGCGAAGCCCAAAACTGAAAAGAGATTGATATCTGAACTGCGCAATGTAATGCTGCAAATCACCAGAAAAGACACCACCGCTAACACAATGGCAGGCCAGAAAATGAACAGACAATTTACTAAGGAGGCTATCCTAAAGAGTAGCAAGCAGGGAGGGGAAAAAAAAAAAAAAAAAAGAGTATCAAGGAGGTGACAAGAAGCTGAATAGTCAAATAAATGCAAATTAAGAGCTATTACTTCACATTCATTAGACAAAAATGGTAAATTCCTGATGTGGGTAAGGAATCCTGTTAGACTGTGATGGGAGTGAGGCTGGGGCAGCCGTTCTGGAGAGCGATCTGGCACCGGGTAGTGAAATTAATTCTACATACTTCTAAGGCCAGCAATTCCACTCCTGGCTTCATGTCCCAAAGAAATGTTCAAACAAGAGCATAAGGAGAATGCATGAGGATGCTTACAGCTGCGTGATTTTTGCTGCCCGCTCTTGGGAGAGCGCATGAACACACAGTAAAGCGAGAACGGATTTTAAAAACACAGTGGATCCTTGTAAAGCACAGGGAACTATATTCAATATCCTGTGATAAACCATAATGGAAAAGAATATGAAAAAGAATGTGTGTATACACGTATAACTGAATCACTTTGCTGTACAGTAGAAATTAACACAACATTGTAAATCAACTATACTTCAATAAAATAAATTTAAAAAATAAATAAATAAAAACATAGTGGATCCTTAAAACACAGGGCTGAACGGAAAAAAAAATATGAGACTTAAAACACAGTATAATTTATATAAATCTAAAGTACTTGCACACAAACCATTGTGCTTTCATAAAAACACATCCAAAGAAAAAAGGCACAAGAAACGCATTTAAATGGTTGCATATGGGAGGGTGGGAAGGTAAAGGACTATCATGATGAAATAGAATAAATAAACTCTTCCCCCAGACTGTTATTTCTAGAGAAAAATCTATCACTAGTATCTTTAACACTTTAATATATCAGGAAGGAAAGAATAAAGGAAAGAAGGGAAGGAAAAAAGACAGAAGAAAAGAAGGGAAAAATTTGAATGTTTTACAGGTCAAGCATTGGGTTTGATCAACACATTAAAAAGATTCTCCCTTGAAACAACAGGTGCCTTCCAGCATTCTCCTCAAAATTCATACAGGCCCCCAGAGAGATATATGCCGACATAACTAGACCCTAGCCTTTGAAGTGAATGGGAAATACCTTCCAACCTAACCACGTACTTTAACTCACAAAAAAATCTGTTCTTCCTTCTTTTATTTCATCATTTCCATCAAACTGATGTCATACTAAGGCCCCACCTCCCCCCACCTGTTCAATTCTATTACCATCCATTGTGTGGGAAGCAAAATCTAATCATCTTAAGAACATTTCTCTCCCACACTTAAACCCATAAAGAATGGTTTGCGGGTTACAGCCCTTCCTGTGTTATGCACTCTATACCAATAAGAGCTTCTCAACTGGTTTCAGAGATTGTGAAGAATTTACTATTGCTCTATGTATACCACGGATTCCTAAGCAGACCAAGATGAAATTACTAGTCATATGGAAATTGGTGAAAATTGATGGGAACAGCTTTCAGGGGTGCAACTAAATGTATATTAAACTGTTAATAACACTGTAAAAAGACGAATGTAGGCAAAATAGTAGACTTACAATCTCGTTGTGGAAACGAAATAGTAACCTATGAAATATGAAATAAGAAAATAAGGTAACACACCATTAAATTCTAAAGGAGACACACCACTAGTGGTTCTCAAACTGGTGTAAATCAAAATCACCTGAGGGCTTGTTACAGCACAGCCCGCTGGGTCCACCGCCGGCTCTGATTCTGACGGTAGGGGCCGGCGGGCCGAGACTCTGCATTCCTAACAGGTTTCCAGGTGAAGCTGCCACTGCCAGCACCCGTATGGAGTGTGAGAACCCATAACAACTCCTCACGGGAGAGGCATCAACTATAATATTAGGGGAGAGACAGAGCACAATGGCTTTGCTGGGACAGAGGAGAAACTGGGACACGAGGGAGGCCCTGAGGGTGGGCTGGGCTTTGGGTGATTCGAGGATGTGGAGGTGGAAGAGTGAGGAGAAAAAACCGGAGGTGGTGAGAATACCTGAGCGCAGGTGGAGCCGTGGGTGGGAATGACAAGCCGCAGGGCTGGCCTGATGGGCTTGGCGACAGGTGGGTGGGCTCCACCTACTGCCATGCTGTGAGCAGAGGACGCCCCGCTGGCGCACGGGGTGTGCGCCTCGCCCAGCGGCCACCCTGCACCGTGACTCCTCACGTGGAAAGCCAGGAGACAGCGCAGCGAAGAGCCCCGACCAATGAGTGCCTGCCACACACTTGTGGCACTTACCACAGTTCCAGTTAAATCAACTATAAAACGAGCTGTAAAAAGTGCATTTCTGGGCTTCCCTGGTGGCGCAGTGGTTGAGAATCCGCCTGCCAGTGCAGGGGACACGGGTTCGAGCCCTGGTCTGGGAAGATCCCACATGCGGCGGAGCAACTAGGCCCGTGAGCCACAACTACTGAGCCTGCGCGTCTGGAGCCTGTGCTCCGCAACAAGAGAGGCCGCGATAGTGAGAGGCCCGCGCACCGCGATGAAGAGTGGCCCCCGCTTGCCACAACTAGAGAAAGCCCTCGCACAGAAACGAAGACCCAACACAGCCAAAAAAAAAAAAATTAAATAAATAAATAAAAATTAAAAAAAAAAAAAAAAGTGCATTTCTCCCGGTGACAGGGGAGAGCTGGGGCTGAGTGTCCAGCGTGCTTCCCAGCGTACCTCTGCGATACACACAGACAGACTGGTTGAATGAATGAATGAGCGCCAGCAAGGCAGGACGTCAGAGCCAAGCTGCCACCGGTCAGGGCACACTGAACTCCTCCCGGCTCCTTCTCTTGCCCTCTTTTAGACTCAGCGCCAAACCCTATGCCAGCCATGTATTTTTCTCCTCCCCCAGGCAGAGCCAAAGGAGCCCGGCACAGGGGAGGCACCCCAGAACCAAGTCCTGCAACTCCAAAAAGGGGGAGCAAAGAAGGAGGGAAGGCACTTTAGTCTCCAGCCACAAAACCCCCAAGGGAGCTGCCCTCACGGGCGGCCTGGATTGACAACCCATACCCTCTTCCTATTCTAAAGGACACAGTCAGTCCTGGGATGTCCGGAGGGGAGGAGGGGAAAGGGCGATGCCTGTTCCCACCTCTGGGTAGAGAGAGCATGGTCCCTTCCCACTGACCACCTGACAGGAAGCCGTGAGGACTAAGTGGAATCGGCCCAGGAAAGAGTTCAGTGCGGTGCTTGGCACTTAGTGCTTCGCACGTGGAAACGACCTCATACATGTCCCTGGAAGCCTGCTTGAGCCCTTTCCTGGGAACAGTGGCACAAAGGAGAGACAGTATGGGGACCAACATGGTGGTCTATGACATGGATTGAAATGACAATGACAAAAACAGACACTGCAGGGTTTAGGGGGTGAAAATTTTTTTTTTCCTCAGATAAGCTGAAGCTGAGATGATAAAGTGGAAGTGTATTCAGCAGTCAGTGGAACTCTGGAATGGGAGAGGTCACGAGGAAAGAGTCACCTACAGGAGGTGACAGTGGAAGCTGGGAGGGTCAGGTTTTCTGTGGAGATGAAGAGAGGGAGACGTGAAGAGAAGGGGGACAGAGAGAGAGAGAGAAACAGGCAGAGTCTTAAGGCCAACACAGCAGGGATGAACCAAAGAAGACAAAGAAGGAATTGAAAAGATGGAGTGAAGCCAGGAGAGTGGACCGCGACGGACAGTGGGAAGTAGAGTTTCAAGGACGGTTCCTGCTGGTGTCTGGTGTTACAGAGTCAATGGAGAAGACCAGGGCTCTGGCCATTACAAGTCATTACGACTTCAAGAGCCAGGTTTTAGGAGGCGGGAGTGCAGGCTCAGAAGACCAAGGCCCCTAAAGGCACAGCTGGGATCCAGTTCTCCAAGTCAGGACTTCAAGAGTTCCCAAGTAACTGACATTACTTCTCGAGCTAGCTAGCTAAACTCCAGCAAAGTGGGAACCTGGCCTACTGTTTTTCATTCAGAAGAGCCCCGAATACTGCAAGTCTGTGTGACTTCCTGTGAAGAGGCGGCTGGCTCATGGCAGCAGATCTCGTCCTTTGCATCATTAGCTGCTCCAAATACTCTTCCTGCGCCGACAATGATGCTTCACCTGGTGTTGATTTCTTTTTTTTTTTTTAATTTTGGAAATTATCTCTAGGTACGCATCATTGGTGTAAATAATGGGGGTGAGGGTGGGGAGCAGCTGTGACTAGTTTGGAGAGAAGATGCCGATCTCTATGCAGGCTGGAGTGTGGTCTGTAGGGAGAAGGGAGAAGTCTATTTCTGTTCCACCCAAGCCTGAGAGCGAGCACCACGCAGGACAGGCCCTGCAGGGCTCGGAAGGACGATTCAGGACAGGATTCATCAGGGATGTTAAGGACCATACTGAACACCCAGCAGTTAAGAACACTGTGAAATTACAGTCAGAAAGAAGCAAGTGTCTGGAGACAGAGAAAGAGCAAAGCCCCACACAAACTGTAACCGAGCCAAAGGCTTCAACTCCCAACCTAATTTAGCCACTTTCCCATCAGAAAAATCCCTAGAAGAGAGAGTGTTATAGAAGGCTTAGTCAATCAGACCCCAAGGGGTGCAAATTTCCGAGGCAGTTCTGATGAGTGATGAGAAAGTCCAGTGGTATATTTCAACTCCCCTTGGAACACCTTTGAGAGAGATGATACCCGGAGATGTCAGAATTGTTATTTTTGTGGAAATAAAATCTGCTGCCAAGTTTTTATTTACCAAAACCTCTCACCTTAAAGGAAAAATACATAGAAAAGTGCACACACTCTAAAACTGTTACATAGCGGGGCGGGGGGGGGGGGGGCGGGAGGGAGGATGGAAAAGAAAAGCAAGGATGGTCTTGATACTTTCCTAGCCCAAGTAACAGAAGAAAAAAGCTCCAACTTTATGTGGCAGCAGACGATTTCCCGAGTGGGGTTCCACTTGGGAAGAGAGAGACAGTAAAAGTTGGAGTTGTTTTGAAGGACACAAGCTGTCCTGACATGATATAACCTATTACTCATATTTTTGCTGTGGGTTTTTTTTTTCTTTTTGTTTCTTTTCAATGTAACTTTGACAAGAACTATGGCTATCCCAATCTTATCTTCTTCCCTTATAATATCCCTCTTGAGCTAAACAGAGAAATATGACCCCCATTAGATGATCACTTCTCTGCCTTTTCTCAGTGAAAATCCCAGAATTCTTTCTCTTTCCCTCCTCTTGGCAGAGATGGGAAAGAGTTTGGGGTAGGAGATGTGTGGGAACAATCAGGAGACTTGGCAGAGATAGCGGAGACACCTGCACCAGATGGGGGTGGTTGGTATCACTCTATCTTCTCCAGCTAATGCCCACTCCGAAGGGGGAGCTTTCAGGATCGCTCCTTCCACCCACTCCTTCCTTCCTCCTCAAATATAACCACCTCCCCCCACTGCTAATTTTCAAATCGGCACAATGATTAATGACCCAGGCAAGCACTTAATTTCCTGTCCAGTAGTACAAGGCTGATTTCCAATAAAAGAACTCACTCAAGACAACTATTTCCTCTCCGCAGCTTCTAATCTTGTATTGAATTGTGGGCATTCTTCCCTCTCAGTGTGAAAGCAGAATCAATTTTTGAACTTCCATTTGGTGAATATTCCAAAGAATCACAGAATGCTAACGCTGGAAGGGACCTTAAAGGCAATGTAATTCGACCTCCTCTTTTCTTGCCGTTCAAGCAGGACTTAAGAGGAAGGCTTTACCTTACATCTTCTCTGTGCACTTGGTCAAGCAGCAAGTGAGGAGGGAATTACTATCATTAAAGCACACAGCTTGGGTCCTCACTGGTCTCATTATGGAGTTAACTTTAATGAAAGTCAATTTTATTTTTATTTTTTTAAATTTATTTTATTTATTTATTTTTGCCTGTGTTGGGTCTTCGTTGCTGCACGCGGGCTTTCTCTACTTGCAGCGAGCGGGGGCTACTCTTCATTGGGGTGCGCGGGCTTCTCATTGGGGTGGCTTCTCTTGTTGCGAAGCATGGGCTCTAGGTGGGTGGGCTTCAGTAGTTGTGGTGCACGGGCTCAGTACTTGTGGCTCGCAGGCTCAGTAGTTGTGGCTCATGGGCTCTAGAGCGCAGGCTCAGTAGTTGTGGCGCATGGGCCTAGTTGCTCCGCGGCATGTGGGCTCTTCCCGGACCAGGGCTTGAACCCATGTCCCCCACACTGGTGGGTGGATTCTTAACCACTGTGCCACCAGGGAAGCCCGAAACAGTCAATTTTAAATTGGGAACTAATCACCATGGGAGAATATTTCTGCAATTATGGGCTCAGGCAAAACAAAACAAGTGTCAGTGAAACCCTTCAGATACAGCAACACAATTACCATGTTCAATTACCTCAGGTCTCCTTAAACACCCACTGCAGATGTAATGAGTTGTCCTGATTTGAACTACATGTATCCATCACTTGTCTTTATTTCTCAGAAATGCTGGATAGATAACTCCATTGCTTTCTGTGAAGTGAATTCTGAAAAACAAAGGTCCCTCAACAAGACGCTAATGGCTGCATAATATAGTACCTTCTTTAGATGCATGACCTCCCATAGACAATTTTAGTTACAATTCAGGAAATGCTCCCTGGGTTGATGACGAAATTATCTGAAATTCACAAGGGAGGGTATGCAAATGACAAGGAATGGGTTGGGCTGATGGTAGGTTGAGAGATGGCAGAGTGACCACAGTAGCAACAGAGCAGGTTGGAAGCTGTGAACATCAACACTGGACTAAAAGTAATGGACGTGAAGTGAAACACCCCAGTGCATCTCTAGCTCTACTTACTAGTTGTGTATCCTTCCCCAAGTATTTTATTCTTTTTGAGGCTAGGTTTCCTTATCTGCAAACAAGCAATAATTAAGGCCTGCTGGAACACTGTAAAAATCGTATTAAATACTATGCATGAAAGTACCAATCACACAGCACCTAGCAACTACTGGTGCTCTATAAATACTTCATGAATTTAAGTATCTTAATCCCCTGACAATATACATTTTTTTAAGTTGAAACATCTTGATTGCCATAAACAATGCAACACAGGGATTTATAGCATTTTATTACTATAAAAGTTAGCATATAGCAACCATAGGATCCAACAAGTCAAATTTCCATTGGCTCTGACCTATTCCCCACTCAAATGCTCTGATGAACTAAAAATCAAATATGGGTCATAAATGGCCACAGAACTTAATGACATCAATCTGAACACTGTAATGAGGTGAAGCTTGAAGGCTAGAAAAAGCATGGACTTCAGACCAGAAGAGCTCTACTTGACCAGCAACATAACCTTAGAGAGATTATTTAACTTCCCTGAAACTTACCCTCCTCATCTATAAAGTGAGAACCCTACCAGCGACTCCACAGGTTGTTATGAGGATTAAATAATATTAGCAGATGTAGGTAACACAGCCAGCCAGAATCAGTCCCTCGACTCAAAGTAGGCAACCAAAAATGGTAATTGCTAAAAATATGCAGTCCAGGGGTCTTTAGGTGAATACTATTTCTCTGTTTCCACTTATTTTATAAAACAACTGTTCTACCTACTGCACAGATTTGTCATGAAAATTCAGTGAGATAATCTAGGAAGTTCAAAACTAGGAACTATTAAATGTCATCTCTATATTCAAGGCAAAGATACATTATACTTTCTCACTGTCTCTAGGAAATCAATCCCTGGAAAACATATGTTTTATTTTTAATGGCCTGTTTTTAGCTGCAAAAGATGCCAGAATTGGGACTAACAAAGCCATATGCAATCTTGTTGTGCAGGACCAAATGGAGCTTTGGCTATAAACTTAAACTTCATCCACATAAACCAAGGCAGATGGTGTTCACAATAAAATTTTTTGAAAAGTTACAATATGTATATAAGTACGGGCAATTAATACACATTTTGCACTACAATTCAGTATCTGGTATACAAGCTTGGAAGTGGTGATGCAGGAAAATTCTGTAGCCCTGCACGCTATGGCTCACCTTATCCACTTACGGGTGCCTGAGGCCCACTGCTTCCCACCTACGTTAGTCATAGGAAAGAAGGACACGCTTTGCTTTCATGACCTTTCAGATCCAGGTGATCTAAGGTAGAAAGTTACAGTTTCAAAACTAAAGTCTTCACCACACTTAATCCGATAATGAGTAGGGATATGAACCTTCAAAATGGCCCAAGAGCTAGAGAGCCAGAAGATACTTCCAAGGTTATAGGATGTCTTAGCAGGACGTTATTTTTCTACTGAAAACTCAATTTGTGCCCCATCCTTTCCCAGCCTAAAATTAGCGGGTGGTTTGCTCAATCATCACCCAGAGAACTCAGCTGGCCTACCACTCTCAAGTTGGACAGCACTTCTACTCTAGCTGGCTCCCTTGGAGACAGTATTTTGAATTTCCTTGGTTGAATGCAAAACACATTAGCTAACTAACCAAACAAGCTGGAAGGAGGCGTAACACAAGACCCAAGCCTGGCAGACGTGATGACTGTGGAAACACTCTTAAACGCTACAGGGTGGTAGGGAGTGTGACCCAGAGAGCGAAGGAGGTGATTTCTTTAGCGTTTCAATATTTATTTGTCCATAAATATAGTCACCCATAATGCAGAACTAGAAAGGAATGGACAGCAAACCTAAATTCCTCTGGCTTGAAATAGCCACAGCCCCAGAGGGGTCAAGGCAAGCATACAATCTGGTAAAATTTTTTATTTCTCCTACCCTGAATTCAAGTAGGAGTTCTGTAAATATTCATTTTCATATTCATTCATATTCTCTCTCTTTTCCCCTACCTCCTCCTTGAGAAATAACATGTTATGGAACAAGGGGTTAGGGAAAGAGGGGAAAGGCTCAATATAAAATGAGAAGACCTAGGTTCAACCCAGCCACTTAATGGCCATCAATCTGGCATAAAAGCTAATATAGGAGCCTCCGTTTTCTCATCTGTAAAATGGGAAAAAATCATGAGATGCTGATTTCTGGGGGTGAGTGCATGCACTTTATTTTTGAAAGGCAATGCAAACTACAAGACAAAACAAGGAAACCATGATGCTTAAATACCTCTAAAACAACAGCAAAGCTCCTGAACTTTATGTAAGTAACAAAGACCTCTGGTTCTTTAAGGCTCTTTTGGATATTTTGGGCACCTTACATATAAGCTCTAGATGATCGGACTAGAATCTGAACCTCACGCAGAGGCTGTCTTTTATAGACCTGCAGCACTTCAGAGCTCTCCTGGAGCAGGCTAACAGCACAGGCAAGGGCAGCTTACTGGGTATGATGGTTGATCGTGTGTGTGTCAACTTGGCTCAGGCATGGTTCCCAGATGCTTGGTCAAACACTATTCTAGATATTTCTGTGAAGGCATTTTTGGGGATGGGATTAACAGTTAAATCAACAGACTGAGTGAAGTAGATTGCCCTCCATGATGTAGGTGGGCCTCACGCAATCCCTTGAGAAACTAGACAGAGGTTTTCCAAAGAAGGGGGATTCTGCCAGCCATCTGCCTTTGGAAGCAAAAGGCAGCTCCTCCATGGGCCTCCAGCCTCCAGCTTTTGGACTTGCCAGCCTCCACAACTGCCTGAACCAATTTCTTACAATCAATCAACCAACCAGTCTCTATTTTACACACACACACACACACACACACACACACCCCTTATTGGTTCCGTTTCTCTGGAGAAGCCTAACATACTGGGCTTCACCCTTCTTAATTTTATTTAACACTAAACCATGAAAATGTATTATGTCCTTTGCTTCCACGCCAGTTGCTGATGTGAATGCTGGTCCTGCAGCCCATGACAAATGGTTAAAGAAGCATACCTGCTATGATGCCTGCGCACCTACTAGGTGAAAACACTGTCCTAGTGCTGCAGGCAGATCTCGGAGGGCAGGATTCACATTTCTGTACGTAAGAGTTTCTCTGCAGGCCTCTAAGAAAAACTTCTGAAATAAAAAAATGCTTGAGGAGCTATCTTTGGGGGCTCCAAGATATCTGGATACAACTAAAACTCCTTGGCAGAAAGGACAATACCCTTAAAAATGCAGCAGCTCCCCTCCCTTCCAGCGTCACTGCTGCCAGGTCCTCATAGAGCCTAGGGGCGCCCCACACCGACCTGGTGGGTTTTCTGAAACACCCCTTTCCTTCTCAGTTTGGCAAGTGCTGTGCTAGGCACGGGGGATAGAATGGTGGGTGATATGGACAGTCTTAACCTCTCAGAGGTTCTCGTCAAGTGATGGGGTGTCAATCACTAAACAAACACTCAAAGAAATACGTAATTACAACTTGGATAAATGCTGTTTAAAAAAAAAAAAGTTCTATGAGGTCAAGGGGATCTGGCCTTGTCTAAAGAGCCAATGAAAGAACTTCCTGATAAATCACTCTGACCTGAGACCTGAAAGATGAGCAGAGGTCAGGCTGCAGGAAATGAGAAGACTGGGGTGACTGGGGTCCAGAAGAGCAAAGGAAAGAAAAGTAGCGTAAGATGAAGTTACTAATAGGCAGGGGCCTGTCATACAGTGCTTTGCAGGCAATAGTAAGAACTGTCCCCAGATATCCTTGGATCTTTTTTCCCCCTTTTCTTTAAAACTTTCTTCTAAATTTATGTGTTGTAAAAGTAAAGCATATTTACTATAGCAACTCAACAATAGAGAGGAAAATTAACTGTTAATTAACAGAGGAAAACATATAGTACTTACTAGGTGCTAGGCACCTGCCAAATGCTTTCATGCTACTATTAACACTAAAATACATAGAAGCTTAAGTTACCTGCCCAAGGCCACAGAGTTAGCAAGTGCGTGCTGGATGTGGACCCAAGCAGTCTAGTCCTAGAATCCGGCTCTTAGTCACCATGCTAAGGCCACAAATCGGCCCTGCCTCCGACCCTTCTCCATTAAGGACTGATGTAAAGTGTTTTACATATCCTTGTGTAGGTTTCTCTGTGCTCAAATATGTAAAATCAAGTAGATAAAAGAAAATAGACATATATCGGAATTTGTTTCCTGCAAAAGGGAAATTTTGATATTTCTCTTAAAAGCAAACAGAAGCCCCTTGAGTTTGTTTAACATGGCAGTAAGGCGACCAGATTTGTACAGCGGACCTTGAACAACACAGGTCTGAAATGCATGGGCCCACTAATACATGCATTTTTTTTCAATAAATACGTACTACAACATCCGCGGTTGGTTGAATCTGCAGAACATCGGATATGAAGGGCTGACTATAAAGTTATACGTGGATTTTCCACTCCGTGGATGGTTGGCACCCCGACCCCAACTGTATTTTATTTTATTTTATTTTTTGGCCATGCCGTGCAGCATGTGGGATCTCAGTTCCCCGACCAGGGATCGAACCCAAGTGCAGTCTTAACCACTGGACCGCCAGGGAAGTCCACCCGAACTGTATTTTAAAAAGGTTCTCACACTCTGGCTCCCAAATGGAGGATAGGGATAGGGTGGGGCAGGGAGGGGTAGAGGGGAGAAGCAACTTGTTAGGAGCCTACTGCAATCCTTGGGCATATGAGACCACATTTTCTTTATCCATTCATCTGTCAATGGACATTTAGGTTGTTTCCAAATCTTGCCTATTGTGAATATTGCAATGAACACTGGCATGCTAGTAACTCTTCAAAATCCTGATCTCAATTCTTTTGGATAAATACACAGAAGTGAGATTGCTAGATCATATGGTAGTTCTATTTTTAATTTTTTGAGGAATCCCCATACTGTTTTCCATAGCAGCTGTACCATTTTGCACTCCCATCAATATTGTGCAAGGTTCCAATTTCTCTACATCCTCACCAACACTTGTCTATTATTTTCTTGATAACAGCAATTCTAGCAGGTATGAGGTGATTTCTAATTGTGGTTTTGATTTGTATTTCTCTAAAGATGAGTGACACTATCTGCTCATATACCTGTTGGACATTTGTATTTCTTCTTTGGAGAAATGCCTATTCAAGTATTTAGCCCATTTTAAAATCAGGTTTTTTTGTTATGGAGTTGTAGGAGTTCCTTATCCTTTGCATATTTTGGAAATTAACCCCATATCTGATATATGATTTGCAAATATTTTCCTCCATTCCGTAGGTTGCCTTTTCACTCTGCTGATGGTTTCCTTTGCTGTGTTGAAGCTTTTAAATTTGATGTAGTCCCACTTGTCTATTTTTGCCTTTGTTTTTCTTTTAGTGTCATACCAATGAAATCATTGACAAGACCAATGTCCAGAAGCTCTTCCTCTATGTTTTTTTTCTAGGAGATTTATAGTTTCAGGTCTTATGTTTAAGCCTTTAATCCACTTTGAGTTGAATTTTGTGTATAGTGTAATATAAGGGTCCAATTTCATTTATTTGCATGTGGGTATCTAGTTTTCCAGCACCATTTATTGAAGAAACTATCCTTTTCCTATTGTGTATTCTTAGCACTCTTGTCAAAGGTCAGTTGATTGCATATGCATGGGTTTATTTCTAGGCTCTTTATTCTGTTCCATTGGTTTATGTCTATCTTTATGCCAGTACCATACTGTTTTAATTACTGTAGCCTTGTAATATATTTTGAAATCAGGAATTGTGATGCCTCTAGCTTCGTTCTTCCTTCTCAAGCTTGATTTGGCTTTGTACAGTCCTTTGTGGTTCCATATGAATTTTAGAATTCTTCACAAGAGCACTTTAAAAACAAGCTGGTTAAAAGAAAACAAAGAAAAACCTGTACTTCATATAATCAATCTGATATGTTCCAGATTATTATATATTTTAGTGTAACAGATTACCATTTACCTAACAAGCATTTACTCATCTTCATAGGAAACAGTGGTTGCCATCTTTAGCACTGTCTAGAGCCATCTGAGCAGTTAAATGTATGTCCAAGTGTCAGCAAGCCACCCACTCGCTAGCAGCCTGCCAAGGGCAGCAGTCCAGGATATTCACAGGCACCTCCCACTCCCAGCTCTTCCGCCCAATGCTTGAATACACAGGGCTGGTGTCTGATTCCCTTCCAACCCAAGCACTCGGGTGGGGCCGGGCCAGGGTGGGGAGTGTGTGTCACAGTGTGACCCCTCCTGGTCACACTGGCGGTCTCTGTATCAATTCTGTTCTGTTTCTGCTAAGGCTCAGACCTCCATGGACCTGTGTGCATCCTACTCTGGTCTTCTCACATCTACCCTGGAGGAAGTCTTGGAAATGCCCAGCTTGGTAAGTGGTGTTAATACCACCTCTGCATTATACTCACACAACTGTGCTGCCTCCCCTTTCCCACCTCCAGACCCCAACTGTCAGCCTGTTTCTTTTGATCTCTTTTTGGACCCAGACATCCAGCTGGACTTAGATTGAAAAGGCTACATTTTTGTTGAAACCTGGTCCTGTACTGCTAGCTTCTTCACAGAAATTATCAATGATTATGTCTAATCACACTAAGTGGGGAAAAAAGTAACTACTCACTATGCTGAGTAAACAGCAATTTACTATATCTAGAAATGCCTAATTATTTGAATAATTTTTGAGAAATTAAATTATACTGGTAAAAATTAAGCTTAAGGCTTACTGATACAAAAACCATTTTCAAAATAAGACATTACCAGATGATAAAACACATGCATATACTTATATATAAATTTGTAATAATGAAGTAACAGATCAGAGAGCTAATGAATAGTCTACAATAAAATAGTCTACGGTTTATATGCAAACCAGAAAAGTAAAATGTATGAGCAAGTCAAACACAGGCACAGAGTACAGTCAACTCTTGATTATCCAGGGACAGATTAATTACAAAGTCATGGCATTTGGACAAGGTTAAAATGACTACAAATAAGTGAAATGTCTCTGTACTAGAAGACCATTGTTAGGAATCCAGTATTACTACCACAGCATGGGAAGTCCTCTCCGGCAATCACATTTCATCTCATTTAATTGTTGAAATCTAAACCAACACTAAAATTAAGCAAAATTTTCAACTGCTAATTAGAAATATCGTTCAGTGATAAACTAGAACAAAAAATTATGATATGAAAAAAGATAAAGGACATATTAATTCCATTTTAATCAATACTGAGTTCTTAAAATAGACTACAAAAATAGGAAAGCCTTTAGCACGTCTTCTCACTACAACCTTGATAAGGCAATGCTAATTTGGTGAAATTGGCAACGAGCACAGAATTGGTCTAAATGTTAGATGTCCTTTCCACTACGGTTATACTGTCTACTTTATAGTATACTCTGGGTTGGTTTCATTTTAACTCTGTGTTGGGTTAAAGTCTGGGAGTCCCCACCTAAATTGCAGTGTTTACCAAAAGCTGAAAATCATATCAATATCAACATACTGCATAATTTAAACATAACTGAAGAAGATAAGTCAAGCGAGTATAGAATTTTAAATTAACAACAGATAGAGGCCCCCTTATGGAAAATAAAATCATTGACCTTAACTGGTTTAGATCTACAAAAACAAACTCCCAATACAATTGGACCATCCTTTTATGAGAATTCCTTTAAGTATTCTGCATACGTTTCATCAATATAAAGCAAATCCTCTTAGAAAGTGATAGATATTGTTAGAGGTAACTTAGTACATGAAAATGTATCCAAGCCCTGGTTGATGGTTCTTTTGTTTCAGATCACATATAAAAATAAAATTCCCATACACCCAAAGAGTTTGGGCTTTCCTTTGGGGTCAGGAGAACAAATGGTTTATTGTTCTGTTTAATTTTTTTAGTGCATTAATGTTACGGGAATCAGAGAAATGATTGACTGATTACTCCCTGGTTGTGTTTCAGACGTTGAAAAGAGACGTGGAATCACTGGATTTTGGGGAACTTAACAGAATATGATTCAAGAACTTTCACCGAGGTTCCCCAAACACAAACTTAACATTAGAAGAATGTTGATAAAGCAGAGTTGAACTGCAGGGGACAACAAGCTTTGCAGAAGCCGGCAGGTCTGAAAAGCACTTCCCCCAAAAGGGAAGGAGGTCATCACCCGGGTTAAAGAGAAGGCAAGAGACAGGGTGTCAGCACCATCTCAGTTCAGTTAGTTCAGCTCAATCTGGTCTTGGCTTCGTTCACGCTACATTTCTGTTTGGAGAGAATCTGCAGAAGTCTGCATATAAACCCCCGCTACGAGAGCCAGGTTTGAGGCCTTTAATTTATGTAACTATGCATACATTGTGCCTCCAGACTGCTGGCAGTGTGCATCCAAGAATAAAAAAAAAGCAGCGACCTTAAGACGGTTCAAGATAAAAAGAAATTGTTGAGAGAATAAAAGATTAAAGTTTAGTAGCAAGAACATTAAAAACAACCAACCAACACACATAGTGCGGTTCTGGCCTGTGGAAAGCACTGCTCCGCAACCAAGGAACTAGCCGCCTGTCCTTGTGCAGCAAGACCCTCTCAGGACTCCAGGTAGCTGCTTGTGAACAAAGAAACAAAAGGGAGCTCATGGCGGAAATAAGGAGACAAGAGAAATATGAAATGGAACCAAACTTAGAAAAGCAATCTTTTCAAAGGTGAACGGAGGCAACTGTACTCACTGGATAATAGGGGATGAGTTTGGGTCAATTTGAAGGGACTTCTGGAAGAGAGGGACTCTTTTCTTCTTTAGAAAATGCCATAGGATGCACAAAGCAAACAACTACTTTAACTGAAATCACAGGAAAAGACCAAATCGATGTCAATTAAAAAAATATTTATGTATTTTGTGCAATGAATAAAATTGGAAATGAGTACAATGGAAAAAGGTGTACAACAGGGTTTATGAGAGAGGTTCTGTCCCTAGAGAGGTTAACAGTGATCTTGAAAACAGCACAACCGAACCTGGGGCTAGAAGACACTTATCCTGGTGCTCCTTTCATGCCAGGTAACTATTTCCTTAGTCTGAACCTCGACAATGTTCCATTACATAAACATGCCTGAAAAAATTCACTAACTGTGATCTATCACTGTCATGAATTAACTTCCGGGAAGGTAGGATCTGGAAGTCTGACCCAGTAGGACATTCTAGCTCTGCAAATTCACTCCTGACATTCCAGAGAACATGACAGGGAGTTCTACGACAGGAAGGAAACACTGGTTGAGGCCTCCTTGCTAATTTGAAAACTACTTTTGGAATCTGCAATTATTTCTTAAAATAGAGGTTTAAAAACCTCTGAATTCAAACTAGATTTTAATTTGCCTAGTTTAAACTTGTTTTGAAACTTTTGTAAAAAGCCACGAGGAAATGCTCTAGAAATTATCAAAAGGCTACATTATGCTGCTCGATGAGAAAGAAAGGCAGAGGGCCAGGGTTTTGCCTGTGATTAACAATACTTGTCTTAGATTTGGCTAGTGGATCTGTCTCAAGAAGTTCCATTCTTTTGAATGAATCAAAACTGGGTGATGACAAGAAAACTATCTATACTTCACATTATCATAAACGAAATGAAAAGTAGGCAACATGCAACCTCAGCCTAGAAAGTCAACCAGAGTTCAATTTAAACATGAATATTAAGGAAAATCCTCCTTTCCACTTTGTAAATATGTAATTTACCAACTCAAATAGGATATACAAAGAATCAAATATATTTACAATATAAATAACTATTAGCTGGTACTTTATTTTTTCAGCTAATTAGGTCATTAATGAACATTAACTGCAAGAAGTCCATGTAAACATCATCTATTTGGTGTGTACAAAGAATTCTGTGTGAGGACAAATATATTTCACAGAATTTATCATATTTAGTCCATTTCCTAACACATAAACTGTCCAAAATGTAGTAGATATAAAATAGAACAGATTTTATTTTAAACCCTCGTTATCATAAAACTGAACTTACACACATTTTAAATGTTGGAAGGACTGAAACTTTCATGGTCCTCATAACTTCTCCATAAAGTTTACCAGGACAGGTATATATAAAGTTAAACTACTCCCTTCAAATGCAGCCATTTCTCTAAATAATCTTTAAAAATTGTCAGGTTTTTCTAATGTTTATGGCTTACAGGCCAAAATCACTTATTAAATAACTAGAAATAACCATCTACAGCATAGAGATTTCCAATCTAGCCAAGAACTAAGAAGTACTGTAAGATATCTAAGAATTCTGTACACTGAGTAACGTCTACCTATGTCTTTCCAAATACAGGTAGAGGCCATTGTTATTTGTAAAAATTTGAAAATCAAGAACTATATTAAAATAAATATACTGGATTATAAATATAGATATGAAATAAGCAGTTGATGAATGAGGGAATACTAAATTAATACAATTTCAATATACTAGACTAGCAAATCTTATTGGTTTCACCACCTGATAAACTTTTGGTCATTCTGTATTTTCTTAACCAACAAATACAAAATGGATCATGGGCTTGTAAACCATCATGGTGTTAAAAATGGATCCTTGATTTTGAAAAGGTAGCATAAAGTATTGAAAACAAGGCATGCTTTTTTAATCCAACCCTAAAACTTCAATGAGCTCTAAAAGGACATTTGCTCGAGTCCAGGGAATGTGGAACACAGCATGAGAAATGTGAACATTCTTGGTAAACTGACATCATCCTGACAACTTTGGCAGGGCTCCAAGTGTCTGAAGCAGAACTGAGTCTTGTTTATGAAGTGGGAGACAGAAAACTTGGGCCTTCTGATTTACACCTTGGCAACCAGTAGAGATAGTTAAAAGAAAGGGAACACTTTTTATGTACAGTAACTGGTAAGTTTCAGTAAAGAAATGGGAAAAGGAGAAAAGAAAGCTATTTGAAAAGTTTAAAACTGACCCCCCCTTCAGAATGAGTCATTCAGAGTGTCTCTCCTCTCTAAATATACATACACACAGAGACTTAAAAAAAGCCTATTTATGAAAGTAATATAACCACTTTACAATTCAGAAAGTAAGAATAAAATAACACATAACAGTTCAAATTCAATAGAACTACCCTGATTAGGATTTTTGGCTAATATTAGTACCTTCTTGCCCCAACTGCTTTAAGTCAGGGTCTTTAAGATAGTAAGTATGGACCCAAAGACATTTAAATTTGGTATAAGGAAGAATAAACATTTCTACTCAAACTTGTGGATGTCAATATTTCTGCCAATACATGAGGTCTAGCTGTTACTGCTTCAAACTAAAGATAAGACCCCTTCTCTCTAAGAAATGTGAAGAGAGTTTTTAAATGCAGTTTTAAAAATAGCTTTACGTGTCAAATCAACTCTTATAGTTCGTGAATCACTTCTTAAAGTTCTTATTTGGATGTTTGTCCTTTATTTTAGCAAACTATACATTGAAGAGTTTTCATTTCTACTTTATACAATAAAAAGGTAATGTGAGTTTTAAAAACATCAAAGTTCATACTGGAGAAACAAACCAAGTGATGGCCTTCTAGTTTCAAAATACACATAAAACCCCACTGGTCAAGGTTTTACATTTCTGTTCCACATTAAGTTTTATGGTCTATCAGGCATGTAAAGCATGATGTTTCAATAAAATTGCAATGTATTAGATAAGTTCCTACTTTTTTGATAAATGTACTTTGGTTTTGAATGGTATCCCTATTTTTAACTGGAAAGAGAGCAAACATTAGCAAAAGAGTTTGTGAGAAAGTTGACACAGCATTTTTCTAGAAACCTGTATCTTAATTTCTTAGTCTTTTAGTTAAACTTCTGGTACTTCTGTCCCCTCAAATTTAAATTTTATAGTGCACTGTTGTATTTCCTTACATCATTAAAAAAAAAAGAGTTTAAAGTAATCAATGACGCTATTTTAATATAACTAGGAAGTAATTTTCATTCAATTGTGTTAAGCCAGAAAGGAGTACTCAGGCACCATATGAAATGCATTGGCGTGCCTTAGTCATATATTCCTTTTAATCACAATTATATATTCACTTTCTTGGCTCTCCAATGGTTTGAAAAGGTTATCTTTAGATTTATTACTCATTAATCTGACTCAAATTTATCAGTAGAGAAGACTTATGTAAAACTATTGATGTAAGCAGAACAACAATTACAGTTCTAGGCCCTAATTTAACTCTGATATAAATAACACATTAATAAAGGTTCAGACATTTTCCAAGAAAAGCTTTACAGTGGGGATGAAAGGGCCTGCATGACACAAGTTTCACACAATTCAACCAAGTTCACGAACATATGCTTCATTTAGCCATGAGTTTAACCTTGAGAAGTGTGGAGATAATTAGGTTCAAGGATGACCTTAAACATTCAATGTCCTGGGAACCTGGTTAATAAACATTCTAGGTAACATCCTGAAAAATGAAAATGTAAGTGTTTCTAAAGCAATACCTTCTCTTTTTTTTTTTTTTTTTTTTTTCAGGCCTCGTACTTGAACAGAAAACATCACTAACCTAAAAAACCCAAATTTTGCTCGGCATGACTCGATGCCACAGTTCAAGTCTGACCAGCTACCCTACATTAAAATTCTCAGTACATTCTTTGAAAAGATGGATTAAAATACCAGTTTCTAGGCCATAAAGAAATGCCTGTGAAAGGGAATCTTTTCTTCAGTGTAGGTACACAGCTGTTGATATGCAGATTTATGGAATTCTGTGTGTCTGAAATACATGTTGGTGCAAACGCATTATGTCTAAAATGCCCAAATTTAAATGGAAAAATACTACAAATTGAAACGATTAAAAAGTGCTTTTAGAGCTAAAAATTCTCAAAGTTTAAAGCAAAACCAGTAACTCTTTTCCTTCTCAACCCCCATCCCAAACAAAGCCCTTTTGAGCAGCTGCAGGATACGTTCTTATCAGAAACAGGCAGGCACCAAATTACAAATGTATGGTTATTCCAAAAGTTCATTTACTAGTCAGTTCTGCAAAACTTTAACATCTTCCCAGAGAAACAAGATGAAAATTGGGGATTAAGTTGCCAGATCAGCACACAAAACCTGATTTAAAACATAACAATACTGAGACAGGGCCAAGAGTTCTACAGAACACTGCTCTAGGGTTGGCCTGGGGTGCATCTTCTTGTGCTGCCATGCTGGTCTGAGAGTAGGGAATCCTGTGCTTCTCACCGTGGGCCCAGAACTCTGCCAGTGCCAATCACTATTAGAGGGTTTGGGGGTATATGTTCCGTAAGGCAAGGCTGGGGAGTAGCCTCTAAGAGACCACATTTTCAGGAGATATGGGGCAGAATCACGCATTTGGGGATGACAAGCTGAATGGGAGCGTGGCAGGAGGTGGCGAGGGGTAGGGAGGTGAGATGGAGTAGAAAGTGAAATACTGGTTGGGCAAAAAGTTCGTTCGGGTTTTTTTCCATTACGAAAAACCCGAACGAACGTTTTGGCCAACCCACTAGAAAGACGAGGGGGGGCAGGGTCTAGGGGTAGGCTAGTGAGGACTGATATGAGCGAGAGTTTACCTCCCTCCTTTCTGTGGATCAACTTTCTCTTTCCCCAGGATTAAAAAGACCAGACCTGTGAGCATCTGTGATTATGAGGGAAGGCAACAGTCTCCATGGAAAATGGGTTTAGAAGGATGAGAGTGGAGGATGGAGAATTCCACGTTGATTTGGGATCTGTATAAGAAGAAACTCTAGCTGTGGCCATGGGATAGAGGAGCTCTCAATTACTTCCCTTTGGGAATTGCTGCTAATATGTACGTGGTATAAATTGAGACCACGAAGGGACTCAGAATGTAAATAACAAAGCAAATGAGTTCAATTATTTTTTTTTATTAATAGAAGACCAACTCACACTAAATCTTTCAATTATAAATTTCCATATGCCAACTAGATCATCTGTTGCTTCTGACAGAGCACTGAGTTTTTAGAAGAGTCAGATGTTAATATGGAAATAAAAGCTATACTGATTTTTTATTTAGAATGAGAACCTATATGTA
This sequence comes from Balaenoptera borealis, assembly GCF_965194805.1. Classification (NCBI taxonomy): domain Eukaryota; kingdom Metazoa; phylum Chordata; class Mammalia; order Artiodactyla; family Balaenopteridae; genus Balaenoptera; species Balaenoptera borealis. Next base: position 44,098,274 of record NC_138875.1, on the reverse strand, counting down.
CATCTTTTTTCACTGATTTTTATTCCATTTATGTTAAATTAATATTTTTAAATGTCCTGGATATAAAGAAATGTACAAACAAGTTCTAATCAGATGCTAATAAAATCGAAAGCATTTATTTTTTTCAATAAATATCCGTTATGTGTGAGGTATTTTCTCAGTGTAGGGGATACAGCAGTGTAGGGTCAGAGAAGTCCTAAAATGCTACTTTTATTTCTTAGTGACAATTTTACCACATAAAGGAGGTATCCTCTCAATTTCTAGTTGGCCTTTGAGCACCACTATTTATTTACATAATAGCTATTTCATTAGAGTATGGCCAACTTTTTTGACCTTGGCCCAACTATAAGGGCTAAAAGAATTTGTCACACTTAAACTGGCTTAATTTATTGAACTTCTTGCTTTGATTATATAAGGATTTTCCTTACCCATAGGCTAACTTCTGAGTTACATTAGGTAACATTTCAAAAGTACACTGAAAATCAAATGAAGTCTGACAGTAAGAAGACAAAGATGAGTCATGGAAGGGGAAGTAACCATTTCTTTCTGTTTTCTTTTTTTTTTTTTAATTGAAGTACAGCTGATTTACAACGTTGTGTTAGTTTCAGGTGTACAGCAAAGCGATTCAGTTATACATATATATTCTTTCTCAGATTCTTTTCCATTATAGGTTATTACAAGATATGGAATATAGTTCCCTGTGTTGTACAGTAGGTCTTTGTTTTTTTATCTATTTTATGTATAATAGTGTGTATCTTAATCCCAAACTCCTAATTTATTCCTCCCCCTCCTTTCCCCTTTGGTAACCATAAGTTTGTTTTCTATGTCTGTGAATCTGTTTCTGTTATGTAAATAAGTTCATCTGTATCATTTTTTTAGATCCCACATAAAAGTGATATCATAAAATATTTACCTTTCTCTATCTGATTTACTTCATTTAGTATGATAATCTCTAGGTCTATCCATGTTGCTGCAAATGGCATTATTTCATTTTTTCTTATGGCTGAGTAATATTCCATTGTGTGTATATATACCACATCTTTATCCATTCATCTGCGGATGGACACTTAGGTTGCTTCTATGTCTTGGCTATTATAAATAGTGCTGCTAGGAACACTGGGGTGCATGTACCTTTTCAAACTAGAGTTTCCATCTTTTCTGGATATATGCACAGGAGTGGAATTGCTGGATCATACAGTAATTCTATTTTTAGTTTTTTAAGGAACCTCCATACTGTTCCCCATAGTGACTGCACCAATTTACATTCCCACTAGCAGTACAGGAGGGTTCCCTTTTCTCCACACTCTCTCCAGCATTTATTATTTGTAGACTTTTTTAAAAATATAAATTTATTTATTTTTGGCTGTGTTGCGTCTTTGTTGTTGCGCATGGGCCTTCTCTAGTTGCGGTGAGCAGGGGCTGCTCTTCGTTGCGGTGCACGGGCTTCTCATTGTGGTGGCTTCTCTTGTTGAGGAGCACGAGCTCTAGGCGCGGGGGCTTCAGTAGTTGTGCCATGTGGGCTCAGTCGTTGTGGCTCGCGGGTTCTAGAGCGCAGGCTCAGTAGTTGTGGCACATGGGCTTAGTTGCTCCGTGGCATGTGGGATCTTCCTGGACCAAGGCTCGAATCCATGTCCCCTGCATTGGCAGGCAGATTCTTAACCACTGTGCCACCAGGGAAGTCCCATTTGTAGACTTTCTGATGATGGCCATTCTGACTGGTGTGAGGTGATACCTCACTGTAGTTTTGATTTGCATTTCTCTAATAATTAGTGATGTTGAGCATCTTTTCATGTGCCTATTGGCCATCTACATGTCTTCTTTGGAGAAATGTCTATTTAGGTCTTCTGCCCATTTTTGATTGGGTTGTTTGTTTTTCTGATATTGAGTTGTATGAGCTGTTTGTATATTTCAGAATTTAATTCCTTGTCAGTTGCGTTGTTTGCAAATATTTTCTCCCAGTCTGTAGGTTATCTTTCATTTTGCTTATGGTTTCCTTTTTTGTGCAAAAGCTTTTAAGTTTGATTAGGTCCCATTTGCTTAGTTTTGCTTCTATTTCTTTTACCTTGGGAGACTGATCTAAGAAAGTACTGCTATGATTTATGTCAGATAATGTTTTGGCTATGTTCTCTTCTAGGAGTTCTATGGTGTCATGTCTTATATTTAAATCTTTAAGCCATTTTGAGTTTACTTCTGTTCATGGTGTGAGGGTGTGTTCTAACTTCACTGATTTATATGCAGCTGCCCAGCTTTCCCAACACCACTTGCTGAAGAGACTGTCTTTTCTCCATTGTACATCCTTGCTTTCTTTGTTGAAGATTAATTGACTGTAGGTGTGTGGGTTTATTTCTGGGCTCTCTATTCTGTTCCATCGATCCGTATGTCTGTTTTTTTGCCAATACGACATTGTTTTGATTACTGTAGCTTTGTAGTATTACCTAAAGTCTGAAAGGGTTATGCCTCCAGCTCTGTTCTTTTTCTTCAGGATTGCTTTGGCAGTTCTGGGTCTTTTGTGGTTCCACATAAATTTTAAGATTATTTGTTCTAGTTCTGTGAAAAACGTCATGGGTAATTTGACAGGGATCGCATTAAATCTGTAGACTGCTTTGGGTAGTATGGCCATTTTAACAATATTAATTCTTCCAATCCAAAAGCATGGGAATATCTTTTTATTTCTTTGAATCATCTATTTCCTTTATCAATGTTTTACAGTTCTCAGCATATAAGTCTTTTATTTCCTTGGTCAGATTTATTCCTAGGTATTTTATTTTTTTTGGATGAGATTTTAAAAGGTATTTTTAACTTTTTATTTCTGATATTTCATTGTTAGTGTAAAGAAATGCAGCAGATTTCTGTATGTTAACCTTGTATCCTGCTACCTTGCTGATTTTGTTTATCAATTCTAATAGTTTTTGTGTGGAGTCTTTTTTTTTTTCCCCCGCAGTTGCATTTTTAATTAATTAATTAATTAATTTATTTATTTTTGGCTGTGTTGGGTCTTCGTTTCTGTGCGAGGGCTTTCTCTAGTTGTGGCGAGCGGGGGCCACTCCTCATCGTGGTGTGCGGGCCTCTCACTGTCGCGGCCTCTCTTGTTGCGGAGCACAGGCTCCAGATGCGCAGGCTCAGTAGTTGTGGCTCACGGGCCCAGTTGCTCTGTGGCATGTGGGATCTTCCCAGACCAGGGCTCGAACCCGCATCCCCTGCATTGGCAGGCAGATTCTCAACCACTGCACCACCAGGGAAGCCCTTGTGTGGAGTCTTTAGAGTTTTCTATATAGAGTATCACGTCATCTGCATATAATGACAAATTTTACCTCTTCCCTTCCAATTTGGATACCTTTTATTTTTTTCTTGTCCAATTGCTGCGGCTAGGACTTCCAATACTATGTTGAATAGAAGCAGCGACATTGGGCATCCTTGTCTTGCTCCAGAATTTAGTGGGAAGGTTTTCAGCTTTTCAACGTTGAGTATTATATTGGCTGTGGGTTTGTCAAAAATATCTTTTGTTTTTCTAATTGAAGTACAGTTGTTTTACAATGTTGTCCAATCTCTGCTGTACAGCAAAGTGACTGAGTTATACACAGAGACATTTTTTTAATATTCTTTTCCATTATGGTTTATCAAAGGATATTCAATGTAGTTCCCTGTGCTATTCATTAGGACCTTGTTGTTTGTCCATCCTAAATGGAATAGTTTGTATCTACCAACCCCAAATTCCCAGTCCATCCCTCTCCCTCCCCCCCTTCCCCTTGGCAACCACATGTCTGTTCTCTATGTCTATGAGACTGTTCCTATTTTGTAGATAGGTTCATTTGTGCCATATTTCAGATTCCACATATAAGTGATATCATATGATATTTGTCTCTTTCTGACTTACTTCACTTAGTATGATAATCTCTAGTTGCATCCATTTTGCTGCAAATGGCATTATTTCATTCTTTTTTATGGCTGAGTAGTATTCCATTGCATATACATACCACATCTTCTTTATCCATTCATCTGTCAATGGACATTTAGGTTGTTTCCATGTTTTGGCTATTGTGAACAGTGCTGCTATGAACCTAGGGGTGCATGTTTCTTTTTGAATTATAGTTTTGTCTGGGTATATTCCCAGGAATGGGATTGCTAGATCATATGGTAATTCTGTTTTTAGTTTTTTAAGGAATCTCCATATTGTTTTCCATAGTGGCTGTTCCAGTTTAAATTCCCACCAACAGTGTAGGAGGGTTCCCTTTCCTCCACATCCTCTCCAGCATTTGCTATTTGTACACATTTTAATGATGGGCATTCTGACTGATGTGAGGTGGTTCCTCACTGTAGTTTTGATTAGCATTTCTCTAATAATCAGTGATGTTGAGCATCTTCTCATGTGCCTCTTGGCCATCTGTATGTCTTCTTTGGAGAAATGTCTATTTAGGTCTTCTGCCCATTTTTCGATTGGGTTGCTTGTTTTTTGTTGTTGTTGAGTTGTATAAGTTGTTTGTATATTTTGGAGATTAAGCCCTTGTCTGTTGCATCATTTGCAAATATTTTTTCCCATTCCATAGGCTGTCTTTTTGGTTTTTTTTTTTTAATGGTTTCCTTTTCTCAACAAAAGCTTGTAAGTTTGACTAGGTCCCATTTGTTTATTTTTGTTTTTATTTCTATTGCCTTGGGAGACTGATCTAAGAAAACACTGGTATGGTTTATGTCAGAGAATGGTTTGCCTATGCTCTCCTCTATGAGTTTTATGGTATCCTGTCTTATGTTTAAGTCTTTAAGCCATTTTGAGTTTATTTTTGTGCATGGTTTCAGGGTGTATTCTAACTTCATTGATTTACATGTAGCTGTCCAACTTTCCCAGCACCACTTGCTGAAGAGACTTTTTCCCATTTTATATTCTTGCCTCCTTTGTTGAAGACTAATTGAGCATAGGTGTGTGGGTTTATTTCTGGACTCTCTATTCTGTTCTATGGATCCGTATGCCTGTTTTTGTACCAATACCACACTGTTTTGATTACTGTAGCTTTGCAGTATTGTCTGAAGTCTCAGAGAGTTATGCCTCCTGCTTTGGTTTTTTTCCTCAGGATTGCTCTAGCAATTCTGTGTCTTTTATGGTTCCATATAAATTTTTGGATTATTTGTTCCAGTTCTGTGAAAAATGTCATAGGCATTTTGATAGGGAGCACATTAAATCTGTAGATTGCTTTGGGTAGTATGGCCATTTTAACAATGTTAATTCTTCCAATCCAAGAGCATGGGATATCTTTCCATTTCTTTGAATCCTCTTTTATTTCCTTTATTAATGTTTTATAGTTCTCAGCGTAAGCTTTTCACCTCCTTGGTCAGGTTTATTCCTAGGTATTTTATTTTTGGGGGGTGTAATTTTAAAAGGTATTGTTTTTTTACATTCCCTTTCTGATATTTCATTGTTAGTGTAAAGGAATGCAACCAATTTCTGAATGCTAATCTTATATCCTGCTACTCTGCTGAATTCATTTATTAGATCTAGTAGTTTTTGTGTGGAGTCCTTAGGGTTTTCTATATATAGTATCATGTCATCTGCATATAGTGACAATTTTACCTCTTCCCTTCCAATTTGGATACCTTTTATTTCTTTTTCTTGTCTGACTGCTGTGGCTAGGACTTCCAATATTACTTTGAAGAGAAGTGGTGAGATTGGGCATCCTTGTCTTATTCCAGAATTTAGTGGGAAGGTTTTCAGGTTTTCACTGTTGAGTAGTATATTGGCTGTGGGTTTGTCAAAAATGTCTTTTATTATGTTGAGATTTTTATTTGGTGAGAGTTTTTATCATGAATGAATGTTGAATTTTATCAAATGCTTTTTCTGAATCTATTGAGATGATCATGTGGTTTTTGTCTTTTCTTTTATTGATGTGGTGTATCATATTGATTGATTTGCATATGTTGAACCATCCTTATGACCCCGGGATGAATCCAACTGGATCATGGTGTATGATCCTTTTTATGTATTGTTGGATTTGGTTTGCTAATATTTTGTTGAGGATTTTTGCATCTATATTCATCAGTTATTGGCCTGTAATTTCCGTTTTTGGTACTGTCTTGGTCTGGTTTTGGTATCAGGGTAACAGTGGCTTCATAGAATGATTTTGGGAGATTCCTTCTTCTTTAATCTTCTGGAAGAGTTTGAGAAGGATCCACAAAAGTTCTTCTTTGCATGTTTAGTAGAATTCCCCAGTGAAGCCATTTGGTCCTGGACTTTTGTTTGTAGGGAGTTTTGAAAATTACAGATTCTATTTCAGTTCTAGTGACTGGTCTATTCTGTTTCTTCTTGATTCAGTTTTTGTGGGCTGTTATGTCTCTAGAAACTTGTCTAGGACATGACTATTTTTTTTAAATAAATTTATCTACTTTATTTATTTATTTTTGGCTGCATTGGGTCTTCATTGCTGTGCACAGGCTTTCTCTAGTTGCGGCAAGTGGGGGCTACTCTGCATTGAGGTGCATGGGCTTCTCAATGTGGTGGTTTCTCTTGTTGCGGAGCACGGGCTCTAGGTGTGCGGGCTTCAGTAGTTGTGGCTCACAGGCTCTAGAGCACAGGCTCAGTAGTTGTGGTACACAGGCTTAGCTGCTCCGCGGCATGTGGGATCTTCCCGGACCAGGGATTGAACTGTGTCCCCTGCACTGGCAGGCAGATTCTTAACCAGTGCACCACCAGGGAAGTCCCTAGGACATGACTATTTAATCACTTTGACTACATTGAAATCACATCATCTTTGGCAAGTGGATTATAAGATGCCTTCTGATTGTGAGTCCGTGCTGTCCTATGAGTGTGTGGAAATACTTGTCAATGGAACCTGGGCCTTTCTGATTTAGAACTGTTACAGAGCTGGGGTAGTTAATATAGGGAAGGGGAAGTAGTAGAACTTGTGAAGAAAGGAGGAGGGGGAAATGGATAGGGGGAATAAGGGAGAACTAAAACTCTCAGAAGTCAAGAAACAAAGTTTTGTCATTAGAAAGATTATGAAGTCTTCTATTAATAAATTGACTAGTTAGAAATGAATCATTACAAATAATACAATGACTCATACAAGATGTCTTAGATGGGTCTATGTTAAGAAACTGATAAATATTAATTAGGGAAGCCAAAGAACCACAGACAACATACATGAGGCATAAATCATCTTGATAATCTAAACCAACAAATTCATTAGCACTATCAAGATACAGTAAAAATAAAGTAATAATTTAGTACAGAGGTTGTGCCTTTTCTGCTCCATGTTTATGTTTTGTGTACCTTACACTGAAATTCCTCTTAGTGGTGAAAATATTATTTAACAATACAAAAAAAAACAACATTAGCAAAGGATTATGTGAAAGAGTTTCACAGATTTTGTGTGCACTTCTAAATGTTAATAGCTTCATCTGAAAGCATGAAAGAAAAACATTAAAATACATATATGTGCCAAATTTGAGACAACTATATTATATAATACATTCTATTTCAGTGCCTAAAAGAGTGCCTGGTACCCAGCACATTAGGTCAACAAATATTTGTTACATTACTAAATGAACGTTAAGGCAAAGGAGAGAGAGCTATGGCTAGAAGAGTTTAGTTTTCATCTGGGAGAATCCAAAATTAACTCTAAAAATCACCAGCACTACCTGCACAAAAGAACTTGTTTCTTTTCTATCTACAATGCAAATTTAAAACTTTAATACATTTAGCTAAGAGAGAAACAAGCTATAACTCTCTCTAAACCTCCACAAAAGCAGGATTGACATTCTGATCACCCCAGAATGGGCTAGAACAGACCACAGAGCAAAGGCCAACTCCCCTGATTCACTGATTAAACTTGGCCCAGAGAGGTTAAATGATTCGCTTGAGGTAACAGAGCAGAGGAGCAGTTAGAATTCTAGTCCTATGACTTCCCTCCAGTGTTTTACTCTTTACTGTGTTTAAATAAATATTTTGTGAGAAAGCAGATGTCATGGGCAAGATAAGTGAAGAGTGAGTGACAGAAGAAGCTAGTGTGTTTGCCTGATGATAAATTTACCATAGAGATCACTGTGTCACTGGACTCTGTTCCAGAAAACTCCACAAACAAATTGTCTTTATAGGGCATTAAAAGAACGAAAATTTGGAGCAGAGACAGAAGAAAAAAAATTTCAAGAGAAAACAGCCCTAAGATCATTATCTATATTGAAGAGCTCATGTCTAATGATGGTATTCTAAGATTTTTTCAAAACTACCTAGCAGGTATACAATTTTACAAATCTATATCTAATTCCTTTTTAAAAAGACTCTCAAAACAAGAAGCTTATGATGAAGAACAAAATAACACTACCTAGAATTGTATACTTAGATAAGTAAACAAAATTTTCTTATTTTGTATCTTTGGAATAGATACATTTTCGATGACTGTTTTATCTGGATTTCTGTTTATGATAATTATTCATATATCAATATTTTACTTTAAGAAATCAAGAACAGAGAGGAAAGTGGAAAATTACTAGCTTTCCACTTGCGTTTCAGAACTTCACAACTCAATGTTTCAGTCACTAACAAGAGTTGGGGGAAGAAATTCAACAAACATACAAACACATTGGAAATTTCTTATTTTATTTTTATCTTCTTAAATAATGACAACTAAAAATTACTGGTTTCATCCTGATATTTATAAATATAGGGGAATGAAGGGCTTTTTTCCTAATACCTTTAACACCCTTAAGTTTGATCTACATTCACAGACAGAACAAAGAAGAGTGTGTTAGCAGGTAAAGAAATATTCCATAAAAGAAATGGAGGCTTTTTAAGCAAACAGAAGTCATCAAAAAATTATAAGCGGACCAAACTGAATATGATTTAGGTCTACACAATTGTTGAAAAAAAAGAACATTCAATAGAGTTCAGGAAAATTCCATACACACTTATTATTAGAGAAGGCTTATTTTAGAAAATGAATATATCTTCAAGTGCTCTTTGTTGCTACGAGCAACATTCTTACAACCACATTCTACTGCCTGAATCCAGGTCGTGATTACCTCCAAACAGACCTTGCCATTCTAGAGAAGCACTTTCCTTTCATTCAGGATTTCTAAGGAAACGGCTTTCATCTTAGGCAACCAAACATCTGGCTTCTTGGTTTGTTTTAAGGGGCAAAATGGGAAAAGAATGAATCACCATGAAGCAGGTCAGGTTAGCAATTTTTTCCTATTTCAAGAAAGGTTACGGTCTCCAAAAACTTTTCCTTGAGAAAATGACTAATTCAAAATGCACTGATAACGATACACCAGGGATTTTCGAATATGTCTCATGACCATTCACATTAATCTCCCATGTTTGCTTTCTAAACTCTTACAAGCTGTTTAACTTTATAATACTACAAAGGAAAAACGCCCAGTAGGAAAAAGAGTGAAATTATTCGAATTTTACTGCTGGGCTTTTTGAGTTTTCCAATCACAATTACATAAATGTAATTCTGGGGATTCCTTCCTTTGATTCTTAGAACATGCTCTTCTATTTATCTCTTTCCTATTTAATGGCCAGTTTATTTACTACTCTGCTCCTCTGCCCACTTATACTTGTTTAAATTCCTCAAAAACATAACAACAACGACAAAGATGACAACTACTATTCCCACTACCACCACATATTGAGAACTTATTAGATGTCAGCTACTGTACAAGTGCCTTATATATGTCTTTCGATCTCCACTATGGTATATGGTATTACCATGTCAATTTTACAAGTAAGGAACTGAGGTTCACCGAATTAAGCCATATACCCCAGGCCATATGGCTAGCAAAGAGCAAAACCAGGATTTGAACCCAGGTTTATATGACTAAGCCAAAAGTCTCCAGTAAGGTGTGAAAGCTACCTCCTAAGAGAACCATTACTATGACGATATTTTGAAGATCCAAGACTTATGGTTTTGCTATTAAAACCTTTCCCTAATGGCTTCTGTTGTATGTATGATTTTAAAATAAAAACCCTAATGGAGTTTTGGGTCCTGGCCATGTGGTCCCTCCCTGCCTTGGGGGGTTCAGTGCTGTGCTACCTTACTCCTTCCTTTCTGAGCTCTAGGGACACTGACGCTCTGTGAATTTCTTTCACACAAAGAGCATGTATCTTGCCTCAAGGCCTTCGCACACTCTGTTCCCTGTGCCGGCCATACTCTTTTTTTCCTAACGTATCATTCAGGTTTCAGCTCACAAGTCATTTCCTCAAAAAGGCTTTTCCTGAACTGAACCTAAAGTAGCTCTTCCTTTTCAGCTCTGAAGACACGTTGACCTTTTCATTTACAGCCTTTATCTCAATGTGGAGTTGATTAGCGCCTCTCCTCCCTGGACCGAGAGCTCCCCGATGACAGTGTCTGACTTTATCTTGTTTGACCTTGCACCTCCAGTGTCCAGCACAGTGTCAGGCATGTGAACTGAATGGACATCAAGAAGAGCCACTAAAGACCAGGAAAAAGGCCAGCCTCCAATTGTTTCATCAGCTCCACCTGGTACTCTAAGGCATGCCAGAAGCAATGTTACCTGCATGGGAGCTTTCACTCTTTACAAAACTGTTTTATCGAAAGGAAGGAAGGAAGGAAGGAAAGAAGGAAGGGAGGGAGGAAGGAAGGAAGGAAGGAGGAAGGGAGGAAAGGAGGGAAGGAGGGAGGGAGGAAAAAATTTCATCTAAGTCACAAGTCACACCTATTTCCTTAAACAGTAATCTCTAGAACACTACAATTTTAAATAATTTTAATGAATCAATGAGATATAACTATAAATAACTTTTAATAAATACAGCACAAGGCGTATAACCATATTAGCAGTGCATTTCAGACACATCGTTCTGGGGGCTGCACAAAGACCGCTGTGACTGCTACTGCTCTAGGCATTTCTAAGGCTCCTCTTTGGTAACTGCCTCTGAAATGAATTTACTAACTAAACAGGAAAACCATCCTCCTCACTTTATGGCGACAAGCCACCATCTTTCCGTTGGCACTGTCTGTCCCCTGCTCTATACACACACGACATACTCAGCTTAGCCCCCACCACTGAGCACGAGTGACACACACAGGCCAGGAGAGCTGCAGCAGATCTGACAGGTTCAGTCAGCCCGTGGAGGAAGGGACAGAGGAGACCCTTTCAGAGAGCGCATCAGACGTGCGTGCTTGCCAAACGGGCCCTGGAAGTAACCCAGGTGGGATGTGCCAACTGCCACGCGGTGACGGTCCAGGAACTAAGAACTGCCTGCAGAGGGCGCTGCTCGTTACAGGAAGTCAAGTGAGACCTCCCAGTTGGCCAGAAGGTGCCCGATTTTAGCCTTGTGTCCTCCTTGGTTGAGGCGGATCCTTTCACACCTCAGGGGCACCATCAACTTCTTCCTGAGGCTGCGAGCTTAGCTTTCCACTTCTCTGTTGGGCAGCCCCGATACTCTTTCCTAAGAAAACCATTTAACTCAGTACATAGTTCAGAATTAAAAATAACCAGGGCCTGGGGGCAGGGAGAGATGAATAGGCAGAGCACAGAGGATTCTTAGGGCAGTGAAATGACTCCGTATGATATTAAAATGATGGATACACATTATTATAAAGTCGTCAACCCCTTAGAATATACAACACTGCTACAGGCAGACTGACTGAATATCTGTGCCCCCATCCACCCAAATTCATATGCTGAAATCTAATCCTGAATGTGATGGTATTAGGAGATGGGGCCTGGGATTAGTGCCCCTATAAAAGAGACCCTGCAGAGCTCCCTCCCCCCTTTCACACATGTGAGGACACAGGCCTGTGCCTTGATCTTGGACTTCCCAGCCTCCAAAACTGTGAGAAATGAATTTGTTGTTTATAAGCCACCGGAACAGACTACAACAAACACCAAGTGTGAACCCTGACGTAAACTAGGGCTTCCGGGTGATGAAGATGGATTGGTGTAGGTTCATCAGTTTTAACAAGTATACCACTCTGCGGGGGGGATGTTCATAATGGGGGAGGCCATGTATGTGTGGGCAGGAAGTATATGGAAAATCTTGGAACCTTTCCCTCAATTTTGCTGTGAACCTAAACTGCTCTAAAAAAAACAAGGTCTATTAAACAACCACCATCACCACAACTTCTTTCTGTGTCAGATGTCTTCTTTAAAAAGACAAAGAATTAACTGATAGAAGATGCCAGAACAGTTTTCTGGAGGGGGTCATGTCATCCACGACTGCTCGACTCTCTCTAAACTCCCTTCGTCTGCGAGGAATGTCAGTTTACTCCAACCCTTGTGGCCATAGCAATGCCTGGGTGGTGAAAACAGGCCACTAGAAGGTCAGAGTCAAAGGAAGTAGTAGCAACCTCAGCCAGGCCCGGAATTCAAACAATGTATCTATTAGAAGCAGGTCTGGCTACGTAATTCACAGAGCCCAGGGCAAAATGAAAAGGCGGGGCCCCCTTGTCCCTAAATTATTGAGAATTTTGAAACAGTGATGGCAGAGCATTCTGCCAGGCGTGGGGCCTCTGTGATGACAAGGACGCATCCTGCGCAAGCTGGGTATGCCAGACACAAGGGGGAGGACCTGAGAACCTTCCCCAAACCGCCCAGCCGTCCACTCAGTTCACATCCCTCCTGCTGTGACATCCATACGCTGTTTCAAAACTGTACGTGGTAGGCTTTGTTCAAAAAATTGTCTCCTGCTTTTATTTTCAAGGTAAAACATTTCCATAGTTTTAACAGTCAAATGGCACTAAGTGTGTTATAATAAAAAGAGCAACCACAGCTCCAGCCTCACACCTTTCAACCTGATGCCTGCTCCCCAGAGCTGTTCATTTTTACCTCTTTGAGCATTTCTTCTTCTTTTTTTTTTTTAAACATCTTTATTGAAGTATAATTGCCTTACAAATGGTGTGTTAGCTTCTGCTTTATAACAAAGTGAATCAGTTATACACATACAATATGTTCCCATATCTCTTCCCTCTTGCATCTCCCTCCCTCCCACCCTCCCCATCCCACCCCTCTAGGTGGTCACAAAGCACCGAGCTGATCTCCCTGTGCTATGTGGCTGCTTCCCACTAGCTATCTATTTTACATTTGGTAGTGTACATATGTCCATGACACTCTCTTACCCTGTCACATCTTACCCTTCCCCCTCCCCACATCCTCAAGTCCATTCTCTAGTAGGTCTGTGTCTTTATTCCCGTCTTGCCACTAGGTTCTTCATGGCCTTTTTTTTTTTTTTTCCCCTTAGATTCCGTATATATGTGTTAGCATACTGTATTTGTTTTTCTCTTTCTGACTTACTTCACTCTGTATGACAGACTCTAACTCCATCCACCTCATTACAAATACCTCCATTTCATTTCTTTTTATGGCTGAGTAATATTCCATTGTATATATGTGCCACATCTTCTTTATCCATTCATCTGTCGATGGACATTTAGGTTGCTTCCATGTCCTGGCTATTGTAAATAGAGCTGCCATGAACATTTTGGTACATGACTCTTTTTGAATGAGCATTTCTTCTGATATCTGTCTCCGTGTTTCTAAATAGGTATGACTTGTATATATCATCTGTTGATTTCCTGTCACATAGGAGGTTTATGACACCACCTACACTCACTCTACACTCTCTTGTCCCAATCCTCCCAACTAGGTTCCATGACAGTTTAATTTGGGGATTAGAATCAATATTCAGTGATTATATGATACAGGTCACAGTAGAACCAAAAGGATTACATTCTTTCCTATGCAATATTTAATCCCCATCCCCGGGGTAAATAACTGCCTTATGGTTGCTTTGTGTTTTAAGTAACTAATTCTTGTTAATCCAAAGCATAAAAACCCTCTCCACATGATCAAACACATCAGGTACTGGTTCTCTTTTTTAAAAAAAAATGATGCTGATGATCACCTCCATTCACTCCTTTTCTGGAACACCTATTATTCAAACATTGAGCCTCACGCTGTCTACTTTGTTTCTCTTCTTTCCTCTCCTATACTCCTCCTCCTTTACAAAATTTTACTTTCTGGGAGAGTTCCTCATCTTTAGTTATACTATCATTCCACTGAATTTCTTTACTTCCGCAATATTTTTAATTTCTAAAAGAAGAGCTTGCTTATTCTGTTTCTTTTTTAAATAAAAACCTTGGTTTTGTTTAATAAGATATCTTCTATCCTTTGATCTCTTTCAGACAATCACGGAACTTTTCTTCTGATTCCTGGAGGGCATTTGTGCCAAGATTTCTTTTGCCCGGTATGTGGTTTGCTTGGACAGGCTTGTTGCAGACACTCCCCACAGTCGGATGCTCCTTGGTTGCCTCACCTCAGAGGGAGGCACTAAAATTTGGATGGATGGGAAGCTCTGTGCAGGTGAATGGACTTGTCGACTTGTTAATTTCACTGTGGGCTGATCAGCTGGGGAGCACACTATTTCGTTAGGGAACCCCCGAATGTTAGTATCTACAGACCCTTTTCTGGCGGATCACCTTTCCGAAAGAGAATCCTTCTACCTGGATGAGTTACACTGGCCAGCAAACACTCCAAAGCCAAGTGAGGGAGCGTTCTGGGGGTTACACCAGGTGTTCTGACTTTCACAGAACTCCTGTTTTTAATACTGGCATCTCATCTTCACTATGGTTCCATTCTACTGAAAATTTGAAGATTATGAGTGAAATTTCCATTATTTATTCTAGAGACTTAATATCTTTCATGCTCTGTCCTCTCCTCTCTTCTTCTGTTTGTTCTTAAGGGTCTACCCCCTATTTGCTTCTTCAGTTTTTTCTTGGTTTTGGGAAAGAGCAAACACTCAACATTTGTGTTGAATCGGCACATTTAATCAGAGTTCTCCCTTTGCTTCAGACCTCAAACAGAAATTCTGTTATTATGGCAGCATTTCCAGTTAGGTGGAAATACATTTCTACTTAATATTCTTTTTAAAATACTGAAATTCTCACAGGTGACAGCCTTCTGATTTTTATCTAATCCTTAGATCCTACCATGCAACTGTAAGAAAACAAAGCACACTCCCATCAGGTCTCAGGTGCATGAGTTTTCTTTCCTCTCTGTCATCACTACCATCACCTTCATCACCCCACAGAGGAACACATTCATATGCAAACGATCCACTTCCGGGATCACCTAGAGATAATCCTGAAATCTGAGACTGGCTCCTTACCTCCTGCACCTGCCCTGCCCATAACCACACACACCTGACCACCTCCTCATAAAACTTTTTGTTGGCAGGAGCCTAAGGACTCTGGCTATTGTTAATGTTAGAACGAGTTAAGCACGATGAGGAAGGCAAATCTTTGATTGGCTGCAAAAATCAATCAAAAATATAATGATATCCCCAAATTAAATCAAAATAGTTTTGGATATTTGTTTCCCTTCAATGAAATAAGAAGGAAGAATCTACCAAAATATTACTTATTAACAACTTCAATAGCATGATTAACTGTAAATTCATTTGGGTGCACAAGTTAACTCTCTAAGTTTTGATTTTAGATAGAAAATTATTTTCAAAGTATTTGGAAATCTGACATCCCATTCTCCCCCTCCCAATCAATAGCAAATGGAATTAAGACATTCTATGAAAGACTTTACATCAGCATTTTATAATTTCCCAATATCCCGTTTAAGACAATTATTTTAGAAAAATATGTAAACCAGTTATACTTCCTAGTAGAGTTTATAGAGTATATTATGATTACCCCATACAAAATCAGCATCAGTTAAGTTATTAAATCGATAGGTAGAAACTGGAATGGAAACTGGAATGGAATGGAAACTGGAATGGAAACCAGTCATTCAAACATCTTTTGAAGACCTATGTGCCAGGTTAATAATTAAAATGTTGAGTACAGTGAATGTTTTTACATCATTGTGTACCTCCATTTAAAGTGGAATTATCTACATGTGTTGCTTAACAATGACTACTGTCGAGCAACTGTACAAAAATAAAAGTTTATAAACCATTTCTGCCACCTTCAATAGCTACTAGCAACTATCACAGCTGCTCTGGCAAGGAGGGTGGGAAGGCAGAAGACAGAGGTACCATAATTGAACATGCAAATCCTCAGTATTTGGACTAAGTAGCTATGGTCTTCAGTATTTCCCATACTAGATGTTCTAGCTCCCAGAATTCCTGTTCCAGGATACAGTTTCCTCATCTTTGCATCACCTTCACTACTCATACTTCCTTTCCATTCTAGTACATTTACCCTCAGGTACCCAAATGATCTCTCTGGAGCATGTCATTTTCTAGGATCAGACCTTTTTGTGTCCTTTGTGAAAACCTTTCAAAGAATTTTAGTGGGTTTATAAGGATCTAACTCGTACTGTATTCCTAAATTAAATGTGCTTTAAGTTATAAATAATATTTGAAATTATAATGTTCCTTTAGTTGCTAAATATATGTAGCTAATCAGTAATGGACAAATGGAACGTGTAATTTTCTCAGTTTTTCATACTTCAGTTGTAAAGGCAAATTACAGAAAAGAGAAAGAAATTATTGAGAAGCATGAAACGCTCAACTATAAGGCAACTGATATAAGTGTATATGGTTTAACCAAATGATAACTAAGCTGGGATCAAATGCCTAACACTGTGCAAGATGTCAAGGAAAAAACTTCATCTATTTATACTACAATCTGCCCTTCCAGTTTGTTTCAAAAGAGGAAAATTCGGGATATTTTAAACATCAAAACAAAAGAATGTATACTACTGAGGAAAGACAGCTGCTTATCAGCAGAGTTTGCATTTTGAAAACAGTAATATACCACTTACAGTTATCCATTTGTGTACCTCTCTGTAAAACTGTACATTTTCATCTATAGTGAATTATTTTATATTGACTAGCTAAGATTGTTCTTCCAAGGCAAAGTCTATGGCAAACACAGAATGTCAAGTATACAATCACTTAAATTATACACCGTTATATCTAAATTCATGTATCAAATTTGCTTAAATTAGAATAAACTGCAGTTGTAGCTTGTAAGTATTCAGCTCTGTCAATAAAGAATATGGGGGATTTGGCTGTGAGTCCCAGTTGATGAGCCTGACTTAACCAAAACAGAAATATTCCTGAAAAACTGGATATACCACAATATCCCTTGTGATGACTACAAAAGCATACCTATGTTTCTTAAGGGGAAAAAATATTTTTCTGTTTCAAGGCCAAAAAAATCTTACTTAAGAACACAGTAAACCTTTACAACACCAATTATTTTCAGGAAATCAAAAACAATTGCCTAGCCATTAACTTTATCATGGCTTCATTCCTCTGCAAAGGTAAATTTACTTTTTGGATGTTACCTCGTCGCTGTTTCTTTATAAAATGAATATAGTGTCATAATTGTACACTTAACTATCCTGGTTAGAATTATCAATGATCATCTACATGTTATTTATAGCTGGTAAAACTGAAATAAAATTTCTTAAGAATTTCTCTGATTGAGTAAGATTTTCACCTCTTGGTGGGAGATCCCTTTTGATCTGGGCACTGAAAGCCTAGGTCGCAGGCTTCTTTCCTAACAAATCAAGCTTCACGAAAGGATTTAAAATTTTATGCAAGTGTTAGAAATGGCTTAATGAGCTAACTCAATCCTCCCCCCCCCACTGTACCCCTAACTCTAGGAGCTCTGGAACATTCTGAACTTTCATAAGAGATAAAGCCTTTGTAGATTTTCAGTCATCAACACATAGAAGGGAGGGTTGTTCTAAAGAGGCTTGGTAACTTCCTGGAACTTTCTGAAATACCACAGGAGAAGCCCTTACCAATCTGACTTTAAGGCACACTCTGGTCGAGGTCAGATTTCTGATACCATAAAAGGAATAATTTCAATATCTCAGGGCCATAAGTGTTCACCCCTGCCCTTCCCTCCCCCCACACAGAGCATGCAACACAGAAACAGCAAATGTGGGAGAAAAGCAAAATCCAAAAGCAAGAACTATATTCATTGATTTTATAAAAGTCTGATGTGCTAGTGTTAACAAAAGCACGTTGTATCTTGTGAATGCCTTAATGTTAGTAAAACACACTTATAAAATTCTCTAATCTAGCTCATAGGACTGATGTACAGAAAATTACTTTATAAACATAAGGCAAACGTTACAGCAGTAGAAAAATGTGGGAAAAGTGCACCAGTACATGAGATAAAGATAATCAGATCAAAGTTGTAAAACATGTGAGCATACCATGTACCAGGCACATGTAAGAGCACAAGAAGTAAGTTGAGGAGGGAACTGATCTCCAGAGTGTTAACTTAATGAAATCACAGAGTAGTGAGTGGCAAAGCAAAAACTAAAACCCAAGACTCTTTAAAACCTGTGCCTCTGGTCACCTCCAGGAACTTCTAAAAGTGGGCAAAGGACATTAAGATGGAATTTTCATTTCTAGACTTCACAAAGAACGCTGGCTCAGAATAGTAATTTAGAATATTGACCAGAACCTTCATATATGTACAGAATTATTTTTATTGGGAAACAATAAACACCACTCCAATTGCCTTTAACTTTGATGTTCTATTCTGGCAATGATAGATAGTTTAGTTTATTCAACAGAAAAGAAATATTAGCCATTCACAGCATCATGAAATACCATTATTCCACACCCACAGCTATACTAAAGCAACAGAAACCATCCTGATTTCGAATATTCTCTTTATTACACAAACATAACATAGAGATTTCCTGTAACTCCAATAAAAGAGTCTAAATATCTCACAGGCAGTGGTACAAAAATCTTTTATAAGATCATGGTTTCCATTTTTGGTTCAAAAAATATGGACACAACAGGTACATATCCTTTATCCATTACGATGGGGAAATGGAAGAGGAGGTGGGGTTGATCAGAACTCTTAAGGACAGTGACCACATACTTCCTGACTCGTTCCTACCCCCACTGGCCAGCCTCACCCCACCCATGTCTCATTTAGGATCCCCCCGCTTCAGGCTCCAATCACTTCTTGGTAATCTACCCCCTCTGCTACCAGCAGCTCATCAAAAGGCCTTCCTCTGAGCGCTAATCTTAGAAAGAAAGCAATGCCATTAAAATAATGCAAAAGAAGTGTGCTTTTTTTTTTTTTTTTCCTTCAGTAGGAGCTAAATCTCTGGAGGTAATGCACTGGTTAAGTAAAAGTTAAATGAGGAATTCCACTGTTAGGTAGGGGAGGATTTATGGAGGTGGTGGAATGTGTCCAAAACCTCGTCAAATAATATTCCTTAGGTGTTGCTTAAGGTCCTTAGTAAATGATACATGGTCCTCCAAATTGGACTCCTGTTTACCAGCTCAGTGCCACCTCTCCGTTTTCCCTTTTTCAAATTGTTGGCTCCAGTCATTTCAAACGTATAATTTTATTTCAGTGCAATATTCTGCTCTCTCTCCCTGCCTGTAACACTTCTCTCCTCTCCCCACCCCATGACCCGGCAGGAACACCACCCTGTAGTTCTACCCACTATACCGTAGTTCAGTTCGAAGCGCCTTCTAGATTATGAGGCCCCTCGGGTTTCCCTCTTTAGTGCTACTTTTTAGCTACAGTGCAACACAGTAAGCAAGCTCCTTCCAGGCAGGCTTATGGTTCCCGTGTGCTTCTGGGACCGGTACACTGCTTGGTATAGAAGAGTCCTCGCCCAATGCGTGCTGCACAAATGAATTTATAAATAAAGTTATGGCAAAGGCTGCCCCAGGAGAAATTAAGAAAGAGAAAAGTCTTTAAAGTGTATTACATGTATATATATTTAATAGGAAGGGACCTGTATATGATAGAGAAACATTCTTATTCACTCAGATCCATCCATTCAAACACCTAAAGGGACGTAGACTAGGAAGCTGGGCCAATGCAGCTTTTGAGTCATCTTCTTCATCCACTTTTACAAGAAAGTCTAATGACTACATCATAACATGAGATAAAGTTTGATTAAAGCCATTAACGAAAACTAAGTACCAGAGTCAACCGGCAGTTATGCAACAAAGAAGAGTGATTTAAATTATATTTTGCTTCCGGCTAGCTGGGAGGTCTACATACCAAAGCTGGGTTGGCAGCTCTTAGTGGTTGAGAAAGTCCTACAAATATTCTGGAAAAACCAGTGGGTGGAATTTAGGTCCTCAGTAATAATACAGCTTTTATTGCCAACAGGTGAAATGTAAGGTTGAGAAACCAAATATCACTATATTAGGGTCAAGAGCTTCACAGTGAACACCCTGCATTAAAAACAAACAAACAAACGAAAAAAAAACTACTCTGAAGGCTAATAGTACTTTTTATTTAAAAAAAAAAATTTTTTTTTTTAAATGGAGAGGAGTTACTGATGCTAAGCTTCATGGACAAGGGCAAGTTGAGAATCTACAAGAACAACATCTTTATCTCCCCTAAGCCCTTCCTTATGCCTTCTAGCAGTGTTACCGTTCTTAATTTACAACCTTGCCATTCAGAGTTTCAAACTGATTCCTGTCAAACAAAACCAACAGCAATAACAACAAAAAAAGCCCACATCAAACAAAAACAGTAAACACTTCACTTTCTTTTAAAGTATATCTATGTAAATCCCTTCCTCATTGCAAAGCCCAAGAAAATCGCCTCTATTTAAATAAAACTGATCAACTACTGCTTTCAAACCGTATTAAAAAAAATTTAACGAATAGCAACAATGCTTAGGGTTTACATCAGATACTGATTTCTGACTGGTAGAAGAACACTGCTTAGTAGATATGTTTATGCATATAATACCAGCTGATATGGGTAAGAGCAGGCTTTTCCCCACTATAAATTCAGTGGCAATAAACTGGTTGTTTTAGACTAAGATTACATTTTGATCCTAAGACTCAGACTAAGCCTTTTTCTTCTCCTAAGATATTTGATTTTATAACATCTAGGGATAACCCAAATTCCGATGATTTACAGAATGTATGCTTCTCCTTTGAGGCACTTCTTACTCTTCACCTAGTTTCCAGATTACCTCTCTGATAAAACAAACACAAGAAGAACAAGCTC
The DNA here is from genome assembly GCF_965194805.1 of Balaenoptera borealis. Lineage (NCBI taxonomy): Eukaryota > Metazoa > Chordata > Mammalia > Artiodactyla > Balaenopteridae > Balaenoptera > Balaenoptera borealis. The sequence continues at coordinate 44,077,347 of NC_138875.1, read as the reverse complement.
TCAATAAGTTTCTCATTGCCAAAGTCCAAATCTTATTTTATTTTGCTCTGTTTTATTTTCTTTATTGAGCATTTCCAAGCTGGGCACCCTCCTAGGTTTTAGGGATACAAGGATGATGAACAGGGTCTAGTCCCACTCCTGAGCAAGCCAGGGAGACACAGATGAAACAGAATAACCATTCAAAGTGAAGGGCTACGTGGAAGTGAGAAGAGCAACCTCACTCACCGGAGGGATGACTAACTGCCCAGGGAGCCAGGTGAGGTTGTGCATGGGAGGTGACATTAATCTGGGGCTTGAGGAATGAAGGGAAGGGGGATTTAAAGCAGAGCCACAAAGACTATGACACACATGAGGTATTCACTCTTAAAATAATCTCCCACTCCTGACAAATCCATCTATTTTTTTTTTAAGTATTTTTTTTCTAGAGCAGTTTTAGGTTCACGGCAAAACTGAGAAGCAGAGAGATTTCCCAAATACCTCCTGCCCCCACTCAAGGACAGCCTCCCCCGTTGTCAACATCCCCACCAGAGTGGGATATTTATTACAACTGATGAACCTACACCGACACATCATAATCACCCGAAGTCCATAGCTTAGGGTTCACTCTTGGTGGCGCACATTGTAGAGGTTTGGGCAAATGTGTAGCGACATGTATCCACCATGACAGTATCATTCTGAGTAGTTTCACTGACTGTATCACCAGTGCTTGCCCCTCCGCAGGGAGAAAAATGCTTAGTCAATGTCGCTTGCCAATAAGGACCAGTGATCAAAACTGAGCTCTTTATTATTTCAAAACCTGACAGAACTTCTATGAATCTGTGGATCTTCACATCCGTTGGCAACGTGTCACAGTTGGTGACAGTCAAGTAATTTTCATGGAAAATCAGGCAAAAATGCCACACAGTAGAACTGAAAGAGAGGTCTCGATATTTCTTCAGTTGGTAGAAACAGCATTCTCCTTTTCTACTCTGCATCACTGTTCCACTGCCTCACTGACAACCTCTAGGTTGCGCGAACTCTATCTTTTATATATTAAGGTCATAAAGTCTCTGCAGACCCTGGTGCTAAGTCCAAGGTGGGTAAAGTATTAAGTTTAGTGAGTGGAAGTGGATCTATAAAGACCCTTCACAACCTGGACCTAGGTATGTTTCTAACTCACTCCCAGCCACTCCGACCCATTCATTCCCATGTTCTTCCTCTCCTCGTCCCCTTTCCCTCCCCCTCCACTCACGCCAAACACATACAACAAAAATGTGGCTTTTCAAAAAGAGACTTTGCATCATTTTGATCAGGAATCTGAGAAATCTAGTTCCCTATCAATAATAACAGTGAAATTAAACAAAAGGCATTACTGCTCAGCACTTTCATTTAAATATCGCTAACCAAGGAAAAATCCACTTTGGGAAGTCAACATGAAATGTAATAATTGTCCTTTTTGAAAGTGGACCATTAGTCTGCACTTGGTCTGAATGGTACACCTACACCATTGTTCCTCGTGAAGGCAGGTCGGAACTGTAACGGCATCCAAATGTTACTTTCATTGTACCGCCTTTCCCACACATAAACTCTAAGGATGACTATATTGTGGCACAACTACATGTTATCAGACATCCTGAGAATGAGTGAGTCAAAGACAAAATGAATTCCAAATGTGGATTCACATTTCAGGGCCCATATGCTTCTTTTTAGACGATGCAGAATAACTTTCACATCAATAACTTTCACATCATTTGAACAATGATCCAAATGACTGGAAGTCTGCTTATGTTAAATACATTTCTTGGCATATTTTAGAGAAGAGATAGTTAGAAATCAGCCTTGTAGAGAGGTTTTTAAAGCTTACTAATCTGTAACCCTTTCCTTCTACTTTCAGCACTAACAAACACTTTGTTGATAATGTTATTTGTTGCACGTTAAATACATACAGACACAGACACAGACACACACACATCTCAAGCCCCCATGGAGTTTTTATAAATGAGAGAATGATTTCTATGGTTGCTAATAAACAATACTTTTAGTTGAAAACATCAAGAATTTTTTTTTTTTTTGGCAGGGGTTGAGTCAGGTATCATTTAAAGTAAAGACTTTGTATTTAATTTCTTCCTGATTAACTAAACCACTTCATGGGACATCTTGTAAATAGAAAATAAATCAACTATAACATCAGTGAATTCTTCCAACATCACTCTGACACAGTTATCATTTTGGTGTCTTTCCCTCTGGATATGGATGTGTGTGTCTTTCATTCCCTTCAACTGTGAAATTTAGGGGATGAATAAGATAACCCTTCCCTTTGAGCTGTAAGTTGCTATAAGCATCATCAGAAAGTACTTAAGACAAGATTTGATATCTATCTATTTATATCTATATCTACGTTCTAGATGAAGAAAATTATGAAAGTTTCCACTGCCTGACAGCTTACACACTACTCTGTGGCAATTTTAAAGTAAATGTAACTAGTTTATATTGACAACGCTTATAAAAGTGTAAGACTAATTTTTACTACAGGCATGACTCCCAACATTTGCAGTCATGCTTTGTGAACTTCTTTAAGCCAATGTTCCTCAATTTATAAGCCACACTCTTTTAAAGATTCCTAAATTTCTGTTTCCCTTGTATTCAAAATTTCAAAATAAATTACACATACAACAAGGGAAGCTTAAATATTAAGTGTGCCACTTCAAAACACGCAAGCTCAACTATCCTCACCTTCACCACATAGGCTGGCGATCAGTGATAGAAGCCAAGGTAACACTAACACTAAGATTATGCACGAACTATCTGCTGTTGACAATCTTTATATATCCTAATTTGTATCAACAATTCAAACTACATAGGCACATCATTAATCCGAAGATTTATTGTCTTATTACACGCCAGATCTTCTGATAAGCACTAGAGGTACAAAGGAAGATCTGTACTTGCCCTCAAAGAACTCAGGATCTACTGGGGGGGAAAGGCAATTATAAATGTGGTCATGCAATGTCAGAGACAGAGGGTCACCAGAAGACCAGCAGAGGCTTCCTGGACGACGGATGACCATTCTAGGTGGAGAGGAGAGCCTGACTAAAGGAAGAACATGGCAGGTGTGGGAACGATACAAATGCAGAACTGGGCAGGCAGGACCTAAGTGTCAGAGTGTCTTAATTTGTCATAGTGACTTTCTCCTGTTGGCCTGGGGATCCATGAAAATATTTAAAGCAAAGGTGTAAGGTGTGTAAATTAAAAATCCTATGCATCTTAAATATCAAGGACCTTTCTGGTTGCTGTGTGGGTAGCGAATTTGAGGGGAACAAAACTGGAGGCAGTTCAGAGGCCATTGTAAATGAAAAACGAAGAGGGTTTGAATTAGGGCAGTAGACACGTGTTCTCAAAAAAAGGACACATTTGATATGCAGAGGAGATGGAATCAGTGAACTTTTCATCACAGGATGTGGGGGATGAAGTCGTGGGAAGAGTCCCAGATTTCTGGCTTGGGTGGTGATGGCACCAAACAGGATACAGGAAGAAGAGCAGGTTTAAGGGCGGGTGGTAGCTTTAGAGTGAGCTCCACTGAGCTGAGTGGGCCAAGGATGGCAGTCTGGGTGACACCGAGTGCCAAGGGGTGGGTGACACAGAGAGACAGAGCTCGGAACCGGGAGCAAGTGGTGATGTCCTGGCAGTCCACGATGTCAAGGAGAAAAACAAACAATAGCCTCACATGTGGTAGAAAGGTCCAGCAAGGAAAGGGCTGGAAAACGCCCATGAGATGGAGAAAGCAGGATGCACTAAGGACCTTAGTAAAAGCTATGGCGGCCAAGTTATGAGAACGAAAGTCAGACCACAGCAGGGTATGAGGCAAAGGAGAGGTGAGGAGCAGAGAAGCTTGGTTGAGGAGCTGTCAGATGGAGAAGCAGGGTTCAGGGTGGGGTTTCGGTTGGTTATTTATTTGTTTTTTTACTGAAGTATAATTGATTTACCATGCTGTGCCAATCTCTGCTGTACAGCACAGTGACTCAGTTATACACATAGAGACATTTTTAAAAAAAATAATCTTTTCCATAAGGTTTATCCCAGGAGATTGGATATAGTTCCCTGTGCTATACAGTAGGACCTTGCTGTTTATCCATTCTAAATGTAATAGTTTGCATCTAGGGTTGGTTTGTTTTTTATTTATTAAAAAAAATTTATTTATTTTTGGCTGCGTTGGGTCTTTGTCGCTGCGTGCGGGCTCTCTCTAGTCGCGGCGAGCAGGGGCTACTCTTCGTTGCGGTGCGCGGGCTTCTCATTGCGGTGGCTTCTCTTGCTGCGGAGCATGGGCTCTAGGTACGCGGGCTTCAGTAGTTGTGGCACGTGGGCTCAGTAGTTGTGGCACAGGGGCTTAGCTGCTCCGCGGCATGTGGGATCTTCCTGGGCCAGGGCTCGAACCCGTGTCCCCTGCATTGGCAGGCGGATTCTTAACCACTGTGCCACCAGGGAAGCCCTTGGGTTGGTTTGTTTTTTAAATCAGTTTAAATCACCTGGAGATAGCCAACACTGACATTTTGGTAACCATTTTTTCCACACGTTCCTCTGTGTGTCTGTGTAAACACACACACACACACACACAAACACACACACACACACACACACACACACTCAGGGGCATATATACACAGACATACCTCAGAGATATCAGACCACTGCCATAAAGCAAATATCACAACAAAGAGAGTCACACACATTTTTTGGTTTCCCAGTGCATATAAAAGTTATTTTTACACTACACTGCAACCTATTAAGGGTGCATTAGCATTGTCTAAAAAAACAATGTACATACCTTAATTTAAAAAGGATGCTGCTGGAAAAATGGTGTTGACAGACTAGCTCAACGCAAGGTTGCCACAAACCTTCAATTTGTAAAAAATGCACTATCTGCAAAGTGCAATAAAATGACTTATGCCTGTACATAAATACACATACCTAATAACACAACAGACACAAGGAACAACATTTACTGTCTATGAAATTATGATGTACTAATAAGACAAGTTGTATCTTTACACCTAAGCCACTCTTTATCAGAATCACAAGCACACTCATAAAAGAAGCACAGTCCTTCTTCTAAATTAAAACCCAACATCTCCATGTGACACCCACTACTCTTTGACAAAACAAATCTCTTTCTTACTTCTGAGAAATTTAACATAGAACAGTCAGCCTAGGAAACAGACACACCCAATCCATTGATTTTAGAAGGTGGAGAGCAATTACCCACTTGGAAAGTTTCCAGCGGGTTAAACATGCAACTTTATGAGCAAAGCCCCAGAAGCTACACCCCTGAGGTCAGACAACCTCCTAGCAAGAGGGTATTGACAATATATATTCAGAGAGTGGCGCCCAGTGAGTCATCAGAGGGGCAAGTTCCACCCTGTGAAGCTTCCACACCTGTCTTCTGTCTCACCACCACGGAAGGAACAACACACAAAGCTCTCTAGTGTGGTGCTGCAATGTCAACAGAGCTGGGAATACTGGTTAAACTGGCCCAGTCAGCCGAATGGCCACTGGGTTTGGCTTGGGGTTCGCTCTACTAGGAAATGGGGCAAGAGGTTGGAACTGTAACACAGAAAAGGCAGCCCCTAAAGACTTTGAGAGAAGAGAGCAGGACATAGGGTTTTATTGTAGAAAACTGGGTACTGTATAGGTTTTTTTTAGTGGAGGGACCCAGACACCGCAGCTTCCAAGCAGCTTCATTTGGTTACAGCTCTCTCTCCTCTCACCCTCACCCCTGACTCTCCCTGTTCTGATGCCAATTTCCCTTCTATAGAAGTTATCCTCGAAGTTATCAGAAGGAACATGTTTGATAAAGCTTTTCTGTATGAATCACTCGCCCTAGTCTTGTATATAGTAGAAAGATTTAAAAGCATTAATGCTATCTCTCTAGATACAGTAGATAAATATCTGAATTTTAATTTTTAACTAGAGAATGAAAAACTGAACAGTCAAATAGCCTAGCTGGAGGGGACACACACAATTGCCGTATCCACCTGGAAGATAATCCGAATTCTCGTTTATAATGTCAAAACAGAACTCTTTCTGGCCACGTTTTAATAAAAGGAAATATTATCCACTTAGGTAAAAACTAGCTTCCATTTGCGGGGGGCGGGGGGGGGGAGAGGGGATTTCTTTCTACCACCATGGAACAGACACAGTTATAAACGGAATTCTGGGATGCACTAAACAAGACTGTGCAGAACTCAAGTCCAAAGCAACACGTTCTTTTTCAGGGGACGCATTAGAGGGGACGACAATGGGTGCTTCCTGCTGGACACACTGCTTCCTAGTGTCCCTGACTGAGTTCTCCAGGGAGCAACAGAACACACAGGCACCATGGCCCTCACCCACTTTCACTCACAGAAACAAGTGGAAAATGGTATACAACATAAAGAGGACTTAGGATAACAATCTACATGGTATCATTTTCTTGGTTTGGTCAAATTACAAAAGAAAAAAAGAAATCTCTATTTTCTCTTCCTGCACATTTTCCCAAGAAGACTGATAAGAAACAGTGAAAACAAGTGCATTTCTCAGCTCTTCAGGGCATATCCTTACAAGCAAAGCCACCTGAAAATAAGGCATCTGGGAGAAGATGCCAAAACAGAACAGCTGTCACACGATGTGCTCTAGCTGTCCACCAGTCTTTCCATGAGAAGATCACTAGGTCAGTCCTGACTGGTTTTTCAACCTTCAGAGATATATGAACCTGGTAATTTTCCATCATCTGCTTTAAAGTGAACCAGATTTACTATCAGTGGTGTCTGGTCATGGGAAGTTCAATTATTTTCACACGTTAGACTTCACGGCCTTAGAAAACTACAGATAAGAATTTCTGGCAAAATGAACACATTGATATCCACCCCAAATAAACTATGCAAACCTAGAGTTCTTACTGATGAAGAATGTACTTAACAGAATTCCTTTTGCCAATACACTGTTTGGGAGCTTTGATGCTTAAAATCTAGTGTGTGATTTCAGCAGCTTTCATAAACAATGGTGATAAGGTTGGGTTGAGTTCCCTGATGTGAAATGCTTCAGCTGCCACTGAGGAATATGAACCCAGGGTTCACGCTACATATTTCTTATCAAATGTTTCGAGCGTGGTCTTCAAAGGCATAAGGAACATTCAAGTAGATGTTAGAAAGGTGATGCTCGGCTGAAGGTAAGGTGACATCACATGGTCATCAATTCCTTTTCTGGGCAGTTGGTCAGTTTTGTACATTGTGTTCAGTCATTACTTATCACGCCATTTCTTGCTCTGTACAATTAGAATGCTTCCTTTAATTTGCAGGTTGGTTTTCTAGATGCAAGTTTATGTGTTCTTGGTTCCATGACTTAACTCTCCACCTCCCTTGCAAGTAATATCCTCCTTGATGGCATGTGCCCATACAATACTGTTTTACCTCTAGCTTAAACCAAACTGATAATAACAATCAAGTAGGCACCTTATGATAGACCCTTCCTTAGATTCAAGCAAAACACTATAGCTCCAACTGTTCAACCATTTAAGCATCTCTACATACCTGGCACACTTCAAGGTACTGTGAAGAATGCAAAGATAAATAATGCATTAAATAATTAAATAACTGCAATGCCATTTTTAAGAGCTAAAATAAAGTAGCAGATACATGTAAAGGCCATGTATACTCAAGTGCCAGACATGGTTTCAATAAAGCGCTATGAAACTTACAAGAAGAAAAAGTACTTCCAACAGTCGGGTTTAAGGTGAGAGGATTCAGAATGGCTTGAAGGTCAGGTACCATTTATTCTAAGCACAAAAGACACCCACTTGTTCTTAAAGAAGGTACTAAGTATACGAAGAACCAGGAAAATTTTGATCTACTAAAAGTAATGCTTTGCAAGGGGATAGTTCATTATAGTTTACAAAGCTTCTATATTCAATATATTTAATATTCACAAACATTCTTATTTTAAAAACTTGGGAACTGACAAAGAATAAAGGCACTTTTTGAGGTTACAGAGCTGATAATGTAAATTGCAGAGGCCAACACCAGAATCTACAACTTCTGACTCCAAGTCTAAGACCCATTCCACCCCACACAGCTGCCTCAGAGTTTGCATACCTGAAAGAGCAATTCTAAATGCAATTCTAATTCCTAAGCTGTGTGGGTTTTATCACAGGTTCATCTGAGTTTGGGGGACTTTGCATCTTACTCATTCAGATCAATTAAACTGAGTCAAGAATCACTTGAGAAACCCAATCCATTCAAAAGCTGCCAACTGGAGTGATCTCTTCCTTGAATTAGGTCTCATGTAGCTAAAGCAATATCATGCTAGATATCCTGCCCACCCTACAGGCAGTCCAATTGGAAATCATTTGATTAAAGTCAAAGGTTGGAAGTTAGATCCAGTGATTTGGAAATGATTCCAATAGTGAAGAGACTTAAAAAGACAATGGTACATACCTGGCTCTTCAAACCAATTTATACCTACTTTTGTCTGTACAGTGATCAATAGATTTTTGTCAAGACTTCATATGGCCACTCCAGAGCAAGAACTACCATAATCGCCACTGTGCAGTCACACACAGATTGCCAGGAACCTTACTTCCAGGAACCTTACTTGCTAACAGGGCGTTTGCATGTACTTAGTTGAAAAAAAAATCTGGACAATGATCTTAAGAAAACTGTCTCAGGACTTCCCTGGTGACGCAGTGGTTAAGAATCCGCCTGCCAATGCAGGGGACACGGGTTTGAGCCCTGGTCCAGGAAGATCTCACATGCCACAGAGTAACTAAGCCCATGTGCCACAACTACTGAGCACAGCTGTGCTCTACAGCCCGTGAGCTACAACTACTGAAGCCCGCGCGCCTAGAGCCCGTGCTCCGCAACAGAAATCACCGCAGTGAGAGAAGCCCACGCACCGCAATCAAGAGTAGCTTCAGCTCGTGGCAACTAAAGAAAGCCGGCGCACAGTGAGGAAGACCCAACGCAGCCAAAAATAGATAAATAAATAAATAAATTTATTTAAAAAAAAAAAAAAGAAAACTGTCTCATTATGTTCAGACAAATGACTGAATTAAAAGTATGGTCTGAACTCTTCAGGATATCCCAAAATAGATTTCTGGAGGAAATTTGTAAATAAGATCCTCCATGTAAAGGCAGGAGGACCATTTTTAAGTATTAAAACAAATCTATACAGAACATTTAACATGTTTTCACATGCCAACAAAGAAGCACTTGTCTCATGGAATAATAGATATGTTGACATCTCAAGGCTTAACTATCTTCATTTAGATCAAGTGAAGGTCCTTACAAGGGAAACAAGAATGTGTTCTGGATGTTGCTCTGTACTACTGTGTAAAAATTACATTTTCTACTTGGTTATTTCTAGTATATTAGAGAACATTATTGATTTTATAACCTAACTTTGTATCTGACCACTAAATGCTGATATTAATTATAATCTTTGGTTCAGTTGGTTTACTGGGATTTTCTAAGACAATCATGATATTTTTCTCTTCCTTTCCAATGCCTGAAATCTCATTTCCTTTTTTGTCTTACTACATCAACTACACAGTAACAGCAGCATAGAACATTTATACAGTACTTAGGATACGCCAGATGCTCTTCTAAGCATGAGTTCTAAGCTCATTTCAGCCTCAAAACAAGTATATATAGGTATTATTTCCCCCATTTTATAAGTGATGAAATTGAGGCACAGGAAAGTTAGGCAACATACAGAAACGATCACATAGCCCCTAAGAAGCTGAGCCAGATCAATGAACTTCCTCTCTACATTGTCATTTTTGGTAGAGTACGAACTCTAGTTGGGGAGAAAAATTCAAGTTGTTAGGCCACTGCTATGGACTGAACGTGTCTCCCCTCCCCAATTTATACGCTGAAATCCTAAGCCTGTGTGATGGTATTAGGAGGTGGGGCGTCTGGGAGGCGCTTAGGTCATGAAGGGGGACCGTCATGAATGAGATTAGTGCTCTCATAAGAGAGACCCCACAGAGCTCTGTAGCCCCTTCCACCACGAGTGGACACAGCAAGAAGTCAGCCGCCTGCAACCCAGAAGCGGGCTTCCCCAGAACCCAACCATGCTGGCATAATGACCTTGGACTTCTCCATTTCCACAACTGTGAGAAGTAAATTTCTGCTGTTCAGAAGCCACCCAGTGTGGTACTCTGTTATAGTGACCCGAATGGACTGAGACAGCCACAGAAGAGAAGAGGTGAAAGTAGGAACCCTCATCGTGTTCCTGACTCTGTACTGTTGTTGGTTTTGGCCATAAGGCAGGAGGCAATGACCTTGAGTCTGCCAGGAACCACAGAGCTGACCCAAGGTGGCTCCTCCCACCTCAATGTCGTTCAAGGTCTAGAGTGCCCAGCTGGTCAAGCATGAAGACAGTGGATGGAGATGACTGGACACCGGTGGCACTAGTGACATCATCTCTCTACACAGCAACATGCTCTACAGTCGCCACATAGAAACGCACCAGAACCAACCATCAAAGAGAATATAGTTTCCTAATGGTTTCTGCAACAGGTAAAATGCATCACCTGATCTTCCTTCCACTACCTCACAAAAAAGACACACTCGCTATGAAACACTGCATATATGTGTGTGTTCAGGAGAGCGGGGCCGAGGTGAAGTGAAGTGACCTATGCCAGGAATTCTGTAGTACAGTTTAAGTGCCTTTATTTTTTACGTTTCCCTACTTGTTTGCCCTGTTAATCCAGACATGGGGGTGTTGCTCCAAAGGACTGCTCTTTCCCCAGCTCGTTTACACCTTGGGAACACAAAGAAGGCCTTTCTGCAGGGAGGAGGAACAAAATGCCCTCGAATTTGTGAGCTTTTCCTGCTAGATGAGCATAAGGATGGGAGCTAGATGGGCAGAAACATATTACCAGCCAGGGCATACTGGCTGACAAGAGGGCGCCAGGTAAAGGAAAGGTGGAAAAACAGAATGAATAATTACAGCCCCAATCGAAATGCTTTCTCATCCTTGAGATAACATCCTTCTCTTCATGATTCACCCGGCCTGCCCCTGAAAGACTCGAGAGTAGCCCTGGGAGCAATGGGCTGTGTTATTTGCTGCTTCTGCCTTACTTACGCTAGTCGCCAAGGGCTGTCCCCACCTGCTACCAAAGGGTTATCTCTAAAACACAAATATAAACTCATGGGAGTGAGCTCATGCTGACGAGGTGCAACCCAAACCCAGAAGGCCCATCAGAACTTTGTGATCTGGCCCCCGTGGCAGGCAGGCAGGCTGCAGGCGGAGTGGGTAGGCTTTGCGCTTGGATGGCTCTGGGTTTCAATCTTGACTTCTCCTACCTAGCGACGGTAGGACCTTGGCTAAGATCCCAAAGCCTTGGTTTCTTCATCTGGAAGGGGACAGTCTCTACCATGAAATGAAATCATGGCTCTGTGGGATACAGGCCTGGCCCCCACTCAGTAGGTGCTCCCGGCTACTCACTGCTGCGGGTCCTACGTGCTACCACTCCCTCCGCTGCCCTCCTCCCTCCGCCCCTCTGTGCCCACTGCCCAGCGCCTCGTGTGTGTTCCGCTATTCAATCAGCGTCTGAACAGATCCGCAGACCTGCAGCAGCACTGCTTCAATGCAGCCTCTCCTTGCTAGATTGGGACTCCCTATTCAGTTACCTGAACTTTGTTAAAATGGGAAAGGAGAAGATAGAACAATACAAGAGAAATGATGCTACACTTCTATTGTGGGGCGGGGGGGGGCAGGTCTTGACCCGCACAGACACAACATGTAAAATTCTCAATTTCAACAGTATCTGAAGAACCATACATTATGTAGATAGATACTGCAATCTGAAGTAGGGAAACCAGGTTTTATAATGTCGTTTTAATTCTTTTAAAATCTGTTTATTCTAGGCATTTACAGATACATACACCTTTTTCTTTTTTTAATATATATATAAAGGGAGAAGATAAAGGGAGAAGGAAGGGGCCAGGGTAGTCCTAGAGGATGAACAAAGCTCTGCAACGAAAGGGGATTGCTCCTTTGCTGCCCCCTGAATTTTTCTGCCATGACACACATGGTTGCTGTCAGTCTCAGGCAGTGTGTGCAGAATGTGATGTCTGTTCACAAACTGTTTAACATGTTTTTTTCAGTCTGGGCAACAGCTTGTTATGTTTTAGAAATCAACTCTGATACTTTTTTCTAGACAATGTCTGCCTGGCAGCCTCTGTGCAAAATGAGATTGTTTGATAACACAGCATAAAATATTTTTTGATAACACAGCATAATAATAACATTATTATTGTTATCTGGGATTCTCCATCTCGGCACCACCGACATCTCTGTAGTGCTGGCTGTCCCGGGCATTATAGGATGGTAAGCAGCATCCTTGGTTTCTACTCACCGGGTCACAATAGGCCCCCTCCCCGCGTTGCAACAGCCAGAAACGTCTCTCGATATTGCCAAATGTGCTGGGGAAGGGGAGGTGGGTACAAACTCTCAACTTGGTTGAGCAACTTGCTTGCTCAAACTTGGTTGAAAACCACTGGTCTACGTTAAAGAAAACGAATATTATTTTTCTTAAATAAAGAAAGTAACAGAGTTATTAAGAACTGTGACAGGGCTTCCCTGGTGGCGCAGTGGTTAAGAATCCGCCTGCCAATGCAGGGGACACGGGTTCGAGCCCTGGTCTGGGAAGATCCCACATGCCGTGGAGCAGCTGGGCCCGTGAGCCACAATTACTGAGCCTGCGTGTCTGGAGCCTGTGCTCCGCGACAAGAGAGGCCGCGATAGTGAGAGGCCTGCGCACTGCGATGAAGAGTGGTCCCCACTTGCCACAATTGGAGAAAGCCCTCGCACAGAAACGAAGACCCAAGACAGCCATAAATAAATAAATAAATAAAAATTAAAAAAAAAACAAAAAAAAACAAAAAAAAAACCAAAACTGTGACAGATTCCATAACAGATGTTTTGATCTTAACGAGTCAACCTACAAAACACACATGTTCTTCTTCACAGAGGAATGTCTTTATCATAAGCACTGAAAATATACGACTGGACTATTTCATTCAATTCGTCAAACTTTCCTAGTTTGACACATAGAACAAAGAATTCCTACTGGATGTAGGAAATAAGTAATTGCCAGATATAGGCAAAACTGTTAAATCTTTATGGTATCAATCTTTTAGTCCTTGAGATTTTTGTATATTTTTTTTCCCCTCCTATCACCTGATGCCTTACTCCAAACACATTTTTTCTGTGGAACTCCTATCTCTGATGTACCTGGCAGGCTCAAGAACTAAAAGGATAAGCACATTCTTGCCAATCAAGAAGTCTAAGTACCTGAGATGATGTGAAACGTCTCCTGGAAGGCCCTGAGTGTCCCAACAAGATCACAAAAGCATTTTAAAAGAAATCTGAATCTTTACTTTCCTACTCTACTTCTTTCCTCTACTTCTTTTGAGGAAGAACTTGACATTTATTTTGTTGACAACATTTATTTTAAGGGCAAAGAATGTTTTAGCAAAAAAGAAAATGGCAGAAATAAATGAAAGCCATTAGGAAAAAGAGTCCATGAGCTAAGGCCTATGCCTGGGAGGTTAAAAACAAAAGTCTGTTTCCTTAAAAACTGGACCAAAAAAAAAAAAAATCTCAGAATTATCTTTCTCTCCTTTTTCCTTGTCCCTGCATCTAGATATCAACTTTTACCTCATCAGCACTTCCCCCAGCCGAGGTCAGGTCTTCATTATCTTTCATCAGGTTATTTCAACAACTTCCTATCCTGTTTCTCTGATTTCTCATTGTCCATTCTGGCTCAGCATGGGAGGTGGTGGCCTCCTGTAATCTTTTTGAGACACAGATTAGGAGGGATGCCCACAAGGCACAGAGATTACTCTTCCCATAATTCATCCTAGAATTTGAATCTCTTTACATTTGTTCCAAGCTGGTTTTCGAAACTTATTTCCTAAATCATCCTTCCCCCTCTAACCCACTACCCGTTTAAATTATCTTCACTATTGCCCATAATCCAAACCTTTGCTCAATCTGGCACTTGGTCTAGACTCCCTTTCCTGCCATGGTCACCTGAGGACCCTCACCTCCCACTCCCTGACAGAACTGCTCTCTCCTTATTCAACAGTTTGCACTTCTATCAGAGCGTCATGATCATCTATCTCCCTAACTATCCATGGAGGGGCTTAGAGCTACACTTGCCTGCTTCAAGGGAAAAGGGAACCAGACTGCTCTCCAGGCATTCTCAGGCATCTTTGTAAACCGACTGAAAAAAACGTTCATTCTTTAAAGATGACTCAGGTTCAGTTCGCTCAAAAATATTTAGTGAGCTCTTAAACTATCCAAGCCTGTTCTAGATTCTGTGAGAGACAGGACTGTCCTCAAGGAGCCTTCAGTAGGGAGGAGAATAAAAGCAAGACATAAACACTCTTGAGCACAAAGTATTATAGGGATTCCAAACAGGAAGGACCTTATCTATACACACGTTGTGGAAAATTGAGAAAAGCTTCTTGAGGGGAGGTGGTGTATGAGGTAGGATCTCATAGCTGGGGGGTGACTGATGTGTGAGCCATCCAAGGACTAGAAACAGCACAGAGTGAGGCAGGGTGGGTGGGGCCCATCTGGGGAACAACAAACAGGCCAGTGGGGCTGGCACCCAGAGGGGTGTGTACCGGAGAGCATGCTCTTAGAGTTGAATGGATGTCAGCCCTCAGAAGGGCCCTGATTAGACGACAGTCTGCACCCACCTGGAAGACACCTCTGACACGTCCCGGCTGGTGGTGAAATAACAGCTCTAGTTGAGAAAAAATAACCTGACTGATGGGGGCTGGAAAGGAGGCACTCGGGTCTTCAGAGACCCAGTGAAAGCAGGTTGGAAAGGGGAAGCAGCTTTGGCAGGGACAGTGGGGATGGCATCAATAAGACTTGGCACACAATTACTTTCAGGGGCAAAGAGGAAAGGGCATGAGGTGATGGAGGGCTGAAATTCCCTCCCTGGGTGACTGGCTTCATTACTACAAGTAAGAAAGCTGGGGTGATGAAATGGTGTGAAGGGCTATATGGAAAGACACAGCTGCCACTGGGTATTAAGCTCATGGGATGCAAATGACACGAGGGGAGACATGGACTATTTCAAACACTGATGCGCCCTCTGCATTTCATTTACCTACAACGATTTTTAACGTCTAGAAGATAAAAGCTTTGTGTTTATTGCTGGTCTCACACTCACTCACTGGCTTGACTCACTCTTAGGGACAAACCCCATGATGTTCTGTAAACCAGTCCTAACAGGTTGGAGGCCTTGGTAATGTATACCTTCCAGAAAAGCACACATGCGAGTGTCTGAATCATCTATCCTCTTGCCCTAAATGTCAGAAAAGTTCGCATGGTACACGTGGTCTGTCGTTTTCCTGTGGACAAGTCCTCCTGACAACTACCCAGCTGGGTAAGCGGTTTAACAGAAGACCAGCACACCACTACCCTGGAGGGTGAGTCATAAAGGTAAGTGATTCCAATTCTAAGAAATGGAGGGAAGTGACTTCAGGAAGACTTACCGGCATTGCGATCAGTTTTGGAACATAGAAGTCTGTTTTCCGCAAAGAAAAAAAAACTCAAAGCAATCCCTAAAAGCTGAAAGGGAACATTTTAAAAGGTCACACCACCTCTCGTAGGTACAAATCCAACATGGAAATCAAATTATGAAGTGAGACGAACCCATCCCCACCCATGTTATAAACACCCCATTAACAGTGTGGTTACAGGCAGCTTGTTCAAACTTTCCACCTGATGTTAATCACATTATCTCATAGGTTAAATTAGACTCAAGCTGGAGTTATCCCTTTCAAGTACCAACTTTCCATTCAGTACTGACAGAGAAGTAGAAAAAAAAATTAGAAAACAACAGCCTTGGAGTTTTGAACCCCAAACACCATCCCTGTTTTCGTACCAGAGTTTTTGTTTTATGTTTTGGATCCTAGAGTTTCTGTTGTAGATGCAGTGTGTGATTTTCAAGGATTCTGAGAGTACACAGGCCAAAATGTGAAAACAGCAATCGAGGGATTCTCAAATTTTTATGAACGTTGTTTTACCAGCGTTTATAGATCAAGAAAAGCCACACAGGTGCAGTGGTTAAGAATCGGCCTGCCAAGGCAGGGGACACGGGTTCGAGCCCTGGTCCAGGAAGATCCCACATGCCGTGGAGCAACGAAGCCCATGCGCCACAACTACTGAGCCTGCGCTCTAGAGCCCACGTGCCGCAACTACTGAAGCCCGCGCGCCTAGAGCCCGTGATCCACAACAAGAGAAGCCACTGCAATAAGCCTGCGCACCGCAACACAGAGTAGCCCCCGCTTGCCGCAACTAGAGAAAGCCTGCGTGGAGCAACGAAGACCCAACACAGACATACATACATACATAAAATTTTTTAAATGTTTAAAGAAAAGAAAAGCCACAGTGTGACACCAAATAACTTTCCCTGTATTTACTCATATTCCCCTTTTCCATTTCTCCCATAAAGCTCTTATTTTAAGGAGAAACTAATAAAGAATTTCCTTTCTTTCCAAATCATACACACACACACCTCCTTCCCCCTTTATACTTAAATCACTACCACCAACTGGGTCAGCCCCTGGGAACTGGCCAGGCTGGGAGCAATCAAGTCTCCATAGGTAGCTGCTAAGCTGGGATGGTTGCACCATGTGGTGAAAACAGAATCATTTCTTTCCGAGTTCACCTTTCACTGGGCTATTTCCACACTTGACACTGGAACAGAACAACTTACTAAGACTATAAGTAGGACTCAAGGATTGAGGCAGAAGTGGTTTTGGTAAGAATACGACTGAAGAGTTATACACGACAAGTAACTTTGCTGTTGGTTGCCGTCAGAGTCAATTTTTTTCCTTATTACAAAAATTTTCAAAACATACAGAAAATGAATACTGTACCATCTACCCTTCACCTAGACTGAACAACTTTAACAGCCCGCCCAATATTTGTCTATGTTGATCTGTTTGTTTTTGAAGTATTTTATAAATGATAATCATATTCCCCTCCCCTAAATAATTCAGTTATGTCTCTAAAAAATAAGGATGTTTTCCTTCAAAACTGTAATACTAGTATCATACCTAACAATACTTAACAAAATCAAGATAATTCCCTAGAATCATCTCATCATGAATATCATTCATATTCAAATTTCCTTGGGGGTATTATACTTAAGCATTTAGAAGTGAAACTAGAAATCTATACCAAAGGCTGGCGACAGTCCTCCAGTCATTCTTCCATCAAAGGTAGATGCTTACATAAGTTCTTTACCTTTGTTTTGAGTTTAAACATCTGGGTGAATACCCAAATGTGAAAGATATAATTCACCCGACCTCTGACCACAAACACTACGTTACAGTAGCTACACCAACTACATCATGAAACAAAGAAGTAGAGAGGGAGAGGGTAACAACGCCCCTGGTGGAAATCAATGGCAGAGACAATTTCCCAGACACCAGGCTATTACGTTACTTAATTAGTTTCCCCCCTTTTCTCTTCTGAGTCATCCCCCCGGCTGAGAAAGATGCTTCCGACTCCATTATTCTTAAAAAATGAATATTAGAAGCCTTTCACTCCTATGTCCTCTCCCTTAGCTTTTCTTTACTACACTGACACACACAGTTGATCTGTGTTGCTGTCTCACCTTCCACTCATTTTTAATCCCCTGGTGAAGTCTAATTTTCCTG
Organism: Balaenoptera borealis; assembly: GCF_965194805.1. Taxonomy (NCBI): domain Eukaryota; kingdom Metazoa; phylum Chordata; class Mammalia; order Artiodactyla; family Balaenopteridae; genus Balaenoptera; species Balaenoptera borealis. The sequence continues at coordinate 44,059,639 of NC_138875.1, read as the reverse complement.
CCATTTATTCACCGAGTCTGTCCTTTTGAATATCACCAATTTCCTCAGTTGCACTTAAAAGACCTTCTCCCCCCGCCTCCAGACTTGGATAGGAAGGCCCCCAGGTTCCCACAGCATCCTCTCGATCTCCCACAGGCTCTCCTGGAAGCTCTTCTGTCTTTGCTCCTTCCTGTAATTTACTTAGAAATGGGAATGTCACCTGTACGCAGATGACTTATGAATCTGGAAAAGGTCAAGAGAAATATATGTTTCCTTAGTTTTCCCCTAGAGTCAGATTACAAGTGGGGAGCTGTGCGTGAAAGGAAAGAAAAGCAAAAGCTTTACTCAATTCACCAGCAAATTCTAACAGATCTCTCTTCTCTGTGATGGTTAGAATGTCTTCCTTGTGCGAAGTGCCTTCTAGCACTTTCCAGAGAATTGTGGTGAGGGAATCAGGTTCTGGAGCTGCATATCCTGGGTTCAAATCACACCTATTAGCTGTGTAATATTACAAGATCCTTAACATCTCTGAACCTCGGTTTGCACTTGTGCACAAATTCAGATAATAACAGAACCTGCCTCATGAGTTTGTTGTGAAAGCTACATGAAGTACAAGTAAAATGCTGAGTTAACAAGAGAATACTAAGCACTACATAAATCTGAGTTATTGCTATCTGTGACCTAAAGATTCAATTATGAAAAATGGTTATTTCTTAGATAGCTAATATTTATTACTGGCAAAACTGGTTGGGATAATGTTCCTTGGCATACTATATTGGTCCTGAGGACTTTTTAAAAGACCATTTGGTTACTTTCCATTTTATCACATAAGCTTTATCCCATGTAATAGAGAAAGTACACAAGATGTTCTACAAAAGTAGTTACTTTTGTAAACAGATGATTCACGCTAATTAAACTCACAACCCAGGAGAATAAAATTAGCTTGTTTCGACATTTCCTTTTGTTCAGTAATTACAATTCAAGGTTATGTTAGAATACCACATTACTATAATTTTGCCCGAGAGACAGACACTGCACATCCTACATTTTTAAAAACAGGTACTGCTGATATAAATGCAGGTGCTTGCTGAGAAGGGCCTTGCAGATTTCATAAGCAAGTCTAACCAACCTTGGGCTCCACTGTTACCTATTTCTGTACATACTGTAGCTAGGAGGGCAGTACTGAGATCATTTTAGCTTGTTAAAGATTCACCAGATTTGCAGGAGGATGAGAATTTAAAAATAGAAGCCAAACGTGGCTGGAGTTTATCTCAGATGCTTATATTCAAGTAGCAATCTGTTCGCTGATGATGACACCATGCACGCCGTCAAACGATTTAAATTTTCCTAAACCCGGTCGGAATTCCACTACTTCCCCAAGTGATGGATCACGGGTACAGGCACCTCTCATTCTGATTCATTTGATTTCTCAGAGCTGTGTCTCTAGAGAGAGCTTTTTCTGGTTTTCACGACAGAGGTGATAACGAGGAGGTAACATTATTTAGTACTCATCTCGTGACGGGGACAGTGTTGAGTCAGTTACACAAGTTAGATCTCAGAGAATCTTCACGACATTTTCTAAGGTAAAACTTCATTTTATAGGTTGGAAACTTGGAGCTTAAAAGGGCAAATAAAATTCCAGAGGCAATGGCGTATCCAGCTTTTTGTGGAGCCTGAAGTTTATATTAGTTTTAAAGGACAAAATGTCAAATTGTGAATAGCAAATTAGGTTTAAGGCCCTAGAAGGGTTCAGCATAAACCCTGAGACACATGCTTTAGTGTAAGTGATATGCGCGAGCTTGACCGCTCTGAGCTGCAGAGACACAAGGAATTTGATGAACAGAAACGTGAATTGTAAAATGGAAATCGTTCATCTTCATAAACTGTTGGCTATAATTAAGTTGCACTAGGTTCCCTTTTCTAATTTTTAAAAATAGATTTTTTGGTTTGTTTGTTTGTTTAACAAGTCAGGAAGCGTGCAGGGTGAGTTAGCAGTGTCTGATGCAGTGCCAGGCAGGAATTTAGATGGTCTGAGTACACAGAATGCAGAAAAATTCCGAATTCTGTGTTGTACATTCCTTAGGAAATCTTTGCCCTTTCGGTAGCAACAAGAAGTTAGAGTTTAGATAAAACTGATCTATGATACCTTTTGACTGAAAGTTGTCTGAAAGCTGCATTTTTCTAAACACTATGCCAATTCTTCTTGAGTGGTTTCCCTGCTGTTAGCAAAATATGTGATGCTGATGCTGACTGAACACATTCTCTCTCTCGGAATCAATTGTTTGTTAAACCAAGAAAATTCCTTTTATCCCAAATAAAAAACTTATTTTGTCAGAATGAGTGAAGTCTTTATTTTTTTTCTCAAAGCACATCTAGTAATTTCAGAATTCAGAGTAAGGCGATTCTTATTACCACCACATCAGAGTATAATTCTGATAAGGACTTCATAAGTCATATTTCTCTTTTCTGAAAATTTTATGAAATTATTTCTTTTCACATGAGGAATTTCATGAAAATCTCTGATAAAAAATATGGGAAAGGCACTCTGAATTGTGATTTTCTAAAAATGCTGAGTTTCGCAACTTTCCAGAATATATGTGAATAGAGCTGTGTACGACTGCCCAGGCCGTGCACTGCACAACTCCAAGAGGCACCATTTACAGAGACCACAAAGTAAGGAGCGTTGCCTGGAATAGGACAGTGCAGTGGCCCTGATGAAAACGGTACACTAACTGAGAAGAATGGTTGCTACCTATACCAGAAAATAAGGAAAAGGGGGCATGTCATAAAGACAGATGGGCCAGCTTGTACCCAAATGGCAAAATATGAGACAATTTGAGCATCAAAATAAACAAGGACAGGAAGATATTTCGACCCCCTTCCTGAAGGAAGAATCCATAATTTCATGCTGATAATAAAAGGTAACTAACTGAACAATGGGAGGGAAGGAACAGCTCTTCCTTACAGTAGAATGACAACACATATAAGAAGGAATGATGGAGTTAAGTTAGAAATGCACTGTTTTGCCACCTTCAAAGTAAAAATTGAATCAGACAGGAAATATCAATAGCTGCTCAACAAAAGAAGGGGGGGAGTTAGAGAAGGAATAAGATACCTACAGAATCTCAAAGAACCTTCTTTCAAATTTCCCAGTAACACAAAGCATGGTAATTATACAGCAGAGAAATCACACAACACCTTAACCAAGTGATCAACATCAATGTCACCAATAAGGGGCAAAGGGACATCCCGTGTCTCTAGATGTGATTCCCCGAGGAGGACACAACCAGCCCAAAGTGCATAATCTCGATCTAATCATGAACAGCCTGGGGAACCCAAATTGAGGGCTACTCTATAAAACAACTTGCCTATATTCTTCAAAAATGTCATAGGGACTTCCCTTGTGGTGCAGTGGTTAAGAATCCGTCTGCCAATGCAGGGGACACGGGTTCAAGCCCTGGTCCGGAAGATCCCACATGCTGCAGAGCAACTAAGCCCGTGTGCCACAACTACTGAGCATGAGCTCTAGAGCCCGCGAGCCACAACCACTGAGCCCGTGTGCCACAACTACTGAAGCCCGCGCACCTAGAGCCTGTGCTCCACAAGAGAAGCCACTGCAATGAGAAGCCCGCGTGCCACGATGAAGAGTAGCCCCCACTCGCTGCAACTAGAGAAAGCCCGCGCGCAGCAATGAAGACCCAATGCAGCCAAAAAAAAAAAAAAGTCATAAAACACATAAGGAAGGAAGGATAAGGGGAAGGATAAGGAACTTTCCCAGATTAAAGGAGACTAAAGAGACATGATAGGGAAATACAATAAGGGGTCCCAGACTAGATGCTGTCCTAGAGGGAAAAAATATTATTGGGATAAGTGACAAAACTGGAACACGGACCGTAGATTAGATAAAAGTATTAAATGTCCTGAATTTGCTAACAGTGGTTATGTATGTAACTGTGGTTACATAAGAAGATATCCTTGTTCTTAAGAAATACATAATGAAGTCTAAGGGGGATGTGTGCTCTCTGCTCTCCAATGATTCGGGATAAATAAATAATATGGGCATGTGTGTGTGTGTGTGTGTGTGTGTGTGCAGAGAAAGAGATGGAGAAAAAGAATACAACAAACATGGCAAATGATGGTAAAAATGGGTAAATAGTATAAAGGAATATATCATACGATTGCAGCCTCAAAGTAAAAAGTTTAAAACAACAACAAAAAAACCCAGCAGCCAAAACAACATTGAGGGGATCAGTATTCAGACTGCTTTAATGAGCAGAAAAGTAATTCAACTTGTAATCTGTACTTCAAAATAAACAGTTAAATCTTTAGAAACATTTTACTGCTATCATTACCATAATCACCACCATTAACACTATGGAGCACCTGGAATTAGTAAGCGCTCAGAAAGGTGCTTCACTTGCATTACCTCGTTAAATCTTCACAACTAGCTGAAGAGAAAGGCACTATAGTTATCCCCACTTTACAGATGAGGAAACTAAGATTCAGAGAGGTTTAGTAACTTGCCCAAATACAGACAGTAAGTGGCAGAACCAGGAATCCAACTAGGCTGATTACAAAGCTGGTAGATTTTATTACTATGTTAAACATATTTAATTATTATTTATTAATTTTCCTCAAAGAATGAGTGATGACTCTTAACCTAAATGAAATTACAACAAATTAGTACAACATACATGAATAAGGGTTTCTTCTACGAATTAAAATTAGAACACTAATAAACCAGAGACATAAACGATATTTTTAGTCTCCACAATTTACTTTATACTCTCTTTCTTCCAAAGGCTGGACCTGATAATAAATTCTTTGAAATAAAATATCCCCTAGGATGCTCTCTGACATAATCTTATCAAATGTCTCATAAACCATTGGTTGCTTGCTATGGACTGAATGTTTACATCCTCCCAAAATCAGATGCTGAAGCCTAAATCCCCAATGTAATGGAATTTGGAGGTGCGGCCTTCAGGAAATAATTAGGTCATGAGGGTGGAGTCCTCATGAATGATATTAGTGCCCTTATAAGAACAGACTTGAGAAGGATGATTGTTCTCTCTCTCTCTCTCTCTCTCTCTCTCTAACTTGTGAGGACACAGCAAGAAAATGACCATCTGCAAACCAGAAAATTGGGTTCTCACCAGACACCGGATCTACTGGCACCTTGATCTTGGACTTCTCAAGAAATAAATTTCTTTTGTTTATGATCTATCCAGTCTATGGTATCTTGTTATAGCAGCTTGAACTGACTAAGACAGTTCTATTTCAAGTTTTTCTTCCTTTAATATATTTTCTTTCTTTTCATGTAAAGTGGTATAGTCTTAGTGTTCATGTTTCCTTTTAGTCTTGGGACCTCAATTTTACTTTAAAAAAAAAAAGTATCATTTGCAATACACGGCCTGGGGTTTCCCAATTAAGTGTACTATCATTCTCCCTGCAGATAAAGAGTAAGCTGTTGAACATACCATATCTTTTATCCCGGTGGAAGGTGAATGTCTATTTAAAAAAATGTTCAGAACAATAAAACATTTGCAAATATTTGCAGGTGTTTAGAGAAATCTTATCATCTGGCACTGTGAATGCCCATTCCAGAATAAAGGATTCCCAGCCTTGGCTGCATAATTTAACTACATACAAGAGGAGCTATTAAAATCCTAATGCTCAGCCCACACTCAAAATCAATTACCAGAACCTTGGACATGGGAACTGGGCATAAGTCATTTTGAAAGCTCCCCAGGTGATTCCAATGTACAGCCAAGTTTGAGATCCCTAGGTGAAGCATCTGCAGCCATAAAGAACTGTATCCTTTGTGTACAGATCCTAAGGACTCACAAAGGTTTTTAGAATTGGTCTCACTTGTTAAGGAAGTGTACAGTGCAGCTGGCAAGTGAAGATGTGTGTGCTTGTAGGAAAAGGTAACTGAACGAAGCCTGAGGACGTGTGTTAAATGAATGTGATACACGGTAAGTACATCGAAGACCATATGGCGACAGTCAGGGGTACATGCACCCTCCTGACGCAATGACAGGCTCTGATAAAAGCATGGCCAAGGAAGGCAACTCCGGCCGGGGAATGGTGTAAATGGAAAAGTACTCAGGATATCCAGGACACCGTGAGGTGACTAATCTAGCTAGAGTGGAAGGCTCACTCTTCAGAGTAGAAAAGGTAAGTTTGAAGAAATGCACTAGAACCAGCCCCTATGAGGGCTTTGAGCAGTAAGTCAAAGAGACTGGTGGCATACGGAGTCTCCAAAGAGATCTGAGTAACTGATCAAATGACAGCATGCATTTGGGACGAACGACGTCACGGAGCAATGGGTTTGGGGGAAAGACTAAAACTCAATCTACTAAAAGAAGAACACAGCAGATTAGGTAAAATCATACATTTGAATCACAATCTTACACCTTCCTTCTCGGTTTTCCACAAGGGACAGAATTTGGGTTCTGCTAAAACTAGCATGGATCTCACCTGCTGTGGGACAACTGGCAGGAGAGACTGGGCAGGTGGAGGGTCCGTCTCATTCTCTGCCCCTTTGGCCTGGCTCCCAATCTCACAGTCGTTAATACTTTCTGTAGCTATATGTTCCTCCTTTTTCTATGAAGTCTACTCCTACAGCTGGGCAAGAGAATTCCAGGACAGGGTTTCAGGCAAGAGAAATTCTTTCTTATAATTTTTCTGGAATAAGAAGGATTTTGAGAAGTTTAGTGATCTCTAGGTCATATCTAGCAATGAAGACTCCTAGGAATAAAAGGGGGACCAAACCATTCATTCATCCAAAAAATATTTACTGAACACATACCCTTTGCTTGCTGTTCTAGACAGTGGGGATAGAGCAAGGTCTCTTTTCCAAACAGACAACTCTCTGGGCAATGTAGAGGAGTCACTCAAAAACAGGATGGCAGTCTAGGGCTATACAATTTATAGCTAATCCATTACAGTGTCCTGCTAGAGTCTTTTGAAAAATTAACAACAGTAGAGAAAAAGTCAAGATCCTTCACATAATGAACTATAAGCACCAGAAGAAAGTATAGGAAATATATATACATAACGTTTTTTAAAAACTGCATTTGTAAGCCACCACTATTGAAAGTGGATTCAAGCTACTAGATGTATCATAAACTCCTAGAACAGTGCTGGTACTTAGAAAGCCCTTAATAAAAATTAGTTAGATGACATTGTTACACTGAATGGAGTTCCAACTGAGGCAAGAAGGTAGCTATTATCCTGATTTAACTAAGCAGTGAGGTCACCTCTGCTGCCTGTATTCTAAACGCTTCCTTGCAAAGAGGGACATGTTCAGGTATCTGACCTTTCAATCCAATGCTTTTAAAACCAGACCACAATGCTTGTTTGTGAAATGGTATCTTGTGAAACCATGACATCACAAATCGTGCTCAGATTTATTCAGAGATACTGGTGTTCAGAGGCTGGCTACGCATATGGACTGTCATTCCAGAGATGATCTTTGTGTTTGTACCAATTTCATTTTATAAATATCTAATAAGAATCTGTGCTTAAGAATCAACGCTTAACTACATGCATTACTTAGAAATGTCTATGACAAAATGAATCTGAGCTTTCACTGATAAAATAACCAAAGTGTTTCGTTCATCTTTTTCTAAGTCATTATACCCTCTAGTTTATAGACAATTCCTATTTTCTCACTGTGGAGGAGAAAATTAGCATATTCAAGTACCCTTCATTAGCTGTTTCTTGTCTCTTGAAAGGAGCTTTACCTGCATAATGTACCGGAATCTCTATCTTTGGCCCAATGACATAGTGCCCCTCCTCCAAGCTATGGGCAGTGATGGTGGTCCACTGACGGCACGAATGAATCAGAAGGTAGTCATTTTCCCGCAGCCCTTCTATGCATTCTCCTAGAAAATAAATTTTATATAAGAAACTTAGAATTAGCATCTGTTTACTCCATTCTCTGCGATAAAATTTCATTAGTTAAAACTTCACTAATGGAGAAGTTGATAGTTCATCCCAAGATGAGATAAAGTTCACTTTTGAGTTACCAATAAAAAAAGGCATTTCATACCAAGTTGACAACTGTACACAGGGTTCCATAAAAATGTTTCCCACTTATTTGCAAAGAGATTTTCAAATACCTCATTCTATCTTAATGATTATATTTCAATGATAATAAAACAAACATTTATTAAGTGCCAACAGTACATTGGACACTAATTAAATGCTTTGCATATATTATCTCAATGTAATACAGTAACATTATGAGGTAGGTATTGTTCCTTCTTCACAGGTAAGAAAAATTAAGGTTCAGAATGTTAACTGTAGTCTAAGCTCACAGATTTAATAAGCAGAAAAGTGCGGATTCAGGACTATGTCAGAAGGATTCCAAAGCTATGTTCTTTTTTGGCCATGCCTTGCAGCTTGCGGGATCCTAGTTCCCAACCAGGGATGGAACCTGGGTCCTCGGCAGTGAAAGTGCAGAGTCCCAACCACTGGACTGCCCGGGAATTCCCCCAAAGGTTATGCTCTTAATCACTACAACATAACTACCAAAAATAAATAAGAAATTTATCTCTCTGTTGAAACAGTACTTGAGATTAAATGCCTATATCTCCTTTCAAATTTTATATGTTTTAGTATGGTACTGGTACAAAAATGGACACATAGATCAATGGAACAGAATAGAAAGCCCAGAAATAAACCCATGCACTTATGGTCAATTAATCTACAACAAAGGAGGCAAGAATATACAATACAGAAAAGACAGTCTCTACAACAAGTGTCGCTGGGAAAACTGGACAGCTACATGTAAAAGAATAAAATTAGAACATTCTCTAACACCATATACGAAAACAAACTCAAAATGGATTAGAGACCTAAATGTAAGACCGTATACTCTCAAACGCCTAGAGAAAAACATAGGCAGAATACTTTTGACATAAATTGCAGCAATATTTTTTTGGATCCGTTTCCTAGACTAACGGAAATAAAAGCAAAAATAAACAAATGGGACCTAATCAAACTCAAAAGCTTTTACACAGCAAAGGAAGCCTTAAAGAAAACGAAAAGACAACCTACAGAATAGGAAAAAATATTCACAAAAAATGTGACTGACAAGGGATTAATTTCAAAAATATACAAACAGCTCACACAGCTCAACATCAAAAAAACAAACAACCCAATCAAAAAATGGGCGGAAGATCAAAATAGACATTTCTCCAAAGAAGACGTACAGATGGCCAACAGGCACATGGAAAGATGCTCAACATCACTAATTATTAGAGAAATGCAAATCAAAACTACAATGAAGTATCACCTCACACCAATCAGAATGGCCATCATGAAACAGTCTACAAAATAAATGCTGGAGAGGGTGTGGAGAAAAGGGAGCCCTCCTACACCGTTGGTGGGAATGTAAATTGATACAGCCACTATGGAGAACAGTATGGAGCTTACTTTAAAAACTGAAAATAGAGTTACCATATGATCCAGCAATCCCATTCCTGGGCTTGTATCAGGAAATGATGAAAACTCTAATTTGAAAAGATACATGCACACCAATGTTCATTGCAGCACTGTTTACAACAGCCAAGACATAGAAGCAACTTAAATGTCCATTGACAGAGGAATGGATAAAGAAGATGTGGTCCATATATACAATGGAACATTACTGAGCCATAAAAAAGAATGAAATAATGCCATTTGCAGCAACATGGATGGACCTAGAGGTTATCATACTGAGTGAAGTAAGTCAGAGAAAGACAACTATTGTATGATATCACTCACACGTGGAATCTAAAAATATGATACAAATGAACTTATTTCCAAAACAGAAAGAGACTCACAGACATAGAAAACAAACTTATGGTTACCAAAGGGGAAAGGTGAGGGGGAGGGATAAATTAGGAGTCTGCGATCAACAGATACACACTACTATATATAAAATAGAAAAACAGCACAGGGAACAATATTCAACATCTTGTAATAACCTATAACGGAAAAGAATCTGAAAAAGAATATATATGTAACTGAATACATGTAACTGTAACTACATATACATGTAATATATACATATATGTAATTGTAACTACACCTGAAACTAATACAACATTGTAAATCAACTATACTTCAATAAAAAAAAGTTATGTTTTGCCAGTTCTCTCTGGCCTCCTACCAAATTTCCCAATCAATTGAAAATAATGAAGCTTTATAGCATACACATGAAATTATTTTTTTCATTTTAATATTTTCTAAAGTAAGTTTTCAGCTTTTGAGCCAATAACAAACTATTTCAAAAGAGAAATCCATTCCCTGAAACTTAAAAATGTTCCCTTTTTTTTTCTTAGATGCTGAAATAATCCATCCCATCAATCCTGGTTTAGTAATTTTAAATGCTAGAAAAACAAACAAACAAAAAAACAAAAAAAACAACTTGAAAAGACTAATTATACAGGAAACAATATGCTTTCCTTATTTTTGACATTTATTATATCTCAATAATTAAAAGAATTATTATTGATTTCACTGTGTGTTCTGAAATGGTATTTATAGACTTCTCAAAAATTCTTAAAAGTGTCAGAACTTTTTCAATAAATAAAGTAGAGGAGGCTGTAATGATCAACTTGGTTACCACAGCCATAAATTTTGGGAGGACCAGGTTTCATAAAGACACCACCAGGGGATCACTGGTACTCATGAGCCCTTTGCATCCTCTCTTTGTACGTAAAATCTTTAAAAAGAAAAACAAACAGGTCATTATTTCAGGCTAATAGGAAGCTTTATATCAACCTGATTGTTTGACTTAACCATAATAACTTGTAGCAGTTTTTTTTTTGGTTATGATTCACCTTTAACTTGGACAAGTGGCAAAGATTGCTAGATATCCAGTAATACCTCACTCACTCCTTGTCCTCAGTAACAGTCCTCTTATATTAGCTGGGCACATGGTTGCCCAGAATACAGAATACTGTTCCCAGGCCCCATAACAAGTAGGTGTAACACAGTAACTAGGTTATAGCCAATGGGATGTAGTGCAAGTAGTATATGTAACTTCCAAGATATACATATAGATTTAAAATCTTTAATATACCAGAAAGTTAACTGATTGTAGTTTATAATTCAATGCTTTTAGTATATTCACAGAGCTGTGCAATCATCACTAGTGTTGATTTACAGAACATTTCTATCACGCCAAAAGAAACCTCAAACCCATTAACAATTATTCCCTACTCCCCACCCCAGACTTAGGCAACCACTAATCTACTTTCTGTATCTATAAATTTGCCTATTCTGAAAATTTCTTATGAATGGAGGTATAAAATATTTGAGCTTTTCTGTCTGCCTTCTTTCATTTAGCATGTTTTCAAGGTTCATCTATGTTGTAGCATGCATCAGTACTTCATTTTAATGGCCAAATAATATTTGATTATATGGATATACTATGTTTTATTTGTCCAGTCATCAGAGGATGGACAGTTGGACTGTTTACAATCTTGGCAGTTATTGAATACTGCTGACATGAACATCAGTATACAAGTTTTTGTATGGACATATGTTTTCATTTCTCTCAGATATATACCTGGGGTAGAACTGCTGGGTCATATGGTAACTCTATATTTAACTTTCTGAAAACTCCCTGATTTTTTTCCAAATTGGCTACACCATTTTACATTCCCACTAGCAATGAATGAGAGTTCCAGGGACTCCACATACTCCAACACTTGCTATTATCCATCTTTTAAATTATAGGCATTTTAGTGGGTGTGAAGTGTGTCTCACTGTGGTTTTGACTTGTATTTACCTAATGATTAGTGATGTTGAGCATCTTTTCATGTGCTTGTTGGCCATTCGTGTATCTTTTTTGGAGAAATGTTTATTCAACTCCTTTGCCCAATTTTAAATTTGGTTGCTTGTCTTTAATGCCGAGTTGTAAGAGTCTTTTTTTTTTTTTTTTTTTTTTAACATTCTGGATGTAAGTTCCTCATCAGACATACGATTTGAAAATATTTTCTCACATTACATGAACTATACTTTCACTCTGTTGATAGTCTCCTTTGAACCACAAAATTTTTTAATTTTGATGAAGTCAAATTTATTTTTAATTTTGTGCTTTGCGTGTCATATGTGAAAAATTTCTGCATAACCCATGCATCATGAAGATTTAAAATGTTTTATAAAACATTTTATAGTTTTCAGCTCTTATATTTAGGTTTATGATCCATTTTGAATTAACTTTTGTGCATGCTGTAAGTAGGGGTCCAACTTTGTTCTTTTTCATGTGGCTATCCAGTTGTCCAAGCACCAGTTGATAAGACTACTCTTTCTTCATTGAACTGTCTTGCCTCCCTGTCAAAAACCAATTGACCATAAATGTAAGTATTTATTTCTGGTTTCCCAATACTATTCCATTGCCCTATACATCTATCTTTATGCTAGAACTACACTGTCTTAATTACTGTAGCTCTGTAATAAGTTTTGAAATTGGGAAATGTGAGTCTTCCAACTTTGTTCAAGACTGTTGTGGTTTTTCTGGGTCCCTTGCATTTCCATATGAATTTTAGGACCGGCTTACCAGTTCTTGTCTCAAAAGCTAGGATTGTGATAGGGATTGCGTTCAATCTATAGATCAATTTGGGGAGAACTGTCATCTTAATAGTATTAATGTTTCTGATGCATGAACATGGGATGTCTTCCCATTTATTTAAATCTTTATTTCAATGATGTTTTGTAGTTTTTAGTGTGCAAATCTTACACTGTTTTTGTTAAATTTATTCCTACGTATTTTATTCTTTCGACGGTATTGCAAATAGAATTATTTTAAAATTTCATTTTTGGAGTGTTCATTGCTAGTGTAGAGAAACAACTGATTTTTGCATACTGATATTATATCTTGAAATCTTGCTGAACTTGTTAGTTCTAATAGTTTCTTTTGTAGATTCCTTAGGATTTTCTATATACAAGTTCATGTCATCTGTAAATAGATATAGTTATACTTTTTCCTTTCCAACCTGGATGCCATTTTTTCCCCTCTTTTCTTGCCTAATACCTCTGGCTAGAATCTCCAGTACCACACTGAACTTAAGTGGCAACCAAGATGTATCTTTGGAGGGAATGTGTCTTTCTTTTCCCTCTTTATTCTTCCTGATGGATGCGATATGGAGGTGATTATTAGAATTGGAATGGTAGTGACCATCTCAGACCTTGAAGGGAACTTAGGGCTGAAATTGAGTGCATGACATAGCAACTGAAAAACAACAACAACAAAAAAAAAACAGGCCCCTGTCACCTTGGGAAACACCCCAACCTGAACTCTTGGTCTTTGGGTCTCTGTGACTTGCAGCCAAACGCAAGCCTAAAATGATACAGGAGTATTAGAATAAATTAAGAATTGTGGTGCCTGAATTATACAATCAAAATACGTAAACTAGTTTCAAAACAGAAAATGATTTTTGTTTTTCATCTTTAAGAAACTGATTGTATTAAAGATGCCTATCTAAGGAAGTACTGTCTAAGCCTAGCTCCTGGTTGTAAAATCTGAACAACGGCTGGTATCTAATGATTTTTTACTTCAAAACAATCCCCCAGAGTTTGCAGGAAACAGCATTCATCAATATTATGCTTTTGATAATTTCAAGCTTCCTAACTGGTTTGTGGGTACAGAGACTGTATTACTTTTACTAACTCAAGTTTACTTCATAAAGACCAGCACATTACTCAAAAATTGCTAAAAATATTGTCACACATTTAATAGAACTCTTTACTTGTACCTAATTACAGATAAGAGTTAAATGTTAACTTACATTTGGATAGTTAAATTGACGTATATTATGAGCTTTGGCTCTAAATTATCTATGACTCTAAGTCAGGGGTATGGCTCTAAATGCGGTAATATCAAGTATTCCTAATGCAGAGAGAAAAACAGTAAGTGTTCTTATATTAATGGCAAAAAGAAATCTTAAGAAAAACAGTGAAACAGCTTTCCTAGAATTTCCTCGAATTTACCATCAACAGAAGAATTTAATGTCAAGTACCTCAGTGATACCACATGCTGAGTGCCAGAGAAAGGAAAAGTCACTCCACAGCCTGTGGGTGAAGTGTCCATTTGACCATTACTAAGAATCAAGACCCAGTAACTAACCTTCAACTCCTCCCCTTGTATCTCACTTTGGCCATGAACCTGCAGCACAGAAATTCTAGTGTAACCCATGATTAAGAGGTCCCTGTTTTCTGAAAATGAGTAAGAATGTCAAAGAAAGCAACTGAAGCCCCCAGGATATTTTTATTCTTGTAAAATATTCTGATTAAGTGAAGCCAAATATCTGCTGTCATAGCATGCTGACTAATCTAAAAGTGATGTCTAGTTCTTCTATTGACTAAAAGTATCTAAAGTTTAGAAAGATGAAACAAATGCTAAGAACTATTAAATCTGCACCTGTCCTTACTTTGAGTGCACAGACACGAAACGAGGAACCCTGTCACCTCAACCAGATCATCACCTCTTCGGGCCCAACATCATTTCTATTTCTCCTCTCGTTTGCATTCCACAAGACCACCGGGTGTAGAACAGGTATATAATAAGCGCTTTCTGAATGAACAATCTTGGGTAGAAATGGGTGAGCATTCACATTAAATAAGTCTAAGTATAAATTAAGCACTAAGGTCTTATTCAATATTTAAGCCCCTCGAGGAAAGCAGAGTATTTAGAAAGGCTGTTTTTTCAAGTATCTCCTACTGATCTCTTCCCGCCCTAAACAAACATCCACAAATCTACACTAAGATCCCTTCTTTAGATGAATACTCTGTTCAAAGGCCCAAAAACTGCAACCTTGGGTTCTAAGCAAGTGAAAGAGTTTTTACATTTTACGGTTTACTGTGAAATCCCAACCAGAAGAGAAAGAAATAGAGATGAATTTAGACAAAACACTAAATGGTAAGGGAGTCAAAGAACTTCATGGTGAAATCTAAGCAAAAAGGAATGTATAAAACAAAAGAGAAAGATGTTTAAAAAAGAGAGAGATTAAGGATATATCATTACCTCTTTTCAAATGAACCCTGGGACAAAGGACTCCCTTTTCAACAGATTTACCAGGAATAATAGGTTTCTGCTGTAGGAAACAGAAGTATGCCTACTTAAGTCAAATCTGAAATTTTCTGCTCTGAAATACTATACTGTACCTAATATTTAAAAGATAAGAATTCCATGTCAAGTGATTTTTAGAAAAACAGGTGAGCAATTGCAGTATCAGTATTTCTACAAACACTGACAATATACTAAATCTCTTAGTACAGTGCCTGGCACATACCATGGAATCACATTTCTGGCAGGCGAGGAAGGGGGCTCAGATTCACAAGAGGAAAATTACACTTTGCCAATCCATTAAAAGACAGAATATAGACATTCCTCTCTCCATAAGTCTGATACAGCCCGTGTGTTCTCCAGTGTTGGACAGTGAACATAAGATGATGCATTTGGTTGGTGCAACATGTGTTATTTATCACATGGTGCGAGGCAATGTTATACCATAAAATCACGCAGAGACCAAGCATCGAAACATGCAGGCATCATCCCAGCCTCCTCCAGACACCAAGCTCTGAAAAGGGAGGGCAGGCAAAGGCCAAATCACCAGGCACATTCCTAGGATCCCTCCTCCTTGCCCTGCCCCCAGCTCTTTGCTTTCACTAGTTCAAATGAATGTATGATGATTCCACATGTTAGGTGGAAGGCAGTTTGGGATCTCAATAGCCTAAGAGTTGGAGCCAGACTTAGGTTTGAATTGAGATTCTAATATTTATTAACTATATGACTCTGGGCAAATT
The DNA here is from genome assembly GCF_965194805.1 of Balaenoptera borealis. Classification (NCBI taxonomy): domain Eukaryota; kingdom Metazoa; phylum Chordata; class Mammalia; order Artiodactyla; family Balaenopteridae; genus Balaenoptera; species Balaenoptera borealis. The sequence goes on along the minus strand of NC_138875.1, from coordinate 44,043,856 downwards.
ATTTAACATCTTTGAGCCTCAGAATTCTCACATTTAAAATGATGGTGATAATACTGTAAGAAAGTTGGGATGAGCGGATGAGGATAAACATAAAGGATCAGGATAGTATTGTACAGAAAGAAGCCTCATGAAAAATATGACTTTGACTTATTTCCTTCCTCAATTAGTTCCCTTTCTCTTACCAGCTGGACTCAGGTACACAACAGTTTCTTTCTCCAATGAGAAAATGCTCTGATAATTAATGTGCAATGATTTGCACTGTATGCTTCACATCAACTATTAAAATAAAGGGATGATTTTCACCAGGTGTAAATGTCATGTTAAATCCAACAATTTGGGACTTCCCTGGTGGCGTACTGGTTAAGAATCTGCCTGCCAATGCAGGGGACACGGGTTCGATCCCTGGTTCAGGAAGATCCCACATGCCGCAGAGCAACTAAGCCCATGCGCCACAACTACTGAGCCTGTGCTCTAGAGCCACAAGCCACAACTACTGAGCCTGCGTGCCACAACTACTGAAGTCCACTTGCCTAGAGCCCGTGCTCCGCAACAAGAGAAGCCACTGCAATGAGAAGCTCACACACCGCAACAGAGAGTAGCCCCCACTTGCTGCAACTAGAGAAAGCCTGCACGAAGCAACAAAGACCCAACGCAGCCAAAAATAAAATAAATTAAAAATAAATAAATAAATACACTTTTTAAAAAAAGAACATAAATTATAAAAAAAAAAAATCCAACAATTTTATTTCAAGAGGATAAACTGAGCCATGAGTCAAACTTATAGGATTTTCACTGTCATTTTTAGTTTCAAATGTGGTTTAGAGTCCCTTGAGCTTTATTATGTGACAAATAAAATATAAAGTACTGAAGAATCACACTAAAAAAAATGATTTACTGCTATAAAAGTTACATGAGGGCTTCCCTGGTGGCGCAGTGGTTGAGAATCTGCCTGCCAATGCAGGGGACCCGGGTTCAAGCCCTGGTCTGGGAAGATCCCACATGCCGCGGAGCAACTAGGCCCGTGAGCCACAATTACTGAGCCTGCGTGTCTGGAGCCTGTGCTCCGCAACAAGAGAGGCTGCGATAGTGAGAGGCCCGCGCACCGCGATGAAGAGTGGCCCCCGCTTGCCACAACTAGAGAAAGCCCTCGCACAGAAACGAAGATCCAACACAGCCAAAAATAAATAAATAAATAAATAAAAGTTACATGAAAAGATACATTCTTAGTAAAATATTTGAATTATATATGACAGTTTTTAGAATTTTTCTCCCATTAAGTTGATTTCCAAAAATCCTGCATGGCCTTCAAAAGAAAACCAAACAAGATTTTGAAAAAAAGAAACAAAGACTCACACATATGCCATTGTTGAAAATCTAATGATGTTTCCAGTGTCAACACACAAAACCACTGAACTAAAAAAAAAATTTTCTGAACACATAAAAGAGGGGTAACGTGAAAAATACAGATGCCAAGTAACACCTGGATTTCTATTTTTCCAGGTGGGTTGCCCTGAAGGCAGAAGCTAGACAACGCTTTACCTCTACGGCTTCAAAATACATGTAATAAAGAAGTTCAGGGACTTCCCTGGCGGTCCAGTGGTTAAGACTCCGTGCTCCCAATGCTGGGTGTACGGGTTTGATCTCTGGTGGGGGAACTAAGATCCCTCATGCCACACAGCGCAGCCAAAATATTTTAAAAATTTAAAAAATAAAATAAGTAAAACTGAAAAAAAAAAGTTCAACATGAAAGAACACCATATTAAAATAGTAGAAATAAACAGTCAGAAACTTAAAAAAAAATCAGATCACCAAATTTTAAAGACAAGTCTATAAAGATATCGTAGGCCTAAAAGAAGTACATAATGTCTCTGATAAGTGGGGTGCAACTTCCTAAAATAGAATTGGAAAACAAAACAAACCAAAAAAAATCCTTTCTTTCTAAAAATCTAAAAAAATAACCACCCCACCCCCCCCCCCCAGCAAAACCAGGAGTTTACAGATATTGATGGAAAGACATCATCAATTAATTTGGTTAGTTACATCACCTAGCCAACTATTGATATATTGCTTACAGATAAATTATTAGTACAATTTTCTGAGGCAAATGTAACGAAAAAAAATCACTTTGACATTTATTCCTCTGTACACAGGGTTATTTCCTAAATGCGTAATCTGAGACATGGAATATTTGGCTGGCTTGAGCAAAGGCAAAATACAGTTCCAAGAGTTCTCAAGCGTATTATGTACGCATATACTTTTTTAAATTAGAAATTTATTTTAACTGATCAAAATTATGTTGGCAATTATACATAAAGGTCACTATTAGTGAAGTTTACATTACGTTAAATTTAAATAACTTCTGAAAGGGTTTCGCAAACACTGACAAATAAGGGAAAGCGCAGTCTGGCTCAATTAATGAAGGGGCTCCACCCACCAAGATCCATCAGTGAGTCACTATGTGAATGTGACCAAATCACTCAGAATGTTCTAAGCTTGCCGAGCTAGATAGCAGAGAATTGGAATATAGTTAATAATATATAAATATATTTAATTTTTTTCAGACAAGGGCAAAGCTAATTAAAGAAATTTACCTGAATGATGTGGATATAATAAAAATGAATATGGAAAACTTTCTACCCCATCCCATTCTCTCTTCCACCTCTAAGAAATAAAGAAATCACTTTATAAATTATCCAGGGGACCAGTGTCCAGAATGTTATTCCATTAACTTAATAAAGAGAGAGATTATTTTCTTCCATTTCAAAATTTATTTTTTTTCTAGATACAAGAGAAATACTAGGTAGAGGGTCTAAATAAAACCAAGGAGACTGAAATAGAACAATCACACACATATAAAACTGACAGCCTGCGTTCTTTCCCCCCAAGTCAGACAGTCAAAATGAGATACTTTCTGTTTAGCGTGCTTACAGATTGCACTGGTGGGACTCTCTGATATCCATGTCTGATCAACTGCTCTTTGTTGCTGTGTTCTAGAAACATCCACCAGCCCGTCCCACACATTTATTTCTATTCTAGGTCCCACTCCCACCTCTGCTATGGGATAGCCACATACTGCTCTTTAGCTTATTTTCTACATGTGAAATGGAGATAACAGACCCACTCCAATGGATAACATGAGAAACATCTTCGACAGCAGGATATAACATCGCCAAGAACTAAGTCAATAAAGGGAAATGGAACAGAAACTACATCCTGAAATCACTTTCAGCACGATGACACGTTAACAACATGAAGAGGGTGAGTCCTTCCCTATCTCCCTGCAAAGCCTGGAACCTAGATGAAGAATCACAGTAAGATAGAACCAGTAAGACTGGGCTCAGGGTTTTAAAAGAGAAAAGGGGAAAAGAAATAGGATTTTCCTTAACTTAATGCAGTCGTGGCTATTAGGGCAACAGATGGAAAATACACTAAGTTGAGAGATGGTAACACTGCAACTCTGAAGACCAGTAACCAGCATTAAGAGAGAGAAATGCAGCGAGGGACAGTGTATCAGTTTTCTATTGCTGCATAACAAACTACCACAAACTTAGCAGCTTATACATGGGTCAGAAATCTGGCACGGCATGGCTGAGTTCTCTGCTCAGGCTGAAATCAAGATGCTGGCTGGCTGGGTGCTCATCTGAAGCTCAGGGTGCTCTTCTAAACTCATTCTTTTTGTTGGAAGAATTCAGTTACAGTTGTTTTCTTCTTGCTGGAGGACTACTTACTCTGGACTCTTAAAGGCTGCTCTCAAGTCCTTGCCCTGTGGTCCCCTCCTTATCTTAGGTACAAGAACCTGCCTTATGTTGAATCCCTCTCATGCTTTGAGTATCTCTGACCTCTTCTTCTGTAACCAGCCAGAGAAAACTATCTATTTTGAAGGGCTTGCCTGATTAGGTTGGGCCCACTAAGGATAATCTCTCTATCTCAAAGTCAATTGATTAGGGACCTTAATTACATCTGCAAAATTCCCTTTGCCATATAACATAATCTGGTATAACACCAGGGGATGGCCATCAAGGGGGTCACCTTAGAATTCTGCCTCCCACAGAGAGTGATACAGGAAGAAAGCTGGTCATTCCAGCACACAGCAGATATAATTTAAGTCAAGAGTATTATGGGTAAACTTTGTCTCTTCCAAAGAGGCTTTATGGGTAAAAGTAATCACAATCAATTTATACTTTGAGATATTAGGATACGAAACTGCTGTTACCTTGCCCAAGCTGAGTGGAACAGTCAAATAAGAGTGCAGCTCTGCTTACGTTTAACATCTCAAGTAGGCCAAAAGAACACAGTTCACTTAAGATTCTGGAGACAAACAGAATCTAACGATCAGATAAATTTAATTGAGAAATGAATGCAGCTAAAACTTATTAGTCTGTATTTAAAAATAAAGTTTAAAATAATATCCAACAATTTCACTTGGCTTTTTAAAATTAATTGGATATAATAATCAGAACTTTTAAGTAGTTTCAAAATTATTACTCTATATGTGATGCTTAGGTCCCAAGGTTTCTTTGCTACGTTCCTTTGATTGTATGTTTAGACCCTAGAATAGAGAGGGAAAGAACATTTTTTTCTGGAAAGCAAGTGCAGGCCACTGACATGGAGAGAAATGTGCCTACCACTTGACCTCCATTCATCTGTACCTCCTTGAATGCATCCGACTACTGCTGGGCACTGGCTCCAAAGGACTCCTCTGCTTTTTGGATTTCATGATGCTGACCCTGAACTGCCACCCTGGCTGGGATTAAACCACCACCTCACTCATCTGTTCCAAGGACCACCAGGAAACCACACACCTTTTGGGAGGTTTGTAAAGGGTACTTTCCATTTAGATTGTAAAGAATGGAATCCAAAGTTGGATGCAAGAGAGCTACACAGCATTTAACTGCATTGGTTCAATACACAGGAACGTTTTCTGCCTTGGAGCTGTCTTCACTACAGAGAATCCCCAGATTAGTCCCACTTACGCTGGAGTTCCCTCCCCAGTATTTCTACTGCGTGGACCTGCATGGACCTATGTAGAGAAATATTTATAAATATTTCTGGGGAGATACAGCAAGGGCATAAAGTTCTACCCAGAGTCCTTCAGATAAAGGGCGATTATGAATATAGTTTGAGCTATATTCAGCTTTGCCAATTCATTACTTTGCCCTGATATCAGTTGCACTTAGAATTACACACAACTGTCAGGCACAGGCCAATCCTGAGCTCCAGGTCTATATATCCAATTGCCATCTGGATATCACCAGCTGAATGCCCCATGAGAACCTGAAAACTTGATATATCTCAGAATGATGATCTTTCCTCCAAGAGCCCTGGCTCCTCCCATCTCTGTGTGGGGTAGCTCTACCCTCCCAGTCAACCAAGCAGTCACTGCCAATGGTACCTCTTCCCTCATCACCTACATCCAACTCCTCACCAAATCGCATGGGTGCCTATTGATCCAGAGGCAACAGAATGCAGTCATTACGGGTGTGGACTCTAGAAACAGCTTGCTTCAGTTCACATCCCCAAACTGCCACTTGCGGGCTGTGTAACTCTGCAAGTTATTTAATGTCTCTGTACTTCAGTCTTCTCAGCTGGAAAATGTAGATGATGATGATGATAAGAATAATAGTGTCTACTTCACAGGGCTGTTGTAAGGATTACATGATTAGTGAATATAAAGCGTTTACACCAGGCACCTGGTACAAGGTGAGCCCTCAATAAATCTCAGCTAATATTATTGTTGTCATTATTCTAGCTCAGTCTCTCTGGGCTCCATCCCTTTCTACACATCCCCTCTGCTCTCACTTAATGCAGGCTCCCAACAGCTCTCAGCAGGAATATTGTGAGGGTGTTTCCGTCTAGATTGTGGCATCCCTCTAACCTAGCTTCCATTTTGCTGCAATTAGAGTCTTTCAAATGCAAATCTACTTTCATTATTACTTTGCTTAGAAATCTTCAATGGCTGTTCACTGTTAAGAGAAAAAAGTCCAAAATCCATGGAGAACCGCATGGAACCCTTCCTGACCTGGCTACAGAAATCACACTGGGAACGTCTGAGGCATGAGAGGGCCAAAGAAGGGCCCATCGATGGAGACTAGCACAGCCCTGTGTGCTATCTATCTCGGGTGTCCATGGGCTTTTCTCACGCTCATCCTGTTGCCTAGAATGCCCTTCCCCCACAGTTGTTCAAGCTAGAAATTTCAGAGTCTAACACTGCCTTCTCTGTCATCTTTGCGAGACATCAGTTCTTCCTTTCTTCGAATGTCTCCTTAATGCCTAGGATAGTCTCAAGTCCATACAAGACTTTCCCATGCTAGATGCAGCTTACCTTCCCAGCAAGTCATCCTCTAGCATGTGACACAAACAGAACTAGTTGGGGTTCTCTGAAGTAGTTTCCTTAAGGGATCTGCTTCTCCTACATGCTTCCTTCGGCCTAGGATGGTCTACTATCCTTTCTCCATCTGGTAAAACCCCATTCTTGGTGAAGTCCTCACTGGTGCATCCCTTCCATTTTCCATCCCACGGACGGAACTGTTTCCTTCTCTTACTCTCCTGGCACTCTGTACGCATCCTTCCCAGGGTCCTTCTAGCTGTAATGACATTTCACATTTGTGGGCCTGGCTTTCCGTGCTAGGCTGGGAGCTCAAGGTCTTGGCAGCCCAAGTACTTAATACTAAGTCTCAATTTACATTTGGGGAATAAACTCCTGTATAATTGGCGTTCTGCAGTCATTTTTCACTCTTTAAATTCAGAATGAGAGTCTCACCATGTGATAACTATTTCTTACAGAATGGAATCTGGGATTGTGCTACTATATTATCTAAAACTCAAACAAAGCCTATCAATCCCTGGCATAGATTGTTAGGAGAAAGTTAATGTAAAAAGGTGGGCTCATCATATGAGGCAACTTTTTTTTTTTTTTAATTCTGAATGGAGCAGAATTTTAAATTTAATTATTAAATTAATTTAAAAATTATATTTTAATATATAAATTTGGAATCACAGAATTTCAGAGCTAGAGGGAAGCTTGGAGAACCTAAACGCCACCTGCCTTCATTTTATATTTGAAGAAATGGACACAAGGTTCCCAGTCAGTTAGTGGCAACTGAAGACTTCCTGTTTCTTAGTCTTAAACCATGCAATCCCATTAAGCCAGATGAAAAGGAAAACTAAACGGCCTGTTCTATAAATGATTTACCCAGATTTCACACGAGCACATATGCAGTTCACCTAAACTGTATATCTCAGTATAGCTTCAGAGCAAACCCAGCCCGGATGAATATTGTGAAGAACAGAAAAGACAGACAGCTGGTTCTGAAGTCTGAGTGCAAAGTTTGAATCCTGACCCAATACTAGCTGCGTGATCCCAGTTAAGTCACAATAATCTCGGAAGCAGTTTTCTAATTGAAATGCAAAGAACAGCGCCTCTTTCATAAATTGTCGTGAGGATTAAACGAGGACGTTGATGAGTGCATTCTGTGAATCACAAATGCTACACAATTGTCAGGTATTATAAAATAAAATGTAAGGTAAGGTATTAGTTTACACTATATATTTTTTTTTTTTTTAGTGTTAAAGAGTATCCTTTTATTTTTTTTTTAAACATCTTTAATGGAGTATAATTGCTTTACAATGTTGTGTCAGTTTCTGCTGTATAACAAAGTGAATCAGCTATATCTATACATATATCCCCATATCCCCTCCCTCTTGCATCTCCCTCCCACCCTCCCTATACACTGTATTTTTTTTAAGCATTGAAAACTAGTCACTAGTTAATTGTTCTGTTTATCCTTATATCTTTCTCTCTCTTTCTTTTTACTCCAGCACTTGTTCTGCTCATTAGAATTGCACTAGATCCTAAGTAAGGAAAAGAAAAGGAAGGGAGGTATTACTTGAATACACAAAAATTCAGTTTTTCCTTAGGCTCTATTGCAGTGAGAAAATACAAATCTCTCTTTAAAATAAGGTCACGAGTATATCATCAGCCTACAACTGTATAACACAGATTGCTACTTACCCATATATTCAGACAGGCTACAGGCCTCACATAAGCTCAGTATCAGGGAAGCACAGAATCTTCAAGTTGCAAGGGGCACTGGGGGTCATCTAAACCCACTTTTAAAGCATATTTAAGTGAGAAACCTAACTAGAAAAGAAGTCACAAATCACTATACTATTTTATACTTCAACACACAAGTTAATTATTTCATAGGTTATACCTGACTATAGATTATAGATGTGTATTAATAGATGGAACTACATTTGAATGTCCCACAGCAGTACTTTCATATGCTACAATCTATGATAACATTAAACTTGAGATAGGTAGCTTATGACACTGAAATATACATAGAAATATTATTAAAAATTTTGAGTTCTTTCTCCCTTTACTTATGATTATAAACTAAGATACCAGAACGGGACCAAAGTCAAGGTCAAAAGAAACAGGAAATAATCAGGGATGTATCCCAGGCTACAAATCAGTATTGCATGAATTTGGTTAACATAAAGCAGTTTACCAGGGACTGATACATTTCAAACCAACACAGAAAAAAATTGGCATTAACTATACAGAGATATAAAGTATATTTGGAACCAGATAAAAGCCTTTTCTCTCAGCATATATATTCAAACGAATGAATAAAATTTTTAAAATAAAGCTTTAAGCATGGCTTTATCCTGCTGTCAACTTACATGTAAATAGAACTTGTAAACATCAGATGTTTTACCCACTTTCCTTCGTGAAACATCCTTATAACATTCTCTTAATTCAGCATGTTGTCAAATAGTACTTATTAAGCACTATTCTCAGCAAATGAAAGAGAACAGCCCCTTGTTCTGTGTTGTAATTTGGCACAGACAACGTCCTCCCAGGCCAGCCTTCTGAAGGGTATATCAGGGCTGTTCTAAAGAAAGATCACAACAGTAAGTCCCAAAAAAGGCACTTAAAATTCTGTACCAGTCCCAATTAAGTGTCTGTGTGATTGAGTAAAATGTCAACCAAATCATCCCCCGGCTCCTCCCTTCCACTATTTTCACCCCAGAGGGCTGGCATACATCAGTTAGTTACCACTCACTTACACAGTCCACGACAAATGTGCTTAGAATTTTCTATACATTTCGCTTTTAAACTCTATTAACTCAGCAGCTCTCACTTAAAAAAAAAAAAAAAAAAGAAGCTTTTCCATATTTAGTGATAGGAAACACAGTTATTTAACCAATTGGCTAAATTGTCATCGTGGTACAAAATCTTATTTGGAGACTTTTCCCATTAACAACCGTGAAGATCTCCCTAGGAAAAGAGTTTCTATTTCTAAATGTCATTTAATACTGTTTGAGGTAAACAGTGATTCCAAGTATATATAAGAAACATTGTGGAGGGGACACCTGCCTCACGAGTCTACTCATTATTCAGGTCTAAGAGTCTCTTTTAGTAGCTACAAGAATGCATTCTGTGCTCTGTACCACCTTGTAATTTGGAGCAGATAAAGAAGAGAAACAGGCATGAAAAAGTCAAGACATTCAAGATGGTACAAGATTTTGAAGTGCCACCTCTGTGGCCAAGATTTAAATCCATAGGCGTTCAGTGAAGGCGTGTAGCCAACCTCAAAAGAATACAGCCAAACGGTCAAGGACCAAGGCTGTCTAGTCCAGTCAAAGATATGTGGACCAGCTAATCTGACTACAGATTTCATGCCTTGCTCTCTCTGCAAGGAGTATTTCTTTTTATCTAACCCGCGTCTCTCTGGCACCATTCCCCTTTCTTCAGTTCTTAGTGAGAAAGGAAACAACTGCTCAGTATCCTTCTCATGACAACCCTTCACATATGCGAAGACTTATTAAGTGGCCTCTTGAACTTCTCTTCAAACGAAAGATTCACAACTCCTTCACCCTTTCCTCATGGGCCTTATTTTTTTAATAGTCCTTTGGTTCCTGCTATCGCTCTTCTCTGGATCTTGTCCAGTTTTCTTTCTTTAGTTCTAGAGCCCAAAAGAAAATAAAATGTTCTGCTAATGGCCTGGCCAACAGCGGGCAAAGCAGGATTGTTTTACTGTTCTTAAAAATTATATTTTTTTACTTATATTAAAAGTGCATCTCAGGATGTAAGGTAAAATACACACGTGACAGCAATTCTTGCTTCAATTTATAGTTCACTTTATTGTATACAGGTTTGTTCTTTCCATTTCTGTTTTCTACTTCGTGGGAGTTTCAGTCTTCCAATGTGTTACTACTTTATTCTACAGAAATTCCTCTTTTTAATTCTACTTAGAGCTTTCACAAAGTAATCGACTCAATCAATTTAACATTCCCTGAATAGCTAATGAGTTTGCCGATTATTTTATCAGTTCACTCCTATGTCTATATTTCCCTCATTGCCCCAACTTCCCACGATAGCTTCCAGGAGCTCCAAGTTTAGGAGAGCCACGTACCACTGCAAAGCAACAAAACAGATATCAATTTAACTAGATAGGAGCTTTGCACTAGTGAAGTTGCATTTTACAAGAAACACACGTCATCTACTAAAAATTAATAGTAACTACCATTTAGTTAGCAGTGATGAATTTCCAGGAACAGTGTTAAGTATTGTTTTTAAAAGTCAATAGCTCTAAAAACTCTTTTCTCCAAATTTATGGATGAGAAAAACAACAGCTCCAAGAGGTGAAATAATTAGCCCAAGATCACTCTGTTAATAAATGACAGAGCTGGAGAGAGAACCGATAGTGCTTGACCATGGTGATATCTAAGGTAGTTGTGGTCTGGTTGTAACACCAATACCATAAGAGGCACGAACAGCAAAGCTGGCAGAAGCAACATGCTTACCACCCACTACCACACATGCAAACTTCTACTCCAAAGGACTGTATCACTCTATTCTGCCATGTCACAAAAATTAAAGTCAGGCATATGGAGAAAAGTGATACTTTGTGTTGAAATTAAGGCATCTAACCTTAGAGAGAAAAACTGGCATTAAACTCACTGAGACAGCTAAAATGACTCACAAATATTTCCTATTTTCCTTCCAACCATAAAAAAAGTGACCTTTCAAAAATGCCACATCATTTACTAATATATTAAAGCTATATTTTCTAAATCTGAAAGTTAAATTTCTTAGGTCTCAAAAAAGTGGTAACATACAACAGGATGGAGAAAAAAAGGGGTCCAGGGCAATTTAAGAAAAATTGCATGAGAGATATGACTATACGTGGAGGAAAAGTACATTATAGAGAGTTCTAAAAATGGTGGTGGATTATGTAAGTGGAAAGGCATTATATTTTTTAAAAAAATATATAATTAGCAATGCAGTGATCTTTGAGATACAGAGCAGCCACCTGGAGGAAAACTGTTAGAACCGTATGACAGCATGTGAAGGGAAATGCTTGAAAAGCTTATTATATTTGCAAGTTTGATAAACTGTGTAACCTTCCTAAAGGCCACACACCATTAGAGGTTTTAATTATAATAGGCAGGTAAGTTTAAACGTGGTATTGTAGTAGATCACTTTGGAGGGTTCCGTCTAGTAACCCTTCACCAATAAATGTCACTCTTTCCCCACAGAGAAGGAACCCCAGATAGAACATTTGGACTACATGCCCGACTGCCCGGACACAGCTGATTGGCTCAAGCGAGGACACATGAACCCAAGATGAGCCAATGAGACCATTTTCCATCTTTTCAGTTCCTTGTTTCATCCTTTGCTGCATTTTGCCCTTGGATTTCATGATACTCCAGTATTCTTTCCTGATTAAGCAGCTTGAGTTTGTTTTTATCATTTGCAAAGCCCTAGCAAAAGTTTACATTTTCAAAAGCATTTATGGAATGAATTTTATGTTTCTCTGGGTACTGCCCCTTTCCCTGAAAAGATAACTCTCTAAAAATGAAGACTGTGGCGATCACTTACTTCCCTTTACTACTGGGGGATAAAAAGGACAAGGTCAATGTTGGAGATCTCGAATCTATTGCCCATATTACGGCTTATTATCTCCATCAAAGAATAAAGGGAAATGCCCCAGTTCAAATTTGTATGCACTGTTAGGGTTTTTGTATCTCAGTAACAAGCTAATTCAAACTATACATCATTCTACACTAGCTATTAGAAATCCACTCCTCTTAAATCTTCCCACTGATATTCTTCCCCGCCCCCCCCCCCCCACTGATATTCTAAATCATTTTAGTGACGTTAAAACCAATGATCTGCCACTTAGGATTATTTCTCTCGTAAGAATCAAATATATGTAGTTCATAAGACAACGTCAGCACTCTGGATAATGATGTCCACCTCCCAGAATCACTGTCCTCAGCACTCAATCACCAAGCCTGAACCTTTCATAACAAGACAAAGCCCTTCTGCAAAGGAAGCCATGGTCACCTCAGAAGGCGAGGCTGCATGCTATTCTGAATTCGGGTGCTGCCGTGAGTCTCACAACACAGTACTGTCAAATTCTAAAAGCGATTTCAAGCTGAGAGAAGCCAGAGAGCACTTCAGTTCGCCGGCTGGGTTTCCGGCCTGGGTTCTTGACAACATTTTAATCTGTGTGGATAAAGAACACTTTACTTTTTAATGAAAAGCACTGATCCAACTAGAGGTGAACTTTAATTCTAAACAGAGAGCCTTTCTAGCTCACCCCTTCCTGGTGCAGGGGAGGAATGACATTCTTTAATCTTTATTGCTATTGACCTAGAGTATACAAGTAAAAAAGCAAAAAAACAGCTAAATACTTGGCCACTTTCTGTACTACAAAGATTGTGAAGACATTCAAAAAACGACCAGAAATCATGGTTTGTCATAGACAATCCACTAACAAGAAATCCAGTAACATGTTACTATATCTAGTCCTGATACAGTAACAATTTGGTTTCCAACAGCATGTTACAGCATTATAACTTCATTTGAATTCTGAAACACAACGGATGTCACTGGAATTTTTAAGAAGACTTGCCTGGGACTTCCATGGTGGTCCAGTGGTTAAGATTCTGCACTCCCAATGCAGGGGGCCCAGGTTTGATCCCTGGTCAGGGAACTAGATCCCGCATGCCGCAACTAAAGATCCTGCATGTGCAACTAAGACCTGGGACAGCCAAATAAATAAATAAATATGTTTTAAAAAAAAAAGAAGCCTTATCCTTTTCTGTTAGCAAACGCATTACAGGATAACTGTCATGGCATAATCACCAATCAAGTCCTAGAACACTGTAAATCAGTCTGTACTGTAGCAGTGCCACGAGAATGGACAATAGCATTGCTGAGTGAAATCAAAGTGAGAGGAGGCTGGTGACTGGAAGAAACAACTGACACTGAAGCACAACTCTGCATGCGTTCAGACCCAGAAAACAGACCAAAGGCAGTCACGTTAGGGTGCGCTGGTGTCTCAGAGTATCTTAAAAATGTGAAACCCAACCTTTAAAACATTCTTACCAAATGAATCTGACTATATTACAAATGAATGGCACACATAAATACACTGAAGGGGATGGAAGGAGCTGACCCTACTAGCTTTGAAAACCATGTTTTTAACTTGCTATTGTCATGTTAAAGAATAAAAGACCTGTACACAAATACTGTACACTATTGCTAAATTTGTCTATGGGCAGAGAGGAGCTCGGCAGGTCCCTAAAACTCTCAGGAGAGGAACCCTCTCTGACCAGAGAAGTGGTGGTCCCAAGAGGATGGGCAAATCACTGTTGCTTTTTTATTTCCCTGGCCTCTTGCAGCAACCCCCTGGACACAAATGCAATTGCAGGTAGTGCAGGGTAGAGGAAAAACTAGAGCTTGGACTTCTTGGCTAGAGGACTGGGAAGCGGGCCCCAAGGAGCCAGAAAATGCCAGCAGGATCACAAAGAGAAGGAAGCTCAGCAGAGAAATTTTGCAAAGTTGTACAGCACTCCTGGGCTCACCTCCGAGCTGCGCATGGTTCTGACTTTCAACAGCCTACCAAACGCCTAGAGCACTGACTGCAGCATACACCAATGCCCAGACCCAGCCTGGCTACAGGGTGGGGCACAAGGAAGTCAGATCCAATTAGCACCGCAAAGCTGGTGAAAACTGAACTGTCAGTGGAACCACAGCCTGAAAAGGCAGGTGGAAACTTGTAACCTGAACCTAACCTGTTGAATGTCTGCTAACGCAAAGCAGAACCCAAATCAATTTTCTGCTTAAAATTTAAACAAGACCTCAAGACCCTGAATTCCATAAAAGGACATTCAACATGTCCCGCTTAAAAACCAAAATTATGTGGCATACAAATGACCAGGAAAACATTAACTTGGAAGGGAAAAGACAGACACCAATCCAAATACTGAAATTATGAGACAAAGACTTTAAAGCACCTGTTAAAACTATGGTTTAAGAAGTAACAATGAACACTCATGAAACAGATAAAAAGTCTCTCCCTAAAACCAGAAAATATAAAGGAGCAAATGGAAACATTAGAACTGAAAAATATAGTAACTAAAATATTAACTGATGGATTCTATAATAGAATGCAGATAATAGAGGAAAATGTCAGTAAATCTGTAGATAAATCAATAGAAATTATCCAACAGAAAGAAAAAAACCAAAAAGCAAAAAACAAAAAAAACCTGAACAGGTCCTCAGGATCCCATGAGAATATACCAAAAAGTCTAATATTCATGTCATCAGAGTCCCAGAAGGAGAAGAGAAAGAACATGTGCTGAAAAAAATGTTTGAAAAAATAATGACTGAAAGCTTTGAAACCTGGTAGATATAAACTTACAGATTCAGAAGTCTCAGCATACACCACACTGAATAAGCTCAAAGAATTCCAGGCCCTGACACATACTATCAAACTGCTGAACACTGAAGACAAAGATAAAAATCCTGAAAGCAGAAGATTATAGGGACCCACGGCCTAGGAAAACAATGAAATGACTGCTGACTTTTTGTCAGAAATCATGGAGGCCAGAAAGAAGTAGAACATTTTCCAAGTCCTGAAAGAAAAGAATTGTCATCCAGTGAAAATACCCTTAACAAATGAATGTGAAATAAAGGCACTCTCAGATGAAGAAAAACTAAGAGAAAATTTGTTTGCCAGATTTCCTCTTAGGAAAAAAAAAAAAAATGCTAAAGACAGTTCTTCAAACAGAGAAATGGTACCAGAAAGAAACATCAGGAATAAAGAAAAGCAACAGAAATGGTAAATATCTGGGAAAAGAGAATATGCTATTCTTCTCCTCTTAATTTCTATAAAATTTGTATGGTGGTTAAAAGCAAAAATTAAAACAATGTCTTTTGGGATTTTCAATGTACGTGGGATGCTAATAAAGCAGCAATTAGAAGGATACTTATAACATGAAATGCTTGTACTATAAAAGTAGAAAGGTCTGAAATCAACAATCTAAGCTCCAACCTTAAGAAACTAGAAAAAGCAGAGAGAGATAAACCCAAAGCAATCAGAAGGAACAGAGCAGAAATCAAAGAAATGTGAAGAAGAAGAAGGAAATGAAAGCAGAAATCAATGAAATTAAAAACAGAAAAATAGAGAAAAAAATCAATCAAAGCTAAAGCTTAACTCTTTGAAAAAAATCAGTAAAATCGATAAATCTCTAGCCAGGCTGACAAAGAACAAAAGAGACAGAAAAATTATCAATGTCAGAAAAAATTATCAACATCTGACTATCAATAAGACCCAGCAGGCATGGAAAGGAAAACAAAGTAAGCACATAAGAACAACTCTACACACATAAATTCAACAATTTAGATGAAATAGAATAATTTCTTGAAAACCCAAACTATCAAAACTCACTGAAGGAAAAAATATATAACCTGATCAGTCTTCTGTTAAGGAATGAAATTTGTACTTAGAAAACCTTCTCAAAAAAGAAATCCCAAAGCCCAGATCATTGGCAAATTCTACCAAACATTTAAAGAAAAAATAACACCAATTCTACACTGCTTCTAGAAAATAAAAGAAAAGGGAATACTTCCAAACTCACCCCTGGGGTCAGAATCACCATGATAGCAGAACCAGACAAAGACAGCACAAGAAAAGAAAATGACACCAATATCCCTCATAAGCCTCAACAAAATATTAACATTAATAGTAACATACCACTTTCAACTGGAGTTTACCCTGAGAATTCATGGCGAGATTAATGTTTCAAGCCAATTAATTCACCAAATTAACAGGCTAAAAACACAACCCACACATGATCATTTCAATTGATATAGAAAAAGCATTTCACAAAATACAACACCCACTTATGATAAAAACTTTCAGCAAGTAGGAAGAGAACAGAAACTTTCTAATCTGATAAGGACATTACAAAAAAAAAAAAAATCCAAAGCTAACATCACACATCATGGTGAAAGAATGAAAGTTTTCCCCCTAAGATCGAGAACAAGGTAAGGATATCCACTCGTCTGTTTCCAATATAATACCATTTACAATATTTGTTAAAAAAAAAAAAAAAGAAGAAAGAAAGAAATACTTACGTATAAATCTAACCAAACATGTACAGGTATGTTTCTATACAGGGAAAACTACAAAACCTTTGAAAGAAATCAAAAGAAGATGTAAATAAATGGAGAGACGTAGCATGTTCATGGATTTGAAGACTCATTATAGTTAGGAATATCAATTCTCCCCGAAATGATTTATAGATTTAACACAATTACAATCAAAATCCTGGCAGGAGTTTTACTGGTAAATATAGACAAGCTGATTCTAATACTCATAGGGAAAGGCAAAGGAACTAGAACAGTCAATACAATTTGAGTAAGAGAAAGAAAATTAGAGGACGCACACTGGCTGATTTTAAGACTCACTATAATCAAGACTGTGTGGTATGGGCAAATGGATAGACACAAAGATCAATGGAACAGAATAGAGAATCCAAAAATTTATCCACACGGATACCATCAGTTGATTTTTGATACTGAAAGCCAGCTTCGCACTGCTGGAAAAAGAAGTTACAAATAAGCAAAAGAGAAAAGTTAAAATGAACCTTGTGCTAGATATGAATCAGAGATTATACAGTATGAACCCCCTCAGTTCATACACAGGTAGATGGATATGAAAATACATAGAGATACGTGTGTGTAGACATTTGTTAGTTTACATACATATATTTCCTAACTTTGTCTGCAGAGAGGCCTAGAAGCAGTGACACTCCAGTAGCAATAAACATACCTTTATTAAAAGGAATCAGGGCTCCTTGGAGAAGTGAGGGCTGAGGTAGGGAAAATAGAAAATAAGCCTGGAACATCTTGTGGGGTCAGAAAGTAAGAAAGTGCTTTTAAAAAAAAAGATGAAGGCACACAGAAGAACACAGAAACCGCTATGAGAACTCCTTAGAGCCAAAGCTGGAACAATTTTATCAACGATAAAATAAATATCCATGAGTCCATGCTGATATAAATGAATGATAATAAAAAAATAAATATGAGAAGATAAATCTTCCTTACAGAAGAATTCCAATTCATAAATGTAGATGGGATGAATGAACAAGAAAATCACCATTAGAATACCACTGTAACATTGCTGCAGGCAAGATCCACCGATGAATGCTAAAATGAGTGGGCAAAAGTTAAGCAGAAACATATATATATATATTTATATATATATATATATATATATATATATATATATATATATATATATATATATGCATGGTCTCAAAGTGTTTCCCCCAAATATTAGTTAATTACAAAGGGATCAACAGTAACTTTACACTGGAGAACCTGGCAGAGACCACCTCATCCAAGTGATTAATGTTAGGCCTGTAAAAAGCTATGTGGCCATCACGTGTTCAGAAGAGAACATCACCTCTGCAGTATCCTTGGCGGTAACAAATTACCTCAATCTAATCAAGAGAAGACATCAGACAAACTCAAATTGAGTCACAATAAATGACCAACACTTTTTAAAAGTGTCAAGATCATGAGAGACAAGGAGAGACATCAAGGAACTGTGACAAATCAGAGAAGCCTAAGGAGGTGGAAAACTGAATGTAATGTGGGATCCTGGATTAAATCTTGGATAAAAAAGGACAACAGCCAAAAAACTGGTGAAATCCAAATACAGTCTGTTGTTTTAATTAATAGTATTGAACCAATATTAACTTTGATAACTGTTACTACAGTTATTAGGGGAAGATGGGTTAAGGGTATACGGGAATTCACTGTACTATTTTTGTAACTCCTGTAAGTCTAAAATTATTTCAAAATACCAAGTTAAAAAACAAAGCAAAAGTTTTCTAACATTATTAAATTGGTTGTCTGAAACCTAGGTCGTTTTTGTCTGTAGAAACATTATACATGGTGGATAGGTTTGCAGAATATCCCACAAAGTCTATTTAACCAATAATGAGATTCTTTTCATAACAGGAGAAATCAATGTAGTTATAATGGCAGTAATTAAACAAAAATAATGACATAAAATAAAAATCTGGTTGTCTAAAAATGTTACATGAGGAAAAGCAGTCTATTTCAAAAGGAGAAAGATGCTGCTATAGATGTAAAATTTCACGAAATTACTTTAGAGATATTATGCCTAATTTCACAATGGAACCTGGAAAAGGGTGAAGGACAGGGGGAGGAGTACTCGAGTTTGAATTCCTAGAGTGTGCCAGGCATGGTTTTAGGTGCTTTCATGCATGATCTTCGTTAATCTTTCTTATTACCTTGTGAGGGAGGTATTGCTAGCCCTGTTTTACAAGTGAAAACATGTCAGTGAGGTCTCACAGCTAGTTAAGGCAGTAGAACTGAGTTTCAATCTCAGGTCTGATTAATTTCAATGTCTCTTTCTCTGTATTTACTGCCTCTAACAAAAACTGAGTCATTCTCCTTAGATAAAGGGCGAGAAGAACAGTGAAAGGCACCAAAGGGAATGAGTATGATAAGAGAATAAAGAAGGCAGAACTAATTAAGTCATCAAATGATAAAGGAAAATACTGGTGGAAGAGGTTTTAGATCAGTGGTCTCCACACGAGAACCTCAGGGCTGGAGGGATGGGAAGGGATGTAAGAGCTGCAGCACAGAACCAGCCCCTATCGGAGCTGTTCTCTGGAGTGCCTCTGAAGGTCAAGGAAGTTACAAAGAACAACACAGAACATAGAGCCACTGCAGCTTCACACTCTTGCAATCACTGTAGCGCTGCTCTACTGCTCATTTAGATGAATGTGTGTAAAACTTTTCAATGATTTAAATGTAGAGATTCACAAGTAAGAAAAATAACTATTACAATAAGAAGAGGACATGTGTTTATCTAGATCTTTCTAACCTAAAAGAAACACTACAAACTAACAGCTGGAACATAAACTCTTGAGTAAAAACTAGGCCTTTTTTTGTAGCCAATTATCAATGTCCCTTCTTATCCAACCTGATGAAGCCACTTAAGTCAGATGTCATTTCTGTAACTTCAAGCAGCTTCATTATTAGGACTGTTTACATGCATCACCCTGTTCATTCCAAGAGTTTCTCTTGAATTTTATTTCTAAATTAAAGCAAAGCAGGATAATAGTTTAAGAAAAACACATTATTCTGATTAGATATTTTCTGATTTAAAACTGAAAAAAACCTCAAGTGCGAGAGGTTTATTTATTCTGAATATGTAACTGTGAGGTACTGAGAGGGAAGAGATTTTGAAGACAGAGAAACAGATTCAAATCCTAGCTCCCTCACCTACTGTGTAAAAGTTACCACGGAATTAACCGAGAAATGCCAGGTCTAGCTCCCAACCCTGCCTCTGCACACAGGGAGCCCTTAATATATGGGTTAAGAGAAAGTAACATGTGGCTGTTCATGTCACACACAGATTTTAAACCATTATAATGATACAGAATCATTAAAATGGCAATAGTGACAGCTAGGCAACAAACAAATTCAACCAACCAAAGTAACGTGCTATGGTTGAAACAGCACCAGACAGAGCTGGGAGACGTGAACTTTAGTTATATTTCGACCATTACTCAGCCAGCAACCTGGAGACAAGTCACCTCCAGCCCCTGCCTCCTCCTGCAGCCTCTTCCATCACAGGAAGGGGTCGGGGTAGGACTGTCTTGGGGCTTCCTTCTAGCTCCCGGGTTCTGCTACCCGGTACCGGGGACGTGAGAAAGGGCTGAATGAGAAAATGTGTAAAGGGATTAAAAACTGCCTGCCATTAGTTCTATATCGAAAGGACGGAGGTGAAAGCAACTCCAGCCTGCAAGCATTCGACTGTGATCCCGAGCTCTCTGGTGTCTAAAATGCCACAACCAGAGATGCTGGTAGAAACTCACTTTCTAGAGTATTCAGAGGTAAAGAAGAAAGTGAGCACCGGGGATGATGAATGTCAAGGATGACGATTACACGTTGAAACAGGGTACCAAGCTGAATGGCCCCGAGTCAAGGCCACTCTACCTCCAGATACAGACAGGTGGAAACTAGGGGGCTTTCAAACACCAGAAAATGGGATGAAGAATGATGCTTTAGTCGCTGTATCTACTTCCTTCTTAAAAATCCGATACAGATAATTCAAACAGATGCTTTAAAGAATGTTTCAGGTCTAACTTACTTGGAAATTTCTGTGCTCTTCCTGTGCTCTTCACATCATTAAATCAGGCAAACCAAGCTTACCTTTATGCAATGTTTATGACCCTCATATTTCATCTAACAACAACTGGACTGGTCTCTTTACAATGGTAAACTAATAGCCAATAGCTCAGAATAGCCAAAACCCAACACTCTTAAAAAGCCTAGAATAAAACAATTTATTGAACTACTGTTCCCACCAAAAATATGAGGAACTAAACATGTACAGTGCTCCCCTTCCCCGTTTCTATATTCTTTTTTTTTTTTTTTTTGGATCCTTTATAAATTTACCGTACCTTTATTGGGTTTTTTTGAATTTTTGAATTTTATTTTATTTATTTTTTATACAGCAGGTTCTTATTAGTCATCCATTTTATCCACATCAGTGTACACATGTCAACCCCAATCTCCCAATTCATCACACCACCACCAGCACACCTCCGCCGCTCTATCCCCTTGGTGTCCATACGTTCGTTCTCTACATCTGTGCCTCTAATTCTGCCCTGCAAATCTATCTTTTTGACTTGGAAAGGAATGAACTTCAGCTGCCACTTCTACTCTCAGCAAAAAATAAGGAAGGGAGAAGGCCTACAACACACAACTACATAAGAGACAAAAATAAACACGCTTTATCTGGCAGAGAAAGTCTGTTTGCTCTGGTCTAAGCCTCAGCTCACATGCAAGCTAGCAGCCTTGGGATGGCCACCAGCCCTGCGAATTTATGGCTCCAATCTGTGAACTTCCTTCCACAAGGTCCTACTAAGCCCTCACACTTTCCTCACCTTGGCCGGGTGCCTCGCTCCCATGATGACAGCTAGCACTCCTCCACACGGCCCCTCAGCCCTAGAGGCAGCTGAACCCCTTATCAAACTGACCCTTCCCCTCAGGGAGCTGTGAATCTCACAAACTGTGCTGAGAAAGGGGGGATCAGAAACAGAAGACAGACCCCCATTCTTTCCTGCCCCTGGAACAAATGAGTGTCAAGAACAAAAGCTTGTCAAATCCTCATCCTGTTAAATGACACTGAAACACGAAAACCAGGAACTGACTTTGGCTGATTTATAAGTTTACAATGGAACTTAACTTTTACTTTTTATCTTTGGGCAATTACCTAACTGCTGAATCTCAGTTTTCTTATCTGTAAGATGAAAACTGTAACAATACTACCTTCCAAGGTTGCTTTGAAGATATGTATGTCTGCCAAAAAAGATTTTAAAGGAATTATCATTGAAATAAGCGTTAAATCTTCTCAAGGTGAATAATTTGGGGGCCTGATGTCCCCCACACAAGAGCTTCCAGGTTGGAGGATGGAAAGAGAAGCAGCACCTCGTCTCTGACTTCTGCCCCGGCCCCAAGGAGTAAGAGTGGCTCATTGCAGTAAGGACTCTTGGTGGGGAGTATATATTGTTGGAAAAGGTCCCCATCTGATCCCTAGCCCCATCCACACCCCTGCTTTAGACAAAGGTGGGATATTGTGACCGAGTTTTACTGACTTTATTGAGCTGGCACTACTATTTGAAAGACTAAGGGGTGAAGCTACAACATTGCAGAGGGTTCTTACAATAGCTCTCTGGAGTAAATACCAGCCTCCCTATTTGAGAAAGAACAAAACTGAGGTGTGAAGACTTGACAGGCACTGGAAGGCAGGCTGCAGAATTCCAAGGCCCATTTTCTTCACCCTGTGCTGGTAAGTTTGGTTATTTAACGTGAGGAGTTGTAAAGAAGCGAAGTTGAGTTCTTGCCCCAAAAGAACATGGAGGAAGAAGGCAGAATTCTGTGAGAATAAGAGCCTTGGTTCTGCCCCAGGCTGACATCAGATAAGCATGGAATTGGCCCGCCCATCAAGAATCCAAAACGGAAATTTGTAAAGGAGAAACTCCGAGATTGCTTAGGTAAATTTACTTCTGATAAGGTGATGCTTCAGATGGCTTCTCCGGTCCTAAAAAACCTCTCCAACTGAAGAGGGCTCAACAGATTTACAACCTGTGGGCTGGGCCTTATTCTGGGTCATTTCTGGACCAAAAAGATATTGAAGAAGCAGTTAAAATGCTTTGGTTGCAAAGCCACAGAATGACCAAGCCATCTTTAATAATGA
The DNA here is from genome assembly GCF_965194805.1 of Balaenoptera borealis. Lineage (NCBI taxonomy): Eukaryota > Metazoa > Chordata > Mammalia > Artiodactyla > Balaenopteridae > Balaenoptera > Balaenoptera borealis. The sequence continues at coordinate 44,021,240 of NC_138875.1, read as the reverse complement.
TAATTTTTTTAAAAACTTTAAAAGGTGGGGTTATTTTTGGTAAGACGATTCCTGGTCAGTGGTTGAGATAGTTGAGCAAGGGCCATGCTGGGTGGAGCATCTTAGCACCCATTCTCTCTCTCTCTCTCTCTCTCTCTCTCTCTCTCTCTCTCTCACACACACACACACACACACACACACACACACGTGCACATACGACCTTTATTTACACTCAGGGAAAATACTATAAACAACGAAGTAAACAACGAAGGTGCGAGCCCAGCCCCCAGCCCTACCCAGGGGATTCCAGCGCTAGGTTCCTGCAGGAGGGCCGGAGGCGCCTGGCCAGCATGGGCCCCCTCCCGCAGCTTCTGCACATCTGCTCCCTTCCCCTCTCTCGCTGGCTGGCCTCTGCTTACACCTTGCTCCATACTTCCTGATGATACCAGTCATTTATTTGTTTATTCACTAATTTATTTAACATAAATAGCACTTACCGGTAGAGAAGACAATGTTTTAAAGGCACTATAGAAATTAATTCATTAAAGCAAAAGGATCTGAGGTGGAAACTATCTTTTTTTTGATGAAGAAAATGGGGCACAGAGAAGTAACTTGCTTAAGCTCACACAGCTTCCACATGACTACAACTGGCTTCTGGCACTTCTCCACATCATGATGTTTTAGCTTCAGATCCCAGGACTGTTTCTATTTGCTATTAAACTGTCCAGAGTGAATTAACCAACCAGCCACGTGTAATACTGAAAATAGCACACTGCCTGTATTCTTGTTATCATTACTCATAATTAGCACAAGCACATTCCAGAGATAAAAAGATGAGCCCCAGTAACGGTGATGAAGTTAAGAAGTCTGGGCTTTTGATTCTGTTTCTTCCTCTAATATCACAGTACTATATTTTGATTCTATGACGCATCTCCAAACTTGGGCTGCATCTTAACAATCACTGCTGGCTAGGTGGTGGTTCTGCTGCATCCTCATTTCCTGTGCATACCCATTAGAACTTGTAGTTTGGAAGAAGATCCTGGAGACAACGGTAGAGCATTCCTAAGAAATGCTGTCTCAGCAATGCTCTTGATTGCACAGAGGACCATATTGTGTAGGAAAAGCATGGACATCTACAGCTGAGTGGCAAGATAAAGCAGAAGAGTTCAACTTGGATTGTAAAGAAGACTGAGAAATACCTAAATTTGTTTCACATATATTTTCTTGTTTCTATGGCCCAAGAATGGAAAATCTATGTCTAAGTAAGTCTCAAAGAGCTTATTTCACAAGTATAAAATAAAACTGTAGGTGATAAAAAGCACTGGTACAGTTTATTTGGCATCTGTTTTCTTTCTTAACTATATATAAAGTAATAGTGCCTTTTACAATTGATAATTTTGTAAGATTCAATGAAATACAGAACTAGTAATCATAACTAGCAGTAGCTGTATCAAAGACTTAAGAGACATTAGGACCCCAGTTCCTACAGTATCTTTGAAAGAGACAAGGATCCTCTGAGGAAGCCTAGAGGTGCAGAAGCAAGATCTCAGATAGTATGCATTTAAATATACAGAAAGCAGTATTTACTGTAACTAAGACTATTTTAAAATTTTTTTCCCGAAATTCGCAAAAGAGTTTGGGCTCTGGTAGCCCAACTCCATGGACAGCCATGATTCACCATTCTCCTCTGTAAAATGGGGATAACAGTGTTTAACTCCACACTGCTGCTGTGAGGATTAAATAATCCAGCTAAAGAAAAGCACACCACTTGGTACAGAGTAAACACTCAATAAATGTTAGGCTGCTACTAATAGTCACCAGTCAAGAAAACACAGCTTCGAAAAAAAATGGAAGAAGCAGATGAGGAAAGCTGCTACCTTGACCCGGACTTCTGTGGTCGTGTTCTCTATTTAGTGACTGCTCACCCAGACACAAGCAACTGTTTCAATAGACAGAGGCCTTCCTTTATATCCAGAGATGAAAGCAGCCCCCACTGCAGCTTTATTTCTCCGTTTCTGTAATCAGACCCAAATCTGAAAGGGTTCCTTCTTCGGACACAAGCCAACCCACATGGCAAATCTCTCCATACACAGCCCACCCTCCCAACCCCGTACAGAAAGAAAAGTGCTCTGAGAGTCATCTGGAGAGACAATGTACCAATATTTTTGCTTGCATTCCAAAATATAGCAAACTTCCTGTCCCTGCTGCCGCCTACCGAGTTCCTTGGAAAGGTCACTGTCACAGCGCTGGGGGCAGTTCACAAACTAGCCCCAGAAGGCAATCCCGTGAGGCTGAACCCCGCTTCTATCCATTTTCATGGCACGTGCAAACTGTAATTTCTTTTTGCAGAAGAAACCCCTCTGAAGTGGCTAGAAGCAGCCTTGCCAACTACTAAACTAAATTACTGAACTGCTACATGAAAACCATTATTGATCTATCTTTTAAAAATAAAAATCAGTATTGAAAATCTGTTGTTCTATTTAATACTGCTAAGTAAACTATTTTATGGCTTTATATAATGCCCGTTACCCTTTATATCACAACAACAGTATTTAACAGGTAATACTCAATTTTTATATTCATCACCATAAAGTATGAAGTTAAGCTATTTAGAACAAAATGATTTTCTTAACAACCTGAAAAGCTAAGTATACCAAAATAATAACTAAAGTATAGAAACCAATTTATGTGAATTCAGTACAAAAATTCCATTGCAGCTTTTCATTCAACGTGTGATATTTGAAGGTAGCTGAAGCTCTTTGAAATAAAAAGGACATTTTAAGAGACACTGACACTCTTAAATTTAAAACATGCTATTGACAAAACGAGCGGTATCACTGCCTGCTGAACTAGGCATATTAAAGCACTAAAAAACATTCTGTTTTAATGAAAAATAAAAGTAATAAATGACGTTATAAGAAAACTTTGTAGCATATTATTTGAAGAGTAGAATAGACTGTGAAGTTTCCAAACTCAACTTTGATTTAGATGTAAATTTTCAGCATTTACAGCATATGGGATGTGGCAGTTTCCAAATCACCTGCATGTCTTAAGCTTTTGCCCTCTACTCAGTAGCTTTGTTCATTGTGCAGATAAGAGGCTGATGGAAAGAGAGATGCTTTCATTGAAAGATCCCAAACAAATGTTCTCAGAAAATGAAGATATTGTTCTAGAACAGAGACCAACTGTTCAGGTTAACAGAGCAAGAGTCTTCAGTACTACGCTGACTTGTATTTGCTACTGTAAAAGAGAACATGTGTATTCTTCAGCTCACAATAGCAGTAGGTTAAAAAAAGTCGAAATTAATCACTGTATGCCAGTAAGTAGATTCCCTCAAATGACCAAACATAAGACACAGAAGAGTGAAAAAAAGAATTTTTCTCAAAACTTTTCATGTAATTTCATGTGGGTTGAAACACCAGAAATACTTCAAAGATAAAATAGCTGGGAAGCACAGAAAAGCCATCATTTGAAAGCAATCTATACAAAAACCAACGAAAAATGGATCAACTCAATAGACCCGAATGTAAGAGCTAAAACTATAAAACTTTTAGAAGAACACAATAGGAATAAATATTTGTGCCCTTGGATTAAGCAATGGTTTCTTATATGTAACACCAAAAGCACATGACAATAAAAAACAGATAAACTGGAAATCATCAAAATTTAAAACATTTATGCCTCCAAAAACACCATCAAGAAAGTGAAAAGATAGCCCACAGAATGGGAGAAAATATTTGCAAAACACGTATCTGATAAAGGGCATGTATCCAGAATACATAAGGAACTCTTGTAATTCAACAACAATTTCCCAATTTAAAAATGGGAAAGAATTGAATAGTCATCTCCCCAAAGAAGATACACAAGTGGCCAACAAGCGCATGAAAAGATGCTCAACATCATTAGTCACTAGGGAAATGCAAATCAAAACCACAATGCGACACCGCTTCACATTCTAGAATGGCTATAATAAAAAAGACAGACAATAAAGATGTGCAGAAATTAGAACCTTCATACATTGTTAGTGGGAAGGTAAAATGGTGCAGACATTTTGGAAAAGAGTCTGGCAGTTCCTCCACTGACTAAACATATAGTTACCATATGACCCAGCAATTCTACTTGTAGGCATATATCCAAGAGAAATGAAAATATATGTCCACACAAAAGACTGTATTTGAACGTTCATATCAGCAGGATTCATATGAGCCAAAAGTAGAAACAACCCAAACAGCCACCAACGGATGAATGGATACATAAAATGTGATAAATCCATGCAACGGACTATTAGTTAACCATAAAAAGGAATGAGGTGTAGATACATACAACATGGATGAAGCTTGAAAACGTGATGCTATGTGAAAGAAGCCAGTCACAAAGGGCCACATACTATATGATTCCATTTATACAAAATGTCTAGGACAGACAAATCCATACAGACAGAAAGACTGGTAGTTCCTGGCAGCTAGGGAGAGGGCGGGGTGAGAAGTGAGTGCTACTGGGACCGAGGTTTCCCTGGGTAGCAATAAAATAGTGGTGGTAGTTATACCACTCCTTGAATATACCAAAGACCACTGAATTGTACACTTTAAAAGAGTGAATTTTATGATCTGTGAATTATTCATCAATAAAGCTGTTAGTAAGTGCTTTTAAAAAATCACCTACTCTGTGCAAATAGCATGGAGCTCAGAGGTAGGGGGTCTCAAGTCCTGCTCTGCTTATGTCCGCAGGCTTGTTAAATGTCGGTTTCTCTGTGAGCCTTAGTTTCTAACGGTGTTAACTGCTTGGCCTGGGCTAAGACAGAAGGCCCTGTCTGGCTTCAAAGAGGTAAGCCTACAATCAAGCCAGATCTCAAAACACAGCAACAATCCCAGAGCATATTTAGGAGTCACCAGAAATTTCACATTCTATCCTGGTTAAGGTATAGTCATCCCATGAGGGATTAACTGTAAAGAGAGTTAATACTTCTAAAAACAAAAAGGAAACAGTAAAAGCAGCTGAACCAAGCTGCCCCTGGAAATTTTAACCACCCAACAGTGCCAGATCCCACCCCAGTTCTTTCCAACCAGCCCTTACGAATTAACCTCACACTGGCAAGGGAAAACTCTGTCTCTTTTCCTAGATGGACTGGTTCAGAAAATTCTATATTGAATGTGTATGTGCTTACATCACAAACATTTAAAAGGGTAAAACTTTCAAAGATTAATAGAAGGCCACATCGGGTAAGAAGTGTTTGAGAGGTAAAGGAAAACAGAGCAGCCCTCTTCAGCTGGCTACTCCCTATCTGTCCTTCAAGATTTAGCACAGGAAATAATTCCTCCTGGAAGCGTATTCTGCCTCCCTTCCCCACTCATCAATCTGGACCCAACGCCTGTATGTGACCCCAGAACACCTGTGCCCGTGGATGGGAGCAAGCAACTGCCTGGGCAACATCTCCACCTGGATGTGCCATCAGCAAGTCAAGCTCCGCACCTCCAGGCCCTGACCTCATCATCTAGTCTCTCCACTACCCATCCCAAGCCTGCCGTTTAGTCCCCATTTTGGAGAAGGACATCACCACCTATATAGACTAATGGGATGCAAGTGGAAAAACCTACACTCAGTAGTAAGAAGGGTGAATTACAGAATTTTTAAAACAGATATATAGCTTTCATTCAGGATCACACACACAAAAAGGCCAAAGAACTATTATAGATCTTTCTAAGCATCTTTTAGGAACAGAAGAGAATTTACTACCTATGATCTATGTGTAAGACAGTTCATCAGAAATGTTTAACAGCTGTCTGCTCCTCAAATGGAGGCATATATTTCCCCCAGAGCACCATCCACACTGAAGGAAGGAAGGAAGGAAGGAAAGGAAAGGAATAGTATAAACAGTCTTGTCAAAATTACTGCATATGCTATAACTTAGAATTCATGAATAATTTCTTGCTTTTGAATATAAACCAGAAATCTTCCGATGAAAGATGACTAAGTCAAGCTCAATGGCTGAAGCTAAAGACTCCTAGTTTAAACTGCCAAAGTTCTATGGAGAAATATGTGTAGTTTGCTTTGTAAGATTCCAATGCACAATCATCTTACTATTGCATAACAAATTATTTCCACCTTCTAAAAATAGTTTAAAATCCCTACAGTAAACCCCAAATATTAAATTAGCATATTTAATAATCCCAGAATCAAATCATATGGTCTTAAACTAGATTCATTTTTCTAGCAAAAAATATAAGGTCATAGTAGCACGATAGAAATTACTCTCACAAATTATCATTTCAGTTGCAAAACCGTGTTATCCCAGGAAATGTAGTGTTGAGGTAAAATGCACACTGCTCATCAAAAGAATTGCTCTAAATTTTAAATCATGCTCTGCCACAAGGGTACCACAGCCTTCAAATTAATTCAAATAGCAGACAGGGACACTGAAACAATGATACACAGAGCTGTGCAGCAGAAATTTCTAATGATACAAATACAGTAGTAATTATTCCTTTCAAAATACAGAGAGTGTTGATTCCTGATGCACCGTTAATGGTCACCAAAATATTCTCTCCATTTCTCAGACAGCAGTTTCACTAACATATGTATGTATGTATACGACATCTACCTATTTATCTGTCGCAAATTCCCCATAATATGTATGTATGTATGAGATGTATATGAATAAAACTATTCATCATTATTCTAGAATTCAAGGTTATCTACTGTGACAAAAATTTTATTTTTTTGTAAACCAAAAGAATCATGCTGTTCATTTTCACGTTATTTCATAGAATCACCACATATCACAAGACTAGAGGGGAGGTATTACCTCCACTTCACCTATAAATAGGATGTCCATGTAATCGACTGTCCAAACCAGGGCACTTCACAGAGTTAGAGAGGGCACTATTAATAATTACTCTGGGACAAGAGACACAAACTGGGACTATCCTGGGCAAGCCGGGATCTTCCACATAGGAAACAAATTCAGAAAAGTTCTTTAATTTCTCAAATTCACACACAGAGTCAAGAGGGAATTGGGGTTGAAATCCATGTCTGACTGGAGACCAAAAGAATAACAATTTCCAAAAAGAACAAAAACCAAAACACAAAAATCAGCAGGAAGTCAACGAATGCAGTAGCAGTGCTTCTCTATTTGATATACTGCTATAATCGTGAGCTTATCAACATGACTTGTATGAGGCTTCCTTCGTTGACTATTATTGCTTCCACCAACACCTTCTCAAATCCCCTAGCAATTCCTATCATTACGCCAGGTAAGTAATGCGGAAGTTAAATTTTCAAGACTCTGGGAAGATGAAACTCTATGAAGTGTAGAATGAAAACAGAAAAATCTAGCCCTGGTGAGTGTTACCAAGCACAATCTCACAACAGTAACTTCGCAGCAGTATCTTATTAAGAGATGTTTACTGTATACATCATCCCAGTAGGCTCAACTGCCACAAGCCATCAATGGCCCTGATTGTACTGAATATATAGAGAGCACTAAGTACATGCAACTTTGCTGCTTTTAAAACTATATATGCTGCCCCTGTTACAAGCAGGCACAAACAGCAGTCACAACTGTTTCACACGGATTAACAGCATCCGTCACCATCTCATTTACATTCAGTAGGAAGCTATGAGTGGGTTTCTGATAATTCATTTACATTTACTACACAAATTGTTCCTCCATGTTTTAGGCCAAAGAATCTCTGAATATGTATTACCAAATTTAAGACAATTTTTTTTCTGGCTGGATGTATAGCTCTAATAAGAAATAAGTTAACTTAGCTGTTTATCATTCAACTAAATTCTCAATTTTCAAATTTTACTTTTGTATATTTAAAAGCTTATTAAACAAAACCAAATAAATTTCTAAGTCATAGTCCTACCAGTATTATGATATACACTCCTTCTCTCAATATTATAAAAAAAATTCTTTGCCTTCACAGAAAGGCAAACTTTTAAAAAGAGGAAGTATACACATTAATGTAACTTTTTCATTTCTTCTCATATCAGTGTAGTGGTGAAGTCTAGAAAACTATATTTGTTTTACAGGAAAGTAATAAATGATTAATAACAACTTCTCTGGATTGGTATAGATTCAGTTCTCTTTCTTAAATCATCCAAATCTACTGGAATAGTTGTAAAATTTGATATAATGCTAGTACTAAAAGACAAAGTACTCAAATTTAAATTTCTTGAGGTCAGGGGCCTTGTATCAATACTAGTTTGTTCTTTCCATTTGCTTTATCCATCAAAGACATGTTTCTACAACTGCTATTTTTATTTCTGCAGACAGTTTTTAATGACATTAATGAAAAGAGGTACTACGGATAATCCAAGAGACACACAATTGAATTTAGAAGTTATGTTGTTGAAATTCATTATGTGTGATTACTGAGGTGGTTTTGCTTTCCTGGTTCTATGTTATGTAGTGTGACACTAAATAATTTAGTTTGTGTTGACCAAGTATACTCTGAGAGGGCACCGGAGAACCCAGCCTAGCATGAAAATTAAGCCATTTCACAAAGAGATAAGGATACAAATAATCAAGAACTACTCTACTGTATTTCTGAAGGGGGTTATCTGGAGACCTCTCTGGCCTTGTTTTCAAAGAGATAGCTACCATTGATTAAACCACTGTTAACTGTGAGTGTACATAAGCCTGGTCCGTCCACATCAGTTCGTTTTCCAGAATCTATAGACATTTTTACTTTCATCTATGTAAATAAACAACACCAATCTCAAAGAAAACTGGGTAAGAACAGATAGCTTAGGACAAGGGTTGTCGAGCACCAGAGAGTAAAAATTTTAGGTATGGTAGGCTTACACAATCTCTGACGCAACTACTCAACTCTGCTATTCAAGTGCAGGAGCAGCCAGAGACAGTATGTGAATGAACAGCGTGGCTGGTAAAACTCCGTTTACTAAACAGGCAGCGGGCCAGACCTGGCCACAGTTGGTGCTCTCTGGTGGGGGGAACTCAAGTAAAGCGAAATCAGATTTGTGTGAATGGCACAGAGTTCCACTTCTGAGAAACCTTCTTCACCACTTCCCACCCCAGGGCCCTGCCACCCCCTCCGTCACGGAGAAAATCCCAACGTGCAGCATGCTACCTAGTCAACTGATGATTGTAAGATAAAATAATAAACTTCCAGGATGGGGTGTTGCTTTTCCCCTCCTAATGCCATCAGTGACTGTGCCCCAGTACAGTGGCCATATACTGTGCAGTGACAGGACACGCTAATTCACGGTTCTGAGTCCTTGGCTTCAGGCAACAGGTGGGCAGATAACAAACACTGTGAAATTATGTGAAAAACTGTGTTTGTGCACATGTCGATTTGCAGCTTTCATCAGATCCCCAAGAAGTTAGGCAAGAACGACCGCTAAAGTTGTTCTAATCAATACACAATGTGAAAATACTGCTCAGTAGAGATATGTATTAGTGGGGAGGGGATTATCTGTTGGTGTCGGAGCCTAAGTGTGACCACAGGCCCTGACTGCATCTCTTATGTTCTTTCTTGTCACCTTTGATGGCACCAACCTGTTTCTGCTTGGTTTCCAAAGTGCTTGTTGTGTCACACTGTAACCATAAAATACACTACTCCTCAGTCAAGGGAAGGGATTTGACTACAAGTGTGGGCTTTCTGACAGATGGACATCAGGAGCAGAGCCTCTCTCGAAAGGCTGGAGTTTCATCAAGTCTCGCCCCAAGGTAAGTGAAGGCTTTGACTATACATGTGGGTTTACATATAGAAATACACACACACACACACACACACACACACACACGTATGCATAAACCATGGAAGGCAATGAAGGAAAAATGAAGACAGTTCTTACTTGGTTTTTACATGTCAACTTCTACCCTGAGTCTTTCTTGTTGGGGAGGACGGGGCAGGAAGACAACAAACATTTAAAACAGAAAACCTCCCTCAGCTGGTAATTCCCAGTGTCCAGTTTAGTTCCCATCTTCTACTAACAGTTCTCTGGGGCCCTGGTGGCTCTCTTTACTTCAATTAGTGCACCCAGGCCTACTCTTGGTACCCTGCCTACGAGTGGTTCAATTTTTAATAAAGATGATCAACAGAAGATCCTCTTATTCTGTAATGTGCAATATGAGTGGGGAAAAAAAACTCCTCGCTGGTCGGAAAACTGAGAGAGGCAGGCGACAGGAAGGAAGGCAGGGTTCCAGAACCGGCTGGCAGCTTGCTGCCCGTCTTTCGAGCTGTGTGACCTTGAGCATATTATTCCCTTTCTCTCAGCCTCTTGTTCCTGGTAGGTAGCCTTACGTCAAAGAGCTATTATGAGAATTAAATGAGACAATGTATATAAAGTATTATACCATAACCAGCACCGTAATTACCCTCAATAAATGTTAATTATAATCATCATCCAGGAGTAAACACCAATGGCTTTGCTTGATTGAGGAATAAGGAAGAGTTGCTTTTAATAGTTTTATGTGTCTGTGACAAGAAGGTAAAAGGTATAGCTTCCTTCTTTATTTTGCAACCATTCATGATACAGTGCTAACAAAAAGTGGAAGCCTGACAAATACTCGTTCACCTCAGCTGTGAAGACCAGAATTTTTACCATCACTGCTACTGTAATTCTGCAGTTTCCTTCAAAGAAATAATGGTGACATGCATTAAACCAGGTGTGCTTTTTCACTTTCCTGTTAAGTGCATAGTCTTGAAGGGAGGAGGGTTTATTTGTGGTAATCACATATGTCTACACGAAAAGATTAAAAAGTGAGTAACTTAGGTGTAGACTTCGATGGAGGTCAGGCAGGCAGAAGCACAAGAACCTTTTAAGAGAATGGAGAAGAGAAACATCATGTCTCCTTATGTATGCACACCGGCCAACGGGGAAAAGTGCTATTAACTACTCCCTTTGCCAGTAATCAGAGCTATAAAAAGAGTATCATCAGAGCAAGGTTAAGCCCATATCCTTCTGTCTGAGGCACAACCAGTTAGAAAATTTTATAAGGTATTCTAATTTTCTGAGTACTCAGCAATCTTAATATCAATCAACTTATAACTGATCTTTAGTTCGAACTACAGTAGCTATCCTTGGCAATACTTTTTCCTCCCTGCTGGGTCAGAAAATTGGCCGAAATCCTACTGCAAAATCTAAAGGCACCTTTTAAATTACTAAATGCAAGTCAGTGATTTTGGAGTATGAAAAAGCTAAACTCCGTTTTTGTTTTTTGTTTTTTTTTTAAAGTATTTGTTTATTTATTTATTTATGGCTGTGTTGGGTCTTCGTTTCTGTGCGAGGGCTTTCTCTAGTTGTGGCAAGCGGGGGCCACTCTTCATCGCGGCACGCGGGCCTCTCACTATCGCGGCCTCTCTTGTTGCAGGAGCACAGGCTCCAGACGCGCAGGCTCAGTAACTGTGGCTCACGGGCCCAGCTGCTCCGCGGCACGTGGGATCTTCCCAGACCAGGGCTCGAACCCGTGTCCCCTGCATTGGCAGGCAGACTCTCAACCACTGCGCCACCAGGGAAGCCCTAAACTCCGTTTAAGTGATGAATTCAACACCTATGTCAACAGTTACTTAAAATTATTTAAAAGTTAAAATAAACTGCTAAAAAAAATACGCTTTGGGGTTGCAATATTTGGAACCACAAGCTTATTAACCTTGATCTTTTACCATCATGAGCACAGGTTCTATTCCCTCCTCATCAGTGTTACTCACTCCTGTGGCCTGTTTTATGACCACAACTTTGAAATCTTCCAACACTATTTCTCTAGCCCTGAACTCTCTCAAGATGCAAGCCAAGATTTGTAATTTTTTTGTAATTTTTTCTGAAGGGAATTTCCCTTAAATAAATACCTCAAGCTCAACATACCCACCAATTAGCACAACAGTCACTGGAGTCGTATTCCCAGCCCATGGAAAGAGTGCACATCTCCACGCTCCTGAGGTGTGGCCATGGGATTTGCCACCAACAATGAAATGTAAGAGGGACATGAGGGGCATCGCTTCTGGGTAGAATCTTTAAGGGGCCAGTGCGTGAGAGGCCGTATTCTGTCTCCTACCTCAACAGGTGTGGAAGCATAAACACGGGCTTCTAGGCCCGGGTCCTGCAGGGAGGATGAGGATGTAGAGGAGAGCCCTTGGCCACCTTGTGATAAACACGTAGCACAAGGAAGAAATAAACCTCCGCTATTTTCAAAGACTGACATTTTGGAGTGGTTACTGCAGCCTCACCGGGTCTACCCTGACTAACGCACTCACCTGCAATCTGCTCCTTCATCTGTGTTCTTACCTCTGACAAGGACATCGGCCCCCCAGGAGCCTCAGGACTCCTGAGTGCTTCTCTCCTCCCCATATCCCATCTATCCAATCATCAGTCCTGGAAATCTCACCTTGAAAATATTTCCAGGGTATCACCCCCTCCTCTCCACTCCCACTTTAGGTTTGGCTGCAGGCCATCTTTCTCCCTGATTATAACTCCATAGGTTCCAAATATTGTCATTCTATAATTCCAAATTTTTCCTGCTCTAAATGACACCAGAACGATCCTTCTAAAACCTAAATAATTGGGCCCTTCCCATATGGAAAGCCGTCCAACATTTCCCCTCGGTTCGTATTAACAAACATCGGAGGAGCACTTCTGTGACCAGGGCCCGTGCTAGGGAGCGCAAGAACGAAGATGAGCCCTTCGTCTACACGCTCATCTGCAACTGTGCTGCGGTGACACAGCTGGCTGTAGAAAGTATTGCTCAACACTAGGACTGGATGAAATATGAAATTTGTGAGATAATTTATTCTTAAAGTAAAAACTGGAGTGGACTCAAGTTTCTCTATAAAAACTTGACTCACAAACTCTAGTAGGTTTTCTTGAGACAGAATGGGATGGAGTTTATCATCAGCTGGGCAAGGAAGTACATGTGGCCCAAGATTCTATATACTGAGCCTCTCCAGAGACTGCTCCTGACATTAGTAGCTCACGTGTTATGAGAAAAAACTCCTTGTTGGTCTGAGAATTGGCAGAGGTAGGCTAAACATCTCACTCTACTTCGTTATTTACTGTTTCATTCTGAAGGGCATCAAATTTGGGGACCTGAGTGGATTCTGCTGCGGTGGTGTCTATTATAACACCATGTGTTATTGGTGTCCTAGAAGGCGGGGGAAAGGCTAAGAGCCAGCAGCTAAGCCACAGGATAAAGGTCCGACCTCAACATGTGACAGCTCTTCAAGATCTGCTCCCCACTGCCTTTTGGGCCTCATCTCCTCCTACCACCCCCTTCCACGCCTCTGTTCAGGATGTTCCTAACCTCTGTCAGGAAGAGCATTCTCTCTCTTCTAAACCCACCGGAACCCTACTCACTCGTCAGTGACTAGCTCAGCAGTCAATTAATGTTTTCTGTGAAACCTGCCTCCAGAGCTCCTGGCAATATTAACTGACCTCTGGGATGAAGCATTTCCACGCTTATTACACGATAATAGTTAATTCTAAGAATCTACCTGCCCAGTGGGCCTCTGAACTCCCTGAGCATCAGGACTGCACGTACTCACCTTCACGTTCCTGGCACTTGGTACTGTGCTTGTAAGACAGCGGGCGTGTGATCCACAGCTGCTCAGCAAACACACTGTGAAAACCACATTCCATAATCCCACTTATCCATCAGCCTACTGAGGGATGTTAGGGTAAACTCTATCACTGGGAAACTCCAGAAAAGGAGATGACACATTTATAACTTCTGATGTTAAAAAAATTATCTGACACTTTATTTAACTATAGGCCAGCAAAATTTGTGTGTGTGTTTACATATGTATGTGTGCTTATGTGCATGTGTGTGTATATATGTAGTTTCCTCTGGCTGCCATAATAAATTTCCACAAATTGAGTGCCTTAAAACAACAGAAATTTATTCTCACAGCTCTGGAGGCCAAAAGTCCAAAATCAAGCTGTCGGCAAGCCTGCGCTTCCTCAGGAGGCTCTAGGGGAGATTCTGTTCGCTGCCTCTTGCAGCTTCTGGCGGCTTCAGGAACACCCCGGCTTGTGGCTCTATCACTCTAATCTCTCCCTCCTCTTCCATCTGTCTCAAACCCCCCTCTGCCTTTCTCTTCGAATGACAGGTGTCAGTGAACTTAGAGCACACTCGTGTAATCCAGGAAGATTTCATCTCAAAACTGTTAATTACATCTGCAAAACCCCCTTTTCCAAATAAGGTAACAAACCAGTTACCACTTCTTTCCATGCCCAGAACTTGCTAAAAGGTCAGAAGGTGAAGAACAGAGTATGTACACCTGTGTGTGTCCGGGGGTGGAGCTTGCAAATACTTTAGGGATAAGCTTGAGTGTCCAGAGAGCTCTGTGGCAGAGTCACTCACGACAGGATTTCTGATCCATCTGGTGGACATCCGGTGGTCCTACTAGACCCTGTGAAATGTACAATGGAAAGAGAAGACAGGATCCTGGCTCTCAGATGGCTCAGAAAGACACCTAAAAAGAGAAGTGATGACACTTTTAAACACACCCAACTTCAACTTCATAAAGTTTGGAGGACTTTATGGAATGCACGATTGAGACTTTGTTGTCGTTCTGCACAAAGGTCTTACAGTAGAAAAAGTCTCAAAGAATGATCTCTGTATGAGTTCTCTTCTCACACTTATTTCTCCTTTTTTTAAGCAGAAAGTCTGGGACATTGAGATATCAGGTCCACATTTCCCTACGTTTTTCCTAAAAAGATTTAATTTTGCTCCTTGCATGTGAAATTAAGAGGAATCAGGAAGACAATGCCAACCACGATTTGCAGGGAGGTAAGGAAAACATTAAGAGAAATTTACTTTAAGCCTTAAAAAATAAACAGATGTGGGTCATAATGGGATTTTTAAGCAATAAACACAGATATACATTAAGAATAGTATGTGAAGTGTGCTCCTTGTCCAAAAAATAATGGGGTAAATATACTTTCAATTGATGAAATAGTTAAAAAGATGAGCACAACTTGCAAATGCTTCTGAAATTTTGCAAGGCACATACTCTCTCTTTTACACACACACACACACACACACACACACACACCAGCTTAGTACAATATCATTTTAAAACAAATTCTTCCCTGGAGACAACTTATTGCCAAAGCATCTGGACTATGCTTCCAGAAGGCATTTAACAAGTTACTATCATTTCCCAGACTCAACAGGGTAGCACTGGCTTTAAAATGAATTAAAATTTTCTTTAGAAAAAAGATCTCAGGCCTCCCACAGCTATTGGAAAAGAAGAGTAAATCAAGGTTAGGGACAGCTCTAGCCACAACTTCTTTTTAATAAAAAGAATTAAAAAAAGAATTTTTAAAAAAATCTGTTTTCAGATTTCATTAAGCTACATGTTTTTACATCACAGCCCAAGGCAATCCCTAAAAGACAGGTGTGGATGAAGTGTGTTTTTTCTACTGTTAAAAAACAAAAATTTGACAACGATATTCAATTTAGTAAGCATACTTTTGAATAAATGGGCTGGCACAACAGTCTGAAAGAAAATAAAAATCTTACGTCATATGCAAATTTAATTCCAGATGGACTAAAGACTTAAATTTAAAAAAATTGTTTTTAAATCTTCCTAAAATATCTAAGAAAATGCATATACAATCTAGGAGTCACTTTCTCAGCCAAAAGTGAAAACACAGGAAAAAGACACTTGCCTAAGAGGAAACAAGATGGCGGAGTAGAAGGACGTGCTCTCACTCCCTCTTGTGAGAACACCAGAATCACAACGAGCTGCTGGACAATCATCAACAGGAAGACACTGGAACTCACCAAAAAAGATACCCCACATCCAAAGACAAAGGAGAAGCAACAATGAGATGGTAGGAGGGGCGCAATCACAGTGAAATCAAATCCCATAACTGCTGGGTGGGTGACTCACAGACTGGAGAACACTTATACCACAGAAGTCCACCCACCAGAGAGAAGGTTCTGAGCCCCATGTCAGGCTTCCCAACCTGGGGGTCTGGCAATGGGAGGAAGAATTCCTAGAGAATCAGACTTTAAAGCCTAGTGTGAAATGATTGCAGGACTTCGACAGGACTGGGGGAAACAGAGACTCCACTCTTGGAGAGCACACACAAAGCAGTGTGCGCATCGGGACCCAGGGGAAGGAGCAGTGACCCCAGGGGAGACTGAACGAGACCTACCCACTAGTGTTGGAGGGTCTCCTGCAGAGGCAGGGGGTGGCTCTGTTTCACCATGGGGACAAGGACACTGGCAGCAGAAGTTCTGGGAAGTACTCCTTGGCCCTCCAAAGTATGTCATCAGCCCCATCAAAGAGCCCAGGTAGGCTCCACTGTTGGGTTGCCTCAGGCCAAACAACCAACAGGGAGGGAACCCAGACCCACCCATCAATGGTCAAGTGGATTAAAGTTTTACTGAGCTCTGCCCACCAGAGCAACAGGCAGCTCTACCCACCACCAGTCCCTCCCATCAAGCCTCTCAGATAGCATCAACCACCAGAGGGCAGACAGCAGAAGCAAGAAGAACTACAATCCTGCAGCCTGCGGAACAAAAACCACATTCACAGAAAGGCAGACAAGATGAAAAGTCAGAGGGCTATATACCAGATGAATGAACAAGATAAAACCCCAGAAAAATAACTAAATGAAGTGGAGATAGGCAACCTTCCAGAAAAAGAATTCAGAATAATGATAGTGAAGATGATCCAGGACCTCGGAAAAAGAATGGAGGCAAAGATCGAGAAGATGCAAGAAATGTTTAACAAAGACCTAGAAGAATTAAAGAACAAACAAACAGAGATGAACAATACAATAAATGAAATGAAAACTACACTAGAAGGAATCAATAGCATAATAACTGAGACAGAGGAACGGATGACTGACCTGGAAGACAGAATGGTGGAATTCACTGCTGCGGAACAGAATAAAGAAAAAAGAATGAAAAGAAATGAAGACAGCCTAAGAGACCTCTGGGACAACATTAAACACAACAACATTCGCATTATAGGGGTCCCAGAAGGAGAAGAGAGAGAGAAAGGACCCAAGAAAATATTTGAAGAGATTATAGTCGAAAACTTCCCCAACATGGGAAAGGAAATAGCCACCCAAGTCCAGGAAGCGCAGAGAGTCCCATACAGGATAAACCTAAGGAGAAACACGCCGAGACACACAGTAATCAAATTGCCAAAAATTAAAAACAAAGAAAAATTATTGAAAGCAGCAAGGGAAAAATGACAAATAACATATAAGGGAACTCCCATAAGGTTAACAGCTGATTTCTCAGCAGAAACTCTGCAAGCCAGAAGGGAGTGGCATGATATACTTAAAGTGATGACAGGGAAGAACCTACAACCAAGATTACTCTACCCGGCAAGGATCTCATTCAGATTTGATGGAGAAATCAAAAGCTTTACAGACAAGCAAAAGCTAAGAGAATTCAGCACCACCAAACCAGCTCTACAACAAATGCTAAAGGAACTTCTCTAAGTGGGAAACACAAGAGAAGAAAAGGACCTACAAAAATAGACCCATAACAATTAAGAAAATGGTAATAGGAACATACATATTGATAATTACCTTAAACGTGAATGGATTAAATGCTCCAACCAAAAGACACAGGCTGGCTGAATGCATACAAAAACAAGACCCATATATATGCTGTCTACAAGAGATCCACTTCAGACCTAGGGACACATACAGACTGAAAGTGAGGGGATGGAAAAAGATATTCCATGCAAATGGAAATCAAAACAAAGCTGGAGTAGCTATACTCATATCAGATAAAATACACTTTAAAATAAAGAAGGTTACAAGAGACAAGGAAGGACACTACATAATGATCAAGGGATCAATCCAGGAAGAAGATATAACAATTATAAATATATACGCACCCAACATAGGAGCACCTCAATATATAAGGCAAGTGCTAACAGCTATAAAAGAGGAAATCGACAGTAACACAATAATAGTGGGGGACTTTAACACCTCACTTACACCAATGGACAGATCATCCAAAATGAAAATAAATAAGGAAACAGAAACTTTAAATGACACAATAGACCAGATAGATTTAATTGATATTTATAGGACATTCCATCCAAAAACAGCAGGTTACACTTTCTTCTCAAGTGCGCACAGAACATTCTCCAGGATAGATCACATCTTGGGACACAAATCAAGCCTCAGTAAATTTAAGAAAATTGAAATCATATCAAGCATCTTTTCTGACCACAACGCTATGAGATTAGAAATGAATTACAGGGAAAAAACGTAAAAAACACAAACACATGGAGGCTAAACAATACGTTACTAAATAACCAAGAGATCACTGAAGAAATCAAAGAGGAAATCAAAAAATACCTACAGACAAATAACAATGAAAACACGACGATCCAAAACCTATGGGATGCAGCAAAAGCTGTTCTAAGAGGGAAGTTTATAGCTATACAAGCCTACCTCAGGAAACAGGAAAAATCTCAAGTAAACAATCTAACCTTACACCTAAAGGAACTAGAGAAAGAAGAAAAAACAAAACCCAAAATTAGCAGAAGGAAAGAAATCATAAAGATCAGAGTAGAAATAAATGAAATAGAAACAAAGAAAACAACAGCAAAGATCAATAAAACTAAAAGCTGGTTCTTTGAGAAGACAAACAAAACTGAGAAACCTTTAGCCAGACTCATCAAGAAAAAGAAGGAGAGGACTCAAATCAATAAAATTAGAAAAGAAAAAGGAGAAGTTACAAAGGACACCGCAGAAATACAAAGCATCCTAAGAGACTACTACAAGCAAATCTATGCCAATAAAATGGACAACCTGGAAGAAATGGACAAATTCTTAGAAAGGTATAACCTCCCAAGACTGAACCAGGAAAAATAGAAAATATGAACAGACCAATCACAAGTAATGAAATTGAAACTGTGATTAAAAATCCTCCAACAAACAAAAGTCAGGACCAGATGGCTTCACAGGTGAATTCTATCAAACATTTAGAGAAGAGCTAACACCTGTCCTTCTCAAAGTCTTCCAAAAAAGTGCAGAGGAAGGAACACTCCCAAACTCATTCTATGAGGCCACCATCACCCTGATACCAAAACCAGACAAAGATACTACAAAAAAAAAGAAAATTACAGACCAATATCACTGATGAATATAGATGCAAAAATCCTCAACAAAATACTAGCAAACAGAATCCAACAACACATTAAAACGATCATACACCACGATCAAGTGGGATTTATCCCAGGGATGCAAGGATTCTTCAATATATGCAAATCAATCAATGTGATACACCATATTAACAAATTGAAGAATAAAAACCATATGATCATCTCAATAGATGCAGAAAAAGCTTTTGACAAAATTCAACACCCATTTATGATAAAAACTCTCCAGAAAGTGGGCATAGAAGGAACCTCCCTCAACATAATAAAGGCCATATATGACAAACCCACAGCAAACATCATTCTCAATGGTGAAAAACTGAAAGCATTTCCTCTACGATCAGGAACAAGGCAAGGATGTCCACTCTCACCACTATTATTCAACATAGTTTTGGAAGTCCTAGCCACAGCAGTCAGAGAAGAAAAAGAAATAAAAGGAATACAAATTGGAAAAGAAGAAGAAAAACTGTCACTGTTTGCAGATGACATGATACTATACATAGAGAATCCTAAAACTGCCTCCAGAAAACTGCTAGAGCTAATTAATGAATATGGTAAAGTTGCAAGATACAAAATTAATGCACAGAAATCCCTTGCACTCCTATACACTAATGATGAAAAATCTGAAAGAGAAATTATGGAAACGCTCCCATTTACCATTGCAACAAAAAGAATAAAATACCTAGGAATATACCTACCTAGGGAGACAAAAGACCTGTATGCAGAAAACTATAAGACACTGATGAAAGAAATTAAAGATGATACCAACAGATGGAGAGATATACCATGTTCTTGGATTGGAAGAATCAACATTGTGAAAATGACTATACTACCCAAAGTAATCTATTGCAATCCAATAGATTCAATGGAATCCCCATCAAATCCAATAGATTCAATGCAATCCCCATTAAATTACCAATGGCATTTTTTACAGAACTAGAACAAAAAATCTTAAAATTTGTATGGAGACACAAAAGACCCCAAATAGCCAAAGCAGTCTTGAGGGAAAAAAACGGAGCTGGAGGAATCAGACTCCCTGACTTCAGACTATACTACAAAGCTACAGTAATGAAGACAATATGGTACTGGCACAAAACAGAAACATATATCAATGGAACAAGATAGAAAGCCCAGAGATAAACCCACACACCTATGGTCAACTAATCTATGACAAAGGAGGCAAAGATATACAATGGAGAAAAGACAGTCTCTTCAGTAAGTGGTGCTGGGAAAAATGGACAGCTACATGTAAAAGAATGAAATTAGAACACTCCCTAACACCATACACAAAAATAAACTCAAAATGGATTCGAGACCTAAATGTAAGACCGGACACTATAAAACTCTTAGAGGAAAACATAGGAAGAACACTCTTTGACATAAATCACAGCAAGATCTTTTTTAATCCACCTCCTAGAGTAATGGAAATAAAAACAAAAATAAACAAATGGGACCTAATGAAACTTCAAAGCTTTTGCACAGCAAAGGAAACCATAAACAAGACAAAAAGACAACCCTCAGAATGGGAGAAAATATTTGCAAACGAATCAACAGACAAAGGATTAATCTCCAAAATATATAAACAGCTCATGCAGCTCAACAGTAAAAGAACAAACAACCCAATCCAAAAATGCGCGGAAGACCTAATGAGACATTTCTCCAAAGAAGACATACAGATGGCCAAGAAGCACATGAAAAGCTGCTCAACATCACTAATTATTAGAGAAACGCAAATCAAAACCACAATGAGGTATCACCTCACACCAGTTAGAATGGGCATCATCAGAAAATCTACAAACAACAAACGCTGGAGGGGGTGTGGAGAAAAGGGAATCCTCTTGCACTGTTGGTGGGAATGTAAATTGATACAGCCACTATGGAGAACAGTATGGAGGTTCCTTAAAAAACTAAAAATAGAATTACCATATGATCCAGCAATCCCACTACTGGGCATATACCCAAGAGAAAACCATAATTCAAAAAGACACATGCACCCCCATGTTCATTGCAGCACTATTTACAATAGCCAGGTCATGGAGGCAACCTAAATGCCCATCGACAGATGAATGGATAAAAAAGATGTGGCACATATATACAATGGAATATTACTCAGCCATAAAAAGGAACGAAACTGAGTCTTTTGTTGAGACGTGGACAGACCTAGAGACTGTCATACAGAGTGAAGTAAGTCAGAAAGACAATATCGTATATTAATGCATGTATGTGGAACCTAGAAAAATGGTACAGATGAGCCAGTTTGCAGGGCAGAAGTTGAGACACAGATGTAGAGAACAAACGTATGGACACCAAGGGGGGGAAACCGCGGCGGGGTGGGGATGGTGGTGTGATGAATTGGGCGATTGAGATTGACATGTATACACTGATGTGTATAAAATTGATGACTAATAAGAACCTGCAGTATAAAAAAACAAACAAAGAAAACAACTAATACTAAACTTTCATTAGGTTATTTGTATGGAATTATGTTAATATAAATGTTTCAGACATTACATGAAATTTCTAAAAAGAAAAAAAGAAGACACTTGTCTAAGCAAAAATTTTAAACTCTTGAATGGATACATATAATATAAACAAAGTCAACAGATAAGGTAAATGTAAATTTTAAAAATCTCTATAATTTATAAACAGCACGTAGAAATTGGCAAGAATCAAATGACAACAGAAAAAGCAGCAAAAAATATGTCAATTTGCAGAAGAGCGAGTCTACGTGATACACATATTAAAAGGGCACAAAAATCACTAATGGTCAGGCAAATGCAAATTAACATAGCAGTTAGATCTCATTTTATGTCCATTAGGCTGGCAAATATTTCTTTTAAACTTTATAACATCTAATGGTTGTCACAGATTTGCAGAAATGGTATTCTCATACATCAGTGATGGAAATGAGAATTGTTACCGACTTTTTGGACAGCATTTGGGCAACTGCTGTTAAATCGGTTCCACTTCTGTGAATTGGGTTCTGAAACTGGGATAGAAGACCCACTTTTCCCTAAATAATTTTTTCTAAAAAGATTTCATTTTGGTCCTTGCATGTGAGATTAAGAGAATCAGGAAGACAATGCCATCAAAGGTGTTTTGGGGGAGAAGTAAAAGATATGTGAGAGAAACCACAGACTTTTATAGAAATAATGAACAAATTAACAACATTATGTACATGGAGGTTTAGTGAAGTATAATTAATAGAGACCAATAACTAGAAACAAGTTGAACACAAATCAACAGAAGAATGAGTATACCCGTACCATGGACTATTATGCAGCTGTTAACAAAAATGAATTTGTTTTACACCAGATGATTTAGAAAGATTCCCATGAGTGACATAAACAAGAAGCCAAGAAGTATGTATAACATACAAGTATGTATAATATAATCCTGTCTTTAAAAAGCAATGACAGAATTTTGTTTCAGTATTGTCTTCGAATCAAGGTTGGTTGGATCCATGGACGCAGAACCCATGGATACAGAGGGCCACTGTACTACGGCCGTTTTACTATGTGGACTTGAGCATCCACAGATTTTGGTATCTGTGGGGGTTTTGGAACCAATCCCCTGCAGATGCTGAGGGAGGACTGTATATCTAACGTCAATGCAGAATTATATGAGCATAGAAGAAATATGAAAGATACTCCTGTATTATTAAAGTGAATTGTGTGGGTAGGCAGGGTTGGATTGGAGGAATGGGGGTTGATGTGAAGGGAGAAAGTAAAAAAACAAAAAACAAAAGCGGTAGATAAAATGCCTCGTTTCTGTAAAATTATAAGAGTGTAAGAGAGAAAAAGAATAGAGGATGCGAGAGAGGACAGTCACCTAGTTATCTTAGGATGGTGGGACCTCAGATTATCTTTAGTTTTAGAATATTTCCATGCATTCAGATTTTTAATTGTGAATACATGATGTTTATAATTGGGAGAAATGAAGTTTTGTTTCATTGTGACGATTTAAAAAACTAAATAGACTATACATGGTATTTATAACTTAGTTCATATATTTCTCCTCTTCCCTCCCCCTCTAGTGTCCATTAGCACGAAACTCCTCAGATAGCTACTGTATTCAACTGTATATAACCTGCTCAGATTGATATCTTCCCAACAGAGTCAAGAAAAAAGACAGAAGACTGGGGGGAGGGGCAAGTACAATTCACGAGCCACTTGATCCCCTGTGAAGTTAATTTGAGGCTTCTTCTTTGGCGCTAAAAGATTCTCTTAAAGTCATCTTGTACTGTGCTTTCAGCAACTGTCACCTCAAGCCTCTGATAAAGACAACTATTTATAGAGTCCTCAGGTGCCAAGTTGGCAGTGGGATATGTATTTTATTCCTCCATCAATCACTGTCTATACGTAGAAAGAATTAAACCGGGCTTTCCTTCTCTTATCTCCGGTTCCCTTCGTCTTAAACATTACTACATCAAAGTCGACATTTGCACAGATATTCAACAGAGGAAATGAAACGACATTCAAACTATCACATTTGCTTCTCTCCTGGTCTTGAAGTTATCTGTGAATCTCTAGTATTTATTCTCTCACATCAGCACTCAGATTCTAAGCTTCAACAGGCTCTCAATTTGCCAAAACCCAATGCTTACAAGAGAGAGAATAGGAAATGGAATAGAAAACTCTAACTGCCCTAAATGCAGCACTTCAGGGTTCATTATAGATTACATGTAAAAATAATGAAATATTTCTATAAACTTGTCTATTCATTCTTAGTCTTTAAGACCGAATAGTGATGAACCTAGTTTGTCAGCTTAGTTTTATGCAATGCACAGGAATTTGTCAACAATGATGTACCAGTGGGAACTCTCCATGACATGAATTCAAATTCTGTATGTATAATTATAGTTACGAACACACAACATGGTTTTATCAAGATTTTCATGAGATTATTGACTGGCCACAATGCAACACTGAACATAACATTTAAATCCAATATCCAACTTGATGAAGAAAAGTAAATTAACCACACTTATTCAATTTCAGAGAGAGGTAATACCTATTTATGAACATTAACTGGAAAAAATAGAACAGAAGTTTATAAAGTGATTAAGCCCACCTGAAACCTGGAGATTATTTATAAACATCCTGCAGAAAAACCAAGAATAAAGGACACTAGGATTTCATTTTTATTACAGAAGCTTTAAAAAAAACTCTACCAAAAAACTAAACAAAGAACTCATAAAATTCACAAATATGATAAAATTATTGAATTTATTCTACTAGTCATCAAACCAATACAAATTAGAAAAAGTGTCAATTTTAAAATTATCTGAATTAGCAAAGACTGAAAAACACCTATGATATTCAATGATGCACAATGATATTACTCATTCATTGTTAATGGTACAAACTTTCCCGGATACAATTTAGCAATACACATCAACAATCTAAAAAAATAAAATAAAATTTTTTTAATCCCACTTCCAGGAATCCCAAATAATGAAATGATGTATAAAACTGACAAATTTAAGCATAAAGATAGCCTCAAAAACATAACACTCAAAACAACTAAATGTCTAACAAGTGGAAAATAGTCAAATAAATAATGGTTAATTGGTAATAGAAGAATCACATTCAGTCATGACAATTTTATTTTCAAAGAATATTAATAATGAAAGAAAATGCTCATGATATAATGCAAAATTTTAAAAGTTTTACATATAGCTTGGTCTCACTTTTATATATATTCTCCATTTACATGGCATGCCTGCATAATAGGAAAATGTTAATAATGGTTACAGGACATTCCTGGTGGCGCAGTGGTTAAGAATCCGCCTGCCAATGCAGGGGACACAGGTTCGAGCCCTGGTCCAGGAAGATACCACATGCCACGGAGCAACTAAGCCCGTGCGCCACAACTACTGAGCCTGCGCTCTAGAGCCCGTGAGCCGGCACAGCAACGAAAAGTAGCCCCCACTTGCCGCAACTAGAGAAAGCCTGTGCACAGCAACGAAGGCCCAACGCGGCCTAAAATAAATAAATAAAATTAAAAAAAAAAAAAGGTTACATAACAAATTATATAACCTCTGGAATTAACACTGATATTCATTTCTGTCATTTTCTGTCTACATTTTCCAAATTCTCTATAACAATGATATCTGGGGGGGAAATAGTAAGTATGTTTTTAAAAAAAAACCCGCCAAGCCTCTCTGGCAAAAGAAATAGAGCAGGAAAAAAGCACCTTTAAAAAATTG
This sequence comes from Balaenoptera borealis, assembly GCF_965194805.1. Lineage (NCBI taxonomy): Eukaryota > Metazoa > Chordata > Mammalia > Artiodactyla > Balaenopteridae > Balaenoptera > Balaenoptera borealis. The sequence continues at coordinate 43,995,944 of NC_138875.1, read as the reverse complement.
GACACGGCTTCCCTGGTAGTGCAGTGGTTAAGAATCCGCCTGCCAATACAGGGGACACAGATTTGAGCCCTGGTCCGGGAAGATCCCACATGCCGCGGAGCAACTAAGCCCATGCGCCATAACTACTGAGCCTGTGCTCTAGAGCCCGCAAGCCACAGCTACTGAACCCTGCGAGCCACAACTACTGAAGCCTGCACGCCTAGAGCCCATGCTCCGTAACAAGAGAAGCCACCGCAATGAGAAGTCCGCGCACCGCAACGAAGAGTAGCCCCCGCTCGCCGCAACTAGAGAAAGCCCGCGCGCAGCAACAAACACCCAATGCAGCCAAAAAAAAAAAAAAAAAGTTGGACAACTATCCCCATTGTGTATATCAGGTTAGGGGCAAAACCTGAGAAGTAGACAAACCAAAAAAGAATGTGAGAGTGCCTTCTAACAACAATTTCTTAAGAGTATAAAACTTTTCATGGCTTACTGATAAAGTACTTCCACCTCTAATAAGGGGCCTCTTAAATAGAACCGCTTTAAGGTTTTAGCTCAAGGATGAAGAGAGAAAAGTAAGTTGGGGCAAGAAGTTCCTACTCTCTTAGCTAAGGAAGAACCTGAACAAGGAGATGTCAAGGAATTAGGGCCCAAAGCATGACTTTTGTTTTTTTCTTAAGATGCACAGTACCTTTATTTATTTATTTTAAAATTAATTTTTATTGGAGTACAGTTGATTTACAATGTTGTGTTAGTTTCGGCTGTACAGCAAAGTCAATCAGTTATACATATACATATATCCACTCATTTTTACATTCTATTCCCATATAGGTCATTACAGAGTATTGAGTAGAGTTCCCTGTGCTATACAGGAGGTTCTTACTAGTTATTTACAAGACATGACTATTTTAGTAAGTTTTGAATAGGAGGAAAACAGTAAAGAAAAGGCATCAAAGCAAAAATCTGAATAGCAAAAGCTGCTAGGCGGCTCCCAATATTCATTGCTCACCTCTCCTGCAATAAAAAACCCTGGGCACTGTGCCCAGTTAAGACTCCAGTTCTTTGCCTTCCTGCCCATATAGGAGTGTGTAAGTCCTGACCAATGAGATGTAAGTGCGGTGCAGTAAAACATACCCTTTTTCCCTTCCTCCTGTCTGGGATGCAGACACGATCGCTGGAGCTCTAGCAGCCACCGAGAACCATAAAGTCAAAACTACCTCTTGAGGATGACAGAGCAGAAAGACATGAGGAGCCTGGGTCCTTGACTCTGTGGATCTGCCCTATCATCCTGGACCATGTTCCTTTAGACTTTTGTTATATGAAAAAGAAATCTCCACTTTTTTTTTTTTTGGTCCCTGTTACACACAGTTGAAATTAACCTAAACTGAGGTACCTGGCCATGCTGAGCTTGTGAAAATTTTTCTCTTGATCCTGTCTACTCTCAGTGGCTCCCTTCCTCTTAACAGACCAAAGACTGGACCAAAATAAACAGGAAAAAATAACAGCAGAATATCTTAATGAAGCTTTATGTTCTTTATTATTTTTAAATAAGTAATCTGAACCTTCTAGAGCTCTCGCTCTCTTTAGGCATAACTAATTGAATTGTTTTTAACTTGGGTCTGGTGCTTGACTGATTTTGCGGGTCAGTGGTCCAAGGCAAAAATGGATCCTGCATTACATTAAATGTTAACCTGAAACAAACTGAAGATTTCATAGCACAAGCTACTGGGGACCAGGAATGACAATGGAATAGATGTTAGGTCCTTGATTCCAGCCATTCCCTACTTGCCCATTGCTGCTAAAGGAAGAGAGTGGCAATTCAAAGTGAATATCAATTACTGAGTATAGCGTCTGCATAGATGGATGGCCTGGAGTTATTCAAGTGAGCTTCCTCTGGCATTTCATTAACGTTTTTTTGAATGGATGACAAAAATCTCTTATAACCAGTGCTTCCTAATTACCTACAAGGTAACAGATATGTTTAAAAATAGAAAAGTAAATATTTACCCTTTTCCAGTTACTTTTGGATATTTGAATCTGGTTCTCTGCTAGGAGGAAAATACTGTCAATGTGAACTAATTATCAAGAGCAAATTTTCATTTCTAACATCTTAAAGTCTGGTATTGAGAAAACTGTCACCTTGAAAAAAAAATCTGACCAAGGAAATTTTTCTCTACTGAGTGGAAAAAAACAACAGAACATAACCTATTTTAAATCTTCACAAGGATACAAACATAAGCACTGCTCACAATTACATTCCTCTCTAAGCTATAACCAGGGCTAATAGTAGTAACTTACTGTACACGTTAAATATTAGCCTGAATAACAACTAGCTTCATAACTATAAGACTTCACATTGCATTTTGAATTCAATAACTTGATATTTATTAAACAACCATTCAAGTCATCAAAGCCCAAGTGGTATTTAAATACTTCAAAGTAGGTTTAAGAAGTAGCAGAATCAATTAAAATGACTTGTCCTGTAGGTATATATAAAGTAATTCATCCCCAGAACTAGAAAAGGGCTCAGGAATATTGGTTCTTCCTTTTTATTTTACCACTATGTAATACTCCTGCAATGGCAGAAAAGGAAACTCATTGTCTGGGATTAAGACACTACAGTTTCAAGTCAATCTTGGGGCTATTCTAGGAAGATGACAACTGTACCAAATTAGCAGTTGTAGTTTTGTAACACTACTTAAACCAAGTGGCTTGTTTTGCTTAGAAGTAAAATCCCTGGTGCCCTGAGAAGATGAGACAATGGATAGTTAAATGGCTAGCTGACTATCCAATCGGGTTTTTCTTTATTGTTTTAAGAGTTGACTAGTTCCAAAGATTTATGGTATTCTAGGTGATATAAGATTAAAAATTCAATGACATAGCTACATGTAGTATGTAAAGAAGGCGTCTTAATTTCAAAATGAAAGAACTAGTAAGAAAGCAAAAAAATCTGAAAAAATGAGTTGTAATTTCTAGAAATAACTTATTTACAATATTGATAACTAATGACCCTAAGAATCATTATTTCATCATGATGCTCTACCAGTCTCTATTTTTCCTACTGCTAATTTTAGGACCTACCACCTTATCTCAAGTGGAGCACGTGTGAAATTCTATGTCAGACTAGCAGAGGTCATAGCTTTAGTAATACCGATAATTTGGACCTTAAAAATTTTAATACTGAGATTTGCTTATTCATTTATTACATTCTTACTGAATGCCTCCTATGTACCAGGCATTGTGCTTAGAAGCTGGGAAACAGTAAAAATTACCCTAAATACCTTTAACCTGAAATTCGAGTAAACAATCTTGTGAAACTGGGAACAGGGGTGGAGGCTGAGATGTGGGGGGAGCATCTTCATGTGGAAATGTCATCTAAAAGAGGAGTTAATCCCATGAGATTTAAAAAATATTTTAGCAGGTATATTTTGTCAAGTATGACAAAATAATACATAAACCAGCAATAAAAGTTATTTTTCAAGTTGCATATAATAGCTGGTCTTCTTAAGATTGATAGCCCTGCTGAAAACGAGAGGGAGTTTATGAGTCTTCCTAGAACTGCAGCTTAGTAAGTGAAAAGACAGATACCTCAAGAATCTCAAACAAAAATAAACGAGTTTACAAGCTGGTCTACTAGAACTTGCTATTTCAACAAGGCAGCCAAATGAGGTAAAGAGACTAAAATACTCTCTCTTTAAACTATGATGCAGTTGATCACAATGGTCAAACCAGTTTTCTTTTTACAGATGAACTGAGCATCTTAAGATTTTTTTTTTACTGGTCATGTGGATACTCATTTAAGACTTTCAAAACAGCCATCTTACTTGAAAAGCAAGAGCATTCAAGGAGCCATGTCCAAATCTCGTCTTGTGGGTCTAAATGTTTACCTCCGTCCACTGTCCTCCACAAGGTCCTCTCCTATTCTTTTTTCATAATTTTTAGGCATGGCCAACTAGAATACATGACAACGAGAAGAAAGTAAAAGTATATGGTATATAAAAGAATATTCAAGAGACTTTCTTCATAACCCACCTTGTGTATAACATCATACTAGGCACTTCTTTCCTGCTAACAGTTCTCCAACTATAGGTGCTCTGAAAATCATCATCAATCCGATAAAAGCATCGATGAGAATGTACTAAAAAAAGATTCCAGTGTCTCAGTATCACTAGGTCAGGCTCACATGTGGTTCTGGATTAAATTAAAACCTAAAGTTAAAACTAACTTCCTGTCTCTCCCAAACCCAATCTTGGTTGAGTTAGTTTACAAGACTTTCTCTCTGATAAAGACCTTACACCACCTTTTTATAACCTGTGTATTACTAAGTCAATAACCTGGAATACTCAGAAGGAAATGGACTAAAGTCACACAGAACGTTTCCCTCAGCTTCTTTATCTGTAAGGATAGCAAAATCTATTTATTATTCACTGGGCTTCTGTTGCCTAAATGATAGGCAACAGAAGGGGAGGCTTCTGAAGCCTCCCCATCAACTGGTCTGAGCCTGCACTATGTCAATCTTACATATACATTGTTTTAAAATACATATGTATTGGGACTTCCCTGGCAGCCCAGTGGTTAAGACTCCAAGCTTCCACCACAGGGGGCACAGGTTGGATCCCTGGTGGGGGAACTAAGATCCTGCAAGCCACGTGGTGCAGCCAAAAACCAATAAATTAACTAAAAAAAATAATAAAATACACATGTATTCACATATATTATTGCATTTAACTATCATAGTAAGTAGATACATAAGATTGTAGGCTGCATGAGGACAGAGGTTTTTGTCTGATTTGTTCCGTGCTACTGTCCTGATACCTATAACAGGGTTTGACACATAGTAGGGCCTTAATAAATATTAGCTTATTGAATAAACAGATTAATGAATAACTATGAGATTCATGGGCAAGTATAATGTACATTTTTTTTTCTGCATGAGAAAACTTTAATACCAATCAAACGGATTAAGAGACTGCCCAAGATCACATGGCTAAGAAATAGCAATGCATGTAACTGAACGGAGGTTTCTAGGCTCCAAATCCAGTATCCTTTAAGCAACTGTCTCACCTGGGGCATATGCATCCTCTTACAATTTAGAATGCCAAGGGAAATGAAACCAAAGATTAGCATAGCACATCTTCCCGGAAAAAGACTTAGATTAAGTTACTTCAGAAAAAAATTTTTAATATATATTAAAGTAACACCAGTCATGGAGCAGATTTTGGGAATTTACATTAATTTCAAAGATAAAACTTGAATCTATAAACACCTTTGACATTTGCAAACAGCCACGTGGACCCGCACTGCCATCTGAGTGTCCACCTTGTTTCTGCACCATCAGACCCCCTGGCACTTACATGGTAAAGTTAGAGAAGCAGCTCAGCAGAAAGCAAATACCAAAGCTCCCACAGTCCCAACACACCTGGGGCTTAGAGTCAACTCTGATTCCTCCGCAAAGCTAGGAGGGACAGACTGCTGCTAATTTATACGCAGCTGCCTCCAACGCCCACCATCTTTATTTCTCTCTCCCTGGCAGTTCATGCAGCCTTGGTCTTCTTCTTTCTTTCAGCAGACAGGACCATAAGCTCACCTTTCACTGCTCTAGACCAGCATTCTTTGAACTGGGATATGTGTCTGAAGCAAAGCCAACACTTCCCAAGGGGTTCACCATCACAGCTATAAGTGAGTCAATTTCTAAATCCCCAACTTCCAAATATTCTCTTGTCTGAAAACTGATCTGCCTGAAACCAAGACTGGGATGGAGGGACATCTATCTCCTGACGAAGGGAAGCTGTCCTTCATCACCTCCCCTTCGCAAAGGTCCTTCTCCCACTTTACAAAAGCAATGCATCTACATCACCTTCACCAGATCTTTCTAATCTTCATTACCCCAGGGTAATGAACACAGGGCTCAGGGCGACTAACAAAGGAACAAATAAAAACGCCGATGCCTGTTGAGGAGTCAAGTCTCCAGCATTTGGGTAACTCCTTCTCTAAGACAGGTAATTTCTACTTGTTTGTTTTAAACAACCTGAAATATTTAAATAAGAAGAGCCTTAAGGCCAAAAGAAATACAAAATACTACATTTCAACTTATATTCTTTTTTGTTACATAAGACAGAGTGATCAATAAGACACTTTCATGCATAAAACTATATTACATTGGGAGACACTGCTTTGGGAAAGATCTCCGGTGTTCTCTTTATTTACCGCAAGTAATAAATCCTTCCTTCTACCAAAACAAACAAATAAACAAAAAAACTATATTACATTGGGATACAATTCTGTAGGGGAAGGGAAATGGAAATATGAATTTAAGGAGAAAAAGGAAAGATGTAAGAATTTTACTGTTACGAACTTACTCCTGCATTCTTAAAAATGAATGATACTGGGAATTAAATATAGATCCCACTACAGAGTTTTTTAAATGATGTAACAATTTTAAAAGTCAACAGTCACAGTATGCTGAAAAATGACATCCTTTGCAACTATTTAAACTTAGGATGAAAACTTTTAGCAATGAACTTAAAAACGTGCTTAGGGTACAGGGTTTTACAGAATTTTTAGGCACTACAAGAACAAAAAAGTTGTAAGAACACTGCTGTAGAACAACCCTTCAGAGCCCTTCCAAAACAAAATATTGAAGAGACAGAGAAAGAACAATTTCCCCACCTACCTAGCTTTGAGCGAGGATGGGTTGATGATGGGGTGAGGATTAGCATTCTCTCCACCCTCTTCTTGGTCATAAACACATCTGTTGAACCTGGTTCTGCAGCCAAGTTTCTAAGATTGATGATGAAGTTAGATATCCGATCTTAACTGCATTGCTGACGGGGATTAGACACTGGCTGAAGAGATGTATCTCACTCCTAAGGAGAACCGCTGGAGTACTTTCCTTTTAGTCTCCAGAAAGACTCATGAGACCATACCATAAAGGCTCACTAATTTTGTATTTATCTTATACGATGACAAATTTTGCCACTGGGGATGGAATACTGAATGCGTCTGACTGGCATTTCATTAGTGACATGCATGAGGCAAAGAACTGGAAAGCTCTTACTTATTGTGGAGTTAGTATGTTAAACATGGCAAATGTCCTAAGGAGTAATGTCAACAGACACATCTACATACCCTAAGCCCTCAGACTCCGCTTTTTTCCTTCTTTCTCAGATTCTGTACTCTCTTCTCCTCTGCCCCTTACCTCTTTTCAGCCACTCCTTTAGGAAGCAGAAAATCGTCTAGATATGATGGATGAGGCCGGCGCTTAATTCGATGTCTACACTCTTTTAAAAATATTGACTTTCCTGTCCTCAAGCTCTCAGAGAGACAGTGGGGCTATTTAGAGCAGACGTTAGACCTACTCTAAATCTACTCCCATTTAGTAGAAGGAGGTAGTACAGTTTGAGATAAAAGGCGTCTTTAGAATCGGAAAGTCAGCTGAAAATCAGTCCACCATTTACTAGGTATGTCGCCCTATTTCTCTAAATCTCAAGGCTCGCAAAGTCCTTAAAATGGGGTGCTAAGGATGAGACAAAATACATCAAGCACTTAGAAATATACCAGCACATAGTAGGCCTTCAATAATCGACAGTTATGAAATCAGATGTTTAATGGTTTTAATGATTGCTTAAAATAGCCAACAGTTTTCTCTTGACATAATGTCAACTACTGTTATGTTTTTCAATTTCTTTAACCTCTTTGAAAACAAGTGATTTGGAAAATGACTACCTTTCATGTCTAAGTATAGGGTGCGCGTGTATAAACTGTACCTGCAGTACTAAAACTGGCAAAAGGACATACACAGAATGACGACTGCACAAATTTCACATACAGCATGGTGGCATATCCTTAACATGTTCTAAGCATTGCTGTGAAACATTTTAAAACATAAGCATGGAATCTATCATCAGTTCTTTTAAAATCTATCCAAAAGTAATTGGTAATCTAACACTTCCCCCTTCAAATTAGCAGAGTTTTTTTTTTTTTTTTTTTGGTTGTTTGTAAAATACTTATTATTTTAAGGCTGTAGGGACACTGGTACTCCCACAATTCTCATTTGTGTATAAATGAGTACAACCTCTAAAGCAATTTGACAATGTGTATCAAGGACTTAAAACGGATCTACATGCTTACTCAGCAGGGAAGGAATACATACTAACCCAAACAAACAGATTTATGTACAAGAGTATTCATTACATCACAACTTAATAGTTGTAAAAAATGAAGCCACTTGATGTCCACTGCAGGGGACTAGATATACAGCCATCTTCCCATGGAACATCATGCAGCTTAAAAAAAAAAAAAAAAATTAAATACGATGGGATTAAGTGAAAGAAGCAAGGTATAAAGCAGTATTTGGCTATGATTCCAAATTTGTGTATGCCACTGTGATTCTCAAGCGGGAATAAGAGAAAACTTACAATAAAGAATTGGAATTACACGTAGTGATCAAAATCCATTCCACAGCTTGAAAGGACACGCTGTTAAGACTTGCTACCCACGTCCTAATTTTAAAAAGAAGTGTGGGATGAGTACACTGCTCATTCAGACCCTTTTTATGAATGGCGGAGAGAGGAAAGTGGATAATAAAGCTAATACCTCTGCAACTGGTATTCAGCCTCTTTAAACTTTCAGTTTAATGAAACTTTTGGGTGACTTTTACACCACACACACCAATGTTCACTACCTAGCTAGTAAGTTCTGGGGAAGTGTGCAGAGATGAGAGACGGTAGGAAAAGGTGAGGACTCACATAACCTTCCAATATACACAATTTTGCATGGTGTAAGAGTAAATGAAACACTGTCAGCATGCACACACACACACACACACACACACACACACACTCTCTCTCTCTCTCTCTCTGATTCAGATCTATAGACGCATATTTAAAGCACGCCCACTCTAAGCAGAAATGCCTCAACACACCACCTGACCCTCCCTGAACTCACGTGCACTTCATTACTACTTTTAAAACTCTTAGTTTATTCCCAAAGCCCACCACTACCACCACCAATCAAACAAGGCTAACACACACGCCAAGACTGTTTTCCAGCGTTCATGAACTTTCCTGCCTTTATTTTTCACATCATTACTTCAAATGTCTGATCTAACCCCGCAGAAAAGACCGGGAACAAAAATGCCTTTGGACGTTTATACGTCTCATGTTACTCACTCCTGTACTCCACAAAAGGAGTAACCCAAGTCCTTGTGACTTGAAATGATATCTTCCTGCTCAGTGCTGTTCTGACTTGGCCTGTGTGACCACAGCTCTATCTGCTTGCCCGCCAGCCTGCGCCCAGGTGCTTCTAGCAGCCCCACAGCAGAAGCAAGCCTGTTTCTGCAAACAGCCTGAAATCGCACGAAGCCAAAATCAACTGAAGTTATTACCAAAACACAAAGGACAAAACACACCTAAACTGCCACCTTACATGTCAGAACTCTCAAACTGAAAGGTATCTATTCGCTTGACAGTATGCACATCCATCTACTTGTTTGCAGATGTCAACCTGCAGAACAAACAGCTGGGAGACGTTTGGTTGGTTTCTGGTTGTCAATTTCAGGAAACACAAGCATTTCTTAGTTCCGAGCTCACGTTCCAGGTCAATACAGGTTTTGGTGTATTTTCAATTTTTTTCCAGGCTAGAAAGGCGCTAAGCTAATAATTAACCTTAAGCATACCATCACCTCTGCTAAAAACATTTTCTACACACAGCCCTAAATTACTTTCTCTTCAGTTAAACAAAACAGACAAGCTGTAATAAAAGGTCTCCGAGAAATGTGATCCCTTTTGGTCACCCAGGAGCCTTTCCCCTAAAATCTGTTCCTTCTTGTGGCGGAGGGGTAGGAGAGTATCCAAAATAAAGGTGCCACCCAAAGCACAATTATTTTGTAAGAAAGTTGCCTAAGATAACTCATACAGGGTTTCCCAGGTTGAGTAATTCTTACAGGCGGGTGAGGAGGGACAGCTCGCCTCCAAGATTACTATCTGCAGAGGCTTCCCTTATGTTGATTTTTTTTTTTTTTTTTTTGCGTCCTTTTAAATTATACTACTAGGGCTCTGATTTTCACACCTCTAGCTGCTGCTGGGGGGAGTTGAGAGCGACGTGCCAGGGCTGCGGCAGCCGCTCGAGCCAAGTCCAACGCTGGGGGGCGGGCAGCCCACTCCCCACCGGGTCCCACCCTCCCGGGCACACGCGTGCAGAGACGCGCCGAGGCTGCGGTCCGCGGGCGGGGACTCACCGCTGTCCAGCCGCGCGATCTGGGGCAGTCGGTAAGTGCTGACCAGCAGGTCCAGCGGAACGGCCACCGAGCTCCACTTCACATCCTTGAGGCTGCAGCCCAGCGAGGGCGCCGGGTCCATCTTCCCCGCCTCCTCCGGACCCGCGCTCCCGCCGCCGCCGCCTGCACCACCCGCGCCTCGGCGGCCGCCGCTGCTCGCACTTGCGGTCTGGGGCGCGCGGAAGGCGCCGGGCACTCTGGCCGCAGGCAGCCCGGGGGCGCGGCGGCTGCGGCGGCGGGGAGGGAGGGGGGCCCGCGGCCGGCTCAGCTGCCGCTGCGGGACATGGCCGGGGCGCCCCGCGTGCCCTCAAGCCCGGAGAGGACTCGCAGCAACCCGGCGGCGGCGGCGGCGGCGGGCGGCGGCGGCCGGGGTGTATGCGGCGGCTCCCGCTCCGCCTCCTCCTCTGGCCCCGGGTCTGCAGCTGCGGCGGCCGCCCGCTCGCCTCCTCCTTCTTTTACCCCTCCTTCCCTCCGCCTGGAGCGTGTGAGGAGGAGCCGCGGGTCTGAGAAACGCCATAGCAGCGTTCCCAGCACTGACTAATCAACAAGGTGCGAGCGACGCCTGCGCAGCTCGGGGAGACACCGCCCCCGCCTCCGCCCCCGCCTCCCCTGCGCCACCCGCCCCGCCCCGCCCCGTCCCGCCTCCCTCTCGGCCTCCGCCCCCTGTAGTCCGGCTGGCTCCGTTCGGCGTCGGCTCCCCCGGTCTGGCCGCGGCGCAGGCGGCTCGGCGCGCTCCGCAAGCTTTAGCTCTCGCTCCCCCGTCCGACCGTTCGGGGGCCCTGCACCCTCGCCCGGGCGCCACCGCGCGCCCGCACTCCTTCGCTGCCCAGGGCCTGCCCGAAGGGCGCCCTGGAGGAACGCAGCGAGCTCAGGAATCTTTCTCAGTCGTCATGTCGGGCACTGTCCCGTCTCCCCCAACCCTGTTAGCACTGGAGTTGCTACTACAGGACACAAAAGAGACCTGTTTGGTGCCCATCTCTTGAGAGAGTGCCACAGGCAAACGAAGCTGGGAAAGGCAGGCGGGGAGCATCCCCTGCCGTGTCCTCCGCACCCCGACCCCCGCCCCCGCCAACCCTCCAATTCTCCAGAAACGCAGCTGGAAGTTACCCCCAGCAGTCTAGACTTTGGCTGCTTGGCAGAATGAAAAAGGCCGAAGCACCGAGAAGCAGAAAGGCAATGAATGATCAGTACCCACGCAGGGGAAGGTGACTGTCGGTTTAGTACCTTCATTGTACGGACAAGCTGCTGGAGACCGCAGAGGATGAGGCCAACAACAGCCGTGGACACGCCAAAGGGTTACTGGGAGACGACTGGGACCAGCTGTTTTCACGTGCTTTTCTCACTCATTTCTCTCCCAAGCTTAAAGGTTGGAATAATTCCCGTTTTCTAGATACGCGTACCAGGACATTAGTTTGGCAAGATTACACACTTGTAGATAGCCTTGCCGAAATACAAACCCACAGTCTGCTTTCCGTGACAAACACTCTGTTTTCTCCAATATTGAGTATGGCCTGCTCACTGCAGACAGAGCTCAGAATGTAAAGGTGGCTGTAAGATTCCTGCTTCTTCAGGCACATCCTGACTTTTATGTGCTAATCTTTTTTTTAGCATTAATTTACACCGGCAGAGGTGAATGATGGCCAGGTGAAAGGGTTACATATCAGTTCTTTATATTTTTCAATATGTATTCAGTGTTCAGTTCATGTAAGACAAAACAGCACCTGCTTCGCCCGCCCAAAGGGACTGGAAAACATCCGCTGCCTTTCAGTGGGCTGGCTTAGTTCTGTGCCAGTGAATAAACCTCTCCATAGCAATTGAAGAAAAACACGGAGATTCTTCTACTCCCACTTTCCCTGTCCTCTCACTTTGAAATACTGGCGATAATTTTCACAAAAGTCTTCTGCTGAAAGTTTTGACCTTTCTGTCACTGATGTTAAGTTTTTGGAAAAGTCTTGAAAAAAAAGTGGGAAAGATTTTAGTGTCTGTTTTACTCAGAATCACAGGTCCATAAAGTTCTAAGTTTTGCCCACAGAAAGAAGAATTTTTAAAAACTTAAAGGAGCTAACTGCCAGCTAATTTTTTTTCTATCTAAATATTTAATTATTTCTGGAAATAAAGCTGAGTCCAAAAATGATATAAGAAACATTTAAGAATGGATAGGGTCAGGGGTCCTTCAACCAGTTTGTAGATCCTAAAACCTTATATGGTAGATTGATTTTAAAAAATAACTTTCTGCAACTATTATATCCTCTTTAAAACCTCCAGGAAATAGAAGTAGTTCCCTCCCATGAAAGGATTGGTGACTTGTGACCGAAAGACAAGATAAAAAGTAAAAAGATTAATGCAATCAGCTTTTTTTTTTTTATCAATAAAGAACTTACATTAGATTTGCTCTTAATGCTGGCCTTGCAGAAAAGTTTTCATTTCAATCTTGAGTATTAGAGGAAAGAAAATTTAATGAGCTACAAATTCTTATATAAGTCTCCTGTCGTGGCAGAACTCTTTCAGAAAGATCTTATTTGTAAGACAGAGAAAGCTTTGGTTAAACTGTAGGGAAAATAAATCAGCTGAGAAGGGTAATCTTTCAGCCTGGCTGACCTACGCTTCCAAACATGATACGGGGAGGCGTGTTTCTTAAGATCGTTGGGCCAATGCAAACCACGTACATAAAAGCATAACAACTGGGTACAGGGGCAAAACTTATGAGATTTTTCAGTTTATGAAAAAGAAACATCCAAGAAAAATTTTCTGTAGAGCAGAATTCAATGTGCTGTTCCCTTGTTCCTGCCAAATACCTTTTTAAATTGACGTTTGTGGGAGGCAGCATTTTATGGTGATTAAAAATATTGACTCCAGTGCCAGATGGCATGGGTTTCATTAGTAACTCTGCTCCTATTCAGGATCTTGGGCAACTTGCTCTTTCCTCCTCTGAAAAATGGGGATAATCGCTATAGACTGAATGTGCACCCCCAAAATTCTAATGTTGAAACCTAATCCCCAGGTGGTGCCTTTGGGAGGTGATTAGGTCTTGAACAAGAAAACAGGCCCTCACCAGACTCAGAATCTACCAGTGCCTTGATCTTGGACTTCCCAGCCTCCAGCAATGTGAAAAATAAATTTCTGTTGTTTATAAACCCCCTAGTCTATGATATTCTGTTATAGCAGCCTAGATAGACTAAGGTAACAATAATAGTTCTCATCTCATAGGGTTGATATGAAAATGTGATCCTTTAATATATGTTAAGCATTTAGAATAGGGCCTGACACATAGGAAGGGCTATGGAAGCGTTTGCTGTTATTATTAAAAGAAGTATTGGTTTTGAAGGGCAAAATTTTAAAAAGAAATGAAGAGGCAAATGGAGCTGTGAGGAAATGATTTGATTTTGGAAGAACAGTTGCATCTAGCAAAGAGTAGAGAACATCATTCCTCAAACAGGAAACCCAGGTGCCTGCTCCCAGCTGTGGGACCTGAGTCCCTAAATCTAGAGTCTATGGGGTTATTCTACACTAATTCCACAGTAAGCCAGCCCTGCTACCCAGCAGATCCAGGCAGTGGCCATGATGACTTTTCATATGCTGATCTAATGATGCTGATAAGCCCGGGAGTGAATCAGGCATATGATACTGTAGGACTCCTATGAGGGACATTTCACGACTTCCTAACTGTGAAACTTCTGTTTATACATACATATCTCGTTAATTCTCTGCATTATCAGCTTTGCAAGATAAAAACATTACATGTTGGTTTTCCTCGTATCGGAATGTCCTGGGTCACATGATATTCTAGTGGTCAAGTGTGATATCAAAGTTCACAGCCCCGGTGGTTTTCTAGGTATCTAAGCTCTTTTCCCTTTCAAGAGGTGGTCCTCTTGGCTTGGAATGCCTTTCTTCCTTTCTCTTCCGTGAAATCCTGTCTCCTGCAAAGAGCTGACCACTCCTTTCCCTGTGTCACCATGTACCTGGCAATACCCCCAACCCTTTTAATTGTGCGAGTTGCTCTCTGACTTATTATCTGTTTTTATGTTGGCTTTCCCTACTAGACCACAATTAACCATGGCCACTGAAAGTGTATTTTGTTCACCTTTGTTTCTCCAGCTCTTGTTACCATGCCTGGCACATGGAAAGTGCTCATTTAATGTTGAATTGAATAATCAATAGGCTGAGTCATTCTCGCACTCTGTATTATTTAGCAGGACACTGCATCTCTGGATTTTAAATGATTAGCGTTCATCAGGTCTAGAAATTTTCAAGGTTCTAATTCCATACAACAATGGTTACTATTAGATTGGCCCCCAATTCTTTTCATTCATCTGAAAATTTAAATTTTATTTATTAAAATCAAGTTCTGCAATTTTGTCACTGAACTAGACATGTACTTCTAGACCATCAGTTACAACACATTAAAACTGTTAGCATATTGTTAGTTTATTGTTTGTTAGCTTATTTGTGGTCTCCTTTGCCAGGACTTTACTGTCAGAAAGTCTTGCTTTATTACATTTGCATCCCCAGCACTTGTCACATAGTAAGTTCTCTATATAGGTAAATTGATCAACCTATCTATCCATCTATCTCTCTTTCATCTATCTCTCTTTCATCTATCTATCTATCTATCAAGAGAATGTATAAATGGGTAAACGAAATACCATAAAGAAGCATATCCCATATGGGTACTTTCAGGAAGGATTTTAAAACATATTCAGAATTTTACTTTGTCATCTCTTCCTTTCCTGCTTTTGGTATAGGATGTGCCTTTCTTAAGTAGATCATTGAATAATACGTATATTACAGTGTCAATATAGGAATATTAAGGGAAAATATCCATATTAAGGAAAAATATTCCAAGTTGCAAATTGGTTTTTGTGGGCATGTTCACTTTTTGAAACCATATACAACATATCCCCATTTAAAAATATGTATCGCGTTGCAACCCAGAATACACATACATGTATTATCAAAATAAAAGTTTTCCAAAATAATACTTTTTTGTGTACTTCTAATGTGTACCGAATCCTGATCTTTTAATCTATTCTTTACTGTTTAATTTTTTCAACATCAGTCATGATCCACTAATTTTATTTCACAGTCCATAACACAAGCTACAGTGTTAAAACCATCATTTTAAATAATAGTTCTTTTTGTGCATTGTTTATAATTTAGCAAAGCAGGGAACATTAGGGCTGAAGTTGTAGGAGCTTCTAAAATTCAAAAATAACCAGAAATATAAAAAGCAAATGATAATTTAATTATTGAATTTACCAAAATCATCATTGTATATGTGTGTGTGTATGTGTGTAACTTTATAGGTTATAGGTTTGGGCTTATGAAGAAGCAAGCTCTTTGTAGATGATGTTTTTCCTCCCAAACAAGCACAAGATGTCAGTCTGAGAAGCTGCTGGTGATGAGTAGTGGTCCTGACTCTCGTGTGCTTTTATAAATTATGTGAAAGGCTTTACAAAGGAGTGGTTAAGTGATTCATAGTTTAGCTATCCAATTCTGCAGTTTCAAGAAGTACTTTACTAAAATAAAGCACAATTACTAACTAATCACTAATTATTTATTTTTCATATATTAATAAATTGTTTTGAATCATACATTTAACATATTAGTTAAAGAAATAGATAGCTTAATTGGCTGTATCACTTAAGAAGTAGATAAGCTAAGATTCTTTCCACCTAGAAAAGTATATGGTTCATGATATAATTTATATTTTCTTAATAAATGTGTTTAATGTGACAAAGCACAGGTAGAAAATCTTTCATTTTATTTTTATTAGTGCCCAAATAATAATTATTAGTAAATATTTCTTAGTGCCAAAAATCTTCACAGGATGTATACAACTTTGTTGTTGGTGTTCTGATGATTTGAAGCTTCAAAGGAGTTTTAGTGTCAGAGGCAGTTCCATTTTTAAACCTCTCCCTTGAAAGATAATGAGATTTTAGCTCCCTGCTGACAAATCCTCTAAAGAAAGTCCATCAAATATGTTTCCACCCCTCTTTTGAAGTAACCAGTGAAAAGAGAAAGACAGGGAAAGTGGGGTTATGCTGGACACCTCTCCTGGACAACCGACCACCCTGGTCCAAACTGGATGCATCTTTCTTCCCTGACTGCTCTCATACTCAGGTTCCTGGTTTATGAAGGCTGGAGTGTCACCTTCATTTACGTAGAATTGCTTGAGATCATGCTTAACTTCTCTAGTAGATTTTCTACTCATTCCTAAACCCACTTCTTGAAGAGTTTATGCCTTTCCCTCACCTCAGAAACAAATTTAAAATTCTCCAAAATGGTGTTTAAATATCTATTTTATAAAATTTTTAAAATATAGAAAATCCCCCAAAAGAAAGAATACAACCTATAATCCCATCACCCTGCTAACAATGTATCACTCTTCATATCTGGTGCATATTCTTCTACTTATAGTATATATGTATGTGTGTGTATTTGGATCAACCTATAATGTAATTTTGTAGTCTGCCTTTCTCACTCATTTTACCATGTTGATATGTATTCCAAAATGTGATTTTTTAAATTAACAACTGTATAGTATTCCACATAACAAACATGCTTAGAGAGTTGGATAGTTTATCCAACTCTTTATGATTTGGCATTTTTATTGTTTGTAATTTTTATATTATTAATAACATCATCATGACTATCCTTATAGGTAAATCTTTGGGCATATTCATGATTTTCCTCCTTAATATAAATTCCTATAAGGGAGAACTGTTGTATTAGAAAGTGTAAACTTATTTTTTAAGGCTTTTGATACATATTGCCAATTTACTTTCCCAAAATGTAAGAATTTTCACTCCCACAACTTGGATACTGAAGATTCCACATTATCTTTTCCTTTTAAAACTTTTTTTCCTTTACAATTTTTAAAGGCAAAAGCTTTTAAAAGTATTTGAACAAGTACTAAGAAGTAAAAAAAATAGAGTGTAGTTAGCAATTACTACATGTGATTCTATGAGTGGGCCAGAATATTTAATAGTAGATGCAAGACCCTAGATAAAACATTCTTCCTAAATTTAGTAAGAACACCTATAACTAGAAGAATAAGAAAAAATTTTGAAGATATTTGGGGAGGTCAAATTTAACAAGAAAATTACCAGACAAAATACTGAAGTACAGTAAAAGTCCATCAAATGTCAAAATAAGAACTAGTAGGCAAGTATTTATGTATATAACTATGAAGATAATGCTTTTCATGCTTCTGTTCAAGACCTTTATTTGTATTTTCTGAGCTTATAATTTTTCCATTTCTTGACTTTATTATTATAGATAAATAAATGCCTTTAATTTTTTTTAATCCTCACCATTAAATCTATAGAGGGATAAACATATCTAGCTTAAGTTGATCTACCCTTGAAATCACACTACATTTGAATAAGCACTAGGGATTCATGAGGGGGAAGACCATTGAGTTCCACTTGGCTCTATACTATTCAAGCTAATGTAGTGGAAGATGGTCTCATTAGAATGATTATGCAGACTCTCTGTAGGTCTCCTCAGAGGTTCTGACCCTGTACTTGTAAAAAACATCTCTGCTTTTCTTCTCAAACTCTCATTGAAATTATATTTTGAAATGTATTCATCTTGCATTATTTTTGTATCTCAGATGATTAAAATACCTTTTTTTCCCACTACTTCGTTTGTAGCAACAAGTTAAAGTCTTACCTGCTATTTTCAAATATTTTATCATTCTATATTATCTATTCTCTGGAGTTTCTTTTTTCTACCTTACCACATGCTTCAGAGTCATACCTGAACACCTGAAAGTCACAGTCTTTTCCAAAGATTCAAGTCATTTGTCACATTTTGGAATTGATATAAATGGAAATGAATTCACTAAAAAGAAGAAGAAGAAGAAGAGAAGAAGATAGAGAAGAAAGACAAACATATGCAATGTTAATATTAACTTTGCTCTTTATATATGCTAGTATTATAAATGCTTTGTATTTACCATTTAAAAAAGGTTAAATATGTCAATTTGAAAATATTGACTATGTTCCAGTTTATCTATTACATGTTTAACTTATCAGGAGTTTAGCAGGAGAAAAAGAAAGTATTCATAATAATTAGGAACAGCAGCCAAATCTATTCTATTGCTGATATGTTTATTGTGGTAACTAATACCCTTTCAAAAGAACACCATACTATAGTCTGTCCATTTTTCCATTCATTAAAATTTTAAATGTACTTTGACTAAATTGCTACATAAATGTTCATAGCTCATCTCCCACTCTTCACCTATCTATCCATCCACTCATTCAATAAATATTTATTGAATACTTATATGCCAGACACAAGCCAATAGGGATGCAAAGATAGTTCTTGTTCTCAAGTGTCTTAATCTAGTAAGAGAGCCAGAAACACAGGAAATAAAGGTAATTACAATCCAGTGTGGTAGGGGTTAGAGATGTGTAGTGATATTTTGAGACTTTGAAGGGAGTCTCTTACATGGCAAGGAATTGGATGAGAAAATCATAGACTTCTTTAAGAAGATGGCCGACTAGAGAAGCATGCAACAGAACAAATTAGCCAAGTCAAGACAGGACAGAGGGAGAGACTAGGACGTGAACCCTAGAGAAAAGGAGCCAAGTCAGTAATAGCATGGAGGCGAGAAGCAGCATATTGCATGGGAAGAACTATAATCAGTGTGATTTTGCTGTATCTTGAGATTTGAAGGAAGGAGTGGCTGAGATGAAGCTGGAGACTTCGATAGGATTCAGATCATGGAGACATTTGTCTGTCCTGTGAAGGAACTTGAACTTTATCATAAAGGACCTGTAATAGGTGACCTATGGTGTTAGTTACGGGAGCTACTGCCAGGCCTTAAGCACGGAGTTTGTTAATCAGCTTTGAATTTTTGAAAAGAACGTTTTGGAAAGTGTATACAAGATGGATTCAAAGAAAGAAATAGAAGACACATAGGAGACAGTAGAAGAAGCTGGTGATGGTTGATCAAGGGTTGAAACAGGACAGTGTATTCTAGACATGAAAATAAGGGAACAGATATAGGATATTTATTAAGGAGGTAATATCCTCAGAACTTGTTTATTAATTCACTTCATGGGATAAAACAACTCTCCCAAAATGATCATGAATCCCTTGGACACCAAGCAGGTCTGTGTAGAATCCAGTATGGGTAGGACATTGTACACAAGCACAAGGATGAGGAGCCAACAAGAACTTTGAAATAAGAATAACGTGGAACTATCAAGTCAATCCATTATGGATCAGATTGGAGATAAAGTCACTTTGAAAAAACAGGACAAGTCCCAGGTCAAAATGAGTCTTTATTGACAGTGTCAATACTTAACAGACTCTAGTGGCATAGTTTACCTCAGGCTGATTCTATTAAACTGACTTTGTTCTGACAACATGCCTGCCTAGCAATGAGAATTCCTTGTGGATTTCTTGCGTGAGGCCCTGGAAATGATGATTCCTTTAACAGTTGCAGGAAGGAAGAGACTAGTGAATATGTCGGAAGATGAGAGAATAGGTTCAATTCTGGACATGTTAAATTTGGGTCACCTGTAAAATATCCAGATGTGACGTAGACAATTGGAAACAGGGAGATGGAGTTGGGAAAGAAATTAAGGGCAAAGATGCATATTTGGCAGCTGCAGTCACGTGAATGGATAAAATTTCCCAAAGGACATAGATGCAAAGAGAAGTGGGACAATGACAGAATCTTGAGGGGTTCCTACAACAGAGGCAGACCCAGCAAAAAGATACTGAGAAAGAACAGTCAGAGAAATAGGAAGAGAATGATAATTTTTTGAGTCTTTTCCTTTTCCTTCCCTTAACTTCCTACATGAAACTATCTCTTGGTCAGAACCAATTTTGTCCTTCTCTATAGTATTTTGGGTAACTATGACCACAGTTGTAACATACCATGGTTATATGTGTGCTTTTCTTAAACTCCTTATTAAATAGTAAACTTCTTGATTGGCACTATCAAGATTTTACTGACTCTAGAACTAACAATTTAGCCTGCCACAGTTTCGCGGATCCTGGCAGAAGACAGGAGACTCCCAGATCAGAGACAAAGGATTTATTACTCTTAGCTCATCAGGCAGCATGAACTTCATGTTCACATCAGTTTTCCTTGTCCCCCAAGTCCCATGGCGTGACTCAGAATGCCCAGGTGGATACTGCATGCACAGTGAATTTGTGTTACAGCTAAGACACCCTGAGAACCAAATCTTTAACAGGCAAACCTGACCTACCTTTTCTTCAGAAGGAGATGTTACTTTTATTACTGGACATTACAGAAACTGTCCTCTGCTCCAAAGGGAGACATTACCTCTACCTTCTAAGACCGTTCGCTATATATACATCCTTGAAAGGATGCTCCAGAACGAAAGCTATCAATGCCTCTGCTCACAAGATGTGCAGAAACACTGGAGACCCGTGGAGATTTGTCTGCCTTTAGGCACACTTAATGTCTCACATATTTTCAGGTTCATATTGCATCTCCCAGGTTAGTGCCTTGCATATGACAGGTGCTAATAAATATTTGTTGAAATATGATTTAGAAGTAACATCAACAACAGAGATAATTTAGTAGACTTCTCCCTAGAATTGTTTATAATAGGCTGGTATACAAACTCCTTTTAACTGCTGCTGTATGCTATTTAGACAAACAGCTCAGTTATAACTGTAACCTCCTTGAGAACAACAATGTGTATTCATCATTTTTGCTTCCAGAGTCTTAAACAGAGTCTAGAACATAACAATAGATAAGCAAAGATTCGTTAAGTAAATAGAAATACATGGAGGATCACATAATCCAAATGATGCAGAATTACAAAGTACATTGCCCTTCTTCGGCCCTCCACTGCTCCTTGGTAACAATATAAGCAGTTTTGTACTGTCCAAACCATCTGAAGAAAGGAAGATGAAAACACCCATTCCTGCTAAACGCTAGTAACTTGGTGGATTACTCCTACACAAAGCATTTTTTTTTAAACATCAAGAGCAGTTTGGATATCAAGGATATGATGAAATGGGCTTTTTCATCTCTTGGTGGTGGAAATGTAAATTGGTGTACTCTTTATTTATGCATTTGGCTATTTTCAATGAGGCTTTAAATGCCTACTTGCCAATTAAATTTGGAGAAACTGCCCTAAGTAAATTAACCTAACTACAGAAAGGAAGTTTTATGCACAGATATATTAAACCCAGAAATGTATTTGTAATAGCACAAATTTCAAAGATTTCTATTAAACTTAAGAAGGAATTCTACCATGAAGTGGTGAATCTCTGTATAGACCATGGAAAGACATTGCCAAGTTTTCTGCCTTGGAGATCTTTAAGAAGAATAAATTATCACCACTCCTAGACAATTTAAATATTGGTGCCATGTCTTTCCCAAGGTCTTTTCCATTTCATTTAGTCTATGTTATATGATCTATACTTCTCTGTAAGGAAAGGTAATAAAGTTTTCAATTGCTCCTCGTATTTATTTGGAGCTTGATCTTTTAGTAGAATCATATTCACCAGAAGTCAAACTCTCTGGGGGATGCATAGTCAATATTAAAACATTTTACATTTCTAACAGTGGGGGAAGGTATTGACTTCCAAATTGTTTCAGGGTCTAGAAAGTTGCTTTAAAATTTTTATTTTGATATAGAATCATCCAATATTATTTGTATTAGTCAAAGACATTAGGTCAAATGAGATCTTATCATTTTATGTTCTATTGTTCCGCCAAAAAAGTGTCACAAGGTCAGATGAAATCAGAAAGTGAGAAGCAAAGCGCAAGAATACTTGCTTAAGGATTATTTCATGAAAAAAACATAAAACCCTGTCGAAATAGACTTAGTGCTTTCAGAATTTCGTTAAACTAAGTGTTGCCACTGGGCTTGTACCACGTCAAAAAGCAAATTCCACATCTGGAGGGAAGATGCAATAATTTAATAAAACATTTGACCTTTTTGTATTAGTTATAATTCCATCCAGAAAAAGAGTTAATACGGTTCTTCTTATTAGTAAATCTCATTAATGCCAAGATATACATTAACATATTTAATTTGCTTTTATTTGAACTACGTGCTCTTGGGTCTCATTGATACACATGTGAGCTTTGGTGCCCTTGATTTTCAGGGAAACTTTGGTGGGCAGTTTACGCCACCTTGCTCAGGATTAAAGAAACACAGAAGAGTGCATTTGGCCAGTCTGGGTTTTTCTGCTTTCTTTACATTTATATGGTTAACATAGACAATGGAAATTGACAAAGGAAATAGGGTTACCATCTTCTGGGGTGAATCCATCTCGGGCTCCCTGGGAAGTAAAGATGACAATATCCTCTGTATTACCTTTCAGACTAAAAAGACAGAGAGGGTGAAACAGGGTAGGAGCTGAGAGAAAACCTGAAAATGGGAAAGCAAGGTAAAGGTGGAACAAAGAAGATGGAGAGCTGTGTGTGCCTGAGGAAGAGCCTATTGGAAATGACTGAGCTATGGAAATGGGCAAGAACTGTATTGCTGGGCATTATGGGATAAGCAGAAAACCTCAAGGGAAAACAATGGGGGGGGGGTTTGTGAGTGGAGGCGAGGGAGGGAAAGAAGAGGGGAAGGGAAATCGTAAGATAAAATCAAATTTGTGTTAATAAGTTTTATTTTCCTTTCCTGGCATGAAAGTGGGTACAGGAATGCAAATATTTTCCTATGTCCTGAGAAATCCACTATTGGTTTCTGAGACTTCCTGCCAAATTTATTTCAATCATCTGTAATATATACCAGTGGGGATGTTGCTTCAAACATATACAGAAGTAAATTTAAGCCAACAAATATTCCATTTTAATTATTCAGGTACAAACATTTCATGTTTTCCCACTGGTATCAAATGGAAGCTTTTACTGGTCCAACAATATGGGCTGCACTGTACAACACCTGACAATACAGTGAGCGATTGGGTTAGCATTTTGTTATAAAACATTAAGAGTTTCCTATGTTACTATAAAAGTCATCTTAAAATCAATCATTCTTCTAGCTTTTTTTTTTTTACAATGGTGAAATTACAGAAATATAATTTGTTTAAGGTTTGATAAAGTAACACACCAAACAGCCACCATTTCAATACTATTTTGCCTGAGTAGTCCCTTTGTATCCAAGTAATAGTCCTAATCGTCAATCTACATTGTGCCTTTGTATCTCCTTTGGTGCCCTAGAGACACCACACTATTGCCTTAAAATAGTGTTTTAAAGCAAGATTTTTATAGTAGCTTAAGAATGGAGCCCTCATTCTTGTTTGTTTTTGTTTTTGTTTTTACTTTGCTTTATGTTTTAGCATAGATTCAAGAAAACAATGAAAGGTATCTGCAATTAATACAGTAAAGTTGTCATTAAAAGCACTGGTATAGCTGTTAAGTACCTCACTCTACAAAGACAGTGTAAGGTAACTTTAATTCTCAACATGAACAATTTATGACCATTTTAAGAATTATGAGAGTTTTATCTGAACCACTTGCAAATAATTGTTTAGTAGTAGTTTTTGTCGTATTTTAGATGACTTGCATCCAGATGGATTGAAACTCCACATTTGTCTCAGAAGAAATAGCTGTTTCACGTGAACAGTGGGGAAAGAGCATCTCCTGCTTTTCTTACTTATCTGCAAGACTGAGTTGGGTGTGGGTAGGGGTGAGGAACGGGAGGCTGTGGGTCAGGTGTGGGTCAGAGAGCAGACTGGGTAGAAGCAGAATCAATGGCAGTGATCCCAGGGGGATTTGTTGGCACTGTGCCTTGAGTAGGGTGGGTTAAGAGAAAGAAAAATAAGACGAGTTTATCTATGAGATGGTGCTTTGGTATTTGAAGCGAAAGATACCTCTGGTTGTCATTTACTCATCAAAATCTGAAATCCCTTTCTTCCTAAGGTGGCTTTGGACCTTCTGGTCCACCTCTTTTTTTACCTACAGAGCTGGGTGTTCTGGGTAAACCCCCCTAAAAGGCTTGTGGCAGTGACTTGAATAAGGAGGCAAAATATCTCTGGGGAGTTCCTGAGAAACCTGAAGAGGATTTGACGTTTTTCAGATATCCAGGTGGAGGTGAAATATATTAATATCTGTGTAACTTCATGGGTACATGAACTGGTAAACCCGGGACCTTTGTGTTACAGTTGTGGGGTAGGAGAGGAGAAGGATAGGAGAGAGAATTAAGAAAGAACAAAAGATTAAGTAAGTTAACTAAGTTTTTACTTCTAAAATTTTATTATGTTTCAAATACATAGAAAACGATGGAGAATGGTATAATGACTACCTGTCTACCCACAACCCAGCTTAAGCAAATATTAACTTTTTGCTTTATTTACTTCAGATGTGTATAAAGAAAAAACATTACGGATACAGACAAGGCTTCCCTCTCTTGTCCCCGTTTCCAACCCCGTTTCCCTTGTTCCCTCTTTCCCTTGTGGTGTAAACTTTACCTCGATTTCGGTTTTTGTTAACCCCATGAATGTTTGCATATTTCTACTACGTGTGTGTGTGCCCATAAATAGAATATAGTCCTGATTTGCACACTTCTGACATTTACAAAAATGATATATTTATACATATTCTGCAAGTTGCTTTTTTGGCCAAACATGTTTTTAAGATTTATCCATGCTGACCATTAATCTCTAATCTTCTTTCTAACCATTATATCTTTTATACATTTCATTGCATGAAGAGTCCATAATTCTCTGTTGACAGACATTTTAGGTTGTTTTGAATTCTTGATAAGTCTTGCTAGAGAGTTATGAATTTGGTAGTTGCTGTTGTTGTTTTGAGAAAACCAGGTTTTTTTGGTTTGGTTGATTTACTTTTTCTTAATTTTCTATTTTATTAATTGCTGTTATTTGCTTTACCTTTTACTCTCTTCAGGTTTACTCTGTTCTTTTTCTAATCTCTTGAGTTGATTTGTCAACTCATTTACTTTCAATCTTTCTTTATTTATTTTTTTAAAATAAATGTATCTACAGGCTCTGAATCCCCTTCTAAGATCCACTCTGACCTCACCACACACGTTTTGATACATAACACTTAGTTATCATTTGGTTCTAAATATTTTGTAAATTCTATCGTGTATCCCTTTTTAACTGATGACTTATTAGGAATGTATTTAAAACTTTTTAAAAATCTGGAGCCTTTTTTTCAATTATTGCTTTCTAACTTTGTTGCTTGGTAGTGAGGAAATGTGTTTCGTAGATAATTCTTCAAAATATATTGGACTTCTTTTATGACTCATTTGTGAGCAATTTATGTAAATGTTTCATGTGTACTTGAAAATACGTTTGAAAAAATATATATGTATTTCTGTTTGTTCAGTGCAGAGTGTTAGACCCATCCATTTGTACAAGCTTGTTAATTTCACTGTTGAAATATTCTCTATCCTACTTGATATGTCTGTTTCAGATGGAGAATTGTTAAAATTGCCTACTATCATAGTGGATTTGTCAATTTCTACTTGCCACTGCATTGGTTTGGTTTGGTTTGGTTGTTAGGCTCATAAAAGTTTATGATTGTTGTATCTTTTTGGTGGCTTGTTCCTTTTTCTATTGTGTTGCCATCTTTACCTCTATTTGCCTTACTCTCTATTTTCTCTGATATTTTTATCCTACACCAGCTTTCTTTTGGGTGGTATTTGCCTAATATATTTTTTCCATTACTTTTATTTACATATTTCTGTGTCATTATGTTTTAGGGATGTCTCTTAAAAGAATGTATAGCTGGATTTTCAAAAAATACAATCTGGTCTGAGAAACAGGAGAGCTGTCATATCATGGAAGAGTGCCAGGTCTCCTTAAGCCATTCCAATTTGTTTATTGCCTTAATCTCCTTTGTCTCTTTGGTGTAAAATTTCTCAGTGAGAAATACAAGATGCCTATGTCTAACAGTTCCAAGGAAACAAGAGACTTAAGTTTACGTGGTAGTCTGTCAAGATGCCCAAAGCAGGCAATAAATCCAACACAATTTGGTTTTCTTGTGTACCTGCAGAAACTAGGATAGAAATGATTCTACAGGTACTCTAAAAGAACAATTTAATAAATTCTACTTTGCTTTCTATTATCTTCCTTCTAAATTTTCATGGAAGATAAATCTTCAGAAGGAATTTTACCGTAATCTCTACAAAGAGAGAATTTCACACCCTCACTAAATTGTAAACTCTTCAAAGGCAGATGTATCTTGTGCAAATTATATGTTCAGTGCATACAGTTGAAGCTCAGAAGTTGACCTGGACTGAAATCTTGATTTTGTGGAGGGAAGAAGGAAAAAAACAAACAAACCAATAATGGAAATTTACAAATTTTCCTCTTGTGACATAAATTATTATGAAAAAAATGGCAACAGTGCTAGAATTTCTATTGTACTTTACTACTGATCTGAATTATGGCCTCAATGACCATTTTTACAAATATGCCTAAGTACTATTAATGGTTTTTATAAAAATGACAGGAAATTTCAGAGTAAAAATGCAAAGTATCCCTCTGTATCAATCACTACTGTAAGCTCCTTGAAGGAAAAACCATGTCTTCTCATTTTTGTACCCTAGCATGTTGTAACAGTGCCTGGCACATAGTAGTCTTTCAGTAAATGTTTGAGTGAATAGATGGATGAATCTCATGCAGATTAATATTATATAACCTTGCCGGCACTCAAAACTTTGCAAATTCTTATCATTTCTTTCCTTACATTCAAATATAGATTGAAATTCCCCCATTTCTGCAAACAATTTCTGACATCCTAAAGAAAGAATTAACCATTCCTTTCTGTGTGTTCCCACTTTGTCCTTTCTGTTAAGACAGCACTTTTTATATCACATTGCAGGTAGCTATTTACACATCTGTCCCCATTCTAGCTTATGGAGTGTTGTTTCCTAATCACTTTTTAAATCTGCTTTGCAGTTGCTGCATAATATATAATACAAGCTCAGCAAATCTTTCTTGAATTGGATTTTAAAAGAGTAAAAATTAAGTGCCAATACTTGTTGAAAATCTACTATGTTTTAGACCATCGCAAGGAAATTTAAAGTTTTCCCTTTGGTTTTCATAATAATCCTATAAATTATGTATTATTAATCCCTTTTAATGTTTGAGAAAACTAAAGGCAGAGAGGTTAAGCCAGTCATCCTAGGCCAGGCAATCGGTACGTGAAGAATTTGGGACTAACTCACGTGCTCCTTTCACCCAACCATGCTACCCCCATTCACCCCCAGAACCAAAGTGAACTCGTAATGAAGTCTATATATGTTCTACGTCACTTACCAACAGCCTCTGAAAGCACATCATGTTGAAATTAGGATATTACTTATTGGTTACTGGAGTCTTTTTAGGATTATACTGTTTACCTCAGAATGTACACCATTGTTTTTACTTGAGACATGTTCACCACTGGGAACGAGTATTCCTCCTAGTATCCAAACACCTAGAAAGCAGGGATTACGCCGCATTATACTAAATGATCCTCCCATCAGTTGTCCAGAGCATTCCGTGATGTTGATACTTGGGCTACAAATCTCTCTCTAGATGCTTATAGTCTAAGAGAGAATTGAAGGCAAATTCAAGGTTAGTAGTGAACGTGGATGTACATGACGATGATGATGAAGAATTTTTTTCACGTGTATTGTCTTTGTGGCCTGATATGCCTGAACTTGAGTCTTTGCTCTAATTCCTTACTAGCTGAATGACCTTGGGCAGTTTAGTTAATTTCCCCAGGCCACAGTTTCCTCAACTGTGAACAAAGAGTGAAGATACCTACCTTAGGGGTTAAGTAAGATAGTGCCCATCTTATAAATGATAGCCATTATTGTTATTATTAGCCCAGAAAGCATGTTATCCAACCACAATAAGTAAGTTAGGTTCGTGTATATGGGTTAAATGCCCTAGTTGATACATATTTATTTAGTACCACCTATTGGTCTCGGTACTACTCCCAAACCAATACAGAGACAAATGGGTAGAGACGTTCCGCAGGCAGAGGTTAATGCCCCAGACAGAGATTAAACAGAACAAATGTCATTTCCTTCTGTTCCTGTGCAGCAGTTTATAGGAGCATTAGAGTCGGATGTGACATAAATTTCATAAAGATATTGTACATTAAATATACATACAATTGCACCCCATCTAGAATTACAGCAACATCAATTATGAGCACTACCTGTCAGTCACTATTACTGGTGTTCTCTCTATAAACAAAATCAAAAGTTCTGTGGTGATCTATTAGAGGTTTTCTATACCCTTCCCCCCACCCCTTCTGATCCTTTTAGGCTCTTATGAGCAAACCGTTGATCATGACTAAAAGCAGCTAAGTGCTTTCTTTCTCGGTGCTTAGCAGTTTCTCTGGAAGTTAGCAGACAACAACGCAGCCCTTAATACAGACTCAGACCAAATTTAGTGAGTGGGGGAAAGAGCATGATATAAAGTTAAGAAAACATGGCCTTTCAAGGAGACTAATGAAGACAAATATTGTCGGGGTAACCTTTAAGTCACATGGCTGGGGATGTTTTCCTTTGCAAATTACTTCTGAACCTTCAGTCC
Organism: Balaenoptera borealis; assembly: GCF_965194805.1. Taxonomy (NCBI): domain Eukaryota; kingdom Metazoa; phylum Chordata; class Mammalia; order Artiodactyla; family Balaenopteridae; genus Balaenoptera; species Balaenoptera borealis. The sequence continues at coordinate 43,967,173 of NC_138875.1, read as the reverse complement.
TGTAGGGAAAAGTACTGGGAAAAAAAAAAAAGGCATGAGCTAATTGCTTAAAGACAGCAATAAAAATTTGTAAGTTACACATACTAGATACCAGCTTGCAAGGTGATAGAAAAATTCATCTAAGTCTTGGGATTAAAATGAGTGAATTCTGAATTAGCCCCTTCACTGTTCATTGCAGAAGAAAGATCCCTTCAGTAGAGAGGAGCCCTGTCTTCTGTGGGTACCCCGTCAGACAGGGACTGCTTGGGCAGCGTTCTTGCCTTTTCTCTTGATGATCATCCCTTTTGCATCATAGTCATCATTGAAGTTTGGGGCAAGGTCTAAAGAAACACATTAGTTCTCCCCCTGGGTCCACCAGCCATTTTTTCCCCTGCCGCCTAGTAAAATGGTATTGCTCTTTCTACCAATAATTTAACTTTGGAGTATAGAATTGTATATTAGGAACACAAAAGAAATAGCGAAATAGCTCACCGATGTTAATGTTTTTAAAATAAACGTTACGCAGCTGATTTGTCTTATTAATTATATTTATTGGGGGAATTCCCTGGCAGTCTAATGGTTAGGACTCCTTGCTTTCAGTGCAGGGGGCGTGGGTGTAATCCCTGGTCGGAGAACTAAGATCCCACATGCTGTTTGGTGTGGCCAAAAAAAAAAAAAAGAAAAAAAAAAAAAATATATATATATATACACATATATATATTAGGCAAAGGAATATTATAGTAACTCCTCAATTGATGAATTTATTTTATTCTTTAAAAATATTTGAAAATTGCTTGTTTATTACCGTTTGCGTTTTCAAATAGAAACTTGAGGTGGTAAAGGCCCTTGGCCTATAATATATTGAATGGATATATAACCTGCTTATCCTGGGGCTCACCACGTTTTGGGTACAAATTATGGTACATCTAATCTGACAACTCCTATATCATGTTCTTGCCTTCACCAGCTCAGACAGGATATTCAGCTTACTAAAGACACTTCCCAAAAAGTTCTTTCTGGAAGTACTCAAGGTATACTTTAAATGTGTCCATGAAAAGTTGATGTTGCTATTCCCATTCTTTTGATGCATATCATGGGAAAAATCAGATACATATGCTGGCTTATTTTAATTACTTGTATTTTTGGCATGGGAAAAAGGAAATACAGAAGATCAAAGAGGTTAAATAAAAACCCTGTAGTCCTGATTTTGATAGGAAGTATCAATATGAACTTAAAAAAATACATTTTTTCTAACTCTGTCCTCTGAAAAGGCTGAGAAACAATAATAATCACAGTAGCAATCAGCACCCTTAGCACTCAGATTATGGTCTTAAAGCACAACTTTCCACAGGAAGGAGTCATATCTTAAAGAAATGAGTGATGACAGGTCTGGGGCAGGAATTTTACAATATGAGCCTGGAACATCTTGTCATATCAGAAAGCAAGGAAGCAATCCAAGGCTAATAGGGATGTTTCAGAAGGACTCAGGAGCCAACCTGGTAGGCTCTCACTGGCCAGTTTGAACATCAGTATCTGAACTGGATTGAAATACATCAAGTAAGTTCATGAACAAACTCATTGGTGACAATTAGAAGGTACCGGAGAGCCAATTTAAAGTTTTTAAAATTGGTAAATAAAGAGAAAAATGTCAGGCATTATACTGCCTATTCTTTTATACAAAGTGCGTCTTAGAGTAATCAAATAGTTGATGAAGTAAAGTATCGTTAATAGAAATATTCCAATTAGCCAATGGACAGAGACTTACAATATTACTACTTTTCTCCTCTCAAGGCCGCCCTCTACATGACTCTTTCTAGGTTCCAGGAACTATACTCTCTCCCTGCTTCCTTTTGGGCCCAGAGCTTGTATTAGTTTTGTGGCAAAGTTCTATTATCCCTTGTAGTTTTCTTCCATCTTGCCCACACCTTCATGTATTGTTTCTTTATTAAATTCTCCTAGAATTATCCTGATTTGTGTATGCCACCTGTTTCCTGCTTGGACTTTGACTGATACAGTAATTTGTTCCTTAAATGACCCAAGAATCCGGACCCTCAAAATAGGATTCTAGGAGTGGTTTCTCAAAACTTTAAGTGCAGAAATAAACACTTTTCCAGGGAGAAATGGAATATGGGTAAGCAATAGCATGTGGTGTCTTGATTATGTTCAAATTATTACAGGTAGTGACAGAGGATGAAGAGCAGTGGAAGACAAGGGTTGTAGGATAGCAAATGGCTGTTACACGCAGTTGCTATAGCAACAGTAGTGCTCATAAAGATTGTGGAGTCACTTGGCTTCTTCTGGCCCTAGAGAGCATACATAGGGAAAAAGAGGAGTTAAAAGCTTTGAAAATTCAATAAAGAATATGTATGGAGAAACAGAATCTCCCCATGGCATCTTTAGGGCAGTCTTCTTTGTAGTTACATGATAGATATTGTTGAGGACCAAGCCTAGGTTACAATTATAATAAGGTAACTGTTGGGTAAGAAACAAGACTTGGAAACAAAGAGTATGGACATATCGGCATCATGGTTGGGTCTGGGAACTTTGATCCCTAAAATTACCCTGAAACTTACAAATTGATGTCAGTTCTTCTCATTTCTTCTAAGCCCATAATGAGAGTTAGATTCCAGCATAACATGGAGGGAGAGGCAAAATGCCGTTCAAAGAAGATACACTGAAAGAGTCGCAAAAACTTTCTAATCAGCAGAAGCTTGAGGAAAATATACAGAAGTGCTAGACCAAGAGAGATGGATTTATCTACCCAGGAATTTTGACTTAATGTGTCTTGAGCACCTGGAAGTGGCATAACCATTGTCTAGGTTGGTTAATTAAAGTTTGTACTGAACCATACCCGATAGCTAATGAAGTCAAAATGTCAGAACTTCTCTGGAATACTATTGAGGAAGGAGTGAGTCTAAAGCCTCTGGGACTGGGAATGTTGGCATAGAGCTCATCAACCACTCCCTAACTATATCCCCTGGGTGATCATTCCCTTCATTGGGTCATTATGAAATGCATTGTTGAAGAGGATCACTATCTTTGAATTGCTCCGTGGAGGCTGTTCTGTCAGGCCAGAGAAGATAGTGAAGGGTTACACAGATTGAGTTCTCTGATATCACTAGGAACAATGGGATTCTGGGTTAGTAGAGGCCAGATGGTCAAGCTTAAATCTCAGAGGTAAGGTAGAAACAATTATCACAATAAAATAAAGGGACAGAATAATATTTAGAGTGTTTTGAGCTGCAGGGATTTGTTACAATGACTAATTGTTCAGGGAGTGTCCTTAGAAATGAAATAAATAGGCAGATGCTGCTTGACATATTTAGGTAGAAAATTCTAAGACCGCTAGTCAGAAATCTACTTTGAGTCACTCTTGTAGGTCTTTGCAGACAGCTACCAATTTCCTATACATAAGATAGTTCATACACCCAGAACTCATTGTCTGAGAGGAGCCCAGTTTCCTTTAAAAGAAGAACCCTGCTATGTGGCCACACATATATATCATGAGTCTTCTCCTGAGACTTACCCAGAGAGACCTGCAGTCATGATGACAGAATTTGCTCTCAAATTTTATAGTAGGGAAGAAATAAGATCTTCAGACAAGAAATGGGAATATTTGGTCAGACATAGGTGATCCTGAGAAATTTTAACTTAATCACTAATCCCTGGAGACCCAAAATGCAACCGTGACCCACAAGTGAGAAGGAAACTAATGGATTTTAAATGACAGATGGAGTTTTGGCTCAAATTTGTTTAATAGTGGGACTGTAGACCCATCATGTGGTTTCCCCCCAATCTTAGAGGATATAGCACCAATAGGTATACTTAATAAATGACAAAAGCCCCACATTGATTCCCTGACCCATGGAGTGAGGGCTTTGATGTTAGGAATAGAGGAAGACCCTGGAACTGACCTTTCAAGATAGTAAACTTAAAGCAATATTGCATCTTGAGAAAATATTGCATCCAGATATTAGTGCCATCATAAAATACTTGAAAGATGCAGAGGTTGTGGTTCCTACTATATATCATATATCTCACCTGTTAGCTGGGGCAGAGACAAGGTAGGTATGGAGAGTGACAGCAAATTGCTGTCAACTCAATTACATGGTGGTACCTAGCATAGCTATGGTTCCAGGTAAGGTATCTTTCTTGGAGCAAATCAACAGATCTCCTAGCACCTGGTATGAAAATACCTTCTTTTCTATTTTCTTCAGTATGCAAAATCAGAAACAGCTTGCGTTTACATAGCAGGGACAACAGTACGCCATTTCAATCTTGCTCTAGAAGGTCACAAGTTGAGCTCTCCAGGAAGCACACTCTGAGAAGGAGTTTGGTGTTCAGGATGCTTATTAGAGATCAACACCTATGGAAGGGATAAGACATATGCTTGCCAAAGAGTGAGAGAAAAATTCTCTGGACATTCAAGACCCTACAATATCAGTGATGTTTATAGGAAACCAATGGTCTGAGCATATTGGGAAATCCCTTCTGAAGTGAGAGAGAAGCTGTTGTACATTTTCTCACTCATGTTTTGTGGTCCTCTTCGGGTTTTTTGAGACAATATGTACCACAATTAGGCGTGCTGTACCAACCCATTTACCGGGTAACTCCATAGCTGACAGTTTTTAGTGGGACCTGAAATAGCAAAGAGCTCTGAAACAGTTCAGGCTGCAGTTCAATCCTGCCACAGGGACCCTGTGACCAAGCAAAATCAATGGTCTACTCTTCCTGTCAGTGGCAGAGATGCTATACAGCATCTGCCAAGCCCCAGTAGAATGACAACAGACACCCTAGAGCTTTGGAATAAGGCTATGTCTTATTCTGCCAACAACTATTCATTAGAAAGGAAGATCCTAACTGACCGCTGGTCTTGGGACAGATTGAATTCTTGACCATAGGATATCCAAATTGCCAAACTTGTGCTTTCTGATTCATTGAACCATAAAATTGGATGTGCACAGTGCATTCCACTATAAAATGGAAGTCAGCAAACTTTACCTATAAAGGGCCAGATAGTAGTTCAGACTTTACAAGCTGTATGGTTTCATTCAACTCTACTGCTATAGCTCAAAAGTGGTCAGAAGCAATATGTAAGTGCATAAGTGTGGTTATGTTCGAATAAAACTTTATCAACACTGAAATTTGAATTTCATATCACTTTATGTGTATATATTATTTTGATTTTGAGTTTTTCCAATCTTTAAAAAATGTAGGGAGGGATAACGTGGAAGATTGGGATTGACACATACACACTACTATATATAAAATAGATAACTAATATGGACCCACTGTATAGCACAGGGAACTCTACTCAATACTCTATAACGGCCTATATGGGAAAAGAATCTAAAAAAGAGTGGATACATGTATATGTGTAACTGATTCACTTTGCTGTACACCTGAAACTAACACAACATTGTACATCAACTATACCCCAATAAAAATTAAAAAAAAAAAAAGAAAAAAAATGTGAAAACCATTCTCAGCTTACAAAGAATGCGAGCTACAAAACACGTAGTGGGTTGAATTTGGCCCATGGGCTGTGGCTTGCCAACCCCTGGTGTATATGTAACCAGACCCAAGTAGGTCCAAAAGGCACAGCAAACTGTCCAAACAGAGCCAGTGGCTCAGGCTCCCATGGGGCCTTCTCCTGCTGCTTTCCCTTCTCTCCTTCAATTCTTTCTATGATGAGTTAACAGAAGAGAAAAAGATGTGGGCTCAGACTCTGCATGGTGTGCTGGCATTGTGTCCATATATATCCTTAGTTTGACTGCTTCTCTCTCTACCCAAAGCTCTACCCACCAGGAGGACTTCTTTTCACTGTCTTGTAGGACCCCCCCCCCTGGTGTGGCTGTATATAATAGCAGTCTATTTTTAGCTCATACCAAAACATCGAGCCATCCGATCAGTAAACCAGCTGTGGGTTTTTCCTCCTTCATCAGCTGTTCTAGGGAACTCCATTGAAGCCATAGGAATAAGCTGAGAGCAAGGTGTAGGTGGAATGGTCATGGGCCATATTTGTGCAGCTTACTTGTGTCCTCTGGATCTGCCTCGGCTTGATACATGGTGTATTATTTCCATTGTGTGATGGATTGCTGGTGGGCCTACTCAATCTTATGACTTGGTGGATCTGACAGCACCTAGTTCAAAATGAGTACTTCTAGTCACACAGCCCCTTGGTGACCTGTGGTCACAGCTTGGTTTGTGCCAGGACCCAGTATCATGTCAGGAGTTATTATATGAATGGTATATAGTTTTGTGCTACAAGTGCATGGTCTTGATTCAGAACCCTAGAGGGCTGTGCGGCAACTTCCTATTTTGTCTTGAGAAATACTCCTCATGGTTTCTTTAACTATCTCATATACCTCTAGTACCACGAGATCTGCCGTGTCATGTGGTGTATGCAATAGAATTACTTGTATGGCAACCTGGATTGTGCTTGTACTGCAATCCTACCAGAAAATCTCAAAACTGGCAACCTTCTGCATCACATGACAAATGAATAGGAACTGTATGCCTAAGTGTAGTATGTTGCCTCCCAAACATGAAAAAGCCTATCGTGCGATGTTTCATAGTGTTGGAAGGTGCTAAGTGCAATAACTTGCCCTTTACCTTGGAGGAAATGTCACGGCATGCCCCAGACTACTGGACCCCTGAAAAGCTCACTTATGCGGCAGCCCATGTATTTTTGGAGCATCAGTGTCTTACCATGGGTATTAGTCAGGGTTCTCCAGAGTAATAGAACCTATATACTTATTTTATCTATCTATCTATGTATCTGTCTCTCTATCTATTAATTATAGAAATTAGCTCACGTGGGTATGGAGGCTGAAAAGTCCGCAATCTGCCATCCGCAAACTAGAGAACGAGAAAAGCCGGTGTTGTAATTCAGTCTGAGTCTGAAGGCCTGAGAACCAGGAGCTCCGATGTCCTCTTCCAGGACTGGAGAAGATGGAGGTCTCAGCTCAAGCACTGAGAGCGAATTTGCCCTTCCTCTGCCTTTGTGTTCTATTCAAGCTCTCAGTGGATTGGATTATGCCCACCAACACTGGGGTTGGCCGTCAACTTTACTTTGTTCATCAATTTAAATACTGATATCTTACAGAAACAACCTCACAGACACACCCAGAAATAATGTATAACAGCTTTCTGGACATCCCTTATCCCAGTTAACTTGACACATAAAATTAACCACCACACCAAGCCATCCTAGCTTCTTTCTCATCAGGTTTGGTTAACATGATATCAACAGTATAGTGTACCTCACACCAGTCAGAATGGCCATCATCAAAAAGTGTACAAACAATAAATGCTGGAGAGGGTGTGGAGAAAAGGGAACCCTCCCACACTGTTGGTGGGAGTGTAAATTGGTGCAGCCACTGTGGAGAACAGTATGGAGGTTCCTTAAAAAACTAAAAATGGAGTTACCATATGATCCAGCAATCCCACTCCTGGGAATATAACTGGAGAAAACTCTAATTTGAAAAAATACATGCATCCCAATGTTCATAGCAGCAATATTTACAATAACCAAGGCATGGAAGCAACCTAAATGTCCATTGACAGATGAATGGATAAAGAAGATGCGGTATGTGAGTAATATTCCATTATATATATATAATGGAATATTAGTTATAAAAAAGAATGAAATAATGCCATTTGCAGCAACATGGATGAACATAGAGATTACCATACTAACTGAAGTCAGACAAAGACAAATATCATATGATATCACTTATATGTGGAATCTAAAAATAAATGATACAAATGAACTTATTTACAAAACAGAAATAGACTCACAGACATAGAAAACAAACTTACGGTTACCAAAGGGGAAGCGGGGGAGGATTAAATTCGGAGTTTAGAATTAACAGATACACACTACTATCATATAAAATAGATAAACAACAAGGACATACTACTGTATAGCAGAGGGAACTATATTCAATGTCTTGTAGTAACCTACAAGGGAAAAGAATCTGTACACCCGAAACTAACACAACATTGTAAATCAACTATACTTCAATTTAAAAAAAACAGTGTAGTGGACCAATGTGACATTCTCTGAAATGTTCAGATGGTCCAGGTCCACTTGAATCATATCATGATAAAGGACAGGAGAGCTGTAGGACAAGACCATGAATATAATCTACTGTCCATCCCAGTTCAGTTTGAACTGCTTTGGATTCTCCTTTCTTATGGATATTAAAAGGAATGCATTCTCTAATATACTCAATATCAGGAGCTGAGACTGGAGTTTCCCCTTGGTTAAGTGTGTGTTAGTCCACTATTATTTGCCATGATCTATACATTTTTTCCAACGGCCAAACTGGTAAAATAAATGGGAGTATAACAATTGGACTAATCTCTCCCATTCTACCCAGGATGTGTCATGATTTTTAGTTTATTCTCTTGGCAGAGGTTGGGAGATAAATTGGAAGCAGAGACCGTCTCCTGATATTTTTAGCCTCCTGATGTCATAGAAATGATGTTCTTTCCCTTCATCCTTCAGCCTAGGGGTGGTAACAGCTACACCGTTACTAGCCCTTGGGTACTGAGCTACCCATTCTATTTTCCTAGGCACTGCCCATGACTTTGTAAATAGTCCTTTTGCTGAACCTGCCTTGAATTATCCTAATTAGCATGCTCCTTCTGTTTCATGTTGTAGCTCTAATTTATAAAATCCAGTGCCCCCCACTCTCACCCCCTCTCTCTTTTAAAAAAGTATTCTGAGTCTGGTTTTCTCAAGTTTGAAAACTTTGGAGTTATTCCTTAATAGTGATCAGTTAATAGCGAATATTCCAAGTTGATATCATTTATGACTATTGTGTATCATTTACTAAGATGCTTCCTGGCTCACCCCCTTTAATCAAGCCGCCATGGTACTCCAGGTGATATTTCTGAAAGGTGAATTGTAGCAAATCTCTTCTCTCCCTGAAATCCTTAATGGCCCTCTGTCACCTACAGAATGACATTCACATTCCTTGGTATGCTGCCTAAGGACCGTACTCCAGTCCATTCATTTTTTAAAAATTCTTTTCCATTATGGTTTATTACAGGATATTGAATATATTTTCCTGTGCTACTCAGTAAGACCTTGTTGTTTATCCATTCTGTATATAACAGCTTGCATCTGTCCAGCCTATTCTGACACCACTTTCCCCTACACACTCCACCTTCCAGCCACACTGAAGGTACAGTTCCCCGCTAGGAGATTCTTAACCACAAATAGCTGATTCTTTCTCTGCTTTGTGAACTATTTCTCCTCGTTCAAGACCAAGCTCAAGTGTCACCTCCTCTGCAAACTTCCTCTTCCACTTCCAGCACACAGTTCTTTGTTCTCACAGCATTTTATACAAATTCTATTTTAAAATTAACACATCGTTTTAAGACTATTTATTTGACGTCTCTCAATAGAATTACTAGTGTTTAAGAGATAGGACTTTGTAACTGTTGGTTTAAATCCTTTACTATTGAAAAAATGTGCTATGAGTTCTTCAATGCCTATGATTGGCTTCTTTCTTGGGTTTTCAGAGCAGCTGGTCTTTTTCTAAATCATCCTCATTTTAAAGTAAAGTGTTCCCTTCTCCCCTCTGCTGCAGTTATCTCTGAGTATTAATTCTTACTTCTTTTCCCTGTAGAAAATCTCCCTCATGAGAGGGAGCAAATCTTCCTCCGAATTTTCAAATCGTCATTATACCCTAGAGAACTGTAGTAACTTAATTATTCTGCCGATTCCAGCCAAACCAAGAAATCTCTGAGTAGATAAATTACCAGACTGGCGTTTCCAGCCATACACTTATTGTAATATGTAACAAATTAATTAAAAATTAATTTTTATCCAGTTCCAGAATCTATACACGCTAAACAAATAGAGTTTTGCATACCATCACATATTTCCTATGAATTAAGCTAGTCTGCTGCTTTTAAAACCTTAAAACTGGGTAGAAAATTATAACTGACTTAGGCCAAAAAAAATTAGGTAGTCAGTTTAGTTTGGTAATCTTTTAAGTTATAACACATAATATACTTATAGAAACAGCCATAAATTGGTTTAATTTTTAGTTCACATTTTAGTAGCCAGTGGAGCTGGAATTAAATGTTAAATGCTGCTCTGTGGCCTTAGACTCTGAACAGAAATTTTAAAAATTATAGGATGTATGTCTGGACGCAAAGAGAATTAGTGTATTTTCTATATCTCTGTTTTACGCATAAGAAGTAAACAGGACCAAAAAAAAAAAAAAAAAAAAAGACACTGTGCATAAGAGCTCTTTTTAATAATTATTTTTCAATTTTCTCTTTGAACAAGCTTCTGAGTATCTCCCTTGTATTTCCATGGACAAGATGAGAAAAGAAGCAAAACATGTGATTCATTATATGTGACTTAGAGTTTGTAGGCTTCACCATAAGATTAATTTGGCTTTTAGTCTCAATACCTAATGCAAGGGCAAATCTAAATAGGGAAATATACTTACATTAGCATCTTTTTCTCTCATTTCCATGTGATTTAGAAAAAATAAAGGAGACTGAATTACTTGCTGGAATTCAGGGGGAAAAAATGTCAATTTAACTCAGTGCAATCATTCAACACAAATTTTGTACTGAGAGAACAACATTTCCTACTCTGCCACTCTATTCCAAGTAATATTTAATAGCTTTCTGAACCTCTTCCAACTTCAATTAGTGTTAATTTACTGTGTAACTAAATACATTACCCTAAAATAATTAGGAATACAGTGTCTTCCATAATATATGCGATTGGTATTAGCAGCCTTAGTTTGGAAGAGTCTTAAAAAAGGAAATAGACACAGAACCTAGTTTCTTAATATGATCTGTTCTAAACCACTCAATAGATTCCTTTGGTCACTGAGGGGCACGGGCTGTTGTTGGTTATGAAGAATATGGCCTAAATGACTCGGCATGATATACTAGGCCCTCCATGATCGGACTTCTACTTCATCTCCCGCCTTGCGTCTCAACACTTCAGTTCCCTTAATGTGACATGTTTCTTTCAGTTTTCACACCTCTGTGTTTTTGTTTTTGTTGTGCCTAAGAGAGCACTTAAGCAGAGTCATACCTGCTCACATTTCTTGGCTCATATCAAGTGACAGTGTGCTGGACAGTCTCCATTTGCCCTCTAGCTCTACTCCTCACCCTTTCCCTCCCAGCTCTGTGCCTCACGGGCTGATGTTGGGGGTCTCCTCCTCATGCTCCCTTGAGTGTTGGCTTGCAGTTGAGGTTGGCCAATGGGAGGCAGCAGCAAAGACTGGAGGGCAGGAGGAGAGAGGAGTCTAGGTATTTATCCCCTCCACTTCCCCATGCTTTCGTCCCTGCTGGACTATGGTTTTGCAGTGGCTTTGTTCCTCCAAACAACATCACAGCACTCATGGCTACAGCTCTTACTTGATACAGGCAACAAACATTCCCATCCTTTCCAGTCTATGAGTGTTAACTTCTTCCCACTCTTGTTCATTCTCAAGGGCTTCCTTATTCCTTTTGGTTCCCTTAACCCTACTCACAACTCTGTAAATAGCCCTTCCAGTAAACTCTTGTCCTTTATGCCTTTGAGTGTGCCATCTCTCTTGCTGGGACACTGACTAATTGTCTCTTTATGACATTGCCTCCTGGGGTAGAATCAAAATTTGATGCCCTCAATGAACCCATTACAGACTTACACAACCTGGCATACTTGACTGCACCATTTACTTGAAAGTTTATTTCCTTCTAGGGACTTCCCTGACAGTCCAGTGGTTAGGACTCTGCACTTCCACTGCAGGGGGCACGGGTTCCATCTTTGGTTGAGGAACTAAGATCCTGCAAGCTGCACGGTGCAGCCAAAAAAAAAAGTTTATTTTCTTCCAGAGTCAGAAGATGCCCTCTCAGTATCACTAGGGTGGAGCACAGTACCTGGCACATATTTGGTCCTACTTAAATATTTTTTGAATATATTGATGAGTGTCATGAGTGGTTGGCATTATTATTAATAATATGTTTTACAAACATACATTTTTTTCATTTAACCATCACAATAATTCTATAAGGTGGGATTAACATCTTCCTTTTACAAATGAGTAGACTAAAACTTAGAGAGCATAAATAATTGGTCCAAGTCACAGTAAATGAAAGAGTAAACCCAGGTCTTTTTTGATTCCAAAGCCTGTTCTTTTAACCATTCTGCTATAAGCCCGAGTAGTGATGGGTTTCTATAGAAAAACACAGGGTTTAGCCAAAGCATTAGAAACATTTTTGAATGGTTTCCTGATGTTTTTAAAGTGTCCCAATCCCCGTCTCGACCCTTGCCCAGGGACAAACATCTGAGTGTCAACTACATTAACATGATTGTTCAGACAGTTGTGAAATGTTAATTTTGTTGTATTATATGTGAATTTTGAAAGATTCAATAGAAGCTCCATACAGTTTACATGTTTGATCTCTGATTTGTCAGACTAGTTATTTAACTTTTACTTGGAAATGAATAATTCCTCTGGCACAGTGGGTGGGTGAATCGGGATCCATTAAAGACTAGGAGGGATCAGGGGAATAGTCATAATCCAGTTGAAACATATTTTAATCATGGAGTAACAGTACAAAACCACACATTTTAGATCCAAGCCAGGATCTACCAAGACATCAATGCACTTAAAAATGTTACTCCTTGACCATTTGATACTTGACACATGGTTTTTAGGTTTCAGATTATATACTAATCTCTTTTGATACTATTTAAATAAAAACTCTCGAGTCTTCTTAGTATGGGCCAGCTCTGTACCTGGTTTGTGTGCTATAATGTTTGCATTCCCTACCAAATGAATCATCCCAGTGTTTAAAATGGCAAGAATAGAAAAGTGTCATGGATACCCTATTAGGAGATCATTTCTGGTGCAGAATTTTAAGAAGTAAGAAAAAGAAAAATTAGCCATGTTTCCCAACTTTGGGGACTTTTTTTGAATGTCCTGTTTATGACAAAGAATGCCTTCATTTAGGATTGAAAGGAATTATCATGATATAATCACTCTAAATACATCTATTTGTTCTTCAAACTGTGAGGCACTTGGACACTTCCATTCATTTATTTAATATATATTTATTGAGCATCTACTATAGGCTAGCTGTTCCTAATGCTTGGGAATCATCAGTGAACAAATAAAAGATCCCTGCTGTTGTGGATCTTGTGCATTTTCATGAAAATGTGTTTTGGACATATGGACAACTGAAGGAAGGAGTTTCCAGAATCATAGCCCATGCTCAATTTTTTTCTCTATTTCCTCAGTTTTATTCTCTATTTCCAAAGAATTTAAAAGGACACAGAAGAAATCCATACAAAATTACTAAATATTTATAGCTAATACATAAAAGCATGTAAGTTGTCAGGCATACTTTACATATATTAACTAATCTAATCTTCTCAAAACCACTATGACTCTATTTTCATTCCCATTTTATAGATGAGGAAACCGAGGCAGTGAGAACTTCAAAAATCCCACCCAACATGATATAAAATTGTCTCTGGCAGAGTTGGGACTTGAACCCAGTTTGCTCATTCTCACTGTCTTTGTTCTAACCTGCCACAAGGTTCTGTTTTGCTGTAATCAGCCTTCAGCCAAAGGCTCACAGAAGTCTTGATATGGGTACAGATTTATGAACTCATTCGATAAAATATCATATTCATTTCAGGAATCCTCCAAGTAAAGTATTTCTAGGAGGGAATAATTCACTGCCTCTTAGAAATATGTTTCTGTATAACATTCTATCAGGTCCCGGTTCTATCTGGAAAGCTCTATAGAAAAATATCATTCTTCCTTCACATGACAAAGTCCTTCAACTATTGTGAAACAGCTATCATTGCCCTCTCCTTACCCCAACACTTTGGAAGATTTCTTCTTTTTTTTTAGGTTAAACAACTTCTTATTCCACAATAAACTAGAAGTAAAAGATAAAATAAATTGAATGATGAAAACTTTAGGTCATTCCTTTCAAAGTCATTTCCAGCACTGCATTAAAAAAAGCAAAAAAGCAATCCACAACCACAACAATAAATGAGTTATGCGATTTAATTCTGGATATTACAGGGAGGCTTAATGAAACAGAGAAGTGGCTTTCCGGAGAAGAAGAGATTAAAGTCTGGAAAGGAAGTATACCTGTCTGGGGATTAAAAAACAAACAACTTTAAAAGGTCAGGGTACCCAGAAAGGAAACTCATAAAGGTAAGGTTTGGACTTCTAAAGTCACTTAAGGTGAGAAAATTTGGCTAAGAATGGAATTATTCAAATGAAATCATTTGCATCGAAAAAATAATTTTTATCCTGAGGAACCAAGGGCCAATTATCAGGGAAGTTGTAGCAGAACTGGGTCTGGTTTGCATTTTAGATTCTCTAGACAGTAGTTACTTTTAATAAAATAATAGATGTGAAAACATTAAAAAGTTAAAAATAACTATATAGCACTTTGTTTCAAGCCCAATTTAATAAGGGTTTGAAAGTTACTTAGATAAACCTGAAATTATGGGTTAAAATGGGGTCTATCTGTGTGTCTAAATATTTTTTGAATATTAAAAAAACTCAATAACACAAGAAACCCCAAGGAAAAGATGAAACACTCTAATGCCCATCTTGTTCCTCCAAACCTCATTTTGAAAAGTATGTTGTGGCTGAAATGAACTATGGCTCCATATGATAGGGTTTTAATCTTTGATTAAATATCTAAAAATGATTAAAATTTATTAAATAATCACTATACTGGATCATAATTGTTCACTAGTCTAGAGGTGAAAAGCAGTGGAAGAAAGATAATCCGTTAGGTCCAGTTTGTTTTGCTACCACGTGTGTTTCTGAAATGGGAATTAGCAAAATTAGCTCATATGGGATGGGTAAATAGGGAAATGGTGTCAGTAAAATACTGAGGTCTCCGCAGTTTAAGGATATTCTGAGCACATTAATGCTCTGTATTCCCAATTAACAGCAGCTAAGCATAAAATAACAGGCTTGAAAGCAGCAAGCCATAGGGGAGCCCAGTTTTGCAATTTCACACCAGCTTTTCCTCTTGTTCAGCTGGTTCTGTGCTTTCTTGGCAATGCTTATTGGGAGTGATCCTCTCTGCTCCTTGTACAGCTTACCTTCGTCTCTACAACTTATAGCAGCCTCGACCCTTCCTTACACCCACGTCCATCAAACTACTAAAACTTTTTCTTAAGGTAATGTCCTGTAGCATTATTTTGCTCACTAAAAATTTAGTACGTCTTTTCAACTGTGTAATGTTTTTAAAAGATTGTTATTGATCCCGTTAGTTCTCTGACTACCAAGTTCTGAGTTTTTTGCTCCTAATCCCACTTTTTTCACATATACCTTGTTATATTTAGTGCACAGTTTTAGAGGATGTGAGGTTTTTCAGGAAATGTCAGGTTTTTCTGACATGTCTATGAATCTACAACCCTATTTGATTATGCATTTCCTATCTATACAGCATATCTTCCTGAGAAGTTTCAAGTACACAGTAACAAATTAGTAACTGTTAGATACCAAATTTCCAGAAAGACAAATATGGCCATAAAAATAGAGTTTCAGACAAATATAAACCAGATCACCAGAATGCAAATATAGCTTCTCATTGATATGGGGAGAATCATTGTTTTGAGATCCATATCCGTGGTATGAATACTATTTGGTTGATAAATGTATTGAAGATACAATTAAATAACTACTTCAGGTTTGTATAACTCCGTAACCTAAATCAGAAAGAGCATGTTCATTTGTTTCAAACTAATCATGTCTTTGTACCAACAGAAACTTTTAAGATACACACAGATACCCACTAATTAAAGCATTAAATGATGGCATTGTATTTAATAGGAGAACTGAACTAATACTTCTTTTATATATAAATATATATATATTTAAACATCTTTATTGGAGTATAATTGCTTTACAATGGTGTGTTAGTTTCTGCTTTATAACAAAGTGAATCAGCTATACATGTACATATATCCCCATATCTCCTCCCTCTTGCTTCTCCCTCCCACCCTCCCTAACCCACCCCTCTAGGTGGTCACAAATCACCGAGCTGATCTCCCTGTGCTATGTGGTTTCTTCCCACTAGCTATGTATTTTACATTTGGTAGTATACATAAGTCCATGCCACTCTCTCAGTTCGTCCCAGCTTACCCTTCCCCCTCCCCGTGTCCTCAAGTCCATTCTCTACGTCTGCGTCTTTATTCCTGTCCTGCCCCTAGGTTCTTCATAACCTTTTTTTTTTTTTTTAGATGCCATATATATGTGTTAACATACGGTATTTGTTTTTCTCTTTCTGACTTACTTCACTCTGTATGACAGACTCCATGTCCATCCACCTCACTACAAATAACTCAGTTTCGTTTCTTTTTACAGCTGAGTAATATTCCATTGTATATATGTGTCACTGAATTAATATAGTTCTTGACTAACTTTTACTTTTTAATGGAAAAATTCTAAGTGGTTTTTTCAAGGAAGAGTAGTAGTAATTTAATAAAAATGTGTAAAATATATCAAAGTAGCAAACTTAGATAATTTAAGACATTTTAATTTCTTAGAGAAAAAAATAATGTAGTTAAGCTTTTAGGCTTTATGATACCATGAAAGAATGCATTAATAAACTGTAATTAACTAATTATTTCACAATTAACTTCTGTAAGCCTGTTTCCTCATCTGTAAAATGAGGATAATGATAATAGCTACCTAAAGCACTGTTGGGAGAATTAAATGAGATAATACTGTGCATGCAAATTACTTAACACTGTGGCTGGTCCATAGTAACTAGTCTTCATTAAGTACTGGTAATTCTTCTAATTGGCAATCAAAAATTCCACTGTTTAGAACAAAGGAGCATTAACTGGCCCCAACATTTTAATGTTTGAGGCATATACCATCCATTTTTTTGCTACTATAGGTCACTCTTTTAAATTTTCTCCCTGAAAATGATGACTATTTTATAAGGCAAAATCAACAACAGTACACCGAGTGCCCTTTTCAGGTGAGACTGTGGGCCGAATGTGAAGGTGGATACAAAGCAATGTAAGACGTTAGCCCTTCAATCAAAAGTTTACAATCTAATGTGGTAAAGAAGACAGAAAGTAATGGTTCAGTTTTCCCGTAATGTAATAGTTACTTATGAAACTTTAACTCACAGAACAGTTTTTATCCTTTACCCACATACAAATTAACCCTCTTAAAAGAAAGTGCTCTTTATCAAGTTTAATTGGGTATCATTGTATATGTTTTACCTATTGCAGAGGCAATACGTAAGTCTTAATGATTTGGCAAGATTAGATGAGAAGATAGAAGAAAGTTTAGAACATATGGTCTGTCATTACAACATAGTGAATGTCAAAGACAAAAAGATATAAAAGCAAGCAACAGTTTTTAGGTGTTCTGATTATTTTTCATCTGCATTATTGCAAAATTCTATGAGTTAGTTTTACTAATTTTAATGTCTTCTGACTCCAATTCATCTTACTTATAGTTTCTTAGAATACAGGTAGTTTTCCCCTTTGCAAGAACGTGAAGCAACTTTCTGGTTAGAATTGTATCAGATTTAAGGTCTTTAGGTTTATAATCATGGTGTTTTATTAAATGGTAAACTACTCCTACATCTCACCTATCTTTCCCTATACTTGAATAAATCTAAGATTTGTGAATTTCCTACTGATTAAAAAAAGCTATTAAAGAAGGGGAGGAAGGAAGGAAGGAAGGAAGGAAGGAAAGAGGGAGGGAGGAAGGGAGGGGGGAAGAATCTCAGCAGCCCCACAGCAAAGTTCTATGTATGAAGAACTGCATGTATGAAGGACAAGACAACTTTCATCCATAATTTTCAGAGACAGACTTCATGATTCTATTTGAAACAGGGCCTAGACCCACTTCTGAGAAAGATCAGAAGTAGTTTGTTTGGGTAGGGGTGGCGGGAGAGGACTGAGGTGACTTATCATTTGCCCAAATAGCATCCTCTGTGGAAGAATAAAATAAATAGTGTAACTTTGAATGGTTTCCTACTCAGTTATCCCTGCCACATACCTAGACACCAGAAAGAAGCCTTTTCTTCCATAGAAATAGGAGATTAAAGATTTTTGCTGTGGTTTTCAGGGATAGAATAATAACAAATATATGGAAGAGGGACCCTCTCTTCCCTTCTCAAGATCCCCTTAGATTGTCCTTTTGATATAGAAAGACAAAATTAAACATTTAGTAATTTCACTCTTATTTTGCACTGGGTACTGTCAATTTTTTAAAATATAAAGATGAAGGCTATGATTCTCATCATAAACACTAATTTAATTTTTGAATCCCCGAATGAAACTTTAAGCCCCTTCATGTCCTCTGATTCTACCCTCAAAGGAAGGTGTTTGTCCTGGGACACTCATGTTTTTTTTCTAATCTGACTAAGAAGTAGGCTTCAGTCTTCTTATCTTCCAGAACAACCAACTTTATAAATAACAGATTGACAGACGATTCTGAATAAGAGCATTTGGACAAGCCCATTTTAGGTACTGAGATCATATTTATACTTACCAAAGATATATGCAGTGGTAAGACTTCTGTGGTCTTGGCCTATTTGAAGGCTACAATTTGACAAAGGACTCTGTTTTCCACTATTTAAAAAGATAATTTTTTCTTTATGAGAAGATATTTATATGTTGTTTTAAAATGCTGCATTTCCAATCTTGTAACTAGGGCCCAAGTAGAAAAACTAGTTTGCCAATCTTCACTTGACCTCTACAATGTAGAATGTCTCCACTTTATTGTACGAGTTGGCTCTTTTTATTTCTTTGCAATCCATGTATGGCCCATCTTCTCTCTCCTGTTACAGTTCTTGCTTTTTCATTAGGCTACTGCATGCTAATGCACAGCTGATTGTAGGGGAATATTTCAAGTTTTATTTTAACTGCAATAAAAAAGTCTCGCGCTAAATATTTGCAAAGGTCAAATTTTTACATGAAAAAGGCACTTCTATGGAGAATGAAGGGATCTATAGGGTAACTTTTCACATACCTAGTACTTGGTAGGTAATTGATAAATATGTATCGAGCAGTTGAAACAGTGAACATATGTTCAGATTCTCTTACAATAATGTTGCCAGTTAATTCAGTTGAACACTCATTGTGTGCATTCTTTGTGGCAGGAGCAGTGTAAGGGATACAAAATTAACAGGATGTTTGCCCGCAAATACCTCAGAGTCCAGAAGAGGAGACCTACTTCTTCTAAACAGATATTTTCAATTTAATATGATGGTAAGAATAATAGTGGCATACATAAAGACTCCAAGAAAAAAAATTGGGGGCTACCCAGCTCAGATTTAGGGGATCAGGAGTGGTTTAAAAAATGAATTTTCTCTACCTGAGTAACAAAGGAGTTCATGTCAATTGATGAAGAGAATGGTATTCGTTTGCTAGAGATACTTTAACAAAGTACCACAAACTGAGTGGCTTAAACAAAGAAGCTTACTGTGTCACAGTTTTGGAGGCTTGAAGTCCAAGGTCAAGGTGTCAGTAGGGTTGGTTCCTTCTGAGGGCTGTGAGAAAGAATCTGTACTGTGGTTCTCCTTTAGCTTCTAGGGAATCATTGGCAATCTTTGGTGTTCCTTGGCTTGTATCACTCTGATCTCTGCCTTGATCTTCACATGGTGTTCTCCCTGTGTGTGTATATGTGTGTGTGTGTCCCCATCCAAATTTCCCCTTTTTATAAGGATACCAGTCAAATTGGATTAGTGCTCACCCTAATGACCTCATCTTAACTAATTATAACTGTAATGACTATATTTCTGAATAAGGTCACATTCTGAGGTACTGGGGGTTAGGACTGCAACATATATTTTTTGGGTGACACAGTTCAATCAAAAAACTATCTTGATTTTGAAAATCTTGATTTTATTTTATGTATTAAAAAACTTAACCATGACAGCAAAAATACTCTCATTAGCAATTATTAGAACTAATGATATTTTTTTTTCAGAGACATGACCAATAAACTCAGATTATTTAAAAACCTACTTGCAGGCTGAACTAGCATCATTCATCAGTATTCCAATCCCCTACCCATCCACCTTTGCCTTTAGCCATGTATTTTCCCCATCTACTATGTAATCTTGGGATAAATAAGATATGGGTCACATTCCTAAGAAATTCACAATTGTAAGGAGGAAACAGGTATGTAAATAGTCACAGAATCATGTGTGATAAGTACTGTAACAGGCTTTATTTCTCATCTTTTAAGAAACTGGTTAAATCTTCAGTGTGAAACTGATAGATGGAAGTTGCAGCTCAATTACAGCAGAAGCCATGGAGGCATTTCTATAAGGCTGGTCAAATTCTGTATAACTAAATTTTCCTCTGTGTTATTTTAAAATTGGAGAGTCTGCCGAAAGAGAACATTCATTGTGCCTGAGTGAGTGGCTATTTTTTTTAGCTAAGATAATTCAGATTCAGATATGATGATTATAGGCTGTCATGAACACATGTACACCCAGGGTTTCTCAACCTTGGCACCGCTGACACTTTGGGCTGGATACTTTTTAAAAAATTGTAGGTGGTTATTCTCTGCATTTGTAGGATATTTTAGCAGCATCCCTGACCTCTATGTACTAGATGCCAGTAGTATCTCCCCCACCCCCATTTGTGACAATAGACAACACTGCTGTAGTTGAGAACCACTAATATATAATATTTTCTTTAAAAAAATTTTTTTATTGAAGTATAGTTGATTTACAAAGTTGTGGCAATCTCTGCTGTACAGCACAGTGACTCAGTTATACACATATAGACATTCTTTTTTTAATATTCTTTTCCATTATGGTTTATCACAGGATATTGAATATAGTTCCCTGTGCTATACAGTAGGACCTTGTTGTTTATCCATCCTATATATAATAGTTTACATTTGCTAATCTCAAACTCCCACTCTTTCCCTCCCTTACCCCCCTCCCCCTTGGCAACCAAAAGTCTGTTCGCCATGTCGGTGAGTCTGTTTTGTAGATAGGTTCACTTGTGCCATATTTTAGATTCCACATATAAGTGATATCATATGGTATTTGTTTTTCTCTTTCTGACTTACTTCACTTAGTATGATAATCTCTAGCTGCATCCCTGTTGCTGCAAATGGCATTATTTTGTTCTTTTTTATGGCTGAGTAGTATTCCATTGTATATATGTACCACGTCTTCTTTATCCATTCATCGGTTGATGGACATTTAGGTTGTTTCCATGTTTTGGCTATTGTGAATAGTGCTGCTATGAATATAGGGGTGCATGTATCTTTTTGAATTATAGTTTTGTTAGGGTATATGCCAAGGAGTGGGATTGCTGGATCATATGGTAATTCTATTTTTAGTTTTCTGAGGAACCTCCACACTGTTTTCCATAGTGGCTGTTCCAACTTACATTCCCACCAACAGTGTAGGAGGGGAGAACCACTAATACATATTTGAATGTCACAGGCCTATTACATCTTATCCAATTTAATGTGCACAACATTGATCTGGTTTCCTAGTCAATCCCTCCTTTCATTTTAATTGAAGCAAGTAAATCTGCTTTAGCTGTGTGTTAGTTCTTTGGAGAGGGCGATGTGGGTGGTTAACATCTGTTTGTAAGAGCTTAAGAAACTGTACTAATACTTAGCAACCTGGGCTAGTAACTCTAAGCTCTTTAAATATCTGTATCACGGACTAGTATTTTAGTACAAGGAATGGAAGCCATGAAGGAAATCGAGAAAGGAAAGAGACGGATTAGACCAGAATGGTTTTAGTGCTCATCATCTTAATTTTATGGATGAATGTTGGAATTTGTAGAGGACGAATTGGGGAAGAAGAGCTCAGTCCTTTGGCCAGTGCCTCTTCAGGGGCCATTTTCCTTCTCCCTGCACCACTTCTAATATTCTATCAGCTTCATCTCCAGTTCTTAAAGACATGTTCTGGTTCTCCTGAGGCCCCAGGTCATCCCTGCTTCTCACCATGTATCATTATGGTCAGGGATATGAATATTAGGCTATAGGCCCTGCCCCAGCTGACTTGTGCAGTCCTATATAGACGCTAGGCATTTCTAGCTTTCAGAATTGAGAAGATCTAGCTTGACTACCAGAACTTGACTGATTTGCTGACAACAGCCCTGGCACAAATAGCTTTCAACAGCAGTTATTTTACTGAGCTGAACTCTCTGAACATATCAGATCATTACTCTTAAGTACAAATATGTAGTCTTAGTGAAGTAACGGGGCATAGCCTGTATTGGATTTTGATAGTTCTGGCATTTGGTTCAGCAGTTGCTTGACCCTGAGTTAATTAGTCTGACAATTCCTGCTGGCTGTTTAATCAAACTACTGCAACTTTCAACTTCATCAGTAATTTAGTTCATTTGTCTTTATTATGATTCCATGATTATTTCTGGTTGAAAACTAGTATTTTTGATAATTGTAATATTAGTGATGAATGGCAATAATAATGGCTGTGTAAAGAATATGCATTAGTATATCTACAATAACATCATGGGCTTTAAAAATAAATTTCTTTAAAGGAAAGAAGATTGTAACTGTTTAACACACAAACTATCTTTCTTATATCTTGATAATTTAAATCATCATCAATGGCAAGAAAACATACAATCCAAGAGGAGAAAAAACAATTTCTTCCCTAAGATAATTTTAATAATTTTGAAAATTGTACAAATAATGTTATAAGAAGTATAGAATTTTTTAAAAGAAAGACACTCTTCCAATATACTTTTCCTTAACAAATCAGTCACTTATATTTTCTATGTTTTTTCCCCAGCCTTGTTTGCATGCATAACCAATTTAATATAGTTGCAATTACAGTGTAGATTCAATTTTGTATTCTGCTTTTTTTCATTTAGCATTATTCTTCCATGATAATTTAAAGAGAGTTTTATTTAGGGTTATTTCAAATGTAGAGAATATAATTTTCTAAACTGTACTTAAGCACTCAATTTAAATATTTTAATGGCCAACCCAAATCATCAAATGTATTCTATAAAGGGGTGCATTATAGTTAATGCTTAACATTGCAGGAAGCAACTTGCATATACATTAGATTAAAGTCAAATGTCATATACAAGTGGAAATGAGGACATTACAGGCTGGTTGTCTTTATGTATTTGGAAGTTTTTCTACAGTGAGATGTACTTCTAGAATTGGTCGGTCTGGCTGCTAAATTTTCATGCCCTGAATTAATTCAGTCAGTTGTTAAACTGTACCTTTCTGCAGATGACTTAACATGTGCACCTCATTTACACTTGAACTTGCTATGATTCAGATAGCATTATCCTAAATGATGTTAAGAAACTGTTCATTTTCTGTGTCAGCGAAAAATGAGGAAAGGCCAACTACATTTCGCCTGAAGAGAGTCACGTCAGAACTGACATCTTGGCAGATACAAAAATGCAAGTAAGATATTTTAAGAGGGCATACTAAAACTAATGAACTGAGGACGAATATACACTTCTCCATTGTATAAAGCGGCATCTACTGAATTTACAAATGTTAAAAGATATGCTTTATTAGTTCCTGTAGGAGTCCTGTTTCATTTTAGTTTATCAGTTAAAAAAGAAATTTGCTTTCCTTTTGTGTAATTTTTAACCCTTATTTTATTTTACATTTATTTATTTATTTTATATTTTATTTTTGGCTGTGTTGGGTCTTCGTTGCTGTGCGCAGGCTTTCTCTAGTTGCGGTGGGCAGGGGCTACTCTTCGTTGTGGTGCGTGGGCTTCTCATTGCAGTGGCTTCTCTTGTTGCGGAACATGGGCTCTAGGCGTGCGGGCTTCAGTAGTTGTGGCACATGGGCTCAGTAGTTGTGGCTCAGGCTCTAGAGCGCAGGCTCAGTAGTTGTGGTGCATGGGCTTAGTTGCTCTGCGGCATGTGGGATCTTCTCGGATCAGGGTTCGAACCCGTGTTCCCTGCATTGGCAGGCGGATTCTTAACCACTGTGCCACCAGGGAAGTCCTAACCCTTATTTTAAAATGTGGTTTGAGAAGATGGATTTTAAAAAGTAATTGTTCTGATATAAAATATTAAAGGAAAATTGACTACTTATCTCTATGTATTTATTAAAGAAACAAAATCTGAACAATGAATGTTTTTTGCTTGACAAAGCAAGTAGTCTACTGAGGTCTTTCGTAAGCAATAATGTGCTTAATCTAAAAAGCTAATATGCTACTTGGATATTTAAAAATTATTGGGTTATATGCAAGAGCTGGGGAAGATTATTTCCACTTAATTCACTGTCTATTAGGCCCTTATTAACATATGGTGTCCATTTTAATTTCTATATTTTCAGGGTAATTTTTTTTTTTTAACCCAGAGAAAAGGGCAGTGGAATTGATGAAAGGAATATCAATTGAAAGATTAAATTTGATTGGGTTATTTTTCCTGGAGGAGAAACTAAGATGTTTATTTATTATTCTCTTCAGGTGTACTGGTTATTATTATGGTCAACAGGAGTCATTTCAATTAGTCACCTCTATCTTATTTAGAACAGACATTCTCAAAATATGGTCCCCTGACCAGCGGCATCAACATCATTATCACTTGGGTATCTGTGAGAAATGCAAATTCCTAGGGCCCACCCCTGAACTATTGCATCAGAAACAATACAGATGGAGCACAGAAACTGGTTTAACTAACCTTCCAGGTGATTCTGATGCACACTAAAGTTTGAGAACTAATGTTTTGTGTTTTAGGGAAAAGAACAGATACTAAAAATGGGGATACATTTTAAAAAAAGAAAACGATGAATGAGTTTATTTTGATCTCAAGAATAATCTTTCTAAGTAATGTGGTTATATTGTAGCAGTATATTAAAGGAAGTTTTGTATTTCTAATCATGTAGATACTTAGAAGAGAAACAAAGAATTGCTTTATTGAGCCAGACTCGTGCAAAAAAGACCACTCTGTGCTCTGTATCTAGTCATGTGTGCAAACAGACACGTTAGTTCTTGAGGCTGCCTCAGTGAAAGGGGCATGTCTCCCAAACGGCTTAATTAGTTCCATCATTACTTTATTGACACATTTAAAAATCTGCATATACTTTGTATATTCTTCTCAACTCCCTCTCCTCAATATGCCCCCAGGATAATCTCCATCCACTTGTTTTGAAACAATAAGTAGTACTGAATCTGGAGCTGTAAAAATGAATCAGTCTTTAAATTCCTCTCCCTCTTTTTGATCCTGTAGAATAACATTTGTACAGAAAAGCTTTGAAAATGAAAAAGCCACTCTCAGTCAAACGTAAAGTGAAAATGTAAGAAACATCTTTCTCTCTCAAATTTTTTTCAAGCTAGGGACATATTAGCCCAAAGATGAGAAAAGAGATGACTTTTCCTCCACTGGCTTTCCCAAGGCCCCTGGGTTTATTCTTGAAAAATGGTTTAAGTGCTATGGGCAGCTACTTTAGGTTCTTTTTTTTTTTTTTTAATTTACTTTTGTCTGCATTGGGTCTTCGTTGCTGTGCGCGGGCTTTCTCTAGTTGCGGCGAGTGGGGGCTACTCTTCATCATGGTGCACGGGCTTCTCATTGCAGTGGCTTCTCTTGTTGCGGAGCATGGGCTGTAGGCGCACAGGCTTCAGTAGTTGTGGCGCGCAGGCTCTAGAGCGCAGGCTCAGTAGTCGTGGCGCACGGGCTTAGTTGCCCTGCAGCATGTGGGATCTTCCCGGACCAGGGCTCGAACCCGTGTCCCCTGCATTGGCAGGTGGATTCTTAGCCACTGCACCACCAGGGAAGTCCCAACTTTAGGTTCTTGATGATTGGAAGATAGGCATAACAGGGTGAGCATTAGGGATCTCCATCCTTTATCTTGGTCCTACTGGATACAAACTCTTGGAGGACAAGACCACATGTTCCCTCTCATTATTTGCTATATCTTGGTACCCAGCTTGAAGTGCTACAGCCAGGAACTCAGCGGATGTATTGTCTGTGAGTGAGTTTAATAGGGCTTGATGGGCATCAGGCAAGGTTTGGTCTGTCCACACTATTTAAATTTACAGGCTGCTCACCAGCCCTGATTCTCCTCCCTGCTTTATTTTTCCCCACAGCAATGATCACTTTCAACATTCTTTATCATTTACTTAGTTTACTTTTATTTCCCTCAGTCCACCACGAGGAGAAAGATTTTTGTTTGGTTGGTTCACTGCTGTATCTTCCCAAAAGACCACATAAAACAGCGTAGACAAAGGAGTGAGCGAGGCAGTCAATAAATAGTAATTGAATGAATGAATGAAGAATGGTCTCGACATTCATTCAAGAGCTTATTCATTATGTTGTACACCTAAAATAAATATAACGTTATATGTCAATTATCTCTCAATAATAAAAAAAAAGAACTATTTATTGAGCACTCTTTACTGTGCCTAGTGCTAAGGTAGATATTGAATAACATGCTTAGCCCCCGTTCTCAGAGTTAACAGTTTAGTGTCATCCCTAACCATTCTAGATCCTATTGCATTTTATTCACCTATAGGGTCAATGTGTCTGTTACAGTTGTAGATCTCTCCTGTAACAAAGCATTCCCCAGCAAAGACTAAAACAGTGCTTCTCAAAGTGTGGTCCCCTGACCAGCAGCATGAGCATTACCTGGGCAGTTGTTAGAAATACATATCTCAGATCCCATCCTAGAAGAGTGAAATCAGAAATTCTGAGATGGGACACAACAATTTGTGTTTTAACAAGCCCTCCAGGTGATTCTAGTACCTGCTCAAGTTTGAGAACCTGAATTCTAGGGTGCAAATGAGGGAAAAAGTTGGAGGATGAAATATGACTATACATTTCTGACTTGCAAATGTTTCGACCTGAAAATATTGGTTAATGTGGATGGGAATAAAAGAAGCTTAGAAATCAGAAAGAAAAAAAAAAAGCTATAGAGGACTTTATAGAGGACTGAATTCTAAAGCTATCAGGTGAGTGCTTTGGACAAAGAAACTGGGGACAGCTGATATACTGGTAATACAACGGTTCAATCATTTTATGTGGCACATAGCATTTCCAATAACAAGGTATCAAGAACAGGAAAAGAATGAAAGAATAAGTTTCCTATTGCTGTTGTATCAAATTACCACAAACTTAACACAAATTTGTTATCTTACGGTTCTCAAGGTCAAAGTTCTGAAATATGCTTCCCTGGGTTAAAAATCAAGATGTCGGCAGCGTAGTGTTCCTTCAGGAGGCTTGAGGGAACCTATACTGGTCTCTTTTTTTTTTTTTTTTTTTTTTTTTGATTTTCGCTGAACTCTCCCTCCACCTTTTGGGTTTTCTTTTTTTTTTTTAATTAATTAATTAATTTATGGCTGTGTTGGGTCTTCGTTTCTGCACGAGGGCTTTCTCTAGTTGCGGCGAGCGGGGGCCACTCTTCATCGCGGTGCGCGGGCCTCTCACTATTGCGGCCTCTCTTGTTGCGGAGCACAGGCTCCAGACGCGCAGGCTCAGTAGTTGTGGCTCAAGGGCCTAGTTGCTCTGCGGCATGTGGGATCCTCCCAGACCAGGGCTCGAACCCATGTCCCCTGCATTGGCAGGCAGACTCTCAACCACTGCACCACCAGGGAAGCCCTTGACTGCTCTCTTTTGCTATGCGTGGTACCATATTCACAGGTTCTAGGAATTAGGGCATGAACATCTTTGGAGAACCATTATTCTGTCTACCACAGTGTTCATTAGGTAGAATAAAATGCTAAGCAGATCATGTCTTAAGAATGGATGACTTTAGAATGTCAAAGCAATTGTTTAAAGAGTAACAAAAAGCAACAATTATTGAGAACTGGACACAAGGAAGGTCTTTTCAATCTATTAAAAGTCCATTAGAAATGAGACATTTTATGTGGTCAGTAATGAAAAAGATAAGACACTTGTATCTATTATATTTATGGCCACTGAAACTAAGGGTCAGTTCTATGGGCAGGTGGGATGGGTGACTTCTGGGTGAGCTGGGATTATTTGAGGGGTGCTGGAAAGATCCCCTAATGTAAAATGCCTCTACTGACAGCATCAGTGAACTCCTTATCTGAATATGTGTATCTTTAAAGTGGAGAAACCTCTAGAGAGGGCCATTTCTAATTAAGGCTGAACCAATTCTTTGCTTCAAACATAATTTATATGTGAAATTCAGTTAAAGTGGACTTGACTGATTGCCTGGAAGAAGTATAGCCACAAACAGGAAAGTCTGAGGCACTATTTACTAACAGTATGAGGCTTCGTTTTCTTTTCTGTAAAATCCAGTTAATTATTCTTATATCATCGAATTATTGTGCTAATTAAAAGATATAATGCATCTAAGACACTTATCACAAAGCTTGGGACACAGTTAATTGTTCAATAAGTGCTAGCTGCACTTATTAGTGTATCATATTCATTATTATTACTTTTTAGTCTAATCCTTTTTGAGGAAGATAAATGTCTCTTGAATGAATACTTTTCCAAACTCACTGGCTAATATTTTCCTTTACATACCTAAATCGCAAAGCACTGTCTTAACATCACCCCATATTTCCAGTTTCCTATGTCAATTCCATGTTACTCTCACTTGGAGAGCTAGCTCACTTTTATCTCAAGTTGAAAACAATTTTGCAAATTCATCTCAAACACCGTATTCTCTAAAGGCTTTATCAATTATCCCCATAGAGAAGTAATTTTCTCCTGCTCTCCCTGATTTCACTTCCTTATAAAAAAGATGATAGAAAACAGGCATATCTGTTTTTCCATCTTTCTTACATGCTGTCTGGCTTATGTTATTCTTGCTCTGTTCACATCTTGCTTCAATTGTTATCTCCAAACCCAGAAACTCCAGACTACACTTGTCTTAGGGGGAAAGGAGTCTAAATCTTTTATTCTCTAATTACCATTTACATAATGGTACCCAGTAAGTGTTCGTAAAACAAATGAATCAGTGAACGTGAGTGAATGAGTCAAGGCAAAAACTTTGTGGGAAGAGATAGGACCTCAGCTTCCCTTCTTGAATTCTCATATGTGGGATAGCTCAGGGGCACATGTAACCATCATAGTATCTTCCAGACTCTAAGTAAGTCAGTGGATGACTGGGCAATTTAGATAGAAAGAGGGAGTGACAAGTTTGGTCAGTGATGTGGAGGATTTTGATGTTTGGTATTTAAGGTGTGAAGATGGAGCAAGGGGTGTCGTAATGTCACACCTCTGTCCTATTGGTTGTTCCTCTTCCTACTCAGGAGATAAAATCACCCTGAATCATCTTGACACCAGTTTTCATGAAAATACTCCATGGGAATGTAAAAATGAGTGTTCCAGAGGATGATTAAGTCTTTTAGTCTGCAGTCATCTAACTGAAGGTCAGGGAACTTGGGAGTCTCCTGAATAAACTGATTTTGTTCCTTGGGATATAGTGTCCCAGGTTCCAGAATGAGATATCCACAAGCTAAAAATAAATTTAATCTCAGAGCACAGCAGCATACATATTGTATATAAATCAAGAGTATGCTTTTAAATTAATAAACAATTCTATCAAACCTGACTTTGGTTTTGCTTTATAAATAAAAGATTGATGGTCCAAACTTTAAAAAAGAAAAATGGTCTACCACTGGTTTATTTCATGACTGCGTTTGTGAAAAATAGGCTACAGTTTGCCCATTTGAGACTTAAATATGCCTAGTTGTTGATATCTGGGCAACATGAGGTATTGTTTGCTTCAGCAGATAAAGAAGAGTTTTCTTCCACTCTTTTTTACATTATTAATTTGCCTGCCATTTTCAAAAAATAAATGAAAGGGGAATTTTCTCAAGTTGAGATTTATCACAATTTCTGAATTAGTGGGATCTAACTTAAAAGGTTTTCCACATTCATCCTTCATCTACCTTTTCCAGCTTGGTTTTCCATGCTCACATCACTAACCAGATGAACTAGATGAGATTGGATCTGTTACGCAGATAATGTAACTTACAAACATCTAACAGGACTCCTTTGCCTTTGTCTCCAGAGACAGCATTCAAGGAAAGATGGAGAGTGGGTAAATAATCAGATCATTTTATTTTTCTTTGAGATGGAAAAGTGTCTTCACGCTCTCCATTAGGACCAAAAAGAAAGAAAAAAAAAAAAGTTGAGTTGAGTCATAGCCATCAAGACTGGCCAATGTTTTGAAAAATACATCTATCAAAACATTAAACTGAGCAGGGTTCAAAGCGTTGAGAAATGCTGAAGAGGCAGGCAGGCAAGAGGTTGGCCGGCTGGCAAGAGGATGGGGAGTTACGCTGGGTTAAACCAAACAGGGTACTTTGGGCAGAGCTTGCTCCGAGAGGGTTATTTTAGGATTCCAGGTAAGTCGATCTTTGCTACTCCTCTCCCCCCAGTTCTCCACATCCTCTTCTCCAATTGCCCTTAATTTTTACGAGGTGCTATTTACTAAACTGTCGCGATAAGGAGGTGCTAGTTACTAAACTGTCGCGATAAGGATCTGCGCGGTCCCTTGGCACCCGCGTGCTGGTGGGTGTGTTTACTCCCTGCATTCTTTCCTGCATCCCTCTCTCCTTTCCACCCACCACTTCCTGCCCTCACTTCTCTTCGCAGACAATCTCAGTCCTTCCAGCTCTTTCCCACCCACTTGTCATCCCGCTCAGCCTGGCTCTGCTCCTCACGGGGACCTCATGAATGGGTGACAGGTAGCAATCATAGAGGCGACAGGTGCTGCTGTGTGCGTGACATCTGACCTCACGTGTTCCTTCTCAGTGTGGTACATTCCTCCCCACCCCTCAGCCCACCACACCACCTCAAAGAACTGTTCTTTCGAAGGGTTTGGACATTTAAAAACATATCGATAAAATGCTGCCGTCACCAGCAAGGGAAAATTGCCATCTTAGTTCTGATACAATTTTAGGAGTATGTTTATCAGAAAGAAAAACACGTCTGTTTTTTTCATCTGTCAATTAGTTGATCTCTTCCTTACTCTTCTCACCACCCCCCCCCCCCCCCCGACATCTCCACTCGCCCTTTGTGGAAGTCTTTTACCCACTTCCTCCAAACTTTGTGATTTGACTTTCAAAGTCTAGTTTTCCATGACGGAAATAAATAAATAAAAAGCTTGTTTATTATTCTGTCATTATTGCTCTATCATCATGGCATGAAGTACTGAATAATGAGGATGCAAACACCCATTTTATGGGCCTACTGCAATCTTCCCTGTATAATTAATATCTGTCATTAGATGGAAGTCATATCATTTGCAATTTGATGCCGCTTTCTTTAGAACTTCCTGATGACTCCAGGGTAGTTTATATGCTGGTGCACCTGTGGCTTGTAATCAGGTTTTATTAGATAAATAGGCATCGAGCCCTTTGCCCACTCCCCTTCACTACTCATCTTCTTGAAGGGCCACTTGTGGTGGGGAAAAGCAGCCTTTATTACAGCTCCTTTTCGTAGTAAGGCTGCTCTCCCTTCTTCTTCCTCCTTGCCTCCCACCAGGAGGAAATATTGCCTCTGTCTCTCTGTGACGGCATTCAGGCTGGATGGCCTTGTAATAAAGCGCAGAAGTTGGAGGCATATAAATCTAACACATATCATAAAAAAAAATTTGTCTCAGGCTAGGCTCAGGACCCTCTGCTTGGGCTCTGTATTTTATCCCATTCCTGGAAACAAGAGCTGCTGCTGACATTAAAAACACAGCTTCTTATAATAGTTTCTTATCTCGTCCCTTAATTGTCCAGACAACCCCAGAGAGAAATGAGGTCACACATTCACCGGCTTTAAGTTTACACGGGAACCTGCTCATTTTTTTGGTCTTAGGCTCCGAGGTAGCTAAGGATGTTGCTAATGTCATATGTCATGACAACGGCACCCCTTGAATCCCGGTGCCCTCAGAGGTCCTTGTCATGGCTCACAATGGGCCAGAGGAGCCTGTGAATGCACACAGAGATATGTGCAAATCCATCACCACTACTGAAACGGTAATTCCAATGTCATGCCCTCCTGATGGAGGGTCAATGGCCCTGATCTCGAACATGAAGGATGGCTCCTTCCTTCATCTGACGGAGCTCTCCCCTGACCCAGAACACTGAGGATGAATAAGCTCATCTCAAGACTCAGAAGGCCTGGCTGCTAAAAGCCTTACCACCACCCACACGGTTCATTGCACAATTTCTTGATTTACACAGCTCCAGAACCCTCCTCCTTTTCCTCTGAAGCTGCAAGGTTTCACTAGTGCCACAGTGAAGAGGAATCAGACATTCGCATCATGTACTAATGGACACTTCTGCAAATATCGATGAGTAATTTGTACCATGCATTTGTGGAGGAGCCAGAAATTCCTAGTGACCAATCCTAGTTTAGCAGAAAGTTTATTTTTCTTTTCTCTCTCTTTTTAAAATCCCATTTGGGGCCTTGCATGCCTAAGGAAATTTCTCCCTTGTCTTCATTAGAGAGTCTCTAAAAGTGTTTCTGGAGAGATAGTCCATTAAGTGACTAACAGTGCCGAAGTCGGACTGTCTGGGTCTTAATCTCTTCTTTTGCACACTTAATGGACTTGTGGACAAGTTCCTTAACTTCTCTAAGCTGGATTTTTCGCTATAAAATGGGAATGATCATGGTACGTAGCTCATAGAGCTGTTCTGGTGAGTGATTCCGCATAAAACACTACCTATGATGAGATAGAAAGCGAGCTTTGGAGATAGACTTGGGGTTAAATCCTGGATCTGTCCTCAGCAAACCATGTGACGTTAGGCAAATATTTAACCTCTCTGAGCCTTATTTATTTATTTATTTTTTCATAAAAATGAGGATAGCTATTCCCATTGGAATATGTTTTGGAAAGGTTATATGAGTTAATCTCTATAACACATCTGGCATATCATAGATGCTCAATGAATGTTAGTTTTCTCTTGTATTAAATTGCCAGAAACAACACGGTAGAACAAAAAAGCATGAACTTTGGATAGAAATTGACTTGAAAAACACTATATTTATGTAAAGCTCAGGGCTCACAGTCAATATAATTTCTCCCCTCATCCTCCCTTGGGCTACTAGAAGTCAAATATTTTTTTAAAAAAAGCAAAGCCAAACCAACAGCAATGACAACACTTTGAACTCTGATAATAAGAGGAGAAAGTTAGATGAAAGGGTCTAGCACTTCTTATATGAGATAAAGGAACATCAACCAAACCATATACCCATAGATCTTCAGGTCGACTATGTAGAGGGGATTATTTATAAAATGAGTTGGTGAGTATCAAAAGATGTGATTAGGGGTTCAAAGTCCCATTTTGATAAGCTTTCAAGAAGAAATGAGGGAGAGCTGCTGCTTCAACTCATGCAGATTTCAAAGTTAGAAAACAACTAGCATCTCTCCTCTTGGGTGTGTGACAGTTTCAGAGAAACCTGACTTGCAGGGATGAGAGGACCTCTTTCGGGGTTACAAAGGGTCAAAGGCAGTGGAGCGGCCCCACCCCTCCTTGGCATGCCTTGGTACTGAAAATTTTCCATTTTATGTGGAACTTGAGACCTTATCATGAAACCCTGCATTTGAGGCCCTATTGTTTAAAAAAAAATGTTACAAGAAATTATAGAGGGAGCTTGCACAGCTGGTGACTGTTAGCAAACAAACCAAACCAAGAAAAGCAGGCCAACATAAATTCTCACCAGAAAACAAGAGGGTGTGAGTGCCTTCTGGCCAAAAGAGATTCAGGAAATCCAAAGCAAGGGATTTGAGAGACTGAGATAAATTTTGTTAAACTCTTACAGTTTCTCACTTCAACTTTATGAAGAAAATTTAAGCAAAAAAGTCTCTCTACAATGTGTCCCGGGTTCTCACACTGAGGTTCTAAACACTTTCAGTGAATATTATATAATATCTCCCAGATTCATATCTTTCACAGATTAATTGATATTTACTTCCCCATACTGTATTCCTTAGGAAGATAATGTAATCTTCAAGTTGCCCTATTGCAGAGAGAAGGAAAGGCTCCAAACCTGATGGGCTTCTCAGAATTAAGACACGCAGGCTTTGAAAATGAGTTTAGAACTAGGCGTATCTATACTCTGTACTACTATCTGTGATGGTGGTATTTTGGGAGGATAAACTGTAGGGTAGTGATAGATGTAGCTGAAATAAAAGTGTGATTATTTACATGATAAAAGTCATTCTAGGGACTTCCCTGGTAGTCCAGTGGTTAAGAATCTGCCGTCCAATGCAGGGGACGTGGGTTTGATCCCTGGTCGGGGAACTAAATCCCACACGCTGTGGGGCAACTAAGCCTGCATGCCGCAACTACCGAGCCCGCGCGCCACATCTAGAGAGAAGCCCCTGCGCCGCAACGAAAGATCCTTCATGCTGCAACGAAGATGCCCCGTGCCACAACTAAGACCGACACAGCCAAATAAATAAATAAATATTTTTTAAAAAGTAATTCTAGGGGCTCCCCTGGTGGTGCAGTGGTTGAGAGTCTGCCTGCCGATGCAGGGGACACGGGTTTGAGCCCTGGTCTGGGAGGATCCCACATGCCGCGGAGCAACTGGGCCCGTGAGCCACAACTACTGAGCCTGCGCGTCTGGAGCCTGTGCTCCGCAAAAAGAGACCACGACAGTGAGAGACCCGCGCACCGCGATGAAGAGTGGGCCCCACTTGCCGCAACTAGAGAAAGCCCTCACACAGAAATGAAGACCCAACACAGCCAAAAATAAATAAATAAATAAATAAATAAATTTATTAAAAAAAAAAGTAATTCTACAGTTTCAAAAAAAAAAAGGAATTCTACATTTTCGAACAAAAAAAGGAATTCTATATTTTCGAAAAAAAAAGTAATTCTACATTTTCGAAAATGTAGAATGTAAAAAAATGAAAACTCTAACATCTCATCATCTAGTCTATCATTGTTAATATTTTGATTTACTTTCCCCTAGTATCCTTGTTGGAGGCTTTTTGGAGGCCATTTATTTCTTCCTTCTAATTATGGTCATGCTAACTATATGTCTGTGATTTCTGTATTTTTTATTATGTATATATTTCACCATATTGTGAATTCTCCATGAACATAATTTTGATGGCTGCTTTTTATTTGGGTTAAGTCCTTAATCTTCCATCTCCTATCTCCTCCTGTGCATTTGTTTCCACCTTTCCATCTCTGTGATTTCCAGACAATTGTTTTATATTGAATGCCAAGTATAGGGGAAAACAGGGGGCTCTGAAAAGAAAGGCCTGTTTCAAATCAAACACTGTGAACTGTCATGAAACAAGAATCAATGTTAGGGGTGAGTCTGCCATTACTACCCTGTTTTGGAGCAGATAAAATTAAAAAAAATTTTTTTCTTTCTTAAATTTTTTCTCCTTAATGATACATACTCACTATAAGTAGTAGTCAAACTAAATGGAAATATATCCTATAGAGAGAATAAAAGTTCCTTTCTCCTAAATTTCCCTCCCTAGGCATAACCACTTTTAGTGATTTGCACGGCCTTCCAGACTTTAAAAAATGAATATACAAACACATATGTGAACATTTTGTTTTTAAATAATATGAGATCATTCTAGACATAGTTCTGCAACTTATTTTTACTTTCTATATCATTGACTTCTCTCCATTAGTTTATATGATTTATGCTCTTTTGACAAGTACTTTTATACTACTCCGTCATATTGCTGAGCCACAATTTATTTAACCATTCTCTGATTAATGGAAGTTTGGGTTTTCTATTTCTTTTTGTTGTATTAGATAGTGCTGCAATTGACATCCTTAAGTATATATCTTTGCCCACCTGCATTTCTAAAAGAACGTTCCAGAAGTATAATAGCTTGGTCAAAAGTTTCGAACAATTTTTTTGTCGGAAGGTGGCAGATCACTCTCTGAAAACGTCCCATGGGTGGACCTCCCACTAGCAATGGATGAGCGTCTCCATTTTCCCACACCCTCGACTTCTCAAAAGATGGAGATTGCTGAG
Source organism: Balaenoptera borealis (assembly GCF_965194805.1). Classification (NCBI taxonomy): domain Eukaryota; kingdom Metazoa; phylum Chordata; class Mammalia; order Artiodactyla; family Balaenopteridae; genus Balaenoptera; species Balaenoptera borealis. The sequence continues at coordinate 43,931,295 of NC_138875.1, read as the reverse complement.
TCTGATGCAAACAATCTCCAGATACAATTTCCTATTATCTGACATATCTCTACGTGTATACCCTTTCTCTGTTACACTCCAAGTCAAAAATTATTTTGGGAAAGGCAGGAGAAAAGGAGAGGCAGAGAATGAATAGAGGAGAAAAAGAATCTGGTCACCGTCCCCCTGGTTTCACAGTTTTCCATCACTGGCTTGTGGGTAAGTAGTTAGAACCTTGAAGGCAGCTAAGGGAGGTTGTAATGTCTTGCCATATGGATGCTTTTTTTTTCCCAATTTTTTTTTATTGTAAAATACGGTAATATAAAATTTACTATCTTAACCATTTAAAAATGTACAATTCAGAAGTATTAACTACATTCATATTTTTGTACAACCATTACCATCATCCATCTCCAGAACTCTTAATCTTTCAAAATTATGCTTTATGTGCATTAAACAATAACTCCCTATTCTTCCTCCTCACAGCCCCTGACAATCACCATTCTTTTTTTTTTAATTTATTTTATTTAATTTATGTATTTTTGGCTGCATTGGGTCTTCGTTGCTGCACATGGGCTTTCTCTAGTTGAGGCGAGCAGGGGCTACCCTTCGTTGTGGTGTGCGGGCTTCTCATTGCGGTGGCTTCTCTTGTTGCGGAACGTGGGCTCTAGGCGCATGGGCTTCAGTAGTTGTGGCACGCGGGCTCAGTAGTTGTGGCTCACGGGCTTAGTTGCTCCGCGGCATGTAGGATCCTCCAGGACCAGGGATCGAACCTGTGTCCCCTGTGTTGGCAGGGGGATTCTTAACCACTGTGCCACCAGGGAAGTCCCACCATTCTTTTTGACTCTATGAATTTGACTATTCTAGGTACCTCATATAAATAGAATCATACAGTATTTGTCTTTTTGTGACTGGCTTATTTCACTTAGCATAATGCCTTTCTCAGAATTTCCTTCCTTTTTAAGGCTGAATAATATTCCATTGTATATATATACCATATTTTGCTTATCTATTCACCCATTGATGGATACTTGGATTGCTTTCATGTTTTAGCTATTCTGAATAATGCTGCTATGAACATGGGTGTACACATATTTCTTTGAGACCTGTTTTCAATCCTTTCAGGAGTATACCCAGAAGTGGAATAGTTGGATCATATGGTAACTATATTTTTATTTGTTTGAGAAACTGCCATACTATTTTCTATAGCGCTGAGTCATTTTGCATTCCCACCAACAGTACACAGGGGTTCTAATTTCTCCACATTCTTGCTAACACTTGTACTTTTCTATTTTTTTGATACTAGCCAACCTAACAGGTATGAGGTGATTCTGGATGCTTTTGGAGCTGCAGCACTCCTTTTTTGGAGAGGCCCAGCTGAGGGCAGCACATGTGTCACAGCAGTAACTCTTCTGCTATGTGGATCTTAAAGGCCACGATTGAGAATAGGTGGAGGAAGGGGTGAGGGACTGACACAGCTGTACTAACTCAACTACTCAACTGCACTAACTGCCAACTACTCAGCATGTCGGTGTTGAAGGAGGCACATGAATATTTGCCAAGGGAAGAGAAACAGCCCTTTCCAGCTGCCCCCCAGGGAAACACTCTCCTAGCACCTTCTCTGCATTTACCGTGAAATTAAGTGCTTAGTTAGGTGGCTTAGTTTAACTTACTTTCCTCTTCTTTCAACTGCAGGATTCCCGAGGGCAGGAGCTGGGTCTGTAGAGTCACCCATGTTCCCATAGCACAGTCACCAGCACAAGGTAAGTGCCTAATAATGGTCTGATAATCACAAGAGCGCACCCCCTGTTCCCTTTTTTGTGGAGGCGATAAGGATCTACATTACAGGGTAAAAATGGTCATAGCAATGACACTTAAAAAAAAAAAAAAGACTGATTTTTAGAACAGTTTTAGGTTAACAGCAAAATTGAGTGGAAAATATAGAGATTTCCCATATACCCCTCCCCCCCAACCTCTCTCTCTATCATCATCCCTCACCAAAGTGGTACATCTGTTACACTTAATGAACCTACATTGACACATCATTATCACCCAAAGGCCATAGTTTACTTTAGGGTTCACTCTTGGTGTTTTACATTTTATGGGTTGGACAAATGTAAAATAACATGTATGTACCACTGTAGTATCCCACAGAGTAGTTTCACTGCCCTTAGAACAATGATGGTGCTAAAACTTCTTTTAAACATTCTTTGTTTTTAGCCTTCAAAATTGCGTAAAAGTTGCGAAGACAAACAGGACATGTTTGACATCTATAAACAGAGGGCTTCAGCGGGCACAGGGTCCCTGGAGCTGCAGCACACAGGACATCCCAAACCGGACCCTGTGTGAGCAGCCAGGAGAAAGCAGAGTGGCCTTGCCAAGTGGCATTGGTGGCAAGCACAGAGTCAGGGAGCCTGCGCAGGGGCCGGGGTAACCCTGGTAACTGGGTTTTGATTAGAAATCAAGGGCCACGGGGCTTGGAGAACCCAGTGAGCATTTTCTGTTTCAATGTGTACAAAGACAGGCAGCAGGAAGAGGGCCAAGCTCTGAAATGGCATCTAGAGGCCAGATTTTCTTGTAAGTACTGGCTGAAGTGGCTCGCCTAAGCCTCTTAATGAGGAGATTTAATCCCCCAGCAGGTGAAAAGGACCGAGGGCTTTTTCCACGGAGCGCTTTGCCAAATTCTATGGTTAAGCACAGTCCAGAGGCGATTAGCCTCTGCCCACATAAGAATGAATCGAAATTAATGTGAGGGAATTAAAACCAAGGTGAGCTTAAGTTTAAGAAATCATTAAAAACAGTTTAAGGGAGTCAGGAGGTTATGTGATGTGTACTGAAGTAGCTGTTTTTCACTAAGTCTTTTCTCAAATAATATATATATAATTTTTTTTACAGTTAAATGCTCACATTCGTGTTTAGTCTGTAGAGACTGCTATTTTAGTAAGGTTATAATGCTGTGGAAAGAAGCATACTGGAAACAGAACTTGGTGCTTACTTAGCACTGGGAAGTTTATTGACCCTGATGGTAAGAACCCCCGACCTAGGGTCCCCTAAGAGGCAGCAACACCACCTGGTGGCTCTTGATAATGTTGCAGGCCCACTGGGCTCAGAGGAAGCCTTGAACTTCCGGGGAGCACTTTTTGCAAATGTCATGTTCTTACAATGAAAATGATTGTCGAGGTTGCAAATACTGCCAAAGATTTAATATCTTCCGAGCATCTCTTTTGTGAGAGCAACGACTTGCAGGGGTTCTGGGTATGTCATCTTTGCAGCAGTCCTATACTGTACAGAGTATCATAATCACCATTTTGCAGATGAGGAAACTGAGGCACAGCAAGATTAAATGACTTGCCCAAGTTCAGAAAGCTAGGCCTGCTGGACCTGTGGGTTGAAATCAGATTTGCCTGACCCAAGAGAATACGCTCTTTCCAAAACTTACTGTCTGAATTTTGCATAACAAAGGGCAGTGAGATGCTTTGTGATTTTTTTAGGGGGCGATGTAGGATGTAGACCCACAGTTAATGTGTTCATTTGAGGAGCATTTAAGAATAACTATTTCAACATAACTGAATCAATTTATTGTTGGCCTTCTGTTTTGGAAAACTGGACGAGATCTTTTCCCAAGGTGGGTTGTGTACCGAAGAGAGATAAGAGAAAGTTAAATGTATTAGAACATCAAAGTCTACAGATTAAGATTTATTTACCAAGTATTTGCTGAGGAAGGGGCTGTTCTATTCCAGGCACGATGATATACAAAGGAATTGGATATGATTTCTGCCTGCAAAGGACATGGCTAGTTACAGACATGTAATGCCACGCTTTTTTACCTCTATTCTAGCACAAGACTCTGATCTCAACACAAAGGAAAATATTAAATAACTTAAAAAGTGAAAACACTCTTATTTGGCCTTCCTCCAGCCTTAGAGACCCCTCATCCCCAATCTTTCTTCCTCCTGTTCAACATTCAGGTTCTGATTTTAGTTCCTTTCTCCTTCTACCCATTCTTCCCTGAGGACTCTACTTATTCCAATTCAACCACCATCTACATTCAGACTTTCTTCCCGAGTTCCAGACCTTATATTTCCAATGGTCCATTATATTTCTTACTCAGCATGCTCAAAATTGTTCTTTTCCCAATTTCACTTAAGGTCACTATCAATCCCCCAGTTCTCTAAGCCAGAAACCTGGGCATCATTTTAGATTTCTCTTGCTCTTTTTCCCTTTTCCTTTCAGCTGGTCACCGAGCCTTGAAAGGATGCTTGCTAAACACCTCTTAAGTCTCTCTTTTCAAAGTTCTCACTGTTTAGTCTCAGCACGTGTATTTTAGCTGAAATCCGGCAAAAGCATCCTTCCTCCGATGTCACCCCCTCCAATCCAGTTCTTCACTCCCACCAGAGGACAGTTCTAAAATGCCAATTTGAGGTCATTGTTTCCAGGTGAAAATCCTTTCATTGGCTCACGTCTCCTACAGCAACTGTACGTTCCTACAGTTAAGAGCAGAAACCTGGGAGCCAGAGCACCTTAGTGGGAACCCCAGAAGCATCCCTGACAGGCTTACACTAATGCAAGGGCTATTAGGTTACTTAATCTCTGTGTCTGTTACTCATTGTAAAATGGGGGGGCAGCGAGTGAGACATTTACCGCATAGGACTTTTGCAAGAATTAAATGACTTAACATTTGTAATGCACTTCAAACAGTACCTGGTACAGAGCAATCCCTCAGGAAGTGTTTGTTAATTAAACAAGGTTCAAACATATCACTGTAATAAATAAGACCTGCAGTGACTTCTCCGGTCTTGTCCACTTTTCCAGTTGCATTTATTTCCCTCCAGACAACTTATATTCTGCCATATTGAACCGAAAACTCAGTGCTCTTATATACCTCTAGACCTTTGCGCATTCTATATCTTCTGCATAAGATTCCTTTCCTCACGATCTCTTGAAGATTCCTACTTATGCTGTAAAAGTCATTCAAGATTGCCCTCCTTCATGAAGCCTGGAAAACAGTTAGCTTCTTCTCTGTGCTCCCATAGCTGTGTGTCTATCTGTTATAGCACTCTCCATATTGCTGTGACTGTTAGTTTATAAGTATGTCCAACTTGCTAGGGTAGTAGGCCCATGAGTACAGGGACTAAATTTGTTCTATTCCTTTTTTGTATCTCCAGCACCTACTGAAATATCAGGCCCAGATATGTGCTGTGTACATGTTTGTTATTATTATTTTCTTTTATTATAATATTAGTTGGAAGGGATGTAAACACCTAGCCCAACTTCCTTATATTAAATGTGTGGAAACTGAAGACAGGGAGATAAAGATTTGCCTAAGGTCTTCTTGCTAGAGAGTCATAAAGGCGGGGATAGAACCTTGTTTCCTTTCTTCTCTTTCAATGCTTTCTTCTCTACATTATACAGTGGAACTCCTGTTCCTCCACTTTCTACAGGTTTGCAAAAAGTTGTGAACCAAATGACCTATATAAATGCTAACCTATGTTTGCCCTGCTTTAACACTTGCAGGAATTTCAAATGCTGAGACCACACTCCACCTGGTGGCAATTTACCTAAATTGCAAGTGCCTCTTGGCATCGGTGACCTCTTCTCTCCTTGGTGTTCCTCTGTTTTTATTGGTTCCTTTCGTGGGTTTCTCTTCTTTTGTCTATTCTGTAAATATCAGTGTTTCTTGGTGTCCTTGGGCTTCTTCTTGTACACACTTTCTTTGGTGTTGGTGGAATTCATCTCCTCTTGAGCTTCAAATACTGTTTATATGCTGATGACCCTCAAGTCTTCATCTCCACAAGAGTCTCTCTCTTGAGCCCCAGCCAGGGCCACCATACACAATTGGACAGTGTGGGCCCTGCTCTTCCATGGGAGGTCAATCTCACTGTAGTCCATACGATTGGCACCCACTGGTATGCAGGAGACTTTCTTTAGGAATCACAAACATGACATGGCCCAAACAGAACTTATTATTGCCCCTCTGGAAACGATTTTTTTCTCTTGCCTTCTCATATCAAAGGGTGATTCTTTTATACCTTCGTCACTGTTGGTTCTTCTCTTCCTGACCACTATCCAATCTGCTCAGTCACCAAGTCCTATGGATTCTACCACCATTTGCTCATCTCCACCTCAGCTTCTCACCTGAGCTCAGGCCCTCAGTATCACTGACCTGCATCACAGCTACATCCTTCGAAATGGCCTCCCTGACTCCAGTTTTGTCCATCTTTAATCTGATCTCCACACTGCTGCCAGTATGGACTTTCTAGAATATGTATTTGTTCATGTCATTTTTCTGTTGAAAACCCTACGATTGTTTCCCATTGCCTCAGGGTTAAGTTTAAATTCCTCAGAGTGGCTTACACAGTCCTCTAAGACCTGGGCCTTAATGTCCCCTGCAGTTCCCTTCTCCTTTTGCTCCCCTTCCTGTTCACTCTCTGTTTTGGAAATAGTTCTCCCAGTGAAACATGGTTACTTTCAACCTCATAGCCTTTGCTCACCTACTTTTCTCAGTATATTCTCCTTTCTCCTTTTTGCCTGGCTAACCCTAATTGGTCTTTTGGGGCTCAGCTGAGCCATCACCTCCTTCAGGCAGCCCTCTTTGACTTCCCAAAGGTGGGTTAGGTACTCTTTTGTGCTTCCCAAGGATAATACTGACCCCTCTACAAAGCCTTTCTTATTGTATTGTAATTCAGCTGCTCATTTCCCCACCTTGCACATTAGATTTATCTTCTTTAAGGCCCAGGACTACTTCTTATTCACTGTTGTATTCATAGTACTTAGTATCCATTCAGGCACATGGTAGGCGGTCAGTAAATTTGGGGTGGGGGGGAAGTGAACAAATAAGTGACAGCAAGAAAAGAGAGCCTCATGAATAGTTCCTTTGTGATTCCAAGTCTTCAAGTGTTGGCAAACGCCAGCAATTTTATCAGAAGGCACAAGGTATGCAGGCTGGGATCTTCCAGAGAAGTGGTAGGATCCTGTGCAGTGTGGACCAGCCTGCCCAATGGCTAATGGCCTAGAAAATGTAGGTTGACTTTAAGAATGGGAAAGTCCTCTACACTGAAACATCTTTTCTCATGTGCACACCTGAAATTCTTATGTAGAAAATTCAATCTTTCAGCTTAAAGATTAACTTTCAGTTCAACTGGAACAGCCCTTGCCCCCATGCCTATACCTTGAAAACAATCAATGATACTCTAATATGGACTGGTCTCAAATATTCTTCCAAGAGGCAGTTATAACACAGAACTAGCATGAAGTTAGTGGGCACTTGCAGGGGAAAGAGGGATCTTTTTAAAGTTAGAAGAAATGTTCAAAAACATTCAAAACGAAGAGGCTAAAGCAATAGAGATAAAGTTTGAATATTTCATGATTTTGCGTGGATTGGCCTTTGTGTGTGCATCATTGAAAATCCATCATCTGTACTGAATGTCCTTGGCTCCTAGACAAATCAATTCTCCTGATCCCCAAAGAGAAACAAATAGAATGAGTTAGCAAGAGTGTTTAAGATGGTATGATTCTTAGTGTAAAAAACAGTACAGAAATACAGAATAAATTTAATCTCAAAAATTGTTACGGTTAAAATGACATATTAGAATAACATGTTAAAAAGCAAATTTAAAATTCTAAAGTTAAAATTAATTTTAAAGATATTTGAAATGCAATGTAAATTAAAAGGCCAAAGATTTTTTTTTCTTTGCCAAAAGCTAAATTCAGATGATCATTTTCAATAATCTCCATGAAAATTACTTTTAGAGTCATGGTTTTTAAAAAACAATATTTGAGTCAGCCATGTATATGAACAATGGCAACTCATGCAGCTTGATTGCTTCTACGTTCCTAAAATTCTGAAAACTCAAGAAACCATTTTGTAGCATTGGCAAGGCCATGCAAAGCTTTATTCTTTATATATAATAAGACTTCAGCCTACCCTAGACTCTGTGAAAGATGGACTTCCTTAGGGTAAAGTAATAATTTTTAATATTACCTTTCTATTAGTTCTGGTCTAATGCACAGGAAGACATAACTCACTTCTGTAACAATAAGAAAGAGAAAAATATATGTGTATAGATGGATGTTGTCAGTAAATGCCTTTGGCTAAATAAGGCACAATTGATTTGAGGGGCATATATCTGAATGGGCCTTTGAGTGGCCCAAGGATGGAGAGGAATGCATAACTGTCAATGTTCATTGTAGATGGTCTTTTTCCTTCTCCCTGTTCCTTTCCTCCCCTCCTCCCTCCCCCCTTTCTCTCCTTCTCTCCTTGATGAAGATCAGTGATTGATAGATGAAAATATATGTGGTAATTGGAGAGGAATGAAGTTACATTAGATGATAGAAGAAATAGACATGGAGGTGCTATTAACTGAATTAATTAAATGGAATAAAGATTCCAAAGCAAAGCATGGTCAAAGGGAATGTGAAAGAAAAATGAAACATGTGAGACAATAATAACAAAGAACGATATATATTTTTCTGAATTTGAAATAAAAAAGGAGCAAAATGATCTTTCTCACTAGTGGCAGTGTACTTAAAGAACTGTAAGATGTGGAGCTTGGTAGAGGCAGAGGTTAGCACAATTTCGTGGGTCAGCATTAAGTGTTTCCTGTAATAAAGCCAGTAAACAATTATGGCTAGAACCTTAACCTATTGTCAAGCCGACAGATGTATGAAATAGAACTTGCAACGTGGAAAAGTTGGCTATTAAAAGCAGATGAGACCAGTCCCTCCCATCAGGAAGCTTGCACAAGCCTCTTACATAGCCTCATCCACCAGAGGGCAGACTGCAGGAGCAAGAAGAACTACAATTCTGCAGCCCGTGGAAGGAAAACCACATTCACAGAAAGATAGACAAAATGAAAAGGCAGAGGACTTTGTACCAGATGAAGGAACAAGATAAAACTCCAGAAAAACAACTAAATGAAGTGGACATGGGCAACCTTCCAGAAAAAGAATTCAGAATAATGATAGTGAAGATGATCCAGGACCTCAGAAAAACAATGGAGGCAAAGATTGAGAAGATGCAGGTAATGTTTAACAAAGACCTAGAAGAATTAAGGAACAAACACCTAGAAGAATTAAAGAACAAACAAACAGAGATGAACAATACAATAACTGAAATGAAAAATACACTAGAAGGAATCAATAGCAGAATAACTGAGGCAGAAGAACGGATAAGTGACCTGGAAGACATAATGGTGAAATTCATGGCCGTGAAGCAGAATAAAGGAAAAAGAATGAAAAGAAATGAAGACAGCCTAAGAGACCTCTGGGACAACATTTAATGCAACAACATTCGCATTACAGGGTTCCCAGAAGGAGAAGAGAGAGAGAAAGGGCCAGAGAAAATATTCGAAGAGATTATAGTCAAAAACGTCCCTAACATGAGAAAGGATATAGCCACCCAAGTCCAGGAAGCACAGAGAGTCCCAGGCAGGATAAACCCAAGGAGAAACACGCCGAGACACATAGTAACCAAATTGGCAAAAATTAAAGACAAATTATTGAAAGCAACAAGGGAAAAACGACAAATAACATACAAGAGAACTCCCATAAGGTTAACAGCTGATTTCTCAGCAGAAACTCTACAAGCCAGAAGGGAGTGGCATGATATATTTAAAGTGATGAAAAGGAAGAACCTACAACCAAGATTACTCTGCCCGGCAAGGATCTCATTCAGATTTGATGGAGAAATCAAAAGCTTTACAGACAAGCAAAAGCTAAGAGAATTCAGCACCACCAAACCAGCTCTACAACAAATGCTAAAGGAACTTCTGCAAGAGGGAAACACAAGAGAAGAAAAGGACCTACAAAAATAGACCCATAACGATTAAGAAAATGGTAATAGGAATATACATATTGATAATTACCTTAAACGTGAATAGATTAAATGCTCCAACCAAAAGACACAGGCTCGCTGAATGGATACAAAAACAAGACCCGTATATATGCTGTCTACAAGAGACCCACTTCAGACCTAGGGACACATACAGACTGAAAGTGAGGGGATGGAAAAAGATATTCCATGCAAATGGAAATCAGAAGAAAGCTGGAGTAGCAATACTCATATCAGATAAAATAGACTTTAACATAGACTTTAAAATAAAGAATGTTACAAGAGACAAGGAAGGACACTACATAATGATCAAGGGATCAATCCAAGAAGAAGATATAACAATTATCAATATATATGCACCCAACATAGGAGAACCTCAATACTTAAGGCAACTGTAACAGCTCTAAAAGAGGAAATCGTAAGTAACACGATAATAGTGGGGGACTTTAACACCTCACTTACACCAATGGACAGATCATCCAGACAGAAAATTAATAAGGAAACACAAGCTTTAAATGACACAGTAGACCACATAGATTTAATTGATATTTATAGGACATTCCATCCAAAAACAGCAGGTTACACTTTCTTCTCAAGTGCACATGGAACATTCTCCAGGATAGATCATATCTTGGGTTACAAATCAAGCCTCGGTAAATTTAAGAAAACTGAAATCATATCAAACATCTTCTCCAAACACAACGCTCTGAGATTAGAAATCAATTACAGGGGAAAAAATGTAACAAACACAAACACATGGAGGTTAAACAAAACATTACTAAATAACCAAGAGATCACTGAAGAAATCAAAGAGGAAATCAAAAAATACCTAGAGACAAATGACAATGAAAACACTACGATCCAAAACCTATGGGATGCAGCAAAAGCAGTTCTAAGAGGGACGTTTATAGCAATACAAGCCTACCTCAAGAAACAAGAAAAATCTCAAATAAACAACCTAACCTTACACCTAAAGGAACTAGAGAAAGAAGAACAAACAAAACCCAAAGTTAGCAGAAGGAAAGAAATCATAAAGATCAGAGCAGAAATAAATGAAATAGAAACAAAGAAAACAATAGCAAACATCAATAAAACTAAAAGCTGGTTCTTTGAGAAGATTAAAAAAAATGAGAAACCTTTTGCCAGACTCATCAAGAAAAAGAGGGAGAGGACTCAAATCAATAAAATTAGAAAAGAAAAAGGAGAAGTTACAAAGGACACCACAGAAATACAAAGCATCATAAGAGACTACTAGAAGCAAATCTATGCCAATAAAATGGACAACCTGGAAGAAATGGACAAATTCTTAGAAAGGTCTAACCTTCCAAGACTGAACCAGGAAGAAATAGAAAATATGAACAGACCAATCACAAGCACTGAAATTGAAACTGTGATTAAAAGTCTTCCAACAAACAAAAGTCCAGGACCAGATGGCTTCACAGGTGAATTCTATCAAACATTTAGAGAAGAGCTAACACCCATCCTTCTCAAACTCTTCCAAAAAATTTCTGAGGAAGGAACACTCCCAAACTCATTCTATGAGGCCACCATCACCCTGATACCAAAACCAGACAAAGATACTACAAAAAAAGAAAATTACAGACCAATATCACTGATGAATATAGATGCAAAAATCCTCAACAAAATACTAGCAAACAGAATCCAGCAACACATTAAAAGGATCATACACCATGATCAAGTGGGATTTATCCCAGAGATGCAAGGATTCTTCAATATACATAAATCAATCAATGTGATACACCATATTAACAAATTGAAGAATAAAAACCATATGATGATCTCAGTAGATGCAGAAAAAGCTTTTGACAAAATTCAAGACCCATTTATGATAAAAACTCTCCAGAAAGTGGGCATAGAGGGAATCTACCTCAACATAATAAAAGCCATATACTACAAACCCACAGCAAACATCTTTCTCAATGGTGAAAAACTGAAAGCATTTCCTCCAAGATCAGGAACAAGACAAGGATGTCCACTCTCGCCACTATTATTCAACACAGTTTTGGAAGTCCTAGCCACGGCAATCAGACAAGAAAAAGAAATAAAAGGAATACAAATTGGAAAAGAAGAAGTAAAACTATCACTGTTTGCAGATGACATGATGCTATACATAGAGAATCCTAAAACTGCCACCAGAAAACTACTAGAACTAATTGATGAATTTGGTAAAGTTTCAGGATACAAAATTAATGCCCAGAAATCTCTTGCATTCCTATACACTAACAATGAAAGATCAGAAAGAGAAATTAAGGGAACAATCTCATTCACCATTGCAACAAAAAGAATAAAATACCTAGAAATGAACCTAAGAAGATAAAAGACCTGTACTCAGAAAACTATAAGACACTGATGGAAGAAATCAAAGATGACACAAACAGATGGAGAGATATACCATGGTCTTGGATTGGAAGAATCAATATTGTGAAGGTGACTATACTTCCCAAAGCAATCTACAGATTCAATGCAATCCCTATCAAATTACCAGTGGCATTTTTTTTAAAGAACTAGAACAAAAAAATCTTAAAATTTGTATGGAGACACAAAGGACCCAAAATAACCAAAGGAGTCTTGAGGGAAAAAAATGGAGTTGGAGGAATCAGACTCCCTGACTTCAGACTATACTACAAAGCTACAGTAATCAAGACAATATGGTACTGGCACAAAAACAGAAATATAGATCAGTGGAAAAGGATAGAAAGCCCAGAGATAAACCCACACACCTATGGTCAACTAATCTATGACGAAGGAGGCAAGGATATACAATGGAGAAAAGACAGTCTCTTCAATAAGTGGTGCTGGGAAAACTGGACAGCTACATGTAAAAGAATGAAATTAGAACACTCCCTAAATAAACAAAAAGAAACTCAAAATGGATTAGAGACCTAAATGTAAGACCGGACACTATAAAACTCTTAGAGGAAAACATAAGAAGAACACTTTTTGACATAAATCACAGCAAGATCTTTTTTGATCCACCTCCTAGAGTAATGGAAATAAAACCAAAAATAAAGAAATGGGACCTAATGAAACTTAAAAGCTTTTGCAAAGTAAAGGAAACTAACTACAAACAAGAGGAAAAGACAACCCTCAGAATGGGAGAAAATATTTGCAAATGAGTCAACAGACAAAGGATTAATTTCCAAAATATGTAAACAGCTCATGCAGCTCAATATTAAAAAAACAAACAACCCAATCCAAAAATGGGCAGAATACCTAAATAGACATTTCTCCAAAGAAGACATACAGATGGCCAAGAAGCACATGAAAAGCTGCTCAACATCACTAATTATTAGAGAAATGCAAATCAAAACTACAATGAGGTATCACCTCACACCAATTAGAATAGGCATCATCAGAAAATCTACAACCAACAAATGCTGGAGAGGGTGTAGGGAAAAGGGAACCCTCTTGCACTGTTGGTGGGAATGTAAATTTATACAGACACTATGGAGAACAGTATGGAGATTCCTTAAAAAACTAAAAATTGAATTACCATATGATCCTGCAATCCCACTATTGGGCATATACCCAGAGAAAACCATAATTCAAAAAGACACATGCACCCCAATGTTCATTGCAGCACTATTTACAATAGCCGGGTCATGGAAGTAACCTAAATGCCCAATGACAGAAAGATGGATAAAGAAGATGTGGTACATATATACAATGGAATATTACTCAGCCATAAAAAGGAATGAAATTGGGTCATTTGTAGAGGTGTGGATGGAACTAGAGACTGTCATACAGAGTGAAGTAAGTCAGAAAGAGAAAAACAAATATTGTATATTAACGCATACATGTGGAACCTACAAAAATGGTACAGATGAACCAGTTTGCAAGGCAGAAATAGAGACACAGATGTAGAGAACAAACGTATGGACACCAAGGGGGGAAAGTGGCGGGGGGTGGGTGGTAGTGGTGGGATGAATTGGGCGATTGGGATTGACATGTATACACTAATATGTATAAAATAGATAACTAACAAGAACCTGCCGTATAAAAAATAAATAAAATAAAATTCAAAGAAAAAAAGCAGATGGAAATATGGACCATTACGTGTTCTATGAGATGCAGTTTTCTTAAAAATAACAACGACAAGAACAACAAAAACATGAAACTATAGCAGCTGAAGTGTCAAAGTTGTACCGGCCCATCTTAGTATTTGAATTTTAACATAGTTTTTCAAAGTGAAATTAAAATGCTGTTGTGTCACTCAAAATAAATGTTTGACAGTAAAACAATATTTAGAAGTTGGTTATAAGCAGACGTCACTGGGGAGAAGCAAAAAATGCATCACAAACTTGAGTCATGTGGTTATACCATTATCCAGAGAAATGTACACATCTAGTGAAAAATACATTTAAAAGCATTACATTTTGCAAAAAGCCTCAACTTCTCAGGTCTGGAGTTGAAGAATGAGTCACTTCTAAAAGCAGAGAAGTGGGTGTGACTTAGCATTTTAACTCTTGGGGAAGGGCTTTACGCAAACTAGCAGATTTAGCAAAACTGGCACCTTTTCTTCAGAACAGTGAAGCTGCAGGATTCCTGAGAAAACTGGGCACAGTTACTGCTTAAGCTTTTAGTCAATGAATATTGTGAAAGGCAGGAATAAAATCATAATGATCTTTCAAATTAAAATGATGTCAAAGGCCATTAATAAAGCCAATGTAGAGATGACTATTTTGTGTAGACGGAGTCTAGCTGCTAGGCCGGTTCAAGATTATTTAAGTGCTTGGAGAAAGAACGTAATAGCAGGTGATTTGAAGCTCATCCAGGCCCTGCTTTACCTCCTTGACTGCCAGTGCCCAGTGGAACCGAGTGGGGCCTTGTGGGGCTCCTGGACACAAAGGCCTTTTTCTGTCCCCCATTTCTCTTAGGCAAGACTCCAGTCCCCATGACCTTCCCTGAGTTCCAAAGGGCAGATTTGAACAGTTGCTAATCAAGGGAGGAGCAGCCAAGAAGCTACCTGAGGCAAGATTAAAGGGCCCAGAGAAGCTCATCAAGATTCAGGAGAGCCTGCACACACCCTAATCTTGTCAGCAACCCAACCCTTGAACCATTGCCATAAAACTCCTCACCAAACTTCCCTGGTTGGGACATATAGTTTTTGAGGGCAGGAGCCCACTGTGTCCCCCTTTGCCTGGCAAAGCAATAAAGCTATTCTTTTCTACTTCACCCAAAACTCTATCACTGAAATTCGATTTGGCACTGGTGTACAGAGAGGCTGAGCTTTCGTCATCACCTCCTGTTACATCTCCAACTTTAAGCAGGTGTGGAACACTCACTACTCTTTGACCTTCCTTACGGGATTAGCTTCATAAAAGCAATGGCCTAAGCATAATCTCGTCACCACCATTCCTATTCTTACAGACAACTGGACTCAAAATTTCTGAGTCTTCTTTGATTCATTCCTCAATCTCATTTCTCATGTCTTGTAAGTCATTGTACTTTCAGGTTCTTTTTGGAAAAGTCTGAGCTTTGTCCTTTTTTTTTCTAAGATTAAAGCCACACCAGTCTGAGAGCTAATTATCTCCTGCCTGGAACTTTAAAATTGCTTCCTGGAGGCACTCTGCTATGACCATAGAAGTATGCCTATACATTTAAATTAAAGCATTTTCATTGTCCTTGTTGGTAAGTCTGTAAATGCTAACAATATTTTATGCATTAAATTATCTATAAAATTATTAGTTATGTTAAATTGATCAGAAGAATATAAATATATTATAAAATTTGGTAATTATTAAATATAAAATGTAAAGTCTCTTGAAAATACATCTGCTATTGGGGATAAAGCTGGCTTTTTTCCCAATCAGTTTATGAATCTACAGATGAATATTATTTACCAGTAGAATGTGACAGAGTTCAACTTCAAGTTTCTCTCCCTCTTGTCCTCTCCCCTCTCTTCCCCTCCCCCGACCTCTTTCTCCCTCCACCGCCCCGCTTCTTTCTTTCTTAATCTAGATGTAGGTACCGAGAAAACTTGCTCACAAAAGTTGGTGGTAATGGAAGGAATTTTGATATAAGAATATCATTTAGTTATTTGAAGTTCTTCCAAGTTGCATGCCAAAAGAATGTAGTAATCTATAATAAAAAATATTTTAAATTATTTAGCAGCTGGTGACTTCATAATGGCCATTTAATTTTGTAAAAGGCATGAATTGGAACCATCTGATTTGCAAAAGCATTTGCTACCCAGTCATTAAAATCGTTTAATTTCTCAATATCTGGGAAGTATATTAAAAAGAAATGTATCAGCTCTGATTCCCGTTAATCTTTAACTTAGAGGTCCCTTGTTTATGGAGCTAAAATTACATGAAACTGGGTTTAAAAATAACCTTGAATAATTAGACTTACGTATTTTAGGAATTTACCCATTATTTCTGAACACAGATCTATATATTAATGCCAAATTTAAACTGTCTAGGAAGTCATCACAAAGTCTTTAAAAGTTATGATACTTGAGAATTATTATATATAAATAAATTCTAATTTTATTTTATGATGAAACATGATGTTTTTATAACTAATATATTCGACAGAATTGGAAGAGATTTGAATTTGCAAAAGAGGAAGCAATTCAAATTAAATGAAGTTGGTTTTCTAGGGTTTAAGATATTATATCCAAAAATACATTTTAGAAACATTTTGTCTCACATTTGCATATAAGAGGATGGTCTGTTTTTAAGCCTACAGATTTGCATTTTTATAAAAATTGACAAAAAAACTATATGGCCACTGTTAATTTTAGGGCATATAAATGATATATTAAATTAAAAGATGCATCAAAAGAGAGATGAATTGGGACTTCTCAGGTGGTCCAGTGGGTAAGACTTTGCGCTCCCAATGCAGGGGGGCCCGGGATCAATCCCATGTCGGGGAACTAGATACCGCATGCATGCCGCAACTAAGAGTCTGGATGCCACAACTAAGAGTCCGCACGCTGCAACTAAGAGTCTGCATGCTGCAACAAAGATCCCGCATGCCACAACTAAGACCCAGCACAGCCAAAACAAACAAACAAACAAATAAATAAATAGAAAAATAAATAAATAAATACATTTTAAAAAGAGAGATGAATTAACTATTATTGCTAAGTGCATGATTTAGGGTAAAAATCTATAAAATAATCTCTTTATTTTAATCTTCAGCCCCAAAATACATGTAACAAATGAACATAGGCAAATGCAGGCAAGTGGGAGACTTGTGCCAAAGTTAAAAATGAGTTTGTATTTACAGTATTTAACGGTTGGGCAACAGTTAATGAAAATGTTTCTTCTACCTGGGTAAATTAATATAAGAAAATATGACATTAACTTACCTATTACCCATAGATCTCTTTTACTCAAAGATATACTATCATTTTACTGAAATAATCATGGAAAATTTTACCTCTTCTGGAATCATGCAAAATAGGCAAAGCACTGAGACATTCTGACCCAGGCTTCTTTCATCAGTAGAGCCTGCGTGCAAGAGGCTTATTTTGAGAAGTGATCCCGAGGAATGGAAGTGGGAGAGAGGAAGGATTGAGAGACAGAAGGCAGAAACACCAATCCAAGGGTAGTTTGTTGAGCTGGGTCACCACTGGGGGCAGTTGCAGCTCATTCCCACTAAGGACCCTTCAAGCAGTCGTGTGAAATGCGCCTCTACATTGTCCTCCCAAGGGATATGTTAGAGGAGTTTTCATCCTCCGGTTCCTGTTCCCATGGGGCAAAGGTCACCTCATGGGATATTAACTATCTCCCTTTCCAGTCTGTGCATGTGTCAAACGTGGGTGTTCCACCTGGTGGCAGCAGCAGAGAGACTTGGGGGTAGAAAGTAAAAGAGATGAAGTGCTGCTGGTGTTCCACAGATGTGTGCAGCTGGTTGGATTCAGGGCACGGGTGGGCCTGGAGGATGGAGATGGGGCACAAGTGTCTGATCTGATTGACATCTTGACATCAAACGCTGTTATTACTAAGAATGGTGAACATACAGAGAGGCTGGATTTACAGCAGATTAGTGTCTTCAAGCATACTTTTTGTTTTGTTTTACAAATACTGACTAATCTAAGAAGCCAAGGCTTGGGAATCTTGCCACGTGTTGTTAACTAGGAGGAATAAAGTGACACTCTTTCAGTTTTAACCCACATGCTTTGCCTTTACTTTCCCATCCACCCTCCTTCAGAAGTACTGCATCCTTTGCCACTAATTAGGGGGCAAAGAGGTGAGACTGTTAAAGGAAAATTGTCTTCATTTCCGCCTCCCCATACTACCGTCTGATGAGTACGATGATCAAAGGAGGCCGCGCCTACAGCAATGATTGAAATTTCCTTGTTCTTTGGCGTCCTGGAGGTTTTTATACTACAGTTCAATTCACAGTGGGTGAGAGGGAGAACATTTGTTCCTGAAGTGGGAATCCTGGTCATTGTGAAAGGGGAGAACCAAGATAATCCTTCCTCAGTTCTCAGGCAGATCAGCTTTAGGGAAAAACACAAATGGAAGTTGAGGATATGGAAATTAATTTCCTTTCAACTGTCTATATTTGTGCACACTTCACAAAATCTGTCATTTCAAGGATTCTCTCACCTTAGTTGGATATTGGAAGTATGTGACGTCATTAACTGCTTTGCTGTTGCTTCCTGCCACCTGGATAAAACCCTATGGCCAATCCCTAGAAGGATGTCATCCATTGCCAAGAGTGAGCTTTCATGGGGAGCTGGGCTGGGGAGAAGATTTCTGAAGTGTGGAGGTTATTTTCTTTGCAAATCTTAGTGCTCTGGAATTGGTGAGTGAATGAGAGCAGGTATCCTTGTCTTCATGCTCAATAGGATGGCATTTGGATACTTGTTCAGATTCTTTCTTGGAACTTGTTTCTTAAACAATCACAGGAGGTTATTCACAGAAGTCAATGAAACTGAAATGTTCTTTGTCAGCAGGAGAATATAACTAGATGTGCTCTCATTATATCCATTGGGAGCGTTTCCCCTGATCTTCAAAATATATTATTATATTTCAGATGACATTAATAGATAAGTCTTTAGTCACGGAATTCTAGTAGGAGGGAAAAAAACATAGTTTGGGTTATTTTCTTTATTATTGTTGTTAAAATGTGAATCATGCCCTTCAGTTGATGAATTCTCATTGATGCTTCAATGGAAGGGGAAGATGAAATAACATAAATGATAGCTATAATTAATTTTATACTAAGCTTCCGTGATGAAATTAATATTGTCAGATGGGAATGTAATTTAAGCAAAATATGCTTATATGCTCATGTAAGCTGAGTTACACATTTGGACTTTAAGAAAAAAATCACTCTTGCATTTCATAGAACTGCTTACAGAATGATTTAGCTTAATTGTTTGTATAGCTTTCTAGACATTATAGCTCTTTAAAGGAAATAAGGGCATATGAGATGAAAGGGTGAAAGACAAAGGGTCATTTTAAATATGCTTCTATTATTTTGAAAAAATATGCAGGACACTTCTAATTCCCAAAGAAACCAGTTTTTAACGCATACGTTAATGAACTCTGGCAGTAGTTTTGAATTCATAAAAAAGGGAAAACTCCGGAAGTTTAAAACAATTTAGATCTAAACTGAAATAAATTATATTGATTTGTTAAGTAAATTTCAAAACATATTGACCTAAAAGGTCAGCAAACGTTAGTGAAAAATCTACAAGTCAATATCCATCACATGCCTGAATTCTTTGTCTTTATGTGACATTTCAAGCAATTTTCCTAACTGGTCAGGAAAGAGTACAAAATAACAAACACCAAGACAGTTCACTGATTTCAGATAAAATCTTCCATGTTCTCAAATAAAAACCAAACAAACTCATAAGGGTCATAAACTGACATTGATTACTTTTCTGAGAAAAGCAACATCTGCAACTTGTTTCTTAGTATGAAACCAAACATTATGTAACATATGAAAATTTGAAATATAAATCGTTATTTCTTCCTTAAGGAATCTACTCCCAGTAGACAGTCAATACAGCATTTGTTGAATCAGCTGATTATGAGAGTTAAAGGGCTCATACACAGGAATACAGAAACTCCAGTTGATACGCCGGAAGAGAGGTGGCTTACTGGTCAAGTCAGCATTCTTCTCGACATTCACGTAGGGGAATACGCTCTAGTGATCTACCTTTTTTCCTCCAGAATACATTGAAGCTATACATCTCCGTTAAAGATATGGCATATTTATGAGAATGTAAAGACCTCATTGGTGAGGTTGCCTTCATCTTTGTGATTAAAGCCATGTCTGGGCTGTCAGTCTTGCTTTGACCACTACGCTGTGCTTAACTCCCAGATAGAGAGTAGACCGTGTCAAGCAACACTTGGTCCATATCTTCCCCCTGTGGCTGTATAGATTGGTTGTAAAATCTCAGGCAGCTGGAAACAGTAGGAGGAGGGAAAGAAACTTGCATTTATTAAGGGTCTCCCTTGTGAGGCAAACACTGTGAGCCCACTTTCCATGTGTGGCCTCACATTGTTCTTTCAACTACCCCAAGAAGTGGGTATTATTTCCATTTTACACATGAGGAAAATAAAACTCAGACAGATTACACTATGAAAATGTAGTGAAATTAAAACTGTTAACCCAGGTTTTGTGTTATCTCAGTGATTATTTCTTGCATCTGTGGTTGTAAGGCTTCATATTCTTTCCTGTTACTGATCCTTGTCTTCTAGCCTTGCGAGATCTCTAACACCTCTAATTCATTGTGTCCCAAACCACATTCATTACTTTCCTTTCTATTTTTTATTTTATTTTTTAAAATTTATTTATTTTTTATGTATTTAGTTTTTGGCTGTGTTGGGTCTTCGTTGCTGCGTGCAGGCTTTCTTTAGTTGCAGTGAGTGGGGGCTACTCTTCGTTACGGTGTGTGGGTTTCTCACTACAGTGGCTTCTCTTGCTGCGGAGCGCAGGCTCTAGGTGTGCGGGCTTCAGAAGTTGTGGCTTGCAGGCTCTAGGGCGCAGGCTCAGTAGTTGTGGTGCACAGGCTTATTTGTTCTGCGGCATGTGGGATCTTCCCAGACCAGGGCTCGAACCTGTGTCCCCTGCATTGGCAGGTGGATTCCCAACCATTGCGCCACCAGGGAAGTCCTAACAAATGATTTTAAGTAAGTTTGTGTTGATATCTATCGCATAAACTAAATTAGCTCTAACGTAGCTAAGTAGAGCCCCTGTTACCCAGTAGGGACATCTTTGTTGCCAAGCCTCTGGGTAGCACCCCAAATCTTCAGGCATTTAGAAAAAGACAACCCAGCTTTATTATAGATACTATTTAGGTGGCCTCAGGCAAACACTCACTTCCTAAAGCATTGCTTCTCAACATCGAATTTGCCTGAAACACATTTGAGACTCTTCTGGTGTACAGATTTCTGGGTCTCTACACCAATTCTACGATTCTTACCTAGTAAGCTAAGGAAATAGAAACCTCTCTGCATATTTTAAACATAAAGAAATTTAAAATAGGGATTCAAGTGCTTACAAAATCGTTGAAAGAGGTATAGGACTAGGCTATAGGCTGGGATTCCAGAATGAGATAGAACTGACACAGCAGGGGAGCTACTGCCTTTGAGACTGCCACGGGAGATATGAGTTTGACAGTTCATCAATGTAGGTGTCACCTAAGTTCAAGAAGTTGCATTGCTGCCATGGTCCCTGCTGTAATGGCCTCTTGACACCTAAGAAGCCGGAAAGTAGACACCTGTAGCTGTGAGCCATGGATGGGAAAGCCAGACTCAAGGATCTACTTCTGCACCAGCTGCCGCCACGACTGTGTGTCAACACGAGGAAGCTAGAATATTTCTGCAGAAAAGCTGTTTCCACAGCCTCTCTTCCAAAAGAAACAGGCAAGACAGGCAGGGAATTGTCTTTGCTTCACTTACACTCCCCAATCTTGTGTAAGTCCTTCTAATAGGCCAAACCTCATTCATATCCAGAACCCTGGTGGGTTTTAGCTTCCAATCCCTCCAACTAGAAGGAGGCTGGAAGGGCATCCAAGAAGGCAATCTACAGTACCCTCCACACTGCGGTTAACAGCTTCAGAAGGTATCTTTATACAGCTTTGCCTATATAACATGTGCAGAATATAATTTGTGCATAAAAGAGTGTTTAAACATATTATATTTGGACTTGTCTTTGTAATGTTTTTCCTTGGAGATCATTCTTCATCAGTGTGTGTGGATATAAACCATTATTTTTTTAAATAGTGCCTGGCATGTGCATATAGATTGTACCTAATTTTTGCTGGAACTAAAACAGCTGCAATGATATACTTGCACCTACGTTTTAGTGCACATGTGTGAGTGATTTTATAGTATAGATTCCTAGAATTCGAAAGGTCTTCATATTTAAAATTTTGTTAGATATTGTCAAATTGAAAGAGCAAAACTATGGTACCAAAATATCTTCCTGTGATTAGTTGAGGAGGTCCTTGGTTTGATCATACCTTTACCAATACTGGATATTTATTTTCTGTGACTCTGAAGAGTGAAAAACAATATTTCATTGTTTAATTTGCATTTTTGGATTATGAGTGAGGTTGTCTTTTTTGTGTTTTCTGGATATTTGTAGTTCTATAAATTGCCTGTTCATTTGCTTTACTCATTAAAAAAAATCTAGTTGTCATCTTTCTATTCATTTAAGGAAACTTTGTGTATTATAAATAATATTTCTTTGTCTAATATTGATTTTAAATATTTCTCATAATCTGTCACTTGTAACTGTGTTTTATGGTATCCTTTCTTAAATTTCATACAGAAAGTTTACATTTTTTATATCATCACATCAATCCATCTTTTTCCTTACAGTTTCTGTATTTTGAATTGTATTAGGAAGGACTTGCATATCCCAAGATCATTAAAATACCCTTCCCTATTTTTTTTGGTGTGTTGCAATAAGCCTGTCAAACTCAGGGTTAAGGGCACAGTTCTCCACAAAAGTGCCCTCACTTCAAGTGCCAGGTGCAAATTTGGGGGTCCCTAGGGCCACCCTCACTTCCGACCAACTAACCACAAATTCAGGGGTTCCCATGACCACCCTCAGGTTTGATAACTCAGTAGAAAGACTCACACAACTTACTGAAAGGGCTATCCTTATGATTACAGTTTTATTACAGCAAAAAGCTACAAATCAGAACATGCCCAAACAAGAGATGCACAGGTGAAGTCTGGAAGGGGTCCAAATGCAAATCTTCCAGTCGTCTTCTCCCTGTGGAGTCCTGGATGGTGTTGCCTCCTTTAGGCTACGGTGTATGATAACACTCAGCATACTGCCAACCAGGGAAGTTCACCCAAGCCTTGGCATTCACAGTTTTTATTGGGGTTTCATTATGTAGGCATGATTGGTTAAACACTGGCCATGTGGTTGCACTCAATTTCTAACCCCTTCTCCCTTGGGGAGATTAGGCTGTTATCATGGGGCTTAACGCCCCAACCCTTTAATCACTTGGTTGGTCTTTCTGGTGTGGCCAGTCCCCAACTTGAGTTATCGCCTTAGCATGAACTATCCACCATGACTCACCTCCTTAGCATAAATTATCAGGTACGTCTGAGGGGCCCACCATGAATAATAAGGACACTACAGTCACTGAGAAAATTCTAAGGGTTTAGAGATTACCTCCTGGGAGCTGGGACAAAGACCAGACCTCTCTTTGGGTAAAGTTTATTCTTTACTACACAGATGTTTTCTAATTAAAAAAATATTTTTAGATTTTTAATATTTTTGGAATTATATTTTTATGACTGGTGTGATATATACATTCAACTTTTCCAAGTGAGCAGCTAGTTGTCTCAACATCACTTGAGTATTATAACCTTCCCATTATTTTGAAATACCATCTTTATCATATCCTAAATTTTTATATATATATGGCTCTGTTTCTGGATCTCTATTCTGGTTCATTTATATTTTTCTAAATCTGCTCCAGTATTACACTATTCAAATTACTGTAACTTTACAGTATTTTTGTCATAGTAAGCTTTGGTAACTAGTAGGTCAAATTCCACTTAACTGTTCTTTTTCCAAAGTATCTTGGTTCTTCTTGTATGTTTTCTTTTCCAGAAAAATTTTAAAATTTTGTCAGATACCATGAATAAATCTTAATGGGATTTTTAACAGGGATTTTATTGACTTTATGAATTGCTTTAAGGAAGTTGGTATCATTAGAATATGGAAATTTCTCACTCAGGATGCTAGCATGCTACTCTATTTATTAAGTTCCTTTAAAAAATGTCTCCAGGTGGGATAGGGAGGATGGGAGGGAGGCGCAAGAGGGAAGGGATATGGGGATATATGTATACATATAGCTGATTAACTTTGTTATACAGCAGAAACTAACACAACATTGTAAAGCAATTAAACTCCAATAAAGATGTTAAAAAAATGTTAATTAAATTTGCCTGCAGAACATTTAAAAAACAAACAAACAAAAAAACAAAACAAACGTTCTAAGGAGTCTTACATAAAAGCTCATCTCTTATCTATTTAATGTTACTTGACTGGATTCTAGTCTTTTCAGGGTTACACAAATATTTGCAAATATTTTAATATATGTTCATATACCCATTATCTGACTTAAATTGTCATTTTGGGAAAGAATTTAATGTTTTTGGTCATTTCAGATATATATCTGCTTTACCTTTCTCATCTACATTAGTGAGATATCACCAACATTCACCTACATTGGACCAAATAAATTTGGTTCAGTCTTGCTCATACATGCAATTTTTATCTTTTATGTATTCAAAAAATATTTCTAAAAAAAGAAAATGCATACAGATATACACAGGAGCTAAAAGCAAGGCAAAAATGTAAGGCAAGCATAATAAGCTAATATAGGTCTGTTTTCCCTTAAAAATTCTGTTTAATCTATTCTAAAATTCCTTAGGAGATATCATTGACAGGTGAAACGAACCAAGAAGGACTATTCAATTTTACTATTAAGATAAGAAAACGTATCAGAATGTGCATAATTCAATCTTACATTTAATTTTCTCTGCAAGAAAACCTAAAGAGTATTTTTTCTATCTGGAGATTTTTAGAAAAAATTAACCAAACAAAGAAAAAGGAGAGGAAGATTCCTTGATTTAATCTGCTAATATTTATAAATGGTTCGTCAGAAAACTTAAAGGTATATTACATTTATTTGTATCTTATCTTATCCTTATCTGAGGATATATACAAGCACTTATTTTTCTGTTTTTGATTTTTTTGGCTAGTGTGGAGAAAAAAATAAAGCATCTACTATTCCTGGCAACTTGGACATGTGTGCTTATTCCAATTGTCTATTCTGCAAAGAAGACTTCTGTTGTTGGTATTAGGGGATGATAAAGGGGTATTTTTATTCTAATGCCTTAATCAAGCAAATTGTATATAATTGAATTTGAAAATGTGGCTAAACATGTACATGCAAACCTCATAAAATTTCATATTACATTCTAGTTTAGTGAAATATAGATTTTTAAAGACCCCACAAGCACCCTGCAACAACTAAATGTGAAAATCCCCTATTAGAAGTAATACAATAGGGGCTTCCGCGGTGGTGCAGTGGTTAAGAATCTGCCTGCGAATACAGGTGACACAGGTTCAGGGACACAGGTTCGAGCCCTGGTCGGGGAAGATCCCACATACCGCAGAGCAACTAAGCCCGTGCGCCATAACTCCTGAGCCTGCACTCTAGAGCCCTCGAGCCACAGCTACTGAAGCCCACACGCCTAGAGCCCGTGCTCCGCAACAAGAGAAGCCCCCGCAATGAGAAGCCTGGGCAGCGCAACAAAGAATAGCTCCCGCTCGCCGCAACTAGAGAAAGCTGCAACGAAGACGTAATGCGGCCAAAAATAAATAATAAATAAATAAATAAATTTATAAGAAAAAACAAGTAATACAATAATTACATCCATAAATTACTAAACATGTACACACAAACACATTTCCTGAGTTTCTTAGCTATTTGAGTAAACCTTTTCTTTTTTTTAAATCAATTTTCCAAATCATTCCTATTTAGTCTTAGTCTGGTCTGTTGCCATGCTTAATCAGTGGTTCCCTCCAAAATTCACATTAATCTAGGCTTAAAAGGAGTTTTACTGCTGTCACAGAATAGTATCTCTGGTTTTGCCTCTAATCCTCCATGTAAACCAGCTTTACCTTTAAAGGGATTGTCTCCTACATTTTGGTCCATTAGCTATTCTTCCTTTGTAAGTCTAATTCTTCTTAATCAGTGTTTCTCTGAAGATAATTCCTATCTCTTCTGGTATTAAAAAACAAAGCAAATACCAAAAACAATGTACATCATAAGATTTCATCAATAAAATTGATTCTAGCTTCTGTTAAAAAAAAAAAAGTCCTCCAGTAAAGTATTAATTCCTGTCTATATTTCTTGCGTGCTTTAAAGACAATTTCTAGGCATTTTGCTTCTTTGTATGCAATTGTGAATGAATTTTTTTTCTGTTCCTGTTTCTGATTATTGCCTTCATAGAGAAAAACTGTGGGTTTATATCTTAAATCTAGTACATTATTAAATTACATTATATTTATTAGTTCTAATAGCTGCTCAGTTAATTATTTTAGATATTTTTAGATAGATAATTATATAATCTGTGTAATAATACTATTGTCTCCTTTTGTTTTGTTTGTTTGTTTTTGCATGGTGTAAAAGTTTATTAATGGTATGAAATCCGCAACACACATACATTAAGATTATATGATGTTGATCAGGGAGCAAAACATATTCCTCCTTAGTCTCATTTCCTCTTCCCTGTCACAAGTAAAAGGAAAGCAACTGGAGAGTCATATATAACATGGTAGAGCTCTCCATATTACGGTATTTGTGGCATTTTTTAAAAATGTTGGTTGTGATGAAATTGTATGCACTATTGATTCAAGCTTTAGAAGAAAGAAATCCTCCTGTGGGATGTTAGGACATTAAATTGGGGGGTGTCTGGGAGGGAAGGACAATATTATCTGAGGGTGGGCATGGTCATGTGTCATGAACAGTTGTCTTACATCTGGCAGTCACTCAACAAAGAGTGGTTGAGAGTGTGAGCTCTGAAGTAGTATTCTGTACTATCTATTGTCTCCTTTTGAATAAATATTGGAATATGGGGGTGCAGCAAATAATGTGGAATAGAAGTATTATTAGCAGGCATTATCATTCAGCTCATAATTTTAATGTGAATGCTTCCAATATTTCACTTTTAAGTAATACGTTTGTGATATATTTCTATATTATAGCCTTTGTCAATTTTAGTAAGTTGCTTCTACTTCTAGTACTCTGTAAGTTTTAATCAGAATAAGTGCTTAATTTACAAAGTGCTTTTGGAATTTAACAAGATCATTTTATGTAATTTCATTTGTAATATGTTATAGTGAATGACATGAAAACATTTCCTTATATTAAATCATTTTTCTATTCTGTAGTTAAACATAGTTGAATCATAAATAGTACTTTTTAATAAACTGTGGAAGTTAATTTGCTACAGTTTTAGTTAGGATTTTCATAAGTTATTTTGATAAATAGGATATTTTTGGTATTCTCATTCACCTGGAATTGGCATCAGAATTATACTATCCTCAGGGAATGAGGTAGGAAAGCTTCCATAGTTTCCTATGCTTTGGAACAATTTAAATGATATAGGGATTATGTTTTTTTTAATTGATAGAAATTACCTGTAACTGCACCCAAGACTTACGCATTTTATAGGAATAGAAATTTGACCAACTTTTACATTTCTTCTCTGATTGTTGATCTGTTGAGTTTTATGGTTCTTTTTGAGTTGTTAGTAATTTGTATTTTCTTTAAAAATGGTGTCTTCTACATAAATTTTCAATTTGGGGGTATATTTCTTCATGTTTCCCTTTTTTATTTCAAGCATTTCTCTATATTTGTATTTATTTACCCTTTCACATTCTTATTGTTTTTTCTAATTTGTATTTTCTTCCTTCTTTTCTTAATAATGTGAATATATTTGTAAAAGGCATACAAAATTGATCTTTTATTTTATTTTTTAAAATTAATTTTTATTGGAGTGTGGTTGCTTTACAATCTTGTGTTAGCCTCCACTGCACAACAAAATGAATCAGCCATACACATACAGACATCCCCTCCTTTTTGGACTTCCTTCCCATTTAGGTTACCACAGTGCGTTAAGTAGAGTTCCCTGTGCTATACAGTATGTTCCCATCAGTTGTCTATTTTATATGTAGTATCAATAATGTGTATGTGTCAATCCCAGTCTCCCAATTCCTCCTACCCCACCCTTTTCCTCCTTGGTATCCATACATTTGTTCTCTACCTCTGTGTCTCTATTTCTGCTTTGCAAATAAGACCAGCTATACCATTTTTCTAGATTCCATATATATGCATTATTATACAATATTCACTTTTCTCTTTCTGACTTACTTCACTCTGTATGACACATAATTGATCTTTTAAAAGAACCAGCTTTTGGCTTTTCTGATCAAGTTTACTTAAAAAAATTTCCCTTCTCATTAAATTATCTCTTTACTATTAATTCCTTCATTTTCTTTACTTTCTTTAGGGTTATTTTGTGATTCTCTTTTTATCTTCTTGGACTGAATATTTAATTTCTTTATTTTCAAAGTCTTTTATTTTCTAAAAAATTTATTTAGATCACATTTTTCTCTTTGTCCACATCCTACATGTTTGGATCTGTGTGCTTTTATTTAGTTTTTAAAATTTCTAAATAAATTGCAGTTCAGTCTTGATTTCCTCTTTAAGAATTCTTTAAATATGGTTTGAAATATTACTAGTGACTGAATTTGTTAATTTTTAATTTTACTGCAAATGTGGCTTACATGACTCCTGTAATTTTTTACTTGAGTGGAATTTATTTACAATTTCTTTGTGGGCTAATAAAGTGTTTTTACTACAGTAAAAACATTGAATGTGCTATCTACCCTTTTAACAATTTTTTGAGTGTACAGTATCATATTGTTAAATATATGTACAATGTTGTAAAGCGGATCTCTGGAATGTACTCATATTGTATAACTGAAGCTTTATTCCCATTGAATAGCAACTCTCTATCTCCTTCCCCCCATCCTCTGGCAACCACCATTTGACTCTCTGCTTCTATGAATTTGACTATTTTAGGCACTTCACATCAGTTGAATCATGCAGTATTTGTCCTTCTGTGACTGGATTATGTCACTTGGCATAATGTCCTCCAGGTTCAACCAAGTTGTTGCATATTGCAGGATTTCCTTCTTTTTAAGGCTGAATAATATTCCATTGTATGTATATATCACATTTTCTTTACACATTCAGTGGATATTTAGGTTGTTTCCATTTCCTTGTTATTGTGAATAATGCTGCAATGAACATGGGAGTGCAAATATCTCTTGGAGATCCTGATTTCAGACTAACAGAGTTTTGAGTTTTGTAAATTTTATGGGTCTTTTGAAGAGCACCTGGAAGATGGAGAATGGAGATGGGAAAACTATGTAGAGAAGGTTTGGGGGGAGATAAGGAGCTCAGTTTTGGACATTAGTGTTTGAGATATCTCTTAAACATTCAAATGGAGCTGCAAAGTAAGCAGTTAGATATACAAGTCTGGAGCATGGTTTTGAAATCTGGCCTGGAAATACAGATATGGGAGTCACCATCCTATGGATGGCATTTAAAGCTACAAGATTAAATGAGCTCACCAAGGATGTGGGTGAAAACAGAGAGGGAAAGAAGATCAAGAGCTGAGCCTTGGGTTTCTCCAACATTAAGAAGTTGGAGGGAAGATGGGGAAACCAACCAGAGAGACTGAAAAGGAGCTACCATTGAGGGAAAAGGAAAACTAAGAAACTGTGATGTTTAGAAGATTAACATAGAAAGATTACCAAGAGGGAAGGAGAAATAAATAGTTCCAAATGCTGCTGATGGGTCAGGTAAGAAGAGAACTGATTATGGACCATTGGCTTTAGCAGCGAAGGAGTCACTGGTGACTTGACAAGAGTATGCCTTGCTTCACACTTTGACCCTGCCTAGATGCTTTGCTATTTACCTCTGTAGCTAAATTACATTTAGCCAAGAGTTGGTAAATGTCCTAGTCTGCTCTGGCTGTTGTAACGAAATACCACAGACTGGGTAGCTTAAACAATAGACATTTGTTTTCTCACAGTTCTGGAGGCTTAAAGTTCGAGATCAGGGTTCAGCCAATTTGTTTTCTGATGAGGGCTCTCTTCCTGGCTTGCAGATGGCTGCCTTCTTGCTATGTCCTCACATGGCCTTTCTCAGTGTGTCTGGGGGTGAATGTGGAGCACTCTCTGGTGTCTCTTCTTATAAGGACACTAATCCTTTTGGATCAGGACCTCACCCTTTATGACCTCATTTAACCTTAACTATTTCCTTGGAGTTCCCATTCCCAAATACAGCTGCATTGGAAGTTGGAGCCTCAACATATGAATTGTGGGGGGACACAAACATTCAATCCATAACAGTAATCTATGGTCATGGGTCAAATCTGATTCACTGATTGTCTTTGTAAATAAAGTTTTATTGGAACACAGGAATGCTCATTTGTTTACGTGTTGTTTTGGCTACTTTCACACTACAATGGAAAAATTGAGTAATTGCAACAGAGACCTTACAACCCACAAAGACTAAAGCATATATTTACTATCTGGTCCTTTACAGAAAAAATTTGCTGACCCCTGCATTTAGCTTGGCACATGCCTTACTTCTTCTGAGTCTAGACTGATGACTCTTCTGAACCCCTGTGGTATTTATTTTCTGGTACAGTCATCTGATTCTTCTAATTCATTATCATGTATTGTTATTTTTTAGGTGATGCTATCTTGCTTCCCAATTAGATTAAAATCTCTTCAAAGGAAGAAATTCTGTGCTATTTTTGTTTGTTTGTTTCCACCACAATGTTATACGCATGCACACAAAAAGCTATAAAATAAATATTCATTAATTTATTTATGTTATATATTTGCAGATTTTGTTGCTTGCTGTGCCCACAAATGAGAGCTATTTTCCGAAGCTCAGCAGAACACACTCTCAGGATTCTAGATCCCTGGGGAGCAGGACCAGAATCCATAGTGACCTTGTTCATTTGGCGGAGAGATTGGAAACATAGACTTGAAGGATAGTGTTAATCTGCAGGAGAAATAAAAATAACCTTTTAAAACAACAAGAAGCCAAAAGCCAGGCTATGTGAAATATGCCAGAAAAGGCAATAATGGTGGAACAGAGGCTGGATCTGAGCCAGCCAAAAAGTGAGGTGGTTGAAAAGTAAAATTAATTCAAAGACAAGCAGAGCATACTGACACCGGAGAAAATGTTTTTTTTGTAGTTAACATAGTCGAATTCAAACCAATAAAATGTAGTCAGTACGTATTTGCTTATGGCGCCCTTCTAAAAAAATATGATTCCTGTTTTCCAGGCTTATAGGCTAAAAGAGGCAACATTCAGATTAGCTTCTACATAAAGAAGACTTGAAGCGTTTAATACAGAAGCTTAAGTACAAATAAAACGTTGTAATACTTTAGAAAAACGGTTCTGTTAATTTTTAAAAGTACCTTCAGTTCTCCCTTGTTTTTAATGACAGCCAAGCAGACTCTGGAGATGGAGCTGGGTTCAGAATCTGGCTGTGTTCTCACCTGCTGGAAGCTTGTGGATGAGCTATTTAGCAACTCTGATTCTTGGTTTCTTGATTTGAAAAATCAGGGGTGATCGCCACCCTGCAAGGCTGCCGCTTTCAGACCAGGCTTGAGAGATTCCATTTGCCAAAGTTACACCACTCCTTATTCGGTGGCTCAGTTTCCTCATGTCTAGGAACCTCTTCGCGCTTTAGAGTTTGTGATCACCTGGGTAGAGGCTGTTGCTTACAAGAGAACTTCAGAGTTTATTTGTGGTTGAAAAAGACACAGTAAAATGTTAAGGGAACCAGGAGGAAAATACGCGGCGAGGTAGTAAAACTTGATTAGCTCAAGTTCCTTCAGTTCCTTTGTATTTTAAGTTGGGGGTATTGGGGAGAGTGGGCTGCAAAGGGGACAGTAGTTGTTTATTTTTTTGATTTTTTTGAGATGGTTTCTAACATTACTTCCAGCTCTAACATTTGATGATTCTCTAAGACCTGGAGCAAATTTAATTTTTCCTTGACACTGAGGGTCCTTGCACAAAAGACAGTGGCCAGCTTTAATACATCTTCCTTAAGGATTGAATCAGGGGAACCAGACTGTACAAAACCACCCATGATTTAGGTTAGAGATAAGGAAGACTTTCCAGACTGTGGGAATTGTTTACTGTTGTGAATTAACAAGGGAGGATGGGACATTCTAACAGGATTTCTTTCTTTCTTTCTTTCTTTCTTTCTTTTTTTTTTTTTTTTGCTTAGTACATACTCATTTTAATACATTTTCACAGAACAGGATGATATTGTGCATAATGTTTTGTGATCCAATTTATATTAACAAAGTCTGAACAATTTCCATGTCAATACATATATTTTGTAACTGATGTAACATTTAATTCTTTTATGTTTTTATCTAAGTGGTGTACATAATAAGAAAACAAACACACATAAGTCTTCCAACCAACATAAAAAAACATGTTTGGGGCATTATCAATATTACTGACATTAGCTGTGTATTCATACACAATTCCTGTCCTAAATTTTTCTAGCAGGATGGATTTCTATCTCTCCCTGGACAGTGTAAGATTCTGAACGTGAAGACTAGGTGTCCAGGGAGCCACGGAAGGTGGGAGGAACGTGAGGTGGGGAAACAGATGAAGAAATTAGTGGCCTTTCTCTGCCAGCTGACTTGTAGTTCCGGGTTTCACGGAGTTAATGCTCCTTGGAGTAGCAGGCCAAGTTTGGTGATGATCAGTGAGCAAACACAACTATCAGTGTGCTTTGCACTGGGGCCCAACTTAACAGTTAAGGAAGGGATTCATTAGCACACAGAACAGACAGGCCTAAGTGTCAAAATACCCGGTGCTTTTTTACCACTCTGGTTGAGAGGACAGTAAAATTCTGGAGGATGGTAATGTTCTAAAAGTGGTCCATCTGGGGGCTAACAAAACAAAACAGCCAACCCCCTCCCCCTCCAAGCTCCCAAATAAAGCAAGCAGAGCATCTGGTGTGGTGACACCACAGGAGAAACACCGTCGTGCTGAGAGGGGAGGACCTGGAGATGCTGTGGGTGTCAGCATCGCAGGCTGTGCCGCCAGCCCTTTGAGAAAGGACCCCCCCCCCCCAATCCCCTCATGAGGACGGCGGTTTTCTCAGCTATATTTAGACCCGATAACCACTTTCATGTTGCTCTTCTAATCTTTATTTATTATTTTATTTTCTTTAAATTTTATTTCCTACTGTCTCCGAGTTCAGTTTCTCTGTATTCAGCCTCATTGGCTGAGCTTCAATTTTTTGTTGTTTGTATGTTTTTTGCATGATGGGATTTTTATAGAAAAGATTTCATTATATCTCAAGACATTCTTGTGGTGTATTATTTGGTTTGCATTTGTTCTCAGCCAATCTGATTTCTACTTGAAACTACTGTCGCCCCACTAGGGGGCCACAAGTGCCGTAGTCTGAGCCAGCCGTTGGCTGCTTTCCCAGCAGAGTGCTAGAAAGTTAAGACTGACACACACTTTAGGAAGGACGAAGCATGGCTGTGACCATAGTGAGATGCAGATCCCTTTATCCTGATACTGGAGCAATTGTGTGGTCAGAAAAAGAGAAGACATTAAAAAAAACCCCAAAAGCTAAGCTGGCTATTTTAAATGTTGTTGTATACTTGAGAGCATTGTTTTCTTTCAGAAACTGAGAGGAAATTTTAGGAAAAGACTAATTGTCTAGGCAACGTGTGGCCTTGTGAGATGCTTGAGAAAACTTGCTCAGGGCTTTTAGGATTGGCTCATATGAAACCCTCCTGCCTATATTCTCTCTCCATTTCAATCCGTCTGATCCACTACTGACAGATCAATCTTCCAAAAAACTATGCTGTCATCACATCACTGCCTGTCTCAGGAATCATCTACAGTTCCACGTTATCTAGACACAAACTTCCAATCTTTCAGAGTAATAAGGACTCCTTTTAATATATAAATATATATATAAGGAACAGCCACATGATATTTTTAAATCAATTCACTGTACTTTTAAGTGAATTTGTATTTAAGTATTCACAACAATATCTATGTACTTTAAAAAAATGGTACAGGTGGGAGAAGGTATTTATTCCATCAGCTTATAATGATTGGCTCCCCTCTGGATTCCTGAACCCTTTGAAATAACTCCAGGGTGCTATGAGCCTTGGGTCAGAAGTGTTAGCCTGGAGGACTAGTCTCTAATCGGTGCCAGGATGTTCTCTGATTCTATCCATTCTCCTCGGTGGGAAGCCTTTCTGGGTATATCCTCCCTCCTGTAACCCCCTGGACCATTCTCCCCCACTTCTGTATTTCTAATCACTCTCTTTTAATCGACACTTTCCCTGCAGCTCCCAAATATGCTCAAGTATCAAGTTATTTAAAATATCCTCACTAATTTGTAGCTACCCAGGGCTCTGTCTCCTTCCCTTCATAACCACAGCTCCTCTCTGGGCCAGTAAACGCTCGTTTGTTGGATTCCTATCCACACTTCAGTCTTACAGTCCCTGCTTTACTTTAGTCATTCATCATTTTGCACTTGCCTCCAATTATACAAGATTTCGATATTATAAGTAACCTTATAATATTTTTATAATAGATGTAACACATAAAAACTGTGTTAATGATAGAACCTGAAAATAGAGTCTTAAGCAAATAAACAAAAAGCTTTCATGGTGGTATAATTTGTAAGAGTAAAAAAATAAAATGAAATTGAGCTCACTTGGTTTGTGGCTCCCTCCTATTCTCTACCTGGTGTCTGTGGGTAGCCTTGCCTGCATGGGGTTCCTATACCTTATTTTAATCTACGCTTTTCAAAAGCACTTTGTCTTTAGCGCTCCAAAGAGGACCATCTTGGGAAAATGGAAGCTGCTTACAAGCTACCAACTAGTAAAGAACAGCCTTTTCAATGATCAAAGTATATTTCTTATAATGCCGTTTCATTTTGGTAAAAGAAAAACAACAAAAAAGTGATTGTCATCTTTGCCCTTTAAATAGTAAATTCAACCTTGTCATTGTTCCTGGAATATAGTAGGTACTCTATATGTATTTATACATTGTGGTATGGCAACCAATCAACAATTATTCTTTCAGTTCCTATCTCTTTCTTCATTAATTTGGTTATTCAACCAGTGATTATCAAGTGCTCACTGTGTGATGTGGACCAAGCACTTAGGGGATGATAAAAAACAGGCTAAACATTGTTATGACCCTCAGGGGTGAACATGCTGGTGGGTGAGACAGATGAGTGCTAGACAATTATCATACAGTGAGGAGAGAGCTATGACAGAGGAAGGGCAGAGACTATGTGAGCACTTGGCAAAGTCCCTTAATTGAGATGGGGTGGAAGGGAGCTCAAGGAAGGCTTCCTGGAAGAAGTGACCTCTAAACTCAAACATGAAGAAGGAGTAGGAAATTTAACTAAATTTAATTTGGAATGGCAGTCTCTGAAGAGTTAGTATGGCTTTGAGTCATAAGGCCACCTAGTGAAAGCTTTAGAGATGTTGCTTGTGGTAGGAAAAATAGATGGTGTTAGAAATGACTCAAGATTGCATGTGATGAGGAATATTGATTCTGATATTGATACTTTGGAAACAGAAGTAAACTTAACGAACTGTAATTTAAAAGTTCCTTTTTTTTAAATAAATTTATTTATTTATTTTCGGCTGCATTGGGTCTTTGTTGTTGCGTGTGGGCTTTAGTTGTGGCGAATGGGGGCTACTCCTCGTTGTGGTGTGGGGACTTATTGCGGTGGCTTCTCTTGTTGCAGAGCACGGGCTCTAGGCACGCGGGCTTCATTAGGGCACGTGGGTTCAGTAGTTGTGGCTCGTGGGCTCTAGAGCACGGGCTCAGTAGTTGTGGCGCATGGGCTTAGTTGCTCCGCGGCATGTGGGATCTTCCCGGAGCAGGGATCGAACCCGTGTCCCCTGCATTGCCAGGCAGATTCTTAACAACTGCGCCACCAGGGAAGTCCCTGTAATTTAAAAGTTTAATTGCCGAGAATAGTGAGAAAAAATTCACTTTATTACAAACATCCCTGAAAAAGATTACCTTCTCCCTTCCTTATTCATGTAATTTGTGAATTAAAAGCAGCTTCATCATTTTAATTTAAAAAGTTCAATAAATATTTGTTGAATGAGCAAGT
Organism: Balaenoptera borealis; assembly: GCF_965194805.1. Taxonomy (NCBI): domain Eukaryota; kingdom Metazoa; phylum Chordata; class Mammalia; order Artiodactyla; family Balaenopteridae; genus Balaenoptera; species Balaenoptera borealis. The sequence goes on along the minus strand of NC_138875.1, from coordinate 43,895,226 downwards.
CTTTTCTGTCTCCTTAGTATTTCTCAGATCTATAAATCTTGCTTCTCTCTATGTCATCCTTTAAAATTTTTCTTTAGGGCCCTTCAGGGTCTATCAGAAGACACTCTCAAGTGGTCACTCATGAAAGGGGCACAAAGACTCATCAGGACACGGCCCCGCCAGCTTTCTGTCTCACTCCTCTGAGCTCCCCTCCAGCTCACTTGAAGGCCTCCTAAGGTTCCCAGCTCTTTCTTGTCTCAGGATGTTGCATGTACCCCCTCTGTCTGTAACGCCCATTTCCCCTTCCACCCCAGTCCTCAGAGCTCTTTTACTGCGCACCGGCCTTGTCTCATCAAGGCCAGGTTAATTGTCCATGGATACGACTGCCCCTTAGAATCCCGTGCAATTCCCTCCCAGCAGCTCTCATTCCACTGCACTGTCCTTTGTTGCTTTCCTTTGTTAGACTGTAAGCTCATTAAAGGAGGGGCTGTGTCCTGTTCATCACAGAACCCCCCACCCCGTGCCTAGCAGATAGTAGACACTCAGTACATATTTGTTGATTTCAGTAATTGGGCAACAAACTACATTTTCATGGGACTTTATTTACATCTATTATCACTTTGGCTTCTCAGTCCAGGCATACCTTGGAGATATTGCCGGTTCAGTTCCGGACCACCTCAATAAACTGAGTCACATGAATTCTTTTTGGTTTCCCATGCATATAAAAGTTATGTTTACACTAGTCTATTAAGTGTGCACTATTTCTAAAATAACAATGTACATACCTTAATTTAAACATACCTTCTTGCTAAAAAAATGCTAAGCATCATCTGACAATGCAGGGTTGCTACAAACCTTCAGTTTGTGAAAAACGCAAAATCTGTGAAGCACAATAAAGCGAGGTGTGCCGGTACCACTCTAGTACCTAAGTATCATTATCCCTATTCCACAGTGGGAACCTGGGCACAAACAGCCACACTTCCACAGCTACTCTGTCCATAGTTTCACTCCCAAGTAAGAAGTTTTCATGGGTAATTCAGGAAGTGGTTACTTTCAAATATCTGGGTGTCTTGATTGTGGCATCTTACAGAAATCAACTGTCACTTTTCCCCCTGATTATTCTAAAAATGCCAAACATATTATGATTTTAATTCTCTTGGGAATAGTCTTAAGCTGTGTCTACTGTCAAAGGGGGAAGGGTAGGAAAATCTTCTAAGGTGAAAGGATCCTCCACAGGCCTGTTCAAGCCAAACAGTCCAGGGCAAGTAAAATAAAAAATGGTGGCAAGATTTTGCCAGAAGTTGAATATTACCTTATCTGTGAGCCACAAGCTATGAGCAATTTGAAAGATAAAGCAACTACCTACCCACTAAAATAAATATGTGGTCTAAATAGTAATGAAACTGAGAAAAATCTAGAAAGAGATACAGTTAGTCAATCTTGTATTAGGCTCTTGATATATCTAACTAAAGCAGAAAAAGTTGCCCACGCCCGAGCTAACATATTTTGTGCCATGGAGAGACCTATAGGTGATGGTAATTTACACAAAGAAAACTGATTTAAAATTTCCCTTCAGAATTTGCCATTTTCCCTTCATATTCCCTTTGCTCCCTTTTTTTTTTTTTCCTTGCTGTGCCACCGATTGTGGAATCTTAGTTCCCTGACTAGGGATTGAACCCACGCCCTCAGCGGTGAAAGCGCAGAGCCCTAAACACTGGACTGCCAGGCTATTCTCCCTTTGCTCCCCTTTATTATCCTTCCTCCTCCAACTCCTCTTTTTAAGTACTATGGACACCTGATATTCTCAGGCAGCTTGAGGACATGTCCGATTTCTAAAGATGGTGCTGTGGTTCATTGTTTATTCTAGGGATAAATGACCCAATCTCTAATCTTCTGAGATATTTTAAAGATGATTGCTTAGAAAGGCCAATGCTTAACCCAAAGGAAGAAATCCCCTCAAAGTAGAAAGTAGATCACCAAGCACTTTGTTTTGACAGGCAAGGATGTTTTGGGGTCAGGAGACTTCCTGCTGCCTTTTCCTTTATACCATGTAAATAACAGGCTGTCCTGAGTACACATAAGGCAAGCTTTTTCTAGGGATATGAACACCCTCTACCAAAATCAAGACTAATCCAAGGTGGGTCACAATCTGGAGAGCTTCCTGAAAGCTGGAATACTACGTAGAATTGACTGCATTCAGGTTGATTCCAGTGTGGTTTAGGAAGTCTTGGATTAAATTAGTCAAGATGGAATCATTTAAATGGCCATTGAAATGATAAACTTTCCAGCTCCTCAAATCAGCTTCAGTGGTAAGGGGTAAGGACTACATTAGCCTTTCATTTCAATACTGTTGAGTTCCTATGTGCTAAGATTTACTAGTGAGCAAATAAATGGTTAGGCAGCAAGTCTGTAATCCATCCTCTCAAATTAAGGGGGAGATGGCCCTGGGGAAAAAATAAGGTGACTTGGTCTAGTAATGGTAGACTTCTTCCAAACAAAATAATGGTATTTGCTAGCAGGAGAGTCCTTAACTGTGAAATGCTTTTAGCAGAATGAACCTGGTTGTCTGGGATTCCTTATGGTAAACCAACCTAGAATCTATGGATTATGGGAATAGCTTCTGGAAAATGTCACGTAAACAATGTAACTAACTGAGGACAACATAGAAATGCTTCATAATCAAAATGACCCCTTCTGTGCAAGTCACTGAATCATATACATCACTTAGTGACATCACCTGGTAGATCTGGGCCCAGAGTGCATTCAACATGGCAAAAAATATAACCTGGGGAGCTGAAGTGGTAGTGCCGAACCTGCTTTACCTCAGTCTTACTTGTATCCTTATTATTAGTAAAGTGTGATACTGTGGGTTAGATATTTCTTTTGTGTGAGTCTGATGTGATAGTCTGATCTTTTGTGTTATTCCGCCTAATCACTTTTGCTGGGATGTAATCAGTTGGTAGTTTTTTGGATTAGCTTTAGCTCCATTAACTGATTAGGCTTTTTACATCACTTTAGTGTTCAACTTAACTCTATCACAGTTTCTCTTTTTGTGAAATGAGATTGATAAATACCCATACCAGATTTATCCCACTTCCGGAGGGAAAAACCTGTGAAAGTTCATCAAATCATTATTACAGTGATGTTTGTTGTTTGGGGGTGGATCCTTAAAGGAAAGAGTAATGTAACATGAATTGAGTCATATTTCACTAGTGTTTAAGATCCCCAAGAGGAGGTTGGGCCCTGTGACCTAAATCTGACTGCATTTCATCTTTACTCTTCCGTGCCAGGGCTCCATTTTGAGAAATTCATAAAAACTGCCTCTTATAGAATAATCTATTTCTAAGAATTAAATGTCCTTTAACACACTCTATACTAGTCATTTTCCTAGAAAAGTGGGGCAGTAGAATTAAAGAACTCTAATGGTACCATGGTAAAAGAGGTAATTTAGTCCAATACTCATCCTTTTTGGATGTTGGAGCTAAAATTCAGGAGGGTTCTGGTACTTTCCAAAGCTTCTTACACAGCTATTAAAGTTACAGCTGGGTCTTGAACCTTCCTTCTGATTACAGAACTCACCATTCTTTATCCTTGTGGGAATGCCTCCCCTCCCCTATTCTCACTTAATGTGGTTCTGAGGGGCTCCAAAGGTGGGTATTTGGCTAAAACCTAGTCAGTCAGAGTATTCCATCTACCTAAGGGTTCAGGGATGGATTTGAGACCCAAGTTGGGCCAATGAGAGTCACACTGGGACTTTTGCTGGAGCCAGTGGTGAAGAGGAGTTCTGTTCATGTTGGCACTGCTCAATGGGGATAGCAGTGGATGTTCCTGGTGCCAGTGAGGGGGAGAACAGGCCTGACAATCAAGCACACACAGAATAAAGAGAGAGGGAAACAGGGAGAGAGAGAGAGAGAGAGAGAAATTGACCTTGTTAAGCCAGCTGAACTCTGATTTCTCCATCACATGAGGCAATGAATTCTCTTTTTGCTTAAGTGAATTTGATTTGAATTGCATTTCTATATAGTAAGAACAGTTCTAACTTATACATTGTGTCTTATGATTTCAACTCCTATTACAGAAATTTCTAACGTTTTTATTGGTATGAAAAATGTTCAGTATTTCAAGAAGACACAATGTAACAGTAGCTGTTTAACTGTGGATTCAAATATAACTTTGCAAGAACAAAGTAGATTCAGTCTCTCCAGCTGATCCTGGCAAGAGAATTCACCTCTACTCCATTCCTATGTGGCTTTCTATTGTAAGAATTATGTGATTGATTTTCTCTGTTCCCATAACCACCCCACACTAGATTGGAAGCTTCCTGAGGACAGAGGCTGTGAATTTTCATCTTTGCATCTCTAGTAACCACTAAAAATAATATTGATAATGCCTAACACTTGTTGAGTGTTTACTGTGGGTGCCAGAAACAGATCAATATGTTTTATTTATTTAATCCTCACAATAAACCTAGGAGGTGGGTACCATTTTATAGATAAGAAATGTACTCATGTTTGTAACTCATCAGTGGTGGAGCTGGGATTCAAGCTTACACAGTCTCTTAAACAGTGCCCTGCACTGCTTTTCCTGATTTATGGTTGTGCTCAATAAATACGTGTTAAGTGAAAGAATAAATAGCTCTGACATTGTGATGGGAAACTTCTATGGTCCCAATTTTACATTTGGGGAAACTGAGTCAGAATTGAGTGTAACTAAAGCCTGCACCTCTTAACTCCTACTGGGGCACTCGTTCCATTATCCGGTGCTTACCTTTGGGTCAGAAATATAGGTAAGTATTTTAATTTGAAGTTCCAGGGAAGATTTTGTGTTTATCAGCACAACTAACATTTTTGCAATAGACTATCTTCTACATCAAAACATTCAAAACACTATCTTCTTATTTAATAAATAAAAAACAAGAATAATAATGAGAAAACCACTAAAAATATAAAAATATTTCTAAGCATTTTCCCAAAGAATGAAGAAAAGAATTCATATGGTTGAGGGGTGAGCAGTTCTCCATAAATAAAACAGGTGGTGGCATAACTTATGTTGCTATACATCATGTTAATAACTTGAAAATAAGCTAAACTGAATATAAACTATTTCTTTTATTTGTAATTTGGAAAGCCTAGAATAAGGGGCTCTGAGACAAAGATAGGCCACGTTCTCCATGAAAGATTCCTGGAAACTGAAAAATAAGGTCTTTTAACATTTTGTGATATAACTGTTTTTCTTGGCTTAAGCGTAGGTTTTAAAAAATGGTGCTCATTGTTTTGCTTCTCGTTCTTTTATGCATGGACACCCGTGCTGATGGTGCATTCAGTTTCGGAGAATTTTCCAATTGAAAAAGTGCTCTGGAGAAGTTTAAGCGCCATGAATCACCCAGACCTCATCTAAGTCTCGTGAAGGCAGAGGCTGTGAAAGGCAGTCACAGAGGGAAGACGTATTGTAGCTGTGCTGCTTGATTCAACTAAATAGAAAAATATTTTGTAAAGACATGAGAATTTCAGGCATCTGACAGACTGGTAAGGATAAATGTCACACTCTGTCAGAAAGGCAAAAATGAGTGACCTGCCACTCACCCTCCCTCCTCCTCTTTTCTCTCTCACGAGGGGCAGACTTGGAATCCCAGTCTCATTTCTACATAAAACACAAACCAAAAATCTCTTATTTATGTTTAGGAAAGCACTGGAAATGCGAGGTGCCATTTTCCCCCCCTTAATTATTTCCTAATGGCTTTTGGACATTCAAACGGTTTGATCAGGTGAATAAATCAATACATTTTTCCAGGGTGAAGGAAATAGGTTGTTAATAATAATAATAATAATTATAGCAGCATCAGCAGCAAATGTTTTCTGTTTAGCAGGATTGGCTGTCTCCAGCCTCATCTGCCCAGGGGAGACCACGAGCATAGAGGGGTAAAGCTTTCCCATTCGCCTGCCCTGTAAACTAGTATTTAATTCTGAATAGAGTACATATTTTACTCTTTCTCAATCATTAGGACATAGTAAATGTGTCAGATGCCTGGGTCCTCTTCTTCTCAACTTTACTAACCCTTAATATTTCTTTTAAAAATATTATCATGGGGCTTTGAAGTATTTCCCCTCTCATGTCTCTGAGTCCTAGCTCCATTGAATGAGAATTCTCAGTCCAGGAAAATATCTAAATGCTGTGGGTGCTCTGATGGCCTCGTGAGTCTGCAACTCTCAATGGAAAGTTATATAGTGAGAGGTTTTACTTGTCTGTACAACTTTCTCTGTATCCACTCTGTTCCCAGAAAAAAGGAAAATGTGGACGATGTGATCTGTTACGCATGGGACTTGGGGACAGATTTGCAGTCATTTTTTTTACATTTTCCTTCCTCCTCTCCCCACATAGTTAAGCAAAAACTGTCCAGGAGGATACTTCTGCAAAGCACCCAGTGCATTCTCCAGAATTTGGAAGGTACTTCTCTGAAGGGGTGTGTGTGTACAGGGCTATTCTGAGCACCAGATCACTGGGAAGGCTGAACTTTAGGCCCTTAAAATCTCCAGTCCAGTATAGCCTTATCTCTTTAGAGCCACTCACTTTGGGGCTGAGTAGCCAATGGAGCAGCTAGTGAGCAGAGGCTGTCATACTCTGTCTTCCTCCATCTGACAAGTACTAGCTCATCTCTTTTGCTTCGTTTATTCCACAGGGGTTCTCTTGTTTGCCATGAACAGCTATTTTCTTATGATCATCCCTTAATTCATAGCAAGTAATTTGATTGTTTCCAAAGGACAAATAAAAATGGCATTACTTTAAGCCGTAAAATAGGGACTGGACGTTCAAATCCAAATTTTACTGGTTATAGGCAATCATTGACCAGGTCAACGCAGCCTCGAGTCTACTTAGGTACCTTGACTCCCTAAGCCTACCTAGATTCACCATTCATATAAGTCCAAGGCCTACAGAGATATCTAAACATGAGCCAATAAACCCCTGGTTGAGGAGCGATTACGTGCTGCGGGTACAGGCAATAAAGATGATGTTGGGACTGGTCCTCTATAAGTTCTCCGCTGATTCTCTTGACCTTTCCATTTTCTGACATGTATCTTCAGCACTAAATGGTGGTATGGGTGTACTACATACTGATGTGCAGATGTACTCCAAACTGCAAGCTTAATTTTCCTTTGCCAATGAACAAGTCACACCTCTTTCTAGAGTGCGCTACCGGTATGCCCCAACTGTGAAATGATTTAAGCAGTGATGGTTTGTTTACACAGCATCAAGGTTATTCAGTTTCATGCATGTCAACTTTGTTTCCCCAGATAAAACTTCCTTTACTTTCCTGTTCCCTCTGTCCAGAGTTGGGAATACAGCCTGCCTTCGCTAGATGCTTATTGAACAATGGGATGCTTCTAAATTGTTGTTTGTGCAACAAAGACACACACATTTTCCTTTGAGGATTTGGTTTTTAATAGTAATCGAGCTTAATGGATTATGAAATTGAGGGTCAAGATTGATGTACTAATAAAGGGGAGGAGTAAAAAGAGGTAGGAGAACCACAACTTACCTGAAAAGCCATAATGTGGTAGGAAGAGCAAGCTGCATCAAAGGGTCTGGTTCAACTCTAAGTGATGCCATTGATAAGCTATGAAGCCTGATCAAGTTGCTTCCTTTTTAAGGCTCTAAATTCCTCATTTGGGAATAGGTATGATACCAGTCCTTATCTCACAGTGTGAGTTGTAAATGCAAAGCAAATGAAATAATGCCCCTGGAAATACTTGATAAAATGTAAAGCATACCACAAGTGAGGTGATTGTTATGACAGTTATTTTTGGAATGCTCTTAGTCTAATTGTTCTTTGACTCTCGTCTGCCTGAGAGAGATCCTTTGTATTTCTAATAAGAACTTGGGAGAATTCAAAGACGACTTCCAACTATAATTTTCCCCAATCCTCCTCACTAATATCTATTCCTTTCCCCTTCTATCCTATCTCTAAAAAAGTGAAACTCACATAAGCCTGTTTGTTTTCTTTCATTAAAGGTGAACTATGTGTTAGCATCAATAAGTGCAGTTGATTCCTTTTATTCACAATAATTATAATAAGATTTATAAAGTTGCCAAGAACACTAAATTAATGAATACTCTGTTGCTCCTAGGGGAAATATGGGGTTAGGTTCCTGGGAGCTTCTGGCCACATTTTTGTCAACCCATTAATACATAACCTTGTTTTGTATGTGTCTTTTTTTAGACACCTTATTTATTTAATATATAGTTGGTTCATTACCATTGAACTCATGGCCAATACCATTATAATTCATTCCTGAACAAAGCTTCTCTAACACATGTAATTTCTCTGTAAGGCATATCATAGCCCTCTTGTGTTTAGGAATACTAGACAGCACTATGATTCGGGGTTATTTTAAACAGTGAAATCATCAACAAAACACAAAAATGCAAAAAAAAAAAAATTGTGGCCTTAGTAGACCACAAAAGCACACTTGTATATAACACAAGAGCTGGAACAAGAAGGCAGAGCATCTCCTTGTTTGGTCTCAACTGGGAATGTGCATGTTTTTACTCAAATTTTGTGCCACTGTGTACATGTCCACAAATGACCACAGAACTGTTGGGGCTACTGATTTTGGGGTGAATTTGCAGATACAAATCCACAAACCATAAGACTCAGCTGCATCTCTGGAGGGCAGAGTTAGGATTGACTGACGGAAATTACAGAAGAGCAGTTTTCAGATCACTTCCAAAAAAAGTGTTCCCTGATAATTAGACAATTATAACTGCTCAGCAAGAGAACAAACTTGCCAGCGAGCACCTAGCATCGTGCAGGTTCTAGAAGAAGGGGAGTGATTTAGACTGACTTGGGAAGAGAATATAGGTCCTGAGAGGAGGCCACACAGGCTGTAAGATGAGCCATGATTGAAGAAAGAATAGAAAAAAGCCAAATACAGTAACCATCGTGATTGATCGCTCCCTGAAATCCATCTACATTTTTTCATACCCAAAATGGAATTTCAATCAGGCCAATATATAGTGCTTAAAAAAAAAAAAAAACCAAGAAGCAGTGCTCTTTTAAATGGGAATATGTGCATAAGTGTCCTCTATTCTTGTAAGCTGTCAGATGTTAGAAGCCACAAGCAGCACTTAGTAGATTATAGAGCAGTGAGAGGAAAATGCTTAGAGATAAGGAAAGGTTTTTGAACTGGAGGAATAACTTCTTCAGTAAATCATCAGAAGAGAAGACAGAAAGATCTCTGGTAAGAAGTCACTTTTAAAAATTCCTAACCAAAGCAGGAGGAGAGAGTGCATCTCCACGAAGGATTGAAGTATCCAGAGATCTCCATTAATGGAAAACAACCCATGTCCTTTTATTTACAAATAAATAACAAAATGACATCACCTCCTCCAAATAAAACTAACTGTTTAATAATCAGGCAATTTAAGGCCACGCAGAAAAATCTGATGCTTAGGCTTAAAATATATTTTTAAAGGTTAGGTTAGGGAGGAGAGGCTATAACCACCTTTCAGTGTCTTCTCCCCTCCAGTTCCTACAAAGAGGCTAGGGAAATTCCAGGGACATTCAACTGAGAGCTGAGAATTTTTTTTTAAGCAGAGCCAAATAAAGTAGCAGTAAATTCCCTCATTTGTGCCCCAGTCTGGCTTGTCTTCTTGTGTTGGATGGTGGAGGTGCTCCTGTGGGCCTCATTCCCAGGCACTTTTGCTGGGATTTTATAGATTCTGGGCTAGTGGGGACCTAGCTTATGTCCACTTCTAGGGCTGGGCTGGGTTTCTGATTTCTCCCCCTTTCTCCACTCACATCTCAGAGCAGACAGCTGGCAACTGTGCTGATTCTGTGAGGTTGAGGTGGTTTTGTTTTGTTTCATTTCCACATCTGGAGCGTCTTTCTTGGGTCCCAGAAGGTAAATCCAGCTGCCCCATTTGCGGGGGTCTAGGACTCACCCCCTCCAGCTCCCAACATCTATTCCTGGTTTGGATGTCCCTGAGCTGTTCAGTTCAGCTTCTATTTAACGCTCTGCCACTAAGTTCTGTTATTTCTGGAAGATGAGCTTTCTTTTTCTTGCTTTCAAGCGTAGCCAGGTATTAAGGAAAAGAATTTTTTATCTAGAATTTTTACGTGTTCAGAAAAGGGACAAAATGCCTTCCTGCTCCTGCCCCATCTGCCACAATAAACAGAAGTCAGAAAATGGTACTCCCAACCCAAGCTGTTAATTTTGAAAAACGTCAAGTTTTCACAACAGTTGAACAAATGGTTCAATGGCTACCCATATACCCTTCACCTAGATTTATCCAATTGTTAACATGTTACCACATTCCCTCTCTCTCTATGTATATTGATATTTTGCTGAAATATTTAAAAGTAAGTTGTAGATATCACACCACAAGTCATAAATACCTCAGCATACATTTCCTGAGAAGGACATTCTCCTTCATAACCACAGTACCGTTATCACAAAATTGACAATAATTCTTTGTGTTCTAATATACAGCCAATTTTCTAACGTCCCTGATTATCACCCAATTATCCTTCATAGCTTTTTAAAAGGAAATCTAGATTCAATGAAAGTTCACCCATGGATTTAGTTGTTGTGACACTAATCTAGCTAAGTCCCTAGAACAATCTCTCCAGCTTTTTATATTTTTCGTGACACTGCTTTTTTGGAATAATCCAGGCCCATTGTGTTGCAAAAAAAATTTTCTGATTATTTCTTCATGTTGAGATTTTTTTTATTGTCTTAAAATATACATAACATAAAATTGACCATTGTAACCATTTGTGAGTTTACCATTGTGAGTTCAGTGCATTAAGTACATTTACACTGTTGTGCAACCATCACCACTAGCTATCTCCAGAACTTTTACCCCATTCTAAATGGAAATGCTAGACCCATTAAACACTAATTCCTCATTTTGTCCCAACCCAGCCCCTGAAAACCACTATTTTACTTTCTGTCTCTATGAATTTGACTATTCTAGCCACTTCTTATGAGTGGAAACCAATAATCTAGCTCCCAGTTTAAGAACTTAGAAAAGAAAAGCAAAATAAATTCAAAGCAGATAGAAAGAAGGAAGTAACAAACATAGGAGTAAAAAAATCAGTGAATTGAAAACAGAAAACAATAGAGAAAATCAATGAAACAAAATTCTCATTCTCTGAAAGATCAATAAAAGAAAAATCTCTAGCAAGTTTGAAAAAAAAAAAAACAGAAAGAAAACTCAAATTACTAATATCAGGAATGAAACAGTGGGTATCACTACAGACTCTGAAAGTTATCAAAAAGATAACAAGAGGATACTGCAAAGAAACACAACACATATAAACTTGACCACTTACATGAAATGGACTAATTCCTTGAAAGTGCAAACTACCATAATACCTAATATGAAATAGATAATTTGAATAGCCCTATAACTATTGAAGAAATTGGATTTGTAATTCAAAAACTCCTGAAAAAAGAATCTATAAGTCCAGGGACTTCCCTGGTGGCGCAGTGGTTAAGAATCCGCCTGCCAGTGCAGGGGACACGGGTTTGAGCCCTGGTCCAGGAAGATCCCACATGCCATGGAGCAACTAAGCCTGTGTGCCACAGCTACTGAGCCTGCACTCTAGAGCCCATGAGCCACAACTACTGAGCCTGCATGCCACAACTACTGAAGTGTGCATGCATAGAGCTCACGCTTCGCAACAAGAGAAGCCACTGAAATGAGAAGTCCGCACACGGCAAGGAAGAGTAGCCCCCGCTCACCGCAACTAGAGAAAGTCCGTGCACAGCAACAAAGACCCAATGCAGCCAAAAATAAATAACTTAAATAATTATAGAAAAGAAAGAAAGAAAGCTAAAATAAAATTTTAAAAAAGAATCTATAAGTCCAGATGTTTTCACTAGAAAATTTTATCAACTATTTAAAGACAAATTGAGCCAATTCTACATAATCTTTCTAGAAAACAGAGCTAGTATTTATTTTAAGAAGCTAGTATTTATTTCAATTCATTTTAAGAAGTGAGTATTACCTGACACCAAATCAGACAGTAGCAAAAAAAATTACAGATCAATGTCCCTCATGAACATAGACACAAAAATCCTTAAAATATTAGCAAATGAATTCTACAGTATAAAACAAATTATATACTATAACCAGAAGGAGTTTATTTCAGGGATGTCAGGATGATTTAATGTACAAAAATCAATCAATGTAATTAATACACCATGTTAGAAGGGTAAGGAACAAAAACCACATGATCATATACATAAATGCAGAAAAAGCACTTGACAAAATTCAACATCCATTTATGAAAAAAACTGTCAGAAAAATAGGACTAGTCAGAACTTCTTCAGTTTGATAAAGAGCAACTACAAAAACCTACAGATAACATTATACTTAATGGTGAAAGATTGAGTGCTTTCTCCTTAAGATTAGGAAGAAGGCAAGGATGTTTGCTTTTATCACCCTTGCTCAACATAATACTGGAACTTCTAACCAATACAGTAAGTCAAGAAAAGGAAATAAAATGTATACATTTCAGAAAGGAAGAAATAAAACTAGCTCTATTTGCACATGACATGGTTGTCGCAGTAGAAAATCCCAAAAAGTCTAAAAAATAGCTATAAATAATTAGTGAGGTCACAGGACACAAGATAAACATACAAAAGTCAATTGTTTTCCTTTGTATTAACAATGAGCATATAGACACCTAAATTTAAAATACAATACCATTTACAATCACTCAAAAAAAAACCCCTAAGAAATAAGTGTACCTCTTTTAAAACATGTACAGGATTTGTTTCCTGAAAAGTGCAAAAAGCTGATAAAAGATTTCAAAAATCTAAATAAATGGTGAGACAGATTGTGTTCACAGATTGGAAGACTCAACATAGTAAAGATGTCAATTCTCCCAAAATTGTTATACATGTTTAATGCAATTCCTTTTAAAATCCAGCAAGGTTTTTTTGTAGATACATACAAGATTATTCTAATCTTTATATGGATAGGCAAAGGAACTAGAAAAACTAAAACGATTTTGAAAAGGATGATTGAAGTGGGAGGAATCATTTTAAATAATTTCAAGACTTATTATAGGGCTATAGTAATAAAGACTATATTGGTGGAGGGATAGACACTTAGACCAATGGAACAGATTAGAGAATCTGGAAATATACCCACACAAATGTGCCCATATGATTTTTGACAAAGCAAAAGCAATTCGATGGTGCTGATGCACTTGTACGTATATAGGAGAAAAAAATGAATCTTGACCTAAATCTTACACCTTATACAAAAATTAACTTACAGTGCATAACTGACTTAAATGTAAGACAAAACTATAAAACTTTTAGAAAAATCATAGAAGAAAATCTTCAGCATCTTTAGGAAAAGAGTTGTTAGACTTGACACCAAAAGCAGAATCTGAAAAAACTGAGAAATTGGACTTTACCAAAATGAAAACCTTTGTTCTGCAAAAGACCCTGTCAAGAGAATGCAAAGGCAAGATACAGACTGGGGGAAACGATTTACAAACTACATTGCTGACAAAGAACTAGTATCTGGAGTATATAAAGAACACTCAAAACTCGTCAGTTAAGTAAACAATGATTCTAAAAACCCAATACAATAAAATAGGGAAACTACATGAAGAGACATTTCACTGAAGAGGATGACAAGCAAGTATATGAAAAGCAAGTAAGTACATGAAAAGCTATTCAGCATCATTAGCCATTAACAACATGTAAATTAAAACCACAGTGAGAGCTCACTACTCACCTATCAGATAGGCTAGAATAAAAAACAGTGACAACACCAAGTGCTGTCAAGGATGTGGAGAAACTGGATCACATACATTGTTGGTGGGAACATAAAATGATACAGCCTCTCTGGCAAACAGTTTAGCGGTTTCTTAAAAAACTAAACATGCAACAACCGTATGACCCAGCAATTGCACTCCTGGGCGTTAATCCCAAGAAAGGGAAGATGTCCACACAAAAACCTGTACACAGATGTTTATAGTAGCTTTTTTCATAATAGCCTCAAACTGTAAACAACCTAGATGTCTTTCAGTGGGTGAATTTAAACACCATCTGGCACATCCATGCCATAGAATACCACTCAACAATAAAAAGGAATAAACCATTGGTACATATAGGAACTTGGATAAATCTCCAAAGAATTACGCTAAACAGAAAAAGCCCATCCCAAAAGGCTACATACTGTATGAAGTTGTTTATACAACATTCTTGAAATGGCAAAATTATAGAAATGGAGAACAGGACAGGGGTTACCAGTGGTTAAGAAAGGGGTGGAGCTGAGAGTGGAGGGAAAGGGAGAGGAGGGGAGTGGGTGTGGCCATGTGGGATCCTGGAAGTGATGTAAACATTCTAAACAATTTTTACTGTATCAATGTCAATGTCCTGGTTGTGATAATGTACTACAGTTTTGCAAAATGTTACCATCGAGGGAAACTGGATGAAGGGTACATGGGATCTCTATTATTTCTTACAACTGCATGTGAATGTACAATTGTCTCAATATAAAATATTTAATTAAAAGTTTGTATTTGTAGATCCTGCTCCCAGAGGTTCTGATTAAGTAAGTCTGTCAAGGGACCTAGGAATCTGTACTTCCAAAATACCGTATATGATTGCAATGTAGGGAGGCCATGGAGCTCACTCTGTGAAACACTATTTTATGCCATTTCAGTGGAAGTAAGTAAAAAAGGTCCTTCTGATATTTCCAATTCAAATGTAACACCACAGTATCATTTTCTTTACCATCCTTTAGTTTATATTTGTATGTTTTTTTTCCCCTTACAGTGAAAATCTGTATTCCTAATAACATTAATGGATTTCCTTATTTATTTTATCCTAAAATATACATAAAGAAATTAGAAAAATTATAATACCAATAGTACTCTAACAATGAGTCCACTAAGTAAAGCATAGGTTACTTTGCAGTTCTTTGTGTTTAGAATATATTGTATAAAAGTTGATGGTCAGAATACTATGTTCAAAATGTACTTGAATTGATTCTTTCCTCTGTGAGCTTATTTTATTTTATTATTTAAAATCAATTTGATATAAATTTAGTCTCCTTTGTTTTTGTTTCTATTCTAGTATAGCATGCACTTTTTTTTTTAAATTTTTTATTTATTATTTATTTATTATTTTTATTTTTGGCTGTGTTGGGTCTTCGTTTCTGTGTGAGGGCTTTCTCCAGTTGCGGCGAGTGGGGGCCACTCTTCATCGTGGTGCGTGGGCCTCTCACTATCGCGGCCTCTCTTGTTGCGGAGCAGAGGCTCCAGACACTCAGGCTCAGTAGTTGTGGCTCACGGGCCCAGTTGCTCCGCGGCATGTGGGATCTTCCCAGACCAGGGCTCGAACCCGTGTCCCCTGCATTGGCAGGCGGATTCTCAACCACTGCGCCACCAGGGAAGCCCGCATGCACTTTTTTCATCCTTTTTGATTGAATTTATTTTTTGAATGTATAAAATGTTTACCTAATTAAAAATTCAAAATAATATAAAAAGGTATATTTAGTGAAGTGTCACTCCCATCCCCTTTTCTGACACCTCCTGTCTTCCACCCTCATTACAGGTCTTCAAAATTATTAGTTTCTGGTTTATATTTCCTGTATGTCTCTTTGGCAAAAATTTTATGTATTCTTTTTTTTTTTTTTTTAATTAATTAATTAATTAAGTTATTTTATTTTTGGCTGTGTTGGGTCTTCGTTTTTTCTGTGCTAGGGCTTTCTCCAGTTGTGGCAAGCGGGGGCCACTCTTCATCGCGGTGCGCGGGCCTCTCACTGTCGCGGCCTCTCCCGTTGTGGAGCACAGGCTCCAGACGCGCAGGCTCAGTAATTGTGGCTCACGGGCCCAGCTGCTCCGCGGCACGCGGGATCCTCCCAGACCAGGGCTCGAACCCGTGTCCCCTGCACTAGCAGGCAGACTCTCAACCACTGCGCCACCAGGGAAGCCCATGTATTCTTATTATATATATTTTTTATTTTAAATATTCTTATTACACAAAAAGTAACATACTCTATACATTCTTTTGCATCTTGCTTTTTAAATTTAAAAATATATCATGAAATATATCAGTTTATAGAAAAGATACATTCTTAATAAATATTTGATGATTGAAATCTGATTGAATATTCTCTCAGGGACTTATGAAAAAAAATACAGAAGGGTGAAATCCAAACATCTTGCATTGGAACTCTGAAGTATATTAGTTTATTCTCTGCTCTATTCCATAAAAATTTTAAGGCAGCTAACATACTATGGGATAAATTTTAAGGGCAAGATAGTGTCCCTAAGCTATCGGGTATCCTTTGCTGGTAAAAGTTTTCATTTTTAAAGCAAAGGAACTTTACACAGTTTGCATTTCATTATTTTGCAAATATTCTAGGTTTTTTTCTTCAAAATGTTCAAGCAAATCCTTCAAAATAATTTGTAGCCTACTATGTATAGGTTTGGGCTTGTGTTTAACTTGCACCTTTGGGAGCATCTATCCCTGAGTAGTGAAATCTTTCCTCTCGTCAGGAACTCCAGGGCAATCTCAAAACGCTTTTCATGGCTGACTTGTGTACTCTGGGGTCTCTACAGGCAGGATTGCTTCACAAGAGCCTCTTCAAGTAGCAGATCTCCTGGGAAAACTTGATATCACTCACAGTTGGGGTGGTTAGAAAAGTAGTGGTAAAACCTGTATAGAATCAGTTTTGGATGTGCTTGCTTTGCTTCAGCTTTCAAAGCAAAAGAACCAGATCTTACCAGTTGGATGCAAAACGTGTGTCAATTAACAGGAATATACAACTGATCACTGTTACTTTAAAAAACCCTTGTACGGAGCAAGGAAAATACCAAAAGGTCTATAAATTGCATCTTAGCTAAATTTACAGAGAGAAACATAAAGAATGAAAAAAGACAGTGAAAATCAGGGATGTTACCCCACCTTGAACATCATTGTTCAATCATAGGACTTTGCTATTCATGTAACACGAGGATTCCATGATGCTTGCAGAGCCCACATGCGATGCTGAATATTTTCTCTGAGTAGATGTTCATAAACAAATACAGTAGTTTAACAATTATAATCAGGTAAAATAATGCTAGTAGCTGTTTTATATTGATGATCAATACAAATTTCTTTTTATCTCATATTTTTTCTCTAGGATTTTACACTTCAGTCCTTTCCTACACTAGTATATTTTGGCTTCACATACATACATTTTGCAGCTAAAATCCATAGCACCACATTTAAGTTGTGCAAACGTGTTCAACTGCAGTCAAAATAAAGATATTTATTTGATAGGCATTTAAGTTAACCTATAAAGCAGTGGTGTGTGTGTGTGTCTGTGTGTTTAGCCAAGTGCTTTACATGCATCTCATTTACTCTCAAGTTTATCCTCAGATGAGTAAATAGGCTTAGAGAGGTGAAATAACTTTTCCAAGAAGTTGGACACATATTAACACAGCTCATAAGAGGCTGTATGGAGATTCCAAATGCCTGAAGACAGCATCCTGAAAGCCCCAGGCAGGTCAAGCCTGTCCTATTCTTTAGAATACCAATTTTCTATTCTTTGCATGCTCATTATCATTATACAGGTCAAAGGGTAATTGTTTTTCAAATGTGTATATGTAAATATAGCTAGTTCCAAGGGGCAAGCTGTGAGAGACTCAATCTCAATCAGTAGATCATGCAGCTCAATTTCCTTGACGAAGCATGAAAGAAGAGGCCAGTGAAATAGCCTAGCTGATGGGAAAGCCAATGGACAAGAAGTAGAGGTGATTCTCCTCCATCTTTTCTTACTAGAAAACTGTTCTAAAGTGCAGGATATATATATTCCAGGCAGGATGGCATCTTTTCCCCTATTCCAGTTACACTTGTTTCTGTTATAGTTACAGGTAACCACAACAAGTTATCATGGTAGTTGTTCAAGTCATCAGTTCTCTCTCTTTTGTTGTGACATTATTTGCTGGAGATGAGTGGATAAGAACTAGAAACTAGCATATAGTACGATGTCTGAGACACACACCTAAAAAGCTATCTTCATCAGGCTGGAGCATGTGCTTGGGGGAATGGAAAGATGGATTCAACAGTTGATAGCAGGAAATCCAGCCAGACAGATAAAGTTATTCAAGGTGTATAATGACAGGCAGCAGGTAGCAATCCTGGAAGTTGGTCTCTGCCAGGATGGTGCAGAAAGGGGTCATAAGTAAACTGAACAGAGCATCATACCACAAGTTTTGAAGCAAGAGGCATCAGACCTAGAGTCGCTTATTTCCTTACATGCTCATTTAGCATTAATTAAGCGCCTTCTATGGGACAGCCACTATACTAAGTGTTATGAATATAAGATGAATAAAACATGGCCTCTTCCTCACAATCCAGTGATGGAAACAAAATCTAACAATTGCAATACAATGTCTTGTGTTAGAATATAGGTAAACATGCAAACTTGTATGAGTCTGGGGGAAGGAACTGACAAAATCATACTGGAAAGACTTCACAAATGAGGCAAATAAGGTAAAAGTTGCCTGTTCCTTAAAAGGTTCATAGGATTTGGTTGGAAGAAGGAAAAACATTACAGATATAGGAACAGCTTATGAAAGGGTATTAAGAGATAAAAATGCTTCTTGATTTGGAGAATGAAAACTACTTTTAGGGGATCAGTGTACAGATTTTGTCAGGGGAAGTGAAAAGGTATGTGACTGCAGTGATAACCAGATAGGTGTTCATAAAATACTTTGAATATCATCATCCCCCAGCTGGTGGGGAGCCACTGAATGTTTTCATCACGGGATTGGCATTTGCTAGACATACATTAACCATGAAACTAGTGATGTTAAAGCTCCAGGGCCCCTCTTACTTCACTCAGTCTGACAATCTCTAGGTCCATCTGTGTTGCTTCAATTGGCATTATTTCATTCTTTTTAATGGCTGAGTAATATTCCATTGTACATGTGTACCACATCTTCTTTATTCATTCTTCTGTCGATGGACATTTAGGTTGCTTCCATGTCTTGGCTATTGTAAACAGTGTTGCAATGAACATTGGGGTGCATGTATCCTTTCGGACTATGTGATATCACTTATATGCAGAATCTAAAAAGAAATGATACAAATGAAATTATTTACAAAACCGAAAGAGACTCACAGACTTAGAGAAAGAACTTATGGTTACCAGGGGGGATGGGTGGAGGGAAGGGATAGTTAGGGAGTTTGGGACTGACATCTACACACTGCTATATTTAAAACAGATAACCAACAAGGACGTACTACATAGCAGAGGGAACTCTGCTCAATGGTATGTGGCAGCCTGGATGGGAGGGGAGTTTGGGGGAGAATGGATACATGTATCCATAGCTTTGCTGTGCACCTGAAACTATAAAAACATTGTTAATTGGCTATACTCCAATATAAAATAAAAAGTTAAAAAAAAAAGCCCCATGGCCCCTCATTTGCATAGGTCTTTCCAGGACCTTGGGAAGATCCCAAGCAATGTGTCAATGGACATAGGTTTTTGCAAAATTTGAAGAATAAATCTTTTATTTTATAGAGTATTTTACAGAGGGCCTTCTAAATGGGATCAACTTCAGGCTCTACAAAGCCTGGATCTGCTCCTGGCATGACCTGTGACTCAGAAAGCTCTCCCTGACAATGAGTTGGAAGATGGAGTGGTGGGGAAGATTCTGGAAGGACGCTCTTGCAAAGGCCTGAGAGTTGTTGAGAACAGAACTAAGGCAATGTGGAGATGGTTGAGAGAAGGGGCAGGCTCTTAGGATGTAGAATCAACAGGATTTGTGACAGATGAATATAGGGATAAAGTGGATGGAAAGAATTCTTGGAAGATTCAGATTTTTTATGGGTGCCTAAAAGGATGGTGGAAAATATATTTGAGGGCTGGAAAGACGCTGAATTGACTTCAGTAGGGAAGAGGATTCTGAAAGAGGGGTGTTCCGCAGTGTTAAATACTGGAAAAAAAGATGGAGTAAAGTGAGAATTAAGGATTGTCTATTGAATTTCGTCATTAAGAAGTCTGTGGTTACCTTAAGTAAAAACGAGGCACAGATTCACTGGGTGGTGTGGGTGGAACCAGATGGGAGCAGGAAGCAGATTATAATCCTTCTTGTACCGCTTACCACTTTCATGAGTTCAAAGGGAGGACTGCAGTTTCTTTGGGGGAGTGGGTGAGAGATGACCTATCAAATGAAAGACAGGTTCCAGTTCAAGAGGAGTGGAGGAGGTGGGCAGGCTGTGGGAAAGGGATTCAGCCACAGGAGAAACAAGCAGAGACTCAGTAGTGGAGCTTGGGACTTTTGGAAGCAGAAGCCCAGTTACTGGCAGACAAGGTCCTAGAAAGACTAGAAGTTAGGCTGCGTTAATTCTGAAGGAGTCCAGTACTGCCATAAAATGCCTCAAGTCCCCCTGGATAAAGATAACGTTGTCCCCAGAGTCCAGGGCATATCTAAGCCTGCAATTTGGGGGCAAGATTGCTCAGCGAGGGGCTTCCCTGGTGGCGCAGTGGTTGAGAGTCTGCCTGCCGATTCAGGGGACACGGGTTCGAGCCCTGGTCTGGGAAGATCCCACATGCCGCGGAGCAACTAAGCCCGTGAGCCACAGCTACTGAGCCTGCGCGTCTGGAGCCTGTGCTCTGCAACAAGAGAAGCCGCGATAGTGAGAGGCCCGCGCACCGCGATGAAGAGTGGCCCCCGCTTGCCGCAACTAGAGAAAGCCCTAGCACAGAAACGAAGACCCAACACAGCCAAAAATAAATAAATTAAAAAAAAAAATTCTATGAGAACAAAGTTTAAAAAAAAAAAAAGATTGCTCAGCGATATAGCAAGCGAGATGAAAAGATCAGGGAATCGGGAAGAGATAACCAGAAAGAATAATCTATGGTTGGAGAAGGGATGTAAGACAGCCCCTCTTGCCTCCAGGCTCAGGAATCTGAAGTCAGCACTTTCTAAACTCAGAGCAGAGATTCAGGCCCATTGCCCTTTGTATTTCTACCAACAGTACCACAGTCTTTTGAATTTATCATGTGATCATTCTAGAATTTCAGAGACAAAAAAACTGAAGATTTTGGTATAAAGATTCCTAAGGGGAATCAAGAAAGACATAGTATTGGTTTGTGGACAATTCACTAACGTACTCCTGGCAGCAAAAACCAAAAGAAACACAGCTGGAATCATTTTATGAATTGCAGGCAAATTGTAAGATTGAATTCAGTCAAGACAATTGGTTTTTAAGCATGTCCTTTTCTCTTTCTCCTATTTGATATTATTAACATGAAGTCTTTTGAAATGTCAATAATTGAGATGTAATTTAATTTCTTTAATGAAATTGTTTAATATCCTTTTCTCTTTCTCCTATTTGATATTATTAACATGAAGTCTTTTGAAATGTCAATAATTGAGATGCAATTTAATTTCTTTAATGAAATTGTGTAATATTTTGAGAATGTAAGAATAGCTTTTGAGCAGCAGGAGAGGATCGGGGCAGAAGTGAGGTCGGGGTGCTCAGTCTCCGAGGGGAAGCAAGGTACCCTCCATCTCTCCAGGATGACTCTGATGCCAGGGGAGTCCCTTTGAAAGGCCTCTGTTTCAAGTTCCCCCAGCTGAATGTAAGAGGACTGCATGCCAAGTGCCATTCAGGAAACGTAAAGGGTATTAAAATAGGTAGCGATCCAATAGTACCGGATACCGTTCCCCTGCCCACAGAATGCTAGGATTTAAGTAAAGCTGGAATCTGGAAAACCGATTGGACTGTCATAGCCCTGTAGCCTGGTATTTAAAGACCTCCACAATTTACTTTTTGCAAAAACACTGAATCAGATTCAACTCTGAATCATTTTCAACTTTTTTTTTAAAAAAAACACAAGTCTGAGTTTCTCTATCATGTAATTTATGAAGTTAAACTTTTGGAACCTGGAACCAAGTAGAGGATTTTATATTTATCCTTATTTAATGTGATCTTGTGATTTTGAACGACACCAAGTTTCCAAGCTGTTCAGAACTTTTCGAATACTAGTTCAACTATCTATTGATAATGTGTTACCTGTTTCTCCCAGCTTTGTGCCATTTGCAAATACAATAATTATGTCATTGACACCTTCGTCCAGAAAACTGATTGAAAGTGTGGAGAGGACAAGGTTGAGGACAAAGCTCTCTACGCCCTAATTTCCTGTGGCTGACAACAATTAATTAATGGGGGAAATGGGAGGAAAACAACTTCTACGGAATATCTACCATGTATGTGATACTACCAATGATTTCTTGCATATATTAGCACATTTAACCTTGAATCATGGTAACACAGTTAGCAAGTCCTGAACTTGATTTTTGATTCTACATCTCTCTAACTCCACGCTGTTACTAGTAAACCATATTGGCTCTAATTTATCAAAGTTCTTTACTTGGTTGTTCGGTCTCCTACCAAGCCACCAAACTGTGTTTTCTTCCAGCCCAAATTTTGTATCTTGTCCATGAGGACACCAAGACAGGCCTTGTTAAACATGTGGCTGAAATTCAAATACACTACTTGAATTTATCTCAATCATATTGAGACTAAGATAGTATTGGTTGTAGTTGTAAAGGAGATGAAAGAGGACAGCCTGAAGTGATAGGGTTTGAGTTTTACACAAGATGGTACTTATATTTGGTTTGTTCCTTTTTTGATAAGAAATATATTGTATATGACACTTAAATATTAGAATAAATAGAAATGTGGTTTTTCATAATATGTGTAGTATCCTGTAGCATGTTCTATAATTTTTCTACAGTTGCTTTTTTTTTAGAGTTTGGAAATTTGAGGATCCTGTTATAACGGGAATTCTGTGACATCTGAGGATATTCTCCTCAATGCCCCCAGCTGTGGTGATAACAGGAAAAATAATAATAACATTTAAATGCTTATTCTGTATCAGACATTGTGTAAAGTGCTTTACATGTGTTAGGTATCATCTCACTTATATGCAACCCTTTGACGTGCTTCCTATTATTATTCCTATTATTATTAGCTTCCTATTATTATTATTATAGATTGGGAAACAGACTGAGATGTTAAGTAATGTACCCAAGAGTTGTGGTTTGAAGCCAGGAAGACGGGCTCCTTCAGTGCCCCTGGCTTTAGTCACTGCTGGGAGAGAATTGTCTAAGGATTTGTTGCATTTCTGTTTGTCTTGGAAGCAGAGGGACTGACTGCCTTGTTCTGAATTATCTTTTCAAGGAGTTTAAGTAATGAATAGCCTTAGGAGACAGAGTGTCCCCCCCACAAAATAAAGGGCAGTTTCGTTTACTGGCCAGTATAATAAGATAATGTCTCTCTCTGGCCCAAAGGTTAAGTACGCTTACTGTCTGCTATAAAAGATGCAGGTTCCCTAAGCTCAGAATTCCCCTCCTGTAATGCAACTCACTGTGTGTGCAGACGTCCCCTGGCCCTCACAGCATCACCTTGTGGGAATGAGGGTAGGGTAACTGGTACAAATGCTGATCTTCTGTCTATTGCTATTGCTGAGAGTAATAAAATCCTTTATCTCTGAACAAAGAGTCTCATGTTTTTTTCTACAAAACTGTAGCAAGCTCACCTGTTAGCTTGCAAGTAAGGTAAAAATTTCAGACCCTTCATGGTTCTTGACTGCCTCTATCTCAAGAGTATATGATTATCTCATCTATAGCCCAGCAACACTATCCAAAAAAATGTGTATGAGAGAGAGCTAGTTGCCTTCCAATGATCCAAACATCTTTGACGAGGTACTTCCCGGTAATAAACCCCTGGTGGTGGCCTCTCTTCTCCCTCTCTTAGATTAAAAATAAAACATATGAGAATCTGACTCTCCTTAGGTAGCCTAAAAGTGTAGTTCTGATTAAGAATATTTTGAAGCAGAGCTTCTAATTTAAGATTGCAGACTAGAAGGGCACTTTGCTGGGCTGCCTTTGTTGGTTCCCTTAAGGGATGTGGACTCATTTTATTGGAAAAAATAAACACAGAGAAAAATCATCCAATCTGGCTTTGTTATAATTGTAGAGCTTGACATGCATCTATCAACAGCAGACTGATCTAGTGTTAAGAGGGAGAGTATTTCTGGAAAAGAGCCATTCTGGAATAAATAACACTTGTTTGAGAAAATCTTAGATGTTTCTTGGAGAAACTACACTTTTAGTTTGTTCAGAAAAAGTGATCATTAGAGTGTACAAAGGATGATAATTTTATTTTTATACAATGATTTGGAACACTGTGCATTTTCAAGTTTGGGGTAGAAGAATTTGGATTTTCGATAGTTTTCAGTAGATTTTAGGAGTGTTTTCCTAACTTGCAATGCAAGAGACATACAGTTGAAAGGTTGAACCCAAGGTTTTATTCAAACTATTTAAAATTTCGTGCACATATCTAATCTCTCCCTAAATTTTCTGCTAAGCAGCTCAGGCAGGGGCTTACTCAGGACACAGTGCAAAAAAAGAGCCAAAATATGCAGGCTCCCAGGCAGAGTCTGGTCAGTGGCGCATTGGAGCACAGATTTCAAATGTGGATGCATGGATTTCCTTCTTTTTAATTTTGCAATCAAATTAATGGTGATGGATTCAGAGAACGAGCTGGTAGACGGCTTGGAATAACAACAATATAGGCTGCAGTTGGGCCAGTCCTGGCGGATTTGCTATAGACTTCCCATAAACCAGTGGTTCTCACACTTCAGTGAGTGTCAGAATCTCCTGGAGGGCTTGCTATTTTGGTCCCACACCCCACCCTTTCTGGGGTGGGCCTGAGAACTTGCATTTCTAATTTGTTCCTAAATAATGCTGATACTGCTGGCTTGAGGAACACGCTTTGAGAACCACTGCCCTATACCTTTTCTGTGGGGCAGTGTCTCTGGCCTAAGATGGGGGCTGGGGCGGGGTAAGCTCATTGGAAAGGTCAATAGTTAGCTTCTTTTTTTTATATTTGCCTTAGGAAAGATATAAACTTTGGTTTCCCAGTGGACCCTCCTTCCACTTCCTGCTGATTTTTGTTTTCCATTATATTTCTATAAGTCAAAGTGTAATCCTGCCATAAAATGTACTGACTTCATTTGCAGCCTCTCATTCCTTTTTTCTGCTTTTCTTCCATCACCTTCTTCCTTCACATGTGAAGCCACGTGCACTCATCATTAGGTGATTTTTCTGGACAAAATAAATGCCTATGATGCAGACCTCTTCTAAACTGCAAACAAGTGGCCACTTGAATTCCTTCTGGAGTGGGAAGGAAACAGTATCCCGTTGCTCTTAGTCTTTATCTGTTGGATTTCTGAGTGTTGTACATCAACGAACTGCAAACCATGTAAGGTCAAGACCACATCTGGATTTGTACTTTTAGTAAATGCTTGCTTTTTATACAATAACAATCTTCTACTTGGCTACTGTACATTTTTCTCATCATAGATCCCTTTGTCAGTTTATTCATCCCAGTGTAGCCATATTTGTCGCATTTGAAATTTGTCATATGCGGATCTGTATATTCTTATTTATTTATTTTTTATTGAAGTATAGTTGATTTACAATGTTGTATTAGTTACTGGTGTACAGCAAAGTGATTCAGTTTTATACATATTTTTTTTTCAGATTCTTTTTAATTATAGGTTATTACAAGATATTAAATATAGTTCCCTGTGCTATACAGTAGGATCTTGTTGTTTATCTATTTTATATATAGTGGTTTGTGTCTGCTAATCCCAAACTCCTAATTTATCCCTCCCCTACCTCCTTTCCCCTTTGGTAACCACAAGTTTGTTTTCTATGTCTGTGAGTCTGTTTCTGTATTGTAAATAAGTTCATTTGTATCGTATTTTAGATTCCACCTATAAGTGATATTATATGATATTTGTCTTTGGCTTACTTCACTTAGTGTGATAATCTCTAGTTCCGTCCATGTTGCTGCAAATGGCATTATTTCATTCTTTCAGTATATGTGTGTGTGTGTGTGTGTGTGTGTGTGTGTGTGTGTGTGTGTGTGTATATATATATATATTTTTTTTTTTCTTGGCTGTGCTGTGCAGCATGCAAGATTTTAGTTCCCTGACCAGGGATCAAGCCTGTGCCCCCTCCAGTGGAAGTGTGGAGTCTTAACCACTGGACTGCCAGGGAAGTCCCTCAGTATATTATTAATATAAACAGATTAGTGATCCTTGTTGGATAGCCTGGGATGACAAACAAGGCTTATTCTTTTGGTCAATTGATGGTTATATAGTGGCTGCCCGGAGCCTAGACTGAGATGAATTGACGGCACCCGAGCTTAGTGGGGACTCTCGCTGTCATCAGTTATGTCCACGTTGGGCCTCGCAGGGGCACGTGGCTGCATGTGAGTCCCATGGTGGTGGGCTCTGGCGTGTTGTGTCAATATCACATGCAAATAGGACAGATCAAGCAATTGGATATGGAAATGTCAAAAAGTCTGGAAACTGATAGAGGAATTAGAGGAACTTCTATTTTTCTGAGCCTCGTTTCCTTAGTTGTAAAAGTAGGGATAATAATATCTATTTGGTATTATAGATGACATTGTTAAGCTAGAAAAGGGCTTCACAAAAGAAAGGTATTGCAATGGAAAAGAGGAATATTGGAGAAACTGTGGCTGGAATGGCGCAAGAGAGCCAGAAAGGGGTCAAACCTCACCTTTTCACTTACCTATCCGTTGCTTAATCTTGCTGAGTTTTATTTTCCTAATATGTAAAAATAGTAATAAAATGTCTACTTCGCAGGGTTTTGATAATTAAGTGAGTTAATACATGTAAAGAGCATGGCTCATAAGAGGTATTCAATAAAGGAGGCCGTTAGAAATGAATTGCTGGTATTTAGGACGGGAGATTTGGAAGAACCATTGTTAAAAATATTTGAAGATGGATGAGAGAATATTTTTGGTGTGATAAGTGAATTAGGGCCAAAGGATAAAAATTGTACCAGGGAGAATTACATTGAATACAAGGATGAACCTTCCAAGAACCAAACCTAGGCAAGCAATAGAATGGGTTTTTGTGTGACGCAGTGAATTACCTAACCAACCCAGAAAATATTCAGAGAGAGGCTGCATAGTTTTGGTCAGATTGTGTACAATGATTGCCACTTTAGATGGGAGGTTGAAGTCTATGATATCAGAAATTCCTCAAATTCAATTTACTATGAATTCACCCCAGTGTCTTTCGGAAAATCACCTTCTCTGCTCCTATTTTACAGTACCCCCAGTGATGACTGTGGTATTCCAAAGGATTTAGATTTCCATAAGGACCCATTGGATTTCAAAGATTACCATAAGGAAAACTCATCAGTCTCAGTGTTTAAAAACCAACAAACAAAATGAGACAACAGATACCCATTTCTTTTCTTTGTTTTAAAAAGAGTAATAGGTGCTTTGCTTACCCAAGGGCTCAAGCGTTAAAGACACCCAGTTTAAGCAGTCTGAGGTTGACAGTACTAACAAGAGGACATTCTGAAAAAGCACATCAGGACATGGCAGTTGAGTCTGGCAGCCCTAGGAAGAAGCACATTACTGTGGCTGGAGGTTTCTGGTACAGTGATCAGCAGTGAAATGATTAACAGTGTTGGCATTTAAGTGATCATAATTAGGTTTCAAAGTTAACAGCCCATTGAGATAAATAGTAGAAGTTCACACCTCTCTCAGTGCTATTGTTTATCAGACTGTCAAGTTGCAGATTCAGGAAGACAACATTAATGTGGCTTTGGACACTAATTGCCCAAAGCCAAGTTACATCCACCTGGGAGGGTCCTTTGGGTATTTGTTCCACTAAAATGTCAGGGAATATGCAGTGCTGGGGTTCTGCATTGCCTACCAGCGTACAGCATAGCACTGATATTTTGATGCATAGAAGGCAAATGATACGAGAATATGCTGTAGTGTTTGGGAGGAATCTTCTGGTTTCATGGCATATTTTTGCCTCAGTTTCTCCTCTCAGATGGTAGTGAAACTGCTCACTTGGACAAAATGGTTTCTGAGAGAAATTTAATGATTTCAACAACAACAACAAAACCCTTTGCTCACATGAATTAGATTTCATAACCCATGTTATTGTCCTAAAGGAGTTACAAGCACATTCCATCAATAGAAGAACATGGTGAGCATAATTAAATTAATTTTCATAGAATTCTTGACTGTTTATTCACAGCTAAGTTTACACACATGATTGCATGCTGCCTGAGCCTCAATAAGGGTGGAGATTGTACAGTTTAAGTTTGCAAAGTATTGATTTTCTTTTTCAAAAGACATTCAGGGCTTCCCTGGTGGTGCAGTGGTTAAGAATCTGCCTGCCAATGTAGGGGACACGGGTTCGAGGCCTGGTCCTAGAAGATGCCACATGCCGCGGAGCAACTAAGCTGTGCGCCACAACTACTGAAGCCCGCGCGCCTAGAGCCTGAGCTCCGCAACACAAGAAGCCACCGCAGTGAGAAGCCCACGCACCGCAACAAAGAGTAGCCCCCTCTCGCTGCAACTAGAGAAAGCTGCGCGCAGCAACAAAGACCCAATGCAGCCAAAAAAAAAACAAAACAAAATCCAAGACATTCAATAATTAAAGGCAGAAAAACTGGGGAAAAAGCACTCCCAAGCTTTAAAAAAAATAGTAGTGGTTGTCTTTTAATGAAACAAAGTTTCGTAAAAGACCAAATCATTGGTAGTTCATTATCATCGTCAACATGAAATAATTTTTGAACATGGTTAAAAAAATTACGCCATCAAATAAACTTAAGGAAAACTGAAGTTTAGAACTTCCCACTTCTTACCATTTCACCTTAAACAGAATTTTTCTTTTCTTTGTTTTTTTTTTCTCCATCCCTCTACTGACAGGTTAGAAAATGGATCATGGCATTTCCTTTAACCGAGTGCTACCATGGGACTTGACAATGACCAAAGAGATGAGGAGGGGACCCAAAGCATGAAAAGGCAGGAGAAAAAGAAAAGAAGAGAGGAAAAGAGAGGTAGAAAGGCAGAGTAGAAAAGCAGCACAGGAGCAAGAATGCATAATAGAAGAAGGGATTAAAATCAGATATACTGGAGAATAGGGAGGGATCATCAGTTACCTCAGGTGCTGGGACCATTGTTTTCTTACATCTCAATTAGAAACAGACGTCTAGCTTCTGCTGCTTTGAAGGAGCACTGCCTGGGGAAACTTTTCACGAAAAGAATTACACCAGAAAGAAATGGCTGTAATCTTTCTGAAAGACTAGGAGGTGTTTTCATTTCATACTATTTTTCAACTGGTAAACCCTGAGGTTCTGAAGCCAGTCAGTAGAGGCTATTTCCACAGGCAACTGAAACAGGGTGGGTTGTAGGGGAGACCCAGACAGTCAGTGGTGTCTCTCATTTAGTGACCGGGGAAGAATCATGTTTTCTTGTTGTGTAAATAGGAGTAGACTAGGAACTCCCTGAGGCCAGGTGTTGTGCCTTATTAATTTTAGCATCCTGCATCTAAACTCAAGGCCTAGTACATAGACTTTTTTTTAAGAGTAAATGAAGAATTTATGACAGATGCTTTAAAATACATTAATCCTCATCTTTCGTTAGGAGAGATGAAAAGCCACTGGGTAACTATTATACTCATAATTTTCATATCACACATTCAAAAATAATTTACATTTTTCAAAATGCTTCCACAGTACTTTTGGACCCCATTGGATATCTTGCGATCTGAATGCATGTCGATGTCAAGGACAGGAAGAAAATGCACTCCGTAACATAAACCGTGATGTCACGGACAATTTTGTGTGTCAACTTGGCTAGGGTACAGCCAGTTATCCAATCAAACACTAATCTGTGTTGCTGTGAAGGTATTTTGCTGTGAAGGTATTTTGTAGCTGTGACTAAAACATATCATCAAGTTACTTCAAGTATGGAAGATTATTTTATATAATTTGGGTGGACCTGATTCAACCAGGCTTTACATATAAAACAGGCTTCCCTGAGGAAGAAGAAATTCCCCTTGTGGATGGCAGCTTCAGCTCCTGCCTGAGAGTTCCAGCCTGCCCTTCCCGATGGCCTGCGCTATAGATTTCCAGCTTGCCTGGTCAGCCTCCATAAGTGCGTAAGCCAGTTACCTTCAATACATTTCTTTCTTTAAAAGAAAAAAAAAAAAAAGCTTTATTGAGATATCATTTACGTACCATATAATTAACCCATTTAAAATATACAGTTCAATGGTTTTGATTATTACATTATTAATTTTTAAAAATTGTGGTAAAATAGATATAACATGAAATTTGCTGTTTTAACCATTTTAAAGTGACAATTTAGTGGCATTAATTACATTCACAATGCTGTGCAACCATCATCACTATTTCCAAAACTTTTTCATAACCCCAAACAGAAACTCTAGACATTAAGCAGTAACTCCCCATTCCCTCCTCCTCCCCAGCCCCTGGTAACCTCTATTCTACTTTCTGTCTATGTGAATTTGCCTATTCTAGATATTTCATATAGTAGAATCAAACAAAATTTGTCATTTTGTGTCTGGCTTACTTTACTTTGCATAAATTTTCAAAGTTCATCCGTGTTGCAGCATGTATCAGTACTTCATTCTTTTTTATGGCTGAATAATATTCCATTGTATGTATATACTGCATTTTGTTTATCTATTCATCAGTTGATGGACACTTGGGTTGTTTCCATCTTCTGGCTCTTGTGAATAATGCTGCAATGAATATTGACACACAAATATCTGTTCAAATCCCTACTTTCAATTCCTTTTGGTAAATACTGAGGGTCATATGGTAATTCTATACAATAAGTCTATATATCTATATCTATCCCATCTATCTGTTTATCTCTTCTACTGGTTCTCCTTCTCCGGTTGAACCTTCGCTGATACAAAGTCATGAGATGGGGGAAAGTGAGAGAAAGAGAGAACATGACACATTTGCAGAACTGAAAGTAATCTATGGGCATGTTTGCTATATTTGCTCCAGTTAAAATATGTTTTTAGATATAACAGATATAGTTAAAGCTCTTACAATCCTATTCTTCACTCCCTCGGTCTCCACCTCACCTCTCCCAGGTAAAGAACATTCTACATCTGGTGTGACCCTTCTGATCCGTGTTTACACATTTTCAGATACGTGTAAATGAACAGAAACTGCTGAGTATTATATTTCGAGTTTTAGAAATTTACATAAATTCCATAATACTGTATCTTTTTGTAACTTACTTTTTTCACTACTGTAATGTATTAGACATTCATACAAATTTATACACATAAATCTAGTTCATTTATTTTAACTTCCGAATAGCATTCCACTGTAAAAATGCACCATTATTTTCCATACCCTTCCTTATTGGTTCTAATTTTTCACTATTTCAAACAGTGCTAAATGGACCCTTTTGCATGTTTCCTTTTTGTGCAAAAATTTAACATATAATGAAAAATGGAATCTTTCTCTTTTATCTGTGTCTAATCTGATGTTTATGACATCCACTGAGTTTCTAATCCCAAAACTACTTTTTTTTTTGAGAAGTTTTATTTGGCTCTTTTTTCAAATTCACCTTTCTTTTCTTTTTTATAAATTTATTTATTTATTTAATTTATTTATTTTTGGCTCCATTGGGTCTTCGTTGCCGCACGTAGGCTTTCTCTAGTTGCGGCGAGCGGGGGCTACTCTTCCTTGCGGTGCGCGGGCTTCTCACTGCGGTGGCTTCTCTTGTTGCGGAGCACGGGCTCTAGGCATGCGGGCTTCAGTAGTTGTGGCTCATGGGCTCAGAGCACAGGCTCAGTACTTGTGGCGCACGGGCTTAGTTGTTCCATGGCATGTGGGATCTTCCCAGACCAGGGCTCGAGCCCGTGTGCCCTGCATTGGCAGGTGGATTCTTAACCACTGCACCTCCAGGGAAGCCCCCTCACCTTTCTTTATTTTACATATTTTCCTATCCTATCATTAGGCTATTTCCTTCACTCCATGTAAAGGCAATGGTATGAAAAAGAGAGAAGATATTTAAGAAAAGAAAGAAAGTAGTATTGGCAGGACTTGGTAACTGACTAAACATAGGAAGTAAAGAAGAGAGAAGAATACAAGATGAGACAATGAACATTTACTGAGCACTTAGCATGTGCTGGGCACTGGGCTAAACATGTTACATGCATGAACTCATTCACATTCCATGCAGTAAAAGATTTGGCCCTTGACAGCTTTGGGGCTGATAAGAGTATCTTTGTTTACTGGGAGACCTTGGGCTATGCCAGGTAGTCTGTGCTAACATGTGACTTATGGTGAGAGCTTTGGGCTACGTAGTATCAGTCTGACCCCTGGAGGGACGGGGAGAGTAAGGTCAACCATGCGGGTGGTCGGCCATGTCTATGTGACCAAACCCCATGAAAAACTCTGGACACCAAGGCTCAGGTGAGCTTCCCTGGCGGGCAATAGTCCATGGGTGTTACCACACATTGTTCCTGAGGGAAGTTAAGTGCTGTCTGTGTGACTGCTGGGAGAGGACAGCTAGAAGCTTCCTGCCTGCTCTTCCCTGGACTCTGCCCTATGTGCCTTTTCCTTTTGTTGATTTTAGTTGGTATCGTCCATGGTAATAAACTGTGATTGTGAATATCATGGCTTTTCTGAGTCCTGAGAGTTTCTCTAGCCAACTACTGAACCTGAGGGTGTTTTGGGGGGACTCTGGAATTGCATCCTCACATAAACCTCTTCAGGTGGATATTATTATTTTCATTTTTATGGATGAGGACCCTGAAGTTCAAAGAAATTAAGACATGATGAAACTTCAATGCAAATAAAGACCTCCATGATTCCTGTAGTTCCCATCCTAAACTTCCTAAGCTAAAGAATCCTATACTTCTGGTTTGGGTAACTGGGTACAATTCACCAAGAATGGGACTTGAGAAGGAATAGATTTGGGGGGAAGATGCTGAGTTTGTTTTTGTGGCAGTTGGATACATGAGCCTAGAGCTCAGAAACCAGGTTTGGGCTGGATATAGATTGAGGAGCATTAGGTGGGTGTTGACATTACAGGAATGAATCTCGTCACCAAGGTTGAGTATATAAGGAGAGAAGAGAGAGAACAGAATCCATGATCTACCCATGTGGAAAGATGAGATTAAACAAAGGAGACAGTAAAGGATACCAGAAAAGAACAGTCAGCAGGAAAGGAGGAAAACCAGACAATTATGCCAAGAACACCAAGGAAGAAGAGTGTAAGGAGGAAGGCACAGACAGTGGTGTCAAACTTACATAAGATAACAAGTAAATAGTGTCCATTGGGTTTGGAAACCAAGAAGCTGTGGCAGGAGCAGTTTTACATGAACGGTGGGGACAGAAGCAAGGCTTCAGTGGACGGAGTAGAAGGGAGGGTGGGCGTGGCAATGGGAAGGTAGACAGCTGTTTCTTTTTCTTCTGCATTGTCATGTGTCATTCCCTTGATTCTTGGGAATGTGACTTTTCATCTGCTGTAGGACTGTGGGCTCCTTCAGGGCACATAGCCTGTCTCTGATCCCTGGGTCTGTCTCAGTAATGAGTCCACTGCAGATGCAAGTTCCTATTTCATAAGAGTTGGTACGCTGAGGAGAGGAATCATGGGGGCGGTGGGCAAAGGGGATCGTTCCTGGTGGGGTTCAGAGCACACCAGGGTAGGCAAGGTTCATGGGATGCAGTCATGCTTGGGAGTTAAGCTCTGGGTCAGACAGACCTTGTCTCAGATCCTGGCTCTGGTACTTTCTGTGTAACTTAGAGCAGCTCTTCTAAGCCTCCACTTCCTTATCTGTCCAAAAGGTATATTAGTTTGCCAGGTTGTCATAACAAAATTCCCCGCAGACTGGGTGGCTTAAACAATAAGAATTTATTTGCCCACAGTTCTAGAGACTAGAAGTCCAGGATCAACATGCCGGCAGGTCTGATTTCTTCTGAGGCCTCTGCCCCCTCTTCTTGCAGATGGCCGCCTTCTTGCTGTGTCCTCACATGGTCATCCCTCTGTTTGTGTTGCCTATGTTCTAATCACCTCTTCTTATAAGGACACCAGAAACACTGGATTAGGGCCCACCCTAATGACCCCACTTTAACTTAGTTACCTCTTTAAAGTCCCTATCTCTACATATAGTCACATTCTGAGGTACTGGGGATTATGACTTCAATATATGAATTTGATGGGGACACAGTTCATAACAAAGAGGATAATCTTAAAAGCTATTGCATATACTTTGGGGAAGAAGAATTGAGAAAATATATAGAACACATTTAACACAGTACTTTAGTGACTACTAAATAAATGACCTAGAGACAGGAAAACATGCAGACTGACCAAGGATGTGCTTGCCTAGCTCTAGACGGAAGTAGAGAGGAAAACCCAAAGTTCATTTTCTGAGGCATGTCTCCTGGAACACAATCCCTGACCAAGCCCCTCGCCTACAGGTGTATCTCCTCTCAGCTCTGGTCCTGCCTATTTCCATTATGTCCCTCCTCTCATGACTGTTTTCCCCCACGATGATGTATTCTCCAAAGGCAGAGATCATGTCTATCTTGTCTGTGTCATCAGTATAGAAACAGGACAACCTGCACAAACATATTTATTGAATAAATAAATGACCCCCAAGATTTTTCTGAGATTATGCAGTGATTCCTCCCCCCACCCCATTTTTACAGCACTGGTGTACATAAAATAGCGAGGATTTAAGAAGACTAGAAACATTGCTTTGATTCATGGGTATTTTGAATCTGCTTTTATTCAATGAAGTTGCTGTTTAAGTTTCCCCCTTTGAGTAAAGTAAAACCTGATACATTTGCAGGGCACGCAATCCACGTGCTGTTATGCTTTCTTAATATTTAGCTAGCTTTCCCTCTCTTTCTCCCCACTGCCCTGGAGCAAATGCTGAATTTTAATTTTGTCATTTTATGTCTAAATTCTAGCTATAGCCTTTACACAGTTATGAATATGTTGACCCCCTCCCCCCAAAAAGAGAAACATCAAAACTCAGAACATGCTTTATGTAAATTTGCCTTCTCAACTTATGCACCTGAGTTCAATGAGGCTCAGAAGAACGGTTGCAATTTGGTGAATGTTTTCCTTCTGACACAGAATTTCAATTTGGAATTGTGTTTCTGAAAATGTAGTACAATTTAGGAGGCTGACAATTTAGGAGGCCATTTAATTTGATGCCTTCTCTATTAAGGGTAGTAGGAGGGCTTCCGCTGGAGGGATTAACTGGGCCAAAAGTTCACCAAGGTCAGAGAGCAACAAATGTCCTTGACACTGTAAAGGTCTGTTTGGAAATCTGAGAAGTATTCAGAGCCCCAGTTGTTTTTTTAATGCTGTTAATGGGAGACAGAATGCTAATTAGTCAGATTCACTAAGTGGCTGAGTCATGCTGTAACCCTTCTTATAAAAGAAGTGCCCATTTTAAGATGCTAAATGAGGCCATAAAGGCAGCCAACCGTACCATTCCTGAAACATAAGAAAGAGAGTAGCAATGAGGCTGTTAATGTAGCCAGTGAATTGAGTTTTGTGTGTGTATCTAAATCTATATGCATATCTATTTATCTATCTATCGATCAAGGAGTCAGTTTTCACATCTAGGGCCTACTCTAATAAGCACTTAAATAAATCCTGTAATAAACTTGGGTTTCCAAGACATTTAATCAGATCAATTTATTCTTAAGGAAAATCTATGCACAATTTTTATTTGGAAAACAAAATCTTAAGGCTTAAGAATTAAACAATTTTCCTGAAAGCTGTGGTTTTGGGATTATCAGTAGAGGGGCCAGAATGGTAGAGGCAGGTTCTGAGGCACATACAGGGATAAGACATGGGAATTTCAGGGTTTGGCCACACTCTCTTGGGAAGGATATCTTAGCTGGGCTTTCTTAGGCTTTCTTCAGGAGAATTAAATTTCCAAGCTACCTATTTGCTTATTTTACAGTCTTTTGCCCCCTTCTCTCGGTTGGTTCAACGGTTACCCAAATAAAAGATTTTAACTAGAATTCCTTCTAGAGATGTTGGTGGACAGCCCTGAATGGTGTTGGTTCTTCACAACTGGGACTGTTTCAGTTTCTCCTATTCCTGGCACAGTAGGATTGTTAACAGGAAAACCAATGCAGGGTTACTGGTGCCTACGGACTGGAAACAAAATACACAGGAGAACTTGAAAGAGTGTAGCTCTGAGAGGACGGGCAAATCATCAGGTGTTGTCAATTCTCCCAGCACACTGACTAGTGACTCTGAGAAACCAATGGTTTTTGCTTGGGATGATCTAGGCTAAGGGTATGATTAAGAAATACGTTTCCTTCTTTCTCCCTCCGTATCTTTAACTCCCTGTTGGGAAAGGAAATACTTTCATTTGGTCAAAAGCAAGAGAAGAAAAAAAGCATGGAGCTGGGACACGCTAGTTTCGGTGACAGTAGATGGTGGTGTGTGCCGTGGGAAGGTGTCTTCACGAAGGTGAACCCAGGAGACAGCCTGTGGTTGGTGTCACCGCATCGACCTCCCGCACTGACCATGGCTTGGCGTGGCCCTGACCCCACTTCAAGTTTCCTCTGACAGGAAAAGAATGCCTGGAGAGAAGATGAGCCTGAACTGGCACAACGGGGGGTGAAAACAAAACAAAACAGCCAAACACATTTGGCAAATTATATACTATGTCCCTGTATAAACCATTTGGATTCTATTTAGGTGTAAGTGAGGTTCTCAGTCAACATTATTTTGAGTAAAGGAATGATATACTCAAGTTTGAGAAAGATCATTCTAGCAGCCAGCAGAGCAAAGAGCTTGAAGCAGGGAACACAGAGGGAGAGAAACCAGCAGGGAGGCGGTGAGGTGTCCCTGGCCAGGGACTCTGACCAGGGGCCTGCTGTTACTTAAAGGGTGATGGCCTCCCCCCACAGCAGTACAAACATCACCCGGGAGCTTGTCAGAAATGCAGATCTATAGGCCCTGCCTGACGAGCGTATCCAAATCTCTGGGGATGGGGTCCAGGAAACTCTTCACACACTCTCTAGTAGATTCTTTTTTTGTTTTTTTTAAGTTTTCTATTATATTTATTTTAAATTGATACATACATCACACAGAAAGTTGAAAATTATCCTCCAATGCCATCTTTTCTATATATTCAGAATGCAAAGGAAAGCACTACTTCAAAATAAAAGAAAAAAAGATTTAAGTAAATTGTTATGTCTCTTTTAGCGTTTAAGAGGCCAACCTTTCCTCTCTAGCTTAGAAAGTTCATGGTTAAGCTTGGGCATGGAGTTAGTCAACAATGGATCAGTGGTTCTTAATAAGTCCTCCACCACACGCTGATGGGCGGCAACTCTCCATGGCCATATCAGCAATCTGTGATCCAAGAGTGAAATGTGCCTGGGTTAAAATCTCTAGTAGATTCCTAATGCACATTCAAGTTTGAGGACGCTGCCGGACAAGATACCATGGGGAAATGCCAAGTTCTTTGGTCACCTGCTTGTGTACCTGGACCCACCCCTGCATTCCTGCCCTGCAGACGTGTACTCTGCAGGGTTAACTTTCTATCTTACGCAACAAGGGAATGCCTTTCAGCCATCAGGTTTCCACTTCGAAAACCACAACTTCCAGGGAATAAATCAGGCCACCTGGGAATAGTTTAGTCTCTTTACTTGAGTGTTTCATCAGCTTTGATTCATCAGAGGATCTGGCCTGCATTGTAATAATAATCATTTTGATGACAACCAGCATTTGTTTAAGAGGGGATGGATGATGGCAGGGTATGAAGGACTTAAGTGTTGAGCAGCAATAAATCCTATCTCTTTGTCTTTGTGGGCTAGGATAGTACTAATCATTTTCTTCCTTCCTTCCTCTCAGGGCTCAGCCTGGGCAGAAAAAAGCAGGCAGCAGCTTAGTGGGGGTGATTTCAGGGATACCACAAAGACCTCCAGGAAGGCCTAAAATCCTTCCTGTCTGCCAATGTTCCCCATGTACTGGTTACTCTGATATTCTATTGCTTTCTTTTCCTATTGAAACCTTAGTTATTTAAACTATGAATTCCTTCTGAGTGGGTTGTAATTGAACAGTACCCTTTAAATGACTTTGAGGAGGACCCCAAATATCTTTATCTTAAAATATACATGTACTATAGTACCAACATTATATATATTATACTAATGCAAACATAACAATGATAATATAAATGTATATAAATGATATTTTTCCCGACACACAATGGATTGGGTGGCAAATCCTGCCCTAAAATTTAAGGTCTGGGGACTTCCCTGGTGGCACAGTGGTTAAGAATCCGCCAATGCAGGGGACACGGCTTCAAGCCCTGGTCTGGGACGGTCCCACATGCTGCGGAGCAACTAAGCCCGTGTGCCACAACTACTGAGCCCGCGTGCTGCAAATACTGAGACCGAGCACCTAGAGCCCATGCTCCGCAGCAAGAGAAGCCACTGCAGTGAGAGACCCGCGCACCGCAATGAAGAGTAGCCCCCGCTCGCTGCAACTAGAGAAAGCCCGCGCACAGCAATGAAGACCCAGTGCAGCCAAAAATAAAAATAAAATTGAAGGTCTTAATCTGGGGAAATGCATGAATGGGCTCCAAATGGTCAATCATCTCCCTGACATGTATGCAAAATCGATAAGCATTTTTCTAGAGAGAAGGTATACCTGTAGCTTTCTTAGAGGGGTTTATTTACTCACAGGTAAAAGAAAGAAGAATCTAGACATAGGATTCTGCATGGGGTGGGAGAGGAAGACATGAATGGAAGAAATGGAGTTATTTAATGAGCAGCTGCTATAAATTAGATACTGTCTCTGAAACCCTGACTTACCTTCCCTCACTTGATTTTCACAAGTCTTGTTGAAGGAGCCATTGCTATGTCTGTTTTATAAATAGGCAAACTGGGACTCAGGGAAATCACATGATTTCCTCAGGTTTTACTCAGCAGGAATGGGATGGATCTGGGATTCAAGGAGGTAGAACAATGGACACCTGGATTTAAAGGGCTTCAAACAGGGAGATTAGGGACCTCAAAGAGACACTTCCCTTCTTCTGGTCTCTGAGAAAGGTGGAGCGCTCCCCTTACCCGAGGCCAGCCCCTCCAGTTATGCAGTGAGTTCTTCCTCCTCCTGGCTCTTCTGGGCCTATCTATCTCTATCAAGTATTCTCTCTCCCTTTTACACTTTCAGTCTCTCCTGCTGTTTTGAGGATCCTCAACAAGAAGGGTCTGCAGCAGGCAAGGGATGGGTCATGAAAACAAAAACAAAACCTCTCCAGGTAATTCTACCATCTCTGTTTCATTGTCCCCTCCTCAACTGAGAATATTCTCTACCATCTGTATTTATTCTCTACCCTCCCCGCTATGAACATATTTAGCAGCCCCTATTACAAAAAAAATTCCCCTTTCCTTCTCTCAATCTCCCCCTCTCAGTCCCCTAGTACTTTTAAAGCACAACTCTGTTCCTATAGCTTTGGTGCAGAAACACCTTTGGTTAAAGTACAGATAATGAGATTTGTTGTCTACCTATCTTTCTCCTTCAATAGACCATGAAGGTCTGAAGTAGTAGGTTATTTTGGTTCCCTGGGCCTGACAGAGAGCTGGGAACAAAGCACGGTAATGCATGTATGGTGAAGGAATGACTGGATTCCATTGTCGAAAATCACAAATCAGATTCCGTGCTTTATAGGGTGAACATCTTTCATGGTATTCCCAGGGCTAACGGGTTTCTCAGAATGCAGAACTTTTAGCACTAAAGCTGGGCTGGATTGGTTGCCCTACATCTTGACCTAATGGTCCAGACCCAGTATGATCTGGCCCCAAGAAGCTTTTCCAAGTCAACTGGCATTTGTTCCTTACAGACATCCTATGTTTCCAAAAGAAAAAACAAAGCATGTCCTTGAAGTCCCCTGAAGATGGATCATTTGCTAAACCTGTGATGTGAATGCAGGGCCTCAAGCCAGGTATCCTGAAAGGGGGTGGTTTGCTATTTTGGTTGCACTTGATTCAGTTTGCCACTGGAGGTCGTGTGAGTGGAGCTGACCCAGATTGTAAGGAACAGGGCTATTTGGATGGGGGTGGGTGGGTAGGGGTGGGATGGTCAGGAAGGAGTCTGGTGTGGCGCAGGAGTTCTCCGAGTGTGGTCCTTGGACCCTCAGCATCGGCCTCATCCGGAAAGTTGTTAGAAATGCAAATTCTCAGGCCCTACCCCAGCCCTACGGAATCAGACATTCTGGGGGTGTGCCCAGAATTCAACAAGCCACCTAGGACACTATGATGCACACACAAATTTGAGGGCCACTGTCAGGTGAAATGAACACTTTCGCAGGATTCAAAAACCTGGATAGTTGTGCCAGTTGTCACAGATTATCCATGAGATTGCAGGGCCTCCGAATCTCTAGGTATTAACTGAGGGGGGGTGGAAGGGATGATCTCTGAAGTGTGAAGGAAAGTCATTTTCCCCCAGTATCTCTAACTTCCTCTTGCTAGCCTATGAGCAACTATAATCCTGTCATCTCAGCCTGTGTCAAAACCTTGATTTAATTCACGTTTGCCCCCTGCTCCTTGCATGGCTATTGCCGTGCTGGGTGCTATCCTGGAGGGATGCTGTGAATTGACCTAAGCTGATTCGATCAGCCCTATAAAGGTCTTTGGGGAACATATGGGTAGCCTGGTCAGGGTGCTAGATCTCTTGGATTGGGACAACCTTGACACCAAGTTTTATTTTTCTTTCTTTCTTTTTTTTTTTTTTTGGCCTCACCCCACAGCTTGCAGGATCTTAGTTCCCTGACCAGGCATTGAACCCTGGCAATGAAAGCCAGGGAATTCCCTAACACTGGACTGCCAGGGAATTTCTGACACCAAGTTTTAATGATAGCAAGGCTCAGACCAAATTCTGCCACACATATAAACATTTTAAGCCAGGAGACACAAAGGAGTCATATAAGCTGTTCTATGAGCTTGAGAAAGTCCTAGCTCTGGGTCCCTTTGAGCAGCGGTCCCCAAACTTTTTGGCACCAGAGACCGGTTTCGTGGAAGACAGTTTTTCCATGGACGGGGGAGGGAGGGGATTGGTTCAGGCGGTAATGTGAGCGATGGGGAGCGCAGATGAAGCTTTGCTCACTCGTCCCCACTCACCTCCTGCTGGGCCACCCGCTTCCTAACAGGTTGCGGACCGGTACTGGTCTGCAGTCCGGGGGTTGGGGACCCCTGCCTTTGAGTGTTCCAACAGCAACTTGCCCGGAGGGTTCACTAGAGGCAAAGAGGCAGTCATTGAGCAGCGTGATTCAGCTAACATTCCAGCCAGATTCAGACAAGGAGAATCCTCGGAGTCAGCAGCTGGACCCAGGACAATTTCCGAATCAAGGCTCAGGCACAGCTCCTAATTGCACAGGCTATCGGGCTCAATGGATTCTTAGCCCTGTTCACGCATGAGTGGGATGCCTGCGCAATATATCAGTCAATACACACATCTTGATCACCACTCGTTTCACCAATGAAAAATCATTTCTCATATCCATTACTCTACAAAGAAAGCCTCTGGAGTTGATCGGCCATAAAGAGAGCTGAAGTGTTGCTAGAGCCTCATGTGGAGGGCAAAGTTTCCATTAGAGTCTTTCAAATTCTAACCACCCCCAGAGAGAGTCAATGAGGGTGCTGACCTCCCTCCCTCCAGCTAGATGAAAACTACCTAACAAATATTGTCTATGGGGGAATATGCAGAGAAACATAATATTACAGATTTCATACCATATGAAAATGCTGTATTTTTAGGTCAGAAATTTCTGGTTGAGGTTGGTAATTTTATATGATTCAACCTAAAGACATAGTCCTTGAGCATCTCTGAATACCTAATGCTGTCTGTTTTTCTTACCCCATCTTTGCTGGTCTCCTTGAGTGCCCCCCTGCATCTCCCCGCCAGACATTGACCTTGGTTCTCCACCTGAGATGGTTCTGTCTCAATTTTTTTCTGCAAAATGCCAATCTTATCTGAGATATCACCTTATACAAGGGGCTCTAGACTCCTCACATCAACCAGTGTCCTCCTGGGACATTTTAAATATGCTGTGCTAACTGCCTTCTGAACACCATATTGTAAATCCTTTGTTAAGTCCTTTGTCCTGGCCTGTAGGTTGTGAGCTCCGCGACAGCTGGGGCTGGACATACCTAATTGCCAGGACAGAGGGGAAGGCAGCCAACAGTGCCTTATGCCCCACAGCATGTCTCCTTGAGAAGTTTTCTTGGGAGGGCAAATGAGCTTAACCTACATGACAATAATGTCCTCAGTGGATAATACAAGGCAGATTACAGTTAGGTGCTAAATGTTGAGATATGGTCTGGAAGTGCCATAAGCAGTTAGGGATAGAAGACTGAAGGTGAAGCTGATGGAAAGCCAATCGAAGACATTTAGGAGATGGAGATTTGAGCACTTGTCTTAAGTTTCCTGGTCATAAGAGACTACGGAGGAGAACCCAGGCCACTCTGATTCACCCACTGGGCTCACCCTGGACCATTCTCTGTGGAACAATGAGGCTCCCACGAACCTGAGAGAGAACTCTCGGCATGACCAGATCTGTGCAAGGGTGACAGACAGAGGGATGGGGAAGGAATAACAACAGCAGTTACACCAATTAAAACAGAACTGATATCATCTGGGATCACTCAACCAATTAGCATACAATTTAGTGTAATAAGAAATCAGAGAGAAGAAGAGAGAGAGGGAGAGAATGAGAACGCAAACAGATACGCCTACCAAGAATAAGTGAGGAAGCAAAAGACCAAAACTGCTGGGTTTCAACGTTGGGTAGATCTCTCATCTGCCAGCAAGAATTCCACCCAAGAAGGAAGATGACAGTGTCCTAGCCGTTTTGGAGTCCAGCATATTATCTATTGCAGATTTTGACATCTTACTTAGGCTCTTGCCAGTCTGATTTTAGGAAGAGTGTACATTATTTACATGAAAGCAAATATGAGCTTTAAGAGGCATTTTTCCCCTGCGTGCAATTCCTGCTAAAGAATTTACATTCTTCTAATTTGCTGCTTTACTGCATCACTTAGTATCCGCCTGAGATGAGCACAAGGTCCTCAGCTGGGACGGCGCAGAAGAAATTCACCCTTTTTGCCCTGAATCACTTGCTCTCCTCCTTGAGGCCACCAAATTCTTGCTCACTTGAAATGCCCTTTTCTAAGCACATGCATTGTTCTGCAGGTATCAGCTGGTCCCCAAATCACGATGCGGGCTTGGGAAGACGTTTGATTTTTAACATTTCATCCTGAGTGTCCTGTTGCAGTATTTTTCGT
This sequence comes from Balaenoptera borealis, assembly GCF_965194805.1. NCBI lineage: Eukaryota > Metazoa > Chordata > Mammalia > Artiodactyla > Balaenopteridae > Balaenoptera > Balaenoptera borealis. The sequence goes on along the minus strand of NC_138875.1, from coordinate 43,852,037 downwards.
CTGATTGAAAGTGGCCTTTTTAATAACCAGTGCAGAGGCATGTGTTTTATCGACGTTGCCACTGATGGATTCGTCTTTGGGATGGGGATTCTGAGTGAATGTTAGCAACACACAAATGTGAATACCATCTGGTGAGCTGCTTCCTGCAGAGTTAGGATAAACATCATGAATAGCATTAATGTAAACCACACATATTAGTGGTACCCACCCTACCAGCTCTGTAGATGTACAGACTGAAACTGAACCAGAAATGGTCTTAGGAAACCAAACATTGAACTTCTGTGTTCCTCTAGGAAAAGGAAGACAAATTTAGAATCTTGGTTAAAACACATAGGATTTCTAACGCTCACGCTTTTGCTTGTCGCATTTAGATTTTTAGGACTAAGAGCAGTCCAAGAGGCCGACTCTGAAGGCAGCTTTTCATGTGATTGTGGATGTCTGTCACTTGCCAGTTCTATTAAAATTGAAAGAAATACAAACAAATCATTGAAGGTCTTTGAGGCATCGTGGCCCCGTGCATTTGCAGCTGTGCCCATTGCACTTCACCTGAAAGAATACTGGCTCATGAAGAGTTTTTGTGTTTATCAAGGACAACTTGCAGAGGTGATGCTGATCTTCACTGGGACAGGGCAAAGGGCAATGGAGAGCCTTCTGGAGTCACGTTAATGGAGACTGATCTTTGTAGCTGTGTTTTATTTTCAAATATCAGTAGGGAGCAAACTTCTTGGCTGTGTGGCTTTTGCTCAACATTTTCGTGATATAATATGGTTTGGCTAGATTATTATAATTATAATCTATGGGGGCTGTATCCATGATGGCAACTTAGATTTTGAAGTCTTTTCCAAAGGGTTTTTTCTATCATTGGGTCTGCCTCCTGCTGCTTAAATCCCTCACAGATGTAGGGAGATGGGAATAGGATATTCTTTGCTCTCCACTGTCTATCCCTGTCTGCCTTCTTATTTATTGTCTTTACTATGTGCCAGTTGTTGTGCTACTTGCTTTCCATTGTCCCTTCATTAGCACCGCTCCTATTTTGAATTCCACATCTCCTATTTAGTTGCCACTGTTGACCATGGCAAAGGGGACCTCCCATCCTTTTTTTTTGTTTTACCACCTTCTCCCATTTTCCTCTCTTCACACTAAGACCTCCCAATGTCTTGGTGACAAAATCCATGTTGATAAGATTGGCCATGAGTTACTAATTGTTGATGTTGGATTAAAGGTATAAAGGGGTTCATTATACTATTTTTCTACTTTTATGTAAGCTTGAAATGAAAAGTTAAAACAATTCATGTTGATGACCCTTCCAAAATCCTGGACTTAGAGTTCCTGAATATGGTCTTTGCTTCCATTTCAGCTACCATGGGCAAGACCACATGTTGGACTTCAATATCACTCAGACTGTTTCTCCCCCAAGATCTCCAGCCATGAAATTTCCTTATTTGGATTCAATTTCCACCTTGCCCACTACTACCCCATCTTTCCTACGGAGTTCATTATTGACCAACACCCAGATCTCAAATCCCCTTACTACTCTCAGTTCTTAGAATTCATTTGTTTTCATTTTGGCTTCAGTTAAGCTCCTGCCTAGCCTAGGTCCCTTGGATTGGACAATGAAACGATTCTCATACCACCACCCTAATTCAATACTCACTTGTCTTTATATGATACCTGCTCTTCCAATCTTCATCCATAGAAGCCCCACTACACATTTTTTCTCCTGCTTACTTGCTAGCAAATATACTCCAGACCCCATTACCTGGGTACAGTCCGTATGCCAGAAAATAGCAAATATTATGGAATACATTATTATTATGGAATATTCCTTTATGGAATATCTTATGATATTATTATGGAATATTCCTTTATGGAATATCTTATGAGTTTCCATCATCCATTTATTTTAACTCACATCTTAGCCATCCAGAGCAGCACTGTCCGCTAGAACTTTCTCTGAAGATTGAAATATTCTCTGAATCACTATTATTCAAAATGGCAGCCACAAGCCACATGCCCTATCTATCAAGCACTTGAAATGTGACTAGTGAGATTGAGAAACTGAAATTTAACTGTATGAAGTTTCCATTGATTTAAATTTAAAGAGCCACATGTGGCTAGTGGCTACCATGTTGGACAGCACGTCTCCAGAGCTTTGGGGCATTTTTCTAATTTCAGCACCATTGTTGCTACCTGGAGAGTCTTCCTACCAAGGTGGTATCTTCCCTTCTTACCACGAGGGCAGCTCTTCTGTACTGTGGATGCTTTCTCTCTTTCTGGTGCTTTTGTTGTTGCCCCTGGGGTAGCCTGACTTGATGCTGGGTACAGAGATCGAAAACTCTGGGTTGTTGGCCCCTGCCTAACTCTCTCCTTCTGCGAGGCCATCTTTCATGCTTTATTTCAGCACCAAATGCCTGGAAGTCCATTGTCTGTTTCCTGAACCCCTGTAATGAAATGGCCTCTGGCTAGTTTCCTTGCCGCCATCTAGGGTCCATTCTTCACCCAGCAGATAGAATGAATGTATTAAAATGAAATTCATACTTCCTTTTCTCCTCTTTTGCCATTGCAGGGATGTTATGAATGCCTTAGCCTCAAATTCTCCTCTTCTGCTTTTTGCAGAGCTGGCTCCCATCCTTCGAATCTCAGCTTGATTGACACCTTCTCAGAGAGGTCTTCTCTGACCTGTCTAAAGAACGTCTCCTCTTACGGTCTGTCTCAGGCCCTGTTTTGTCCTTTGTAGCATTTATTGCAGTTTGTTCCTCTTTTATTTGTTTGTTTAACTGTTTTCTCCTATACTATGAACAGTCTCCAAAGATAGGGATCACAGTAGTTTTTCCTTCCTCCCCATTGGATCTCTACTACTTAACATGGGATAGAGACTCAATAAAGAATTGTTGGATGAATTATTGAGTAATGTCCATTTTCTCCCTAAGGGGGCATGACAGGCTATCCTCTTCCTTCTTAAAGTCTGGTCCATAGACTGGCGGCACGGCACCACCCAGACTTTTGGTAGAAATGCAGAATTTCGGGCCCCACCCCAGACCTGCTGTATCAGAGTTTGAGACAGAGCAGCGCTGCTGTACCAGACTGACTGGGAGAAGAGAGTGGGGCACTTCCTGTCACCGCCCCCTGCGTTCCACCACCGGCTGCAGACCCATCTGTGGCCCCAGGAGTGGTTTTCTTTCTATTCAAGGGGAATAAGAATGTCTCTCCAACAACAGAAATGTACAAAGTCTCCTGACTATTCCCTGGAAGTGGGGATTTACATTTTTCATGTCTGTTTGTCAGCTACGTGGGCTCATTTGAGGCTGGACTGCAGGGCTGTACTGAGGACAGAATTGCTGGTTGAAGTCCTGGCGTGTTGCTTACTGGCTGTGTGAGATTGGGCGTATTACATAACCTCTCTGTGTCTGTTCAAGACCTGCGTTAAAAACATAGCCAGGTGGTACACCCAGACAATGGAATATTATTCAGCACTAAAAAAAAAAAAGAGCTATCAATACATTAAAAGACATGGAGAACCTTAAATGCATATCCCTAAGTGAAAAAAACAATCTGAAAAGGCTACATAATGTAAGATGCCAACTATATGACATTCTGGAAAAGGCAAGACTAGGGGAGACAGTAAAATGATTGTTGGTTACCAGGGGATGGTGGGGAGGAGAGGGGTGAATAGGTGGAGAATTTTTAGGGCAGATAAAATACTCTCTTTGATACTAAGATGAGCACATGTCATTTGTCCAAACCCATAGAATATGCACCAAGAATGGACCTTAATGTACACTGTGGACTTTGGATGATTACAATGTGTCAATGTAAGTTCATCAGTTGTAGCACAGGTAGCACTCTGGTGGGGGATGTTGATAATGGGGGAGGCAGTGTGTATGTGTGTGAAGGTGGGGATATATAGGAAATTTCTGTATCTTCCTCTGGATTTTGCTGTGAACCTAAAACTCTTTTAAAAAAAATTGCCTTAATAAAAAACAAACAAACAAACGTAGCCAGCATTTATAGAGTGCTTACAACGAGCCAGGCCCTGCACTAAGTGCTTTATTTGACTTCGTACCTAACACTCACAAAACCCTATTAGACGCCTTTTTGTGATCATTGTAGTGTAGATGGAGATTTGGGGCTCTGAGACATGGAGTACTTTGCACAAGGTGACATAGCTGCTAAACGGCTAAGCTGGAATTCAAACTCAGGGCTGCCTGTCTCCAGACTCTGATCCCCTGGTGCTGTGCAGCTCTTGGATGACAGCACTTGGGGTTCTTGTGACATCCCAGTGAAAGAATACAGCATTGATAGACTGTGATTAAGCCTTGTGTAAATGCTAGTTATAATCTGGAGTGGAGACAAATGGCCACGTCCCTCAACAGCTTGTACATATGGTCCTGGATGGGAGTGTCTCAGCCTGCTACACCATCTCTGCTAGTGTCCAGACTTCTGGCTCTTCCCCGGGAGGTGCAAGACGTGGACGGCTGGGATGTACCCCTCTCCCTGGACTAGGGAGATGATCTAAATGAGAAGCAAAGGGAGGATTGCTCTTCTCCAAGTACTGCGCACAAACCCAAGACCTAGACTCCTGCAGGATTCTGGCTGCTCTGTTGACCTGTGCCTTATACGTAAGAGGAGAGGAACCACAAAGTGCTCAGGCCCCCAGAACCAAGATCACAAAATGCTCACTAGGTATCCTATTCTATGCACTTCCGTCATCTCTGCAAGCAACACAGAACAGAAAACTCATCCCCTTTTTACACCTGGGGAACAGAACAGAAGTAGAAAGAGATGAAATCATTTGCCTAAGGTCACAGACTTCATCATGCTTAAGAGCAAGGACCAGGAACTTAAACATTTCTTTACTCCAAATTCAGAGCTTTCTCTAGCAGATGCATCTGTCTAAAAAGCTGGCGTTTCAGTTCTTTTATGCTCAGCTCCATTTCAGCATTTCTTCTGATGTATGGCCCAAATTCTGCTTCAGTGCATCTTGCTCAAAACTCATTTCTTTGGTAAACCATCTTCTAATCTCATATGACCACAGACTCCTTATATGGAAGCTCCTGAACATGGTCTTTGAAAAATGACATCATAATCCTAAAAAGAAAGGAAGGAAATTGAAACCGATCTTTGTGACATACTGTTTTTATTTGGTTGCTTGTGCTATTTAGATGAAGAGGCTGCAGATAGGAACTATATCTTTTCCATGTTTTATACCATGCTTAATAAGTTCACAGAATATAATAAATGTTTCACAGGCCAATGAAAACTTCCAAAACACATAACCTACTGGGGAGGTTGTAAAATTATTCGTGGCTGACATTGATGAGAGGATCAGAGTTTTTAACCCTACAGGGAGAAGACACCTTGACACCCAGAGAATCTAGGAGTTATTCTTAGGAAAACCAGATACAGAGTATTTCAATAAAACCTATTTCCAGCATGAATGTTATTAAGATATATACAAATGTGCATAATAATAAGGTGCTAATTTATGCCACTCTATGATAAAACTAATAGTTGGTGCTTGTTATTTATCATATGATGCACTAATTTTAATATGATTCTTCAAAGAGGATCAATATTGCTGATCGAATGAGATAATATATGTATAGGAGAACATATGTATAGTGAATATCATATATGTGTAAATGATTATCTTAATAATGGAATCATTTCAGATGTCTGAACAACTGAATGAGCATTGTGGAAATATTGGAAAATGAGAGTTCAAAGATGTTGGACAAATAAAATGTGAAATTGAACCATCCACACTGTATGACAGTTATGTGGAGTGTCAGAGAAAAGATTACCTAGAATGAGAGGAAAGAGAAAAGATTATCTGCAATAGGAGGGAGGAGAAAGTCCTTTAGCAAGTTTTGAACATTTGCTTCCTTAGTTTATCTGTTGCAATGTCCTGATAACAATTTTTATTGCAAATGAAACCATTTCCTAATGTGTGTATGTGTTACTGAAAGGCTTAGTGCTTATGTATCCTGTAATAGTCCAAGCATAGCTATAGAAGAAGGTGAATGAATACAGAGAAATTTGGGGTCAATAAAGGAGTGGGTACATAGCATCTCTGGGAAGTAGAGGCTGTGAGGGGCTCAAGTCCAGGTCAATGGTCAAGGCTGGTATGAGTGGGTGGGAGCAGACTGACCTGGAGGAAGGTGTCCTCAAGTAAGAATGAGGCAGGGGAATGGGCTCTCATAGTCTTGTGAGAAAGACTGTTAAATTAATAAACGCAAAGTGCTAGGTGCTATGATGATGAGGATGATGACGACGATGATGACTTTTTTGATCATTTATTAGGTATCAAGCGTATATTTTACCTGCATTTCTATGTATTGAAACACTTTATGTGAACACTCTGACAGATAGGAGTAATTACAGGATGCTCTGAAATCCCATAAGAGGGATTTCTAACCTAGTCTAGGAGGATTAGTTTAGGTTTGCAGGGAGAAGGTGAATGTCTTAAATCAGAGTGGAGAGGAGATGGAAGTACAAGAGGGGAGTAGGGTGGAGAGAGGAGGGAATTCATGTGGCACATCAGAAGGCAAAAAGTTAAGCTGATTGTCTCTCCACCAGACTTTAGTCCTTCTCATCAGGGTTATCTATGAAGTAATCGCTGGCTAGAGAGTCATCCCGTATATAATCAGAAACAGTGAGTTCCCCCTCCAAAGCTGCTCTTACTATTTATGGTAGATATTGTTCGTGTTCACCAATATATCTGGTCTCCACTCCAGTCGCATAGAAGATTAAATTTCCCTTATCCCCAAAGACATAGCCATGGATTTGCTTTGGCCAATGACATGTGTACAGAATTGAATTGGGTGGAGACACATAAATGTTGGTGTGTTGTTCGCCGTACTCCTCTTTGTTTCATTGAACCAGATCATGTGTCCCAGACAATACAGCTGTAAGCAGGTGGAGCCTCTGTCAGTTTGGATCCTCACTCAGTGTCTGAGAAGGACTCCTGAGGGTCACCTTGACCCACAGCTAGTTTCGAGTGAGAAATAAATTTCTGTTCTGCTAAGTCGCTAAATTTTGGGGGGGTGTTCATGACTGCAACATAACATTTTCTGTACTGTTTGTCTTTATTGCTGTTGAAAACAGTTTTGTTTTTAGATTTGTATTTTGTTTTTGTGTCCTTTGACTCATTTTTACCATAAAGTATTGTCTATGGGCTCTTAATGGCATCTATATTTTTGCTGGAATGAAATGACCTTTGAAAATAACATACTATTATTTACAAATCTTATGGTGAATTTCAGGTGGGAGTTTGAGTTAAGAATATAAGAAATGCTTCTATTAATGAAGTGAGAGAGTGGCATGGACTTATATATACTACCAAATATAAAATAGATAGCTAGTGGGAAGCAGCTGCATAGCACAGGGAAATCAGCTCGGTGCTTTGTGACCACCTAGAGGTGTGGGATAGGGAGGGTGGGAGGGAGACGCAAGAGGGAGGAGATATGGGGATATATGTATACATATAGCTGATTCACTTTGTTATAAAGCAGAAACTAACACACCATTGTAAAGCAATTATACTCCAATAAAGATCTTAAAAAAATCCTATATGGGTAATATTCTGCAAAACGTACTCAATACTGTACTATTACTGTCAATGTTTTTTTTTTTTTTTAAACACTGATTATTATTATTATTTTTTATTATTATTATTTTTGGCTGTGTTGGGTCTTCGTTTCTGTGCGAGGGCTTTCTCTAGTTGCGGCAAGCGGGGGCCACTCTTCATCGCGGTGCGCGGGCCTCTCACTATCGCGGCCTCTCGTTGCGGAGCACAGCCTCCAGACGCGCAGGCTCAGTAATTGTGGCTCACGGGCCCAGTTGCTCCGTGGCACGTGGGATCTTCCCAGACCAGGGCTCGAACCCGTGTCCCCTGCATCGGCAGGCAGATTCTCAACCACTGCGCCACCAGGGAAGCCCACTGTCAATGTTTTGATGCTTGTTTTTTCTTTTTACTGGTATAATACATTCTACATTTTCCCTATCATCACTAATTAAGAGAACTTAATTTTCATGTAGCATGACGTTCCTATATATATTAGGAAACCAACTCCTTAAAAATGATAGTTGTGGGTTAAATCTATATATCCTTCTGGAACTATTTTTCTTTTTATAGAGAATGTTTCCACTACATTGCTAGACCTCACGGTTTGCGTTAATTAAAATATGCATTAATACACCTCACTGAAGCCGGAATTTCAATGTTAGACACTTTCGGATGGTATGAGAAAGTTGGACCCAAACTTGCAAATTTGGCCTAGTTTATTGCTTAGAATCTGCTATCAGTTTTGTTTCCCAAAGTAATTCAAAGGCAAAGGAAAAATAGGTTAATAAAAATTCAGGTGCAGCTACATTGGTAGACTAGATGATTAAGATGAGAGGCTGACCTGAAACAAGGGCAAAATTTCCAGTGAAATTCTGTTTATTATGTAATTTGCAAAGGATAAGGGGATCATAGTCTTTTCTGGGGTGTTTTAATTTGGAGACTCAGAAAAAAAGGGTGGGAGATTATAAGATTTCTTCCTATAGAAGAGCTCGCTTCCCACCAAACAGAAAAGATTGCTCATTAGAGTTTTTTTTCTTTCTTCCTTCTCTTCTTCTTCTTTTTTTTTTTAATTTATTGATTGATTGATTGACTGATTGATTGCTATGTTGGGTCTTTGTTTCTGTGCTAGGGCTTTCTCTAGTTGCGGCAAGCGGGGGCCACTCTTCATCGCGGTGCACGGGCCTCTCACTATCGTGGCCTCTCTTGTTGCGGAGCACAGGCTCCAGACGTGCAGGCTCAGTAGTTGTGGCTCACGGGCCTAGTTGCTCCGCGGCATGTGGGATCTTCCCAGACCAAGGCTCGAACCCGTGTTCCCTGCATTGGTAGGCAGATTCTCAACCACTGCGCCACCAGGGAAGCCCTTCTTCTTTTATTTTTAAAGAAAAACAAAACAGTATTTTTATTGTAATATTTCATAGTACCTTATTGTAATTTGAAACATATCATGGTATTTATAAAGTGAGCTGCCACCCACTGATAACTTTTCTGAACCTAAAGGATTTTAATGAGATGTCTTAAAACCTTACTGTGATAGCATTTACATAAGAGCAGTATTTATTATAATATGGTTATCCTCCTGGATCCAGAGAGTTTAGTTACTAAAGAGATAAAGTGATTTGTTTGCTTTATTGATGAGACTCATCTTACCTATAAGACAGTGTTCTATGACAATCAAGGACAGTATTCAGAAAAATTTCCAATATATGTGTACATTCTTATTTTTTTTGTACCTGTTTGTGCCTTTTTGTACCATTTATTTGAGACTTCATTTTCTAATTTTTAAAATCTATTCCTCCCTTCCTTCCTTTCCCCCTTCCTTCCTTCATAGACTGAAAGAATGGTCTTTGTTCTGATTCTGTCTACACCTTTTCCTTCCAGATTCTGTCACGTTTCTGCACATAGTTCTTTATGTTTCTCTCACACTCCCTTCCCTGCCCTTTTCCCCCTTTCTTCTCCCTCCTGATGCGACCCTGCCTGACATCCACTATCATGCTTGTTCTGCCTCTTAGCTTTTTGGAGGAAATAGGATGAGATATTTTAAACTTCCTTTGGCAGAAAGAGGCATACTTTCTGATCATCCTTTCCCAACCCTTTGACTTAGTAGGTATTGGGGATTTGTTTTAATATTTCCACAACCATTGTCATGCAGGTTACATCATCCAATTGCCTCACCAAGTTGGGCTCTGAACAAAGAGATATAAAAAATGGGAATGTTAAGACCTACCACAGTAAAACAATTTAGCACCAGACTATTTCACGTAGTGCATAACTTACTGCTATATACAAAGGTTAAATTACGTGGTAAGATAATTATAGATTAAAAATTGTGCCTTAGAGATAGTACGTGCAATATAAAGTAGAATAAAGAGTGATTCACTTGAGAGCAGAATTACGCCATTACCAGAAAAATTAAATTCTACACCTTGAGATTCAGCTTTCCCTTGTGGGGTTCATCCTGAGTGCACTTGTTTCTCTTTCATTTGGTTTCTCTTTCCTGTTCAATGTCCTCTGAGAAATCGCTGTCTTCGGGTAGTTTGCTAGCGGAGTCATTGGCGCTCTAAGCAGGAAGTCAAAGTCAAGGGCAGAAATTGGATCATCAAAGATGGAGAATTGGTGGTCTCCCCAGTTCTCCTCCAGTGTTCATTTCCAGTACACTATGTGGTCTGTAATAGCTACTTGGAGTAGAATCAAAGACTTTAGGCTTCTCCACAGGTGCGAGTGTGCACGCACACATGTGGACAGCAATCTTTTATGTGCAAATGCATGTATTCAATTACTTCAGGGTCTACGCATGTTTACCTTTCTGATTCATATATATATGAGCACACACACGATATCTTGTTACCAGACTTCTCTGTACAGGTAGAACACCTTGTATGTATTCTTTTGTTTTCACCTTTGTAGATGAGTTGTTTCATTAATGAACTGTCTCCATCAGCTTAATATGCACCAGGACAACAGAGCGAAGAATCCTCTCAAACAACTTCTATTAAGGTTTAGAATGTACTATAAAAGTGATGGTGAAAACTCGTTTATATTTCCTGAGCACAATACCAGCTGAAGTTGAAGGAAGGTGGTCCAGGATTGTATTGAGTGCAAAGGGAAAACGAGGTGGAGAAAAAACTTGCCTTGGATAGGAATTTCCTTTTTTGTGTGGTGGTAGAAAGGGGATTAAGGAAGACTATGAGCACATTGCTAACTTACTTTTTTATTACAAAACGTGAATTTATCCACCTGATATTTTATTATAGGAACATTCACAACTTATTTTTTTATTAGAAAAGTAGGGACTTCCCTGGTGGTGCAGTGGTTAAGAATCCACCTACCAATGCAGGTGACACGGGTTCCAGCCCTGGTCTGGGAAGATCCCACATGCCGCGGAGCAACTAAGCCCGTGTGCCACAACTACTGAGCCTGCACTCTAGAGCCCGCAAGCCACAACTACTGAGCCTGTGTGCCACAACTACTGAAGCCTGCACACCTGGAGCCTGTGCTCCACAACAAGAGAAGCCACCGCAGTGAGAAGCCTGCACACTGCAATGAAGAGTAACCTCCTCTCGCCGCAACTAGAGAAAGCCTGCGCGCAGCAACGAAGACCCAACGCAGCCAAAAATAAATAAAATTAAAAAAAAAAGAATAGTAAAACATACTTTATAGGAAAAAGAAATACAAATCAGCACACCCCAAAATTCACCTCAGTTTAAAAATACATTGGGATTAGATCTGCACCGAAGGATTTGTGTCACCTATTAAGAGTAGTTATCCTGGGCTTCCCTGGTGGCGCAGTGGTTGAGAATCTGCCTGCTAATGCAGGGGACACGGGTTCGAGCCCTGGTCTGGGAAGATCCCACATGCCGCGGAGCAGCTGGGCCCGTGAGCCACAGCTACTGAGCCTGCGCGTCTGGAGCCTGTGCTCCGCAACAAGAGAGGCCACGATAGTGAGAGGCCCGCGCACCGCGATGAAGAGTGGCCCCCGCTTGCCGCAACTAGAGAAAGCCCTCTCACAGAAACGAAGACCCAACACAGCCATAAATAAATAAAAATAAATAAATAAATAAAAAAGAAAGGCAAGTAGCTTTATAAAAAAAAAAAAGAGTAGTTATCCTTGGGGAGGGATTACTAGTTCAGTAATTTCATTTTTATGGTTCCTTTGGAGAGAACCAGAGAGTTGCTTTAAAAATGCTGTTAAATTAGACCTGTGTGAGAGATAACTGTAAACTACTTGAAAAAGAAGAAAAACAACAAAAAATCTGTGAAAATCTAGAAATTAGAGAAAACGCTAATCATGTCCCAAGTTCTATAAGCTTTTTTTTCCCTTTAAAGAGCCAGACTGGAATGGTAGACAGCACTACATATACGTGTGCAGGCACACGCAGCGCTACTGGCATTTGATACTCAAAGAAGAGCCTATGGCTTTATAGCAGCAGATTATCAAATAAATGTGCATTTGTGTATTTTAAATTGCGATAAAATCTTTAAGGTACTTTGTATCTTTTTTTTTAAACTTTAATTGACTGTTGGACCACTTGTCCTACTCTTTTTTTCCACTTTTCGTTCTAGAGAATAGTAAAAAACATAATTTAATCAACCCGGGCGAACTTCATCACTTCTGGTTTTCTTAGATTTTCAGATTTTTTTTTTAAGACTTTCAAATTTTTTAAAATTAGATTTTTTAAGGTAAGGTAACTGTAGATTTACATGCAGTTGTACGAAATAATGCAGGTAGGTCCTGTGTCCTCTTTACCCAGTTTCCTGCCACGGTAACATCTCGGAAAACTAGAGTAAAATATCACACAGGAGACTCATGATGATATAGTCAAGAAACAGAACATTTCATCCCCACAAGATCCCTTCTGTTGCTTCTTCTCTCCCACCCCACCTCCTCCTTAATTCCTGACAACCACTAATCTGTTCTCCATTCTTTTATTTTGTCATTTTAAGAATGTTACATAAAGGGATTCATATAGTACGTAACCTTTTGGGATTGGCGTTTTTTCACTCAGCCTAATTCTCTGGAGAGTAATTCAGGTTGGCGCATGCATCAAGAATTCCTTCCTTCTTATTCCTGGGCAGTATTCCATGGTATGGATGTACTGCACTTTGTTTATCATTCACCTATTGAGAGATATTTTGGTTATTTCCAGTACTGAGTTATTATGAATAAAGCTGCTGTAAGCATCAAATACAGATGTTTGTGTGAACATAATTTTTCATTTCTCTGGGATAAATGTCCAGGAGTATACTTGTTGTATTGTATGGCAGTTGATCACTTAGTTTTTCAGAAAGTGCTAAATTGTTTTCTAGGGTGGCTGTGCCTTTTCCCATTCCCACCAGTAAGGTATGAGTAATCCACACCCTTGCTAGCATTTGGTGATCCTGCTATTTTAAAATTTTAGCTATTCTGATAGATGTGTAATGCTATCATTGTGGTTTTAATTTGTGTTTCTTTCATTGTTAATGATGTTGAGCATCTTTTCATGTGCTTATTTGCTATCTGTATGTCTATTTGTGCCTTTTGCCCATTTTCTAATTGGGTTGTTTACATTTTTACTGTTGAGTTTTGAGAGTTCTTTATCCTGGATACTAGTCCTTTGTCAGATATGTGCTTTGTAAATATTTTTTCCCAAACTATACCTTGTCTTATCATTCTCTGAACAGGGTCTTTTATGAAGAAACAGTTTTACATTTTGATGAAGTCCAACTTAGCAATTTTTCTGTTTATATGTCATGCTTTTGGTGTCACATCTATGAACTCTTTACTTAATCCTGGATCCAAATATCTTCCCCTGTTATTTTCCTAAAAGTTTTAGTTTTGTTTTCTATTTAAGACCAGGATTCATTTTGGGTTAATTTTTATAGAAACTGTAAAACTTACGTTGAGTTTCTTTCTTTCTTTTTTTCTGTGGATGTCCAATTGCTCCAGCACCATTTGTTGAAAAGGTGGTTTTTCCTCTATTTTTGCTTTTGTCCCTTTGTCAAGAATCGGTTGGGTGTATCTGTGTGAGTTACTTTTGGTTTCTCTGCTCGGTTCCACTCACCTATGTGTCTATACCTCAGCCAATACCACACAGTTTTCATTAGTGTAGCTATATAATACATCTTGAAATTGGGTACATTCTTGCCTCCCTATAACGGAAAAAACTCAGTATTTTTTTCCTATGTAGGAAAAAATCCCAATTCTTCCCTGTGAGTCTTCTTTACTACTTACATAAAACCCTTTACCTGTGGTCATCGAATGTGTATTTCCCCACACCAAGCAATTCTCTGCAACACCAGCTGGTATCCTACAACTTAATTCAATTCTGACACTATCTACCTGGAGATAGCATCATATCCCACAGGTGAAGGACCCAGACACCCAAGACCACCCCCCCCACACCCAGATGTCAGTCACAAGCCTAGGTTTCTACCTGTGCTTCTGACCAACCCGCTATAGATCGGAGGTGCCAATGATCCCCTCCTTGGATTTGATTAATTTGCTAGAGCAGCTCACAGTACTCAGAGAAACACTTACTTATGTTTACCTGTTTATTAAAGGGTATGATAAAGAATACAGATGAATAGCTCGATGAAGAGATACATCGGGTGAGGTCTGGGAGTGTCCTGAGTACAGGAGCTTCTGTCCCTGTGGAACTGGGGTGGGTCACCCTCCCAGTGTGGATGTGTTCACCAACCTGGAAGCTCTCAGAACCTTGTATTATTGGGGTTTTATGGAGGGGTCATCATGTAGGCATGATAGATCATTTCCCCCATTTTCAGCCCTTCTCCCTTCTCAAGAGAATGTGGGGGCCAGGGCTGAAAATTGCAAGCTTCTGCTCATGCTTGGTCTTTCTGGTGACTAGCTGCCGATTCAGGAGCCATCTAGGCGTTCACCCAGCATCGCCTCATTCAAAACAAGACACCCCTAGTACTCTTACCACTTAGGAACTTACAAGGATTTTAGGGGCCCTGTGTCAGGTACAGGGTCAAGGACAAATATTAGAACAAGAGTTGCTCCAAGTGTTCTCATAACTTGGAAATTACAAAGGTTTTATGAGCTCCGTGCCAAGAACTGAGGGCAGAGACCAATATATATATTTTCTATTATCTCACACTCTCACTTTACTTTTCTTTTCAAAATGATTTTGGCTATTTTAGCTATTTTGTCTTTTAATATAAACTTTAGAATAATCTTGTCTGTATCTATAACTAATCTTGGAATTTTGATGGGACTTGCGTTGAACTGGTATGTCAGTTTGGGGTAATTGACATCTTTACTATGTTGAATCTTCTGAACCTTGAACACACTATGTCTCGCCATTTATTTAGAACTTTGTTATCTTTCATCAGTGTTTTGTAGCTTTCAGGCCTGTGTATGTTTTGTTAGATTTACACCTAGTATTTTATCTTTTCTGAGTGACTGCAAATGTATTCTTTTCTGTGTCCGTGTGCTTATTGATGGCATAATATATAGAAAAAAGTGGTTTTTTGTATGTGTCCTGTGACCTTGCAGAACACATTTATACATTCCAAAAAATTTTTCTTGTAGATTTTTGGAATTTTATACGTAGACAATCATGTTTGGTACAGATAAGGACAATTGTATTTCTTCCATTCGGATCTATATGCCTTTTTCCGCCCCTTTTTGTCTTACTGCATTAGTTAAAAATTTCAGCACTATGTTGAATAAGAGTGGTGAGAGTTGAAATCCTGCGTTGTTCTCAGTCTTAGGAGGGAAGCATTCAGTTTTTCACCATTAGTGGGTTTTTTTTTTTGGTGTATTTTTTTTTTTTTTTTTTTGGTAGCTGTTCTTTCTTGAATTGAAGTTCTACTATGTCTATTTTTCTGAGAGTTTTTATCATTAATGATTGTTAAATTTTGTCAAATTCCTTTTCAGTTTCAGCTGATATGATCACACGTAGGATTATTGGTTGTTCTTCACCCTCCACTACTGAGAATGAATTCATTCTTTAGGACCATGACATATATGGCTACTGCTATCTGCCCTGAAGCCAACGGTCCTGCAATGATGTCTGGTTATCAGGTCCTTGCAGGTCATTCTACATCTTTCTCAGGACACTTGCTATTCAGTTCTAACAGTGTTCTTTCAACTCTTTTTGCTTTTTAAGCTCTCTTGGGAGCATAGAAAAATCTAGAGGCTCTCCTATACGACTATGGGGCTAGGACTCTTGGGTGGTTATTGGGGTAGCATGGTAAGGGTGGAGAAACCAAAATTCTATTAAGAAGTCTCAATTCAGGCCTGTCCTTGATATGTGTGGGATATGAAGGCCTCATATTATAAGTCCAACTATACAAAAGCTATTAGAGCAACTATCAAATTCTTAAAGATATGTCCAACCTTCTTACCTTAATAAAATAACTCTATAATGACAAAAAATAAAAATATGGTTTGTATATGACTGAAAGTCAGCAAAATATCTAAGGTGGATGAATTTAATTATTATTTTGCATACATGTGCATTTTATTGGTGGGCCAATGAGGTTTACATAAGTATTAAGATAAAGGCACACATAATTCATATATTAGTATATCTTTATTTCATAAAACTTGTTTTTTGTGTATTCATTTCAGCAAAATCACTAGTTATGTTGTTATTACCAAGGTTTTCACATAATTTGTGTTCTATTGATACCAAGGCTAAATTTTACAGTCTTTTCAAATGCATAGTGCTTCTTATGTAGTTTTTCATTAATTTCAATTTGGATAAACTTTCTTCTGCTGAGATAATAGTAAATGAAATTATCAATAAAAAATTTTAAGGATATATCTATATTTATATTTCCACATTTCGGTGAAACCCTACCATATATGCTGACAAAATAATAATTTGTAATATGCAATATTATTGCCATGTTTAAAGGTGATATATAAAATTTGTGTTTACTGCCTAATTGGATTGTTTTGCCCCTTGAAGTTTTACCCCTTGAAGATACATATATATGCCTTCAAGGGGCAAAACTTCAAGAATTGAGTGTCAATCCTCTTTACTCAAAGGGGAAAAATATATATATATTTTTTATACACATAAAATATAAAATCTCGAAGGATTATTTCTGAAATTGTAGGAGTTGCTAGGCCAGTCTGAAATCCATATAGTAGGCTGTCAAGAAGAGCAGGCTGGAACTCTCCTGCACCAGCTGAAGATGAAATCCACAGGTGGAATTTCTTATTTTTCTTCTTCCTCCTTCTTTTCTTATGGCATTTCAGCTGACTGAATCAAGTCCAGTCCAATATCTAGAATAACATTTCTTACTTAAAATAAACTGATTATAGCCTTTAATTACATCTACAAGATACCTTCACAACAGCACGTAGATTAGTGGTGGGATAACTGGGGTCTTCTTGTCCTCCATAATTTCATGAGCCAATTTCTGTAATAAGTCTTCTCATATATATATTTCTCCTCTTGGCTCTGTTTCTCTGGAGGACTCCAACTAGTAGAGCACTTTTAAGAAAGTATACCTATTACATTTACTCTATAAAGTTTTATGGAGTTATAGAGTACATTGCATCAAAACCCAGCTTTGGGAGTAAATCCTATTAGTCCCATTCATCCATTTTATCTGCCAATCTCTGAGCTCTACAAGGGAGACCCTGAGTCTTATTCACTTTTGTACTCCAAAGCTCAGCACAGTCTTGCTGATAGAGGACGAATTCAAATTTCAATAAAAGAAAATGACCATAGTTAACATTTACTGAATGCCTAAAATATTCTAGGCCAAGTTTTAGGAACTTCATATGTAGCCGACCCAGTGTCTTGGTTTGCTGGGACTGAGGGGTTTCTGAGATATGACACTTTGAGTGGTAAAACTGTAAAGATCCTAGGCAAATTGGGATGGTTCATCATTCTGTCACATGTAATAACTCCAAGCAAACTGTAATTTACAGTCTTTAAACAATAAAACATTGTGGACTTATTATTGTCCTCAAATTACAAGAATACTGAGAAAAGCTCATTAGCTGTCCTTAGTCCCACTGAGTCTTCAGGTTTTCAGTAAATTCCTTACAGGCAGCAAGTTCTTTAAAATTGCTTTTTTAAAAAAAAACAAAACTTTTTATTTTATATTGGAGTAGAGTTGATTAACAATGTTGTGTTAGTTTCAGTTGTACAACAAAGTGATTCAGTTATACATATACGTGTATCTATTCTTCTTCAAATTCTTTTCCCAATTAGGTTGTTACATGATATTGAGCAGGGTTCCCTGTGCTACGGTAGAAATATGATATCACTTATGTGTGGAATCTAAAAAAATGATAGAAATGAACTTATTTACAAAACAGTAACAGACTCACAAACTTAGAGAACAAACTTATGGTTACAGGGGGCGGGGGAGAGTGGGGGGTGCAGGCGGGAGGGATAGTTAGGGAGTTTGGGATTGACATGTACACACTGCCATATTTAAAACCAACTCAGTGCTTTGTGATGACCTAGATGGGTGGGATGGAGACGGTGGGTTGGGAAGGAGGTTCAAGAGGGAGGAGATATATGTATACATATAGCTTATTCACTATGTTGTACAGCAGAAACTAACACAACATTGGAAAGCAACTACACTCCAATAAAAAAAATTTTTTTAAAAAGGATAACCAACAAGGACCTACTGTAAAAGTACTTTTTTTTAAATTACAAAATCTGTGTTTCCTCAAAATGTACAATAGGACAGGATTACAGAGCACTCTATTTCTTTACTTGGGAATATAGTTACTATTGGTAGAGGTTTTTTGGGCTGTTTCATACATTATCTCATTTAACTCTGACAAGAAATTTTGGGGGTAGAAATTACTATTCTCTTTTATAGGTGAGGAAATGGAGGCTCAGAAGAGCAAAATAATCTACTTCAAGTCACAGACAAGTGGCAAGGCAATGAACAGTGCAATTGCAGCTCTTGCCCTTTCTAAGGCTGCACAAACTGTCTCTCAAATAATAGAGAAATCTGATGTGAAGAGGGAATGTCCAAAATGTATATGCCAGTGGTTCTCCAACCAGAATCCCACCTCCAGGGGGAATCCCTTCACCAGGATAAAGAAAGGCACTGCTCTCTGGTCCCTAATTCAGTGGGGGCACATATTAGGTTTTCCAAAGATGCTCTGGCTTTTTGCTCTGGAAGCAGGACAGGGCAGGCTCGGTGTTCTATAGAACGCACATACCTTTGGGTAGAAAGTAGAGATCTCAACTTCCATTCAATCAAATGGCTCCAATTTCCATGAGTGTTTGGGGAGAAGTAAAATGCCCCAGCGCTCTCTACTACAAATTCCCTTTCAAGGTCTCCCCCTAATTAATTCATAGTCTTTGCTTTCAGAAGTGTTTGAAGGTTATAAGTCACTGGACCCTTTTGCCTCCTCAGGAAGACCACTGGGAATATGACCCTCACATAGAGAAGACGTAGTGTAGCTGCCACGAAAACGTGCCACTCTGATCTCCTGCTGCAGGGAGCTCACTTGACTGACAGCACCAGAGGCTGTGCTCTGAATCTGTCCCTGTTTGTGCCAAAGCCACAGTCCTCATGGACTATTCCCAGCCAACGACCACGTGTGTCAAGGGTACTGAGACAGGCCTGTTCCTATCAGGTGGGGAACTTTTCTGAAGAGTGGTGTTGGCTCCAGAACTTTCGACTGGCCTTCTTCAAACCTTAGAGGTTAGCTGGAGGCTGAGAATCTTCCTACCCAGCTTTCCTTTTTCCCTCCCCTCTTTACCACAGTCAGACGTGAATTGCATTCTTAAGGTTCCTCCTGTCTCCACTGCTGCCTTCCCCTTTTCCCTAATAGGCCTTTTCCTCAATACATCTCTTTCACGTCTACACCTGTCTTGGTGTTTGCTCCTCAGAGAACCTAAACTAACACATACAGGTACTGAATACCCACCGTCTTCAGTTTTGAGGACTTAGCCAAAATTCTAATCTGAGACAATAGGAAAAAATTGCATTTAATATCCTGCTACACATGCCATGGGTTCAAATTTTAGAGTATTTGATTTAATACCAGATATCTGAAAGCAGAGCATTTTTGGCGGTGGGGGGAGGTGGGTGGGATGGAGAGTAGATTTGTATCAATAGAACATCTGAGGAAAAATCATTTAGTCTGGACAATTCCCCAGTTTTCTAGCTCAGTTTACTTGTATGAATGGAAACCATATGGACCTAAAGAAAACCGAACAATAATAGAAGAGGGTTGTTTTGGGACTGTGAAGGCAGTTATGTGGCTTCTGAATTTATCTCTTTCTCTTACTAATGATGGTTTTGAATACAACCCTTCATCTCTCTGCATTATGCTGTCTTCATCTGAAAAGTGTAAAATTTTTTCATTATACCCAAGAGAAAAATATTATCACTCCCATTTTGCAGATAATGAAACTAAGGCTGAGAGAGAAGAATTTAACTTGCCCAAGTTAACCCAGCTAGGAAATAATAGAATCAAGATTTGGATAGAAGGGTTGGTAGCTATAGTCTTTGCTCTTTTCATCCATTTAAAACCCTATTCAGTAATCTTTAATGTGTTTCCAGTTATTAATTTTATGGATTTATACACTTGAAATTAAAAGATAACACTTTGCCTAAAAGCACATTTTAACTGTGCATGGATTTTCTGTCAGTGAAGGGAACTACCTTATTGGACAATTGTAGTTTATTTTTCATTGGCTGATTTACTGAGCCTCGTCAAATGTATTTGCTTTGCAGAGCTGCAGTGGATTAATCCTGAATAAGTAATTTGGAAATGTTTTTATTCATTTCTATGGAAACCATCTATTTGGATTTTCATGTATCAAGATCATAGAGATTTGTCCCAGTCCAATTGCAATCTTAGTTACAGCAGTGTCAGCTTACATATGAAGGGCATAGTTTTGCTCTGATGGCCCTTCAGAAATCTGTAATTGGTGTGGAACACTGACACTAACAGAATGTGTCTTATGAGGTCCTGTGAGTTAGGCTGCTGCAGATTAGTGGAATCTTTCTTGATGGAACAAGCCTTTTGGAATTTATTAACACTCTCTGCTTCGTCCATTAACTACTCACTTCTCACACACTCCATCTGGTCTTCCTTTGCTAGCGTTTTAAAGAGTCAAACCTGAATCTGAGACTTAATTGACATCCATGGTGATATATACCAGACATATTCCTTAGCTTTTTATCCCCAAACAGGACTTTTTTTTTCACTTTTGGATAACAGTACTACTTTTATATATCTTACTTCTACAGAGTAAGCTTCTATCTCTTTATTCTCAGAATACCTCATCTTGCCTCCAGTGTTACTTTACTCCCTACCCACCCCCCCCCCCAATGGTTTTAGGGCTTTTGGAGCCACAGTGTCTCTTTTCTTCTGCAGATTGCTGAGAGATTTGTGTGTTTGTGTGGGGGTGGAGACTGGGGCTGTGCAAGTGCAGGCCACCTGGAGATTATGAACCGTGTTTAAAGAAACAATACTGTGAAGGAGGGCCTATAGGTATAAGAATTACGTTAGAAATTTAAGCCACAGATATGAATCCTGGGAGAGTGTAAAATGAATATGCAAGAAGATATGTCTATTATCTATTTATCTATCTGTCTATCTTTTTATCTATCATCTATCATGTCCATTTGCCTGTTTATCTATCATCTCCTTTTTCTCTCTTTTATCCTTTTTTCTTTCATATGCAATAATTTCTTAAATTTCTTAAAACATTGATTAGCTACAACCGATTTATAATTTGTAAAATAGCATCTAATACGCCAAAATGTTATCAACCCAGAAATACTAGGCTTTTAATGTAGAAAGAACTCATGCCCATTTTCATGAACTTTGTTTATTCTGTTTTGTTTTTTTTTAAATTTTTATTACACCTACTGGTAGTATAGCTACATCAGCTTTCTTCTGGTATATCCTTATATTTAAATTTTGTCTCCTGTTAGGATCATAAAATGAGTTATTTTTAAACCAGTCTGACAATCTTATTCTTTTATTTGGTGTATTTAGTCCATTTATCTTTAATGAAATTATGGATATATTTGGTTTTATATCTCTCATCTTACTATTTGCTTTTAATTTGGTCTGCTTTATATTTTCTTTTTTCTCCTTTCTTGCTTTTTATAGAATTGATTAAATATTTTCAGTATTCCATTTTCCTCCTATTTGTCTGTTAATTTTACATTTATTATTATTATCATTAGTAATTGTATAATGGTTAACCTAGAGATCACAACATGCCTTGACTTATTAAAATTATATTTTATCTCTTTCCTAATACTGCTGGAAATTTAGAACATTGAACTCTATTTACCACTCCCTCCTGTCTTTTGAATTATTCTTGTTATACATTTTAATTATCTATATATTTTAAATTTCACAATTATTTTTTGTATGGTCAATACTCATTTATAGTTACTCACATATGTATCCTTTTCTGGATTCTTAATTCTTGTTTTTTTCCATGTTTCCATCTGTGATCATTGTCTTTTCCTGAAAATTTCTCTTTGGTATTTTTTTTAGTGCAGACCCACTGTTAATAAACGTCCTCAGTTTTTATTTGTCTGAAATTATCTATTGTTATTTTCAATTTTGAGGGAATTTTTTTTTTAAGAGAGTTAGAAATCTGAGTTGGCTTTTTATTTTCTTTCAGCACTTTAAAAATGTTATTATAGGGGCTTCCCTGGTGGTACAGGGGTTAAGAATCTGCCTGCCAATGCAGGGGACATGGGTTCAAGCCCTGGTCCGGAAAGATCTCACATGATGCATGGCAACTAAGCCCGTGTGCCACAACTAATAAGCCTGTGCTCTAGGGCCTGTGAGCCAAAACTACTGAGCCCACGGGCCACAACTACTGAAACCTGCGTGCCTAGAGCCTGTGTTCCGCAACAAGAGAAGCCACCATATAGAGAAGCCCGTGCACTGCAACAAAGAGTAGCCCCTGTTCACCACAACTAGAGAAAGCCCGTGTGCAGCAAAGAAAACCCAACGCAGCCAAAAATAAATAAATTTATTTTTAAAAAATGTTATTATAAAATCTTTTGGCTTCCATCATTTCTGTTGAGAACTAAGTTGAAAGTCACATTGTCGATCCTTTGAAAACAATATAACTCTCTTCTCTAGCTGTTTTTAAGATACTTTGTCTTGGAGACCTTCAAGATAGTGGAGGAGTAAGACATGGAGATCACCTTCCTCCCCACAAATACATCAGAAATGCATCTACATGTGGAAGAACTCCTACAGAACACCTACTAAATGCTGGGAGACCTCAGACTTTCCAAAAGGCAAGAAACTCCCCATGTACCTGGGTAGGGCAAAAGAAATAAGAAAAATCAGAGACAAAAGAATAGGGATGGGACCTGCACCTCTGGGAGGGAGCTGTGAAGGAGGAAAAGTTCCCACACACTACGAAGCCCCTTCACTGGTGGAGACGGCGGGTGGGCGGGGGGAAGCTTCTGAGCCACGGAGGAGAGCGCAGCCACAGGGGTGCGGAGGGCAAAGGGGAGAGATTCCCGCACAGAGGATCAGTGCCGACCAGCACTCACCAGCCTGAGAGGCTTGTCTGCTCACCTGACGGGGTGGGTAGGGGCTGGGAGCTGAGGCTCGGGCTTTGGAAGTCAGATGCCAGGGAGAGGACTGGGGTTGGCTGCATGAAGACAGCCTGAAGGGGGCTAGTGTACCACAGCTAGCCGGGAGGGAGTCCGGAAAAAGTCTGGAACTGCCGAAGAGGAAAGAGACCATTGTTTCAGGGTGCATGAGGAGAGGGGATTCAGAGCACTGCCTAAATGAGCTCCAGAGATGGGAGCGAGCCACGGCTATCAGCGTGGACACCAGAGACGGTCATGAGATGCTAAGGCTGCTGCTGCAGCCACCATGAAGCCTGTGTGCAAGCACAGGTCACTATCCACACCTCCCCTCCCAGGAGACTGTGCAGCCCGCCACTGCCAGGGCCCCAGGATCCAGGGTTCCCCGGGAGAACACATGGTGCGCCTCAGGCTGGTGCAACATCACGCTGGCCTCTGCTGCCCACAGTCTCACCCTGCATTCTGTACTCCTCCCTCCCCCGGCCTGAGTGAGCCAGAGCCCCCTAACCAGCTGCTAATTTAACCCCGTCCTGTCTGGGCAGGGAACAGACGCCCTCAGGCAAGCTACATGCAATGGCGGGGCCAAATCCAAAGCTGAAGCCCAGGAGCTGTGCCAACAAAGAAGAGAAAGGGAAATATCTCCCAGCAGCCTCAGGAGCAGCAGATTAAATCCCCACAATCAACTTGATGTACCCTGCATCTGCGGAATACCTGAGTACACAATGAATCATCCCAAAATTGAAGCAGTGGACTTTGGGAGCAACTGTAGACTTGGGGTTTGCTTTCTGCATCTAACTTGTTTCTGGTATTATGTTTATCTTAGTTTAGTATTTAGAGTTTATTATCATTGGTAGATTTGTTTATTCATTTGGTTGCTCTCTTCCTCCTTTTTTTTAATATATAGATATATATATATTTTTCCTTTTTCTCTTTTTGTGAGTGTGTATGTGTATGCTTCTTTGTGTGATTTTGTCAGTATAGCTTTGCTTTTACCATTTGTCCTAGGGTTCTGTCTGTCTGTTTTTTGTTTGGTTTTTTTGTTTGTTTGTTTTGTTTTTAGTATAGTTTTTAGCACTTGTTATCATTGGTGGATTTGTCTTTTGGTTTGGTTGTTCTCTTCTTTCTTTTCTTTTTATTATTACTTTTAAAATTTTTAAAAAATTTTAAAAATTATTTTTATTTTAATAACTTTATTATATGTTTTTCTTTCTTTCCTTCTTTCCTTCTCCCTTTTCTTCTGAGCCATGTGGCTGACAGGGTCTTGGTGCTCTGGCCGGGTGTCAGGCCTGTGCCTCTGTGGTGGGAGATTTGAGTTCAGGACATTGGTCCACCAGAGACCTCCCGGCTCCATGTAATATCAAACGGTGAAAGCACTCCCAGAGATCTCCATCTCAACGCTAAGACCCAGCTCCACTCAATGACCAGCAAGCTACAGTGCTGGACACCCTATGCCAAACAACTAGCAAGACAGGAACACAAACCCATCCATTAACAGAGAGGCTGCCTAAAATCATAATAAGGTCGCAGACACCCCCAAAACACACCACCGGACGCAGTCCTGCCCACCAGAAAGACAAGATCCAGCCTCATCTACCAGAACACAGGCCCCAGCCCCTCCACCAGGAAGCCTACACAACCCACCGAACCAACCTTTGCCACTGGGAGCAGACACCAAAAACAACGGGAACTACGAACCTGCAGCCTGCGAAAAGGAGACCCCAAACACGGTAAGTTAAGCAAAATGAGAAGACAGATAAACACAGAGCAGATGAAGGAGCAAGGTAAAAACCCACCAGACCAAACAAATGGAGAGGAAATAGGCAGTCTACCTGAAAAAGAATTCAGAGTAACGATAGTAAAGATGATCCAAAATCTGGGATATAGAATGGAGAAAATACAAGAAACGTTTAACAAGGACCTAGAAAAACTAAAGAGCAAACAAACAATGATGAACAACACTATAAATGAAATAAAAAATTGTCTAGAAGGAATCAATAGCAGAATAACTGAGGCAGAAGAACGGATAAGTGACCTGGAAGATAAAATAGTGGGAATAATGACTGCAGAGCAGAATAAAGAATAGAATTGAGGACAGTCTTAGAGACCTCTGGGACAACATTAAATGCACCAACATTCGAATTATAGGGACCCCAGAAGAAGAAGAGAAAAAGAAAGGGACTAAGAAAATATTTGAAGGATTACAGTTGAAAACGTCCCTAATATGGGACAGGAAATAGTCAATCAAGTCCAGGAAGCTCAGAGAGTCCCATACAGCACAGGAGAAATCCAAGGAGAAACACACCAAGACACATATTAATCAAACTATCAAAAATTTAATACAAAGAAAAAATTATTAAAAGCAGCAAGGGAAAACAACAAATAACACACAAGGGAATCCCCATAAGGTTAACAGCTGATCTTTCAGCAGAAACTCTGCAAGCCAGAAGGGAGTGGCAGGACATATTTAAAGTGATGAAAGGGAAAAATCGACAACCAAGATTACTCTACCCAGCAAGGATCTCACTCAGCTTCAACGGAGAAATTAAAACCTTTACAGACAAGCAAAAGCTAAGAGAATTCAGCACCACAAAACCAGCTTTACAACAAATGCTAAAGGAAATTATCTAGGCAGGAAACACAAGAGAAGGAAAAGACCTTCAATAAGAAACCCAAAACAATGGAGAAAATGGTAATAGGAACATACATATCGATAATTACCTTAAATGTAAATGGATTAAATGCTAACACCAAAAGACATAGACTGGCTGAACAGATACAAAAACAGGACTCATATATATGCTGTCTCCAAGAGACCTACTTCAGGCCTAGGAACACATACAGACTGAAAGTGAGAGGATGGAAAAAGATATTCCATGCAAATGGAAATCAAAAGAAAGCTGGAGTACCAATTCTCATATCAGACAAAATAGACATTAAAATAAAGACTATTACAAGAGACAAAGAAGGACACTACATAATGATCAAGGGATCGATCCAAGAAGAAGATATAACAATTGTAAATATTTATGCACTCAACATTGGAGCACCTCAATACATAAGGCAAATGTTAACAGCCATAAAAGGGGAAATCAACAGTAACACAATCATAGTAGGGGACTTCAACACCCTACTTGCACCAATGGACAGATCAGCCAAAATGAAAATAAATAAGGAAACACAAGCTTTAAATGATACATTAAACAAGATGGACTTAATTGATATTTATAGGACATTCCATCCAAAAACAACAGAATACACTTTCTTCTCAAGTGCTCATGGAGCATTTTCCAGGATAGACCATATCTTAGGTCATAAAATCAAGCCTTGGTAAATTTAAGAAAACTGAAATCATATCAAGTATCTTTTCCGACTAGAACGCTATGAGATTAGATATCAATTACAGGAAAAAAATCTGTAAACAATACAAACACATGGAGGCTAAACAATACACTACTAAATAACCAAGAGATCACTGAAGAAATCAAAGAGGAAATCAAAAAATACCTACACACAAATGACAACGAAAACACGACGACCCAAAACCTATGGGATGCAGCAAAAGCAGTTCTAAGAGGGAAGTTTATAGCAATACAATCCTACCTCAAGAAACAAGAAACATTGCAAATAAACAACATAACCTTACACCTAAAGCAATTAGAGAAAGAAGAACAAAAAAGCCCCAAACTTAGCAGAAGAAAGAAGTCATAAAAATCAGATCAGAAATAAATGAAAAAGAAATGAAGGAAACAATAGCAAAGATCAGTAAAACTAAAAGCTGGTTCTTTGAGAAGATAAAAAAAAATTGATAAACCATTAGCCAGACTCATCAAGAAAAAATGGGAGAAGACTCAAATCAATAGAATTAGAAATGAAAAAGGAGAAGTAACAACTGACACTGCAGAAATACAACGGATCATGACAACCTTGTCTTGTTCCTGAACTTAGTGGAAATGGTTTTAGTTTTTCACCATTGAGAACGATGTTGGCTCTGGGTTTGTCATATATGGCCTTTATTATGTTGAGGTAAGTTCCCTCTATGCCTACTTTCTGGAGGCTTTTTATCATTAATCGGTGTTGAATTTTGTCGAACGCTTTTTCTGCATCTATTGAGATGATCATATGGTTTTTCTCCTTCAATTTGTTAATATAGTTTATCACATTGACTGATTTGCGTATATTGAAGAATCCTTGCATTCCTGGGATAAACCCCACTTGATCATGGTGTATGATCCCTTTAATGTGCTGTTGGATTCTGTTTGCTAGTATTTTGTTGAGGATTTTTGCATCTATGTTCATCAGTGATATTGGTCTGTAGTGTTCTTTCTTTGTGACATCTTTGTCTGGTCTTGTTATCAGGGTGATGGTGGTCTTGTAGAATGAGTTTGAGAGTGTTCCTCCCTCTGCTATGTTTTGGAAGAGTTTGAGAAGGATTGGTGTTAGCTCTTCACTAAATGTTTGATAGAATTTGCCTGTGAAGCCATCTGGTCCTGGGCTTTTGTTTGTTGGAAGATTTGTAATCACAGTCTCAATTTCAGTGCTTCTCATTGGTCTGTTTATATTTTCTATTTCTTCCTGGTTCAGTCTCGGAAGGCTGTGCTTTTCTAAGAATTTGTCCATTTCTTCCAGGTTGCCCATTTTATTGGCATAGAGTTGTTTGTAGTAATCTCTCATGATCCTTTGTATTTCTGCGGTGTCAGTTGTTACTTCTCCTTTTTCATTTCTAATTCTATTGATTTGAGTCTTCTCCCATTTTTTCTTGATGAGTCTGGCTAATGGCTTATCAATTTTGTTTATCTTCTCAAAGAACTTTTAGTTTTATTGATCTTTGCTATTGTTTCCTTCATTTCTTTTTCATTTATTTCTGATCTGATCTTTATGACATCTTTCCTTATGCTAACTTTGGGGCTTTTTTGTTCTTCTTTCTCTAATTGCTTTAGGTGTAAGGTTAGGTTGTTTATTTGCGATGTTTCTTGTTTCTTGAGGCAGGCTTGTATTGCTGTAAACTTCCCTCTTAGAACTGCTTTTGCTGCATCCCATAGGTTTTGGGTCATCGTGTTTTCATTGTCATTTGTGTGTAGGTATTTTTTGATTTCCTCTTTGATTTCTTCAGTGATCTCTTGGTTATTTAGTAGTGTATTCTTTAGCCTCCATTTGATTGTATTGTTTACAGATTTTTTCCTGTAACTGATATCTAGTCTCATAGCGTTGTGTTCAGAAAAGATATTTGATATGATTTCAATTTTCTTAAATTTACCAAGGCTTGATTTTATGACCCAAGATACGATCTATCCTGGAAAATGCTCCGTGAGCACTTGAGAAGAAAGTGTATTCTGTTGTTTTTGGATGGAATGTCCTATAAATATCAATTAAGTCCATCTTGTTTAATGTATCATTTAAAGCTTGTATTTCCTTATTTATTTTCATTTTGGCTGATCTGTCCATTGGTGCAAGTAGGGTGTTAAAGTCCCCTACTATGATTGTGTTACTGTCGATTTCCCCTTTTATGGCTGTTAGCATTTACCTTATATACTGAGGTGCTCCTATGTTGGGTGCATAAATATTTACAAGTGTTATATCTTCTTCATGGATTGATCCCTTTATCATTATGTAGTGTCCTTCTTTGTCTCTTGTAATAGTCTTTATTTTAAAATCTATTTTGTCTGATATGAGAATTGGTACTCCAGCTTTCTTTTGATTTCCGTTTGCATGGAATATCTTTTCCCATGCCCTCACTTTCAGTCTGTATGTGTCCCTAGGTCTGAAGTGGGTCTCTTGGAGAGAGCATATATATGGGTCTTGTTTTTGTATCCATTCAGCCAGTCTATGTCTTTTGGTTTTAGCATTTAATCCATTTACATTTAAGGTAATTATTGATATGTATGTTCCTATTACCATTTTCTTCATTGTTTTGCATTTGTTACTGTAGGTCTTTTTCTTCTCTTGTATTTCTTGCCTAGAGAAGTTCCTTTAGCCTTTGTTGTAAAGCTGGTTTTGTGGTGCTGAATTCTCTTAGCTTTTGCTTGTCTGCAAAGGTTTTAATTTCTCTGCTGAATCTGAATGAGATCCTTGCTGGGTAGAGTAATCTAGGTTGTAGATTTTTCCCTTTCATCACTTTCAATATGTCCTGCCACTCCCTTCTGGCTTGCAGGGTTTCTACTGAATGATCAGCTGGTAACCTTATGGGGATTCCCTTGTGTGTTATTTGTTGTTTTCCCTTGCTGCTTTTAATAATTTTTTCTTTGTATTTAATTTCTGATAGTTTCATTAATATGTGTCTTGGTGTGTTTCTCCTTGGATTTCTCCTGTGCTGTATGGGACTCTCTGCACTTCCCAGACTTGATTGACTATTTCCTGTCCCATATTATGGAAGTTTTCAACTATAATCTCTTCAAATATTTTCTCAGTCCCTTTCTTTTTCTCTTTTTCTTGTGGGGCCCCTATGATTCGAATGTTGGTGCATTTAATGTTGTCCCAGAGGTCTCTAAGACTGTCCTCAATTCTTTTCATTCTTTTTTCTTTATTCTTCTCTGCAGTCGTTATTCCCACTATTTTATCTTCCAGGTCACTTATCCGTTCTTCTGCCTCAGTTATTCTGCTATTGACTCCTTCTGGACAATTTTTTATTTCATTTATAGTGTTGTTCATCATTGTTTGTTTGCTCTTTCGTTTTTCTAGGTCCTTGTTGAACGTTTCTTGTATTTTCTCCGTTCTATTTCCAAGATTTTGGATCATCTTTACTATCGTTACTCTGAATTCTTTTTCAGGTAGACTGCCTATTTCCTCTCCATTTGTTTGGTCTGGTGGGTTTTTACCTTGCTCCTTCATCTGCTCTGTGTTTCTCTGTCTTCTCATTTTGCTTAACTTACCATGTTTGGGGTCTCCTTTTCGCAGGCTGCTGGTTCATAGTTCCCATTGTTTTTGGTGTCTGCCCCCAGTGGCTAAAGTGGGTTCAGTGGGTTGTGTAGGCTTCCTGGTGGAGGGGACTGGTGCCTGTGTTCTGGTGGATGAGGCTGGATCGTGTCTTTCTGGTGGGCAGGACTGCGTCCGGTGGTGTGTTTTGGGGGTGTCTGCGACCTTATTATGATTTTAGGCAGCCTCTCTGTTAATGGATGGGTTTGTGTTGCTGTCTTGCTAGTTGTTTGACATAGGGTGTCCAGCACTGTAGCTTGCTGGTCGTTGAGTGGAGCTGGGTCTTAGCGTTGAGATGGAGATCTCTGGGAGAGCTTTCACCATTTGTTATGATGTGGAGCCAGGAGGTCTCTGGTGGACCAATGTCCTGAACTCGGATCTCCCATGTCAGAGGCACAGGCCTGACACCCAGCCAGAGCGTGAATACCCTGTCAGCCACACGGCTCAGTAGAAAAGGAAGAAAAATAGAAAGAAAGAAAGAAAAAAATAAAATAAAGTTACTGAAATAAAAAATAATTATTAAAAATTTAAAAAAAATTTAAAAAGCAACAAAAAAAGAAAAGGAAGAAGAGAGCAACCAAACCAAAAAACAAATCCACCAATGATAACAAGCACTAAAAACTATAGTAAAAACAAAGCAAACAAACAAAAACCAGACAGACAGAACCCTAGGACAAATGGTAAAATCAAAGCTATACAGACAAAATCACACAAAGAAGCATACACATACACACTCACAAAAAGAGAAAAAGGAAAAAAATATATATATCTATATATAAAAAAAAGAAGGAAGAGAGCAACCAAATGAATAAACAAATCTACCAATGATAATAAACTCTAAATACTAAACTACGGTAAACATAACACCAGAAACAAATTAGATGCAGAAAGCAAACCCCAAGTCTACAGTTGCTCTCAAAGTCCACTACCTCAATTTTGGGATGATTCGTTGTGTACTCAGGTATTCCACAGATTCAGGGTACATCAATTTGATTGTGGGGATTTAATCTGCTGCTCCTGAGGCTGCTGGGAGAGATTTCCCTTTCTCTTTGTTGGCACAGCTCCTGGGGTTCAGCTTTGGATTTGGCCCTGCCTTTGCATGTAGCTTGCCTGAGGGTGTCTTTTCCCCACCCAGACAGGACGGGGTTAAATTAGCAGCTGATTAGGGGGCTCTGGTTCACTGAGGCGTGGGGGAGGGAGGAGTACAGAATGCGGGGCGAGCCTGCGGGCAGCAGAGGCTGGCATGACGTTGCACCAGCCAGAGGCATGCTGTGTGTTCTCCCGGGGAACCCTGGAAGTGGGATCCTGGGACCCTGGATCCCAAGACTCTGGAAGTGGTGGGCTGCATAGGCTCCCGGGAGGGGAGGTGTGAATAGTGACCTGTGCTTGCACACAGGCTTCTTGGTGGCGGCAGCAGCAGCCTTAGCATCTCATGACCGCCTCTGGTGTCCACGCTGATAGCCGTGGCTTGCTCCCATCTCTGGAGCTCGTTTAGGCAGTGCCCTGAATCCCCTCTCCTCATGCACCCCGAAACAATGGTCTCTTGCCTCTTCAGCAGTTCCAGACTTTTTCCCGGACTCTCTCCCGGCTAGCTGTGGCACGCTAGCCCCCTTCAGGCTGTCTTCACGCAGCCAACCCCAGTCCTCTCCCTGGCATCTGACCTCCGAAGCCCGAGCCTCAGCTCCCAGCCCCCGCCCGCCCCGGCGGGTGAGCAGACAAGCCTCTCGGGCTGGTGAGTGCTGGTCGGCACTGATCCTCTGTGCGGGAATCTCTCCGCTTTGCCCTCTGCACCCCTGTGGCTGCACTCTCCTCCGTGGCTCCAAAGCTTCCCCCCTGCCCACCCGCCGTCTCCGCCAGTGAAGGGGCTTCCTAGTGTGTGGAAGCTTTTCCTCCTTCACAGCTCCCTCCCAGAGGTGCAGGTCCCATCCCTATTCTTTTGTCTCTGATTTTTCTTATTTCTTTTGCCCTACCCAGGTACGTGGGGAGTTTCTTGCCTTTTGGGAAGTCTGAGGTCTTCTGCCAGCATTCAGTAGGTGTTCTGTAGGAGTTGTTCCACATGTAGATGTAGTTCTGATGTATTTGTGGGGAGGAAGGTGATCTCCACGTCTTACTCCTCCACCATCTTGAAGGTCTCGTCTCCACATTCTTTACATGATTTTCCCAGTAATGTTTTGAA
This sequence comes from Balaenoptera borealis, assembly GCF_965194805.1. Lineage (NCBI taxonomy): Eukaryota > Metazoa > Chordata > Mammalia > Artiodactyla > Balaenopteridae > Balaenoptera > Balaenoptera borealis. The sequence goes on along the minus strand of NC_138875.1, from coordinate 43,819,863 downwards.
GATGAGATTATCACTCCATATACAGATGACAAAACTGAAGTTGGAGAGACTAACTGATTCCCCAACGTCACAGAGTAAGTTCCTTCCCCTGCTTACTCTTCCCAGTGGTTCATTCAGAACAACAATATAGCATTTGCCATAATGCACCATCATTAATTGTTCACTTTCCCCTCCAACACATCCTATTTGCATTTGGAAAAAGCAGTCAATCCACCAGGAATTCCTATGAGACTTCAAATGATTAAGAAATTTATTTTGTGAGCAGGAGAGTACGGTGGTTTGAGGTGGCCTAAGATTAAAGTCTTAGTTTGAATCCTTGCTCTGCTACCTATGAGCTGTGTAACTTTATCAAATAGTTTACCCTTTCTGAGCATGTGTCCTTACCTTTCACATACAACTAACATTTACTTTATAGAGCTGCTTAGAGGAGAAAATAAGAAAACATGTATAAAATGCCTAGTAGAGTGCCTGGCCCATAACAAACGTGAAGTTAGTGGAAGTGTTATGTTGTTTGTTATAATATTGCTGATATAACTTTGAATTCATAACTAAACCCTATTCCTTTATTCCTTTTCCCTAATTTAGTTCATTCAGTTCCCAAATGGCCCAGATTTGAGGGACTTGATGGGAAGCCAGGAGCCTGCCTTCTCTGTAAGTGTAGGATGCCTTGGTCCTGCAGCCAAATGTTCACCTTCCCTCCTGCCTAGTCCCATATGTCATTTTTTTGTAGGTAGGGGATTTGGAAGGTCACAGAGGAAGAGTCCACTTAATAAGTGAAAAAAATGGAAGGAGAGGTCACAATCAAGGATCACTTTGCCTGTAGTGATATAATTCCCCTGCGCCTGAATAGACAGTCTTAAATGTCAACTCACTCCAGCCATCTTGTTTTGTACATCTTCAGTGAGCTGAAAACACTAAGGTAATGCTGCTACTCCTGCTAGTGTTAAGAACTGACATTTACCAAGTCCTTAATATATGCTAGGCAACAGCCTGGAATAGAATGGAATAAGCCACTCAAGCTTCAATTTGTAGAAGACTTTTTCCTTAGTCCTATCCCATTGTGCTGCATTCTTGAAGCACATTATCAGGACGTATCTCTAGAACTGAACCCTGTGTTTTTACACCAAACCTATAGAGCCAGCCAATAACGCCATTAAGAAACCCCACCCCATATGTGACCCATATTTAATGCTTGATACAGAGCAGCACTTTACAGCTGTACAAATCAAACAGACTAACTATTTGGATATTTTCTTCTTTTTTTTATGAATTTATTTATTTATTTTTGGCTGCATTGGGTCTTCGTTGCTGCGTATGGGCTTTTCTCTAGTTGTGGTGAGCGGGGGCTACTCTGTTGCGGTGCACGGGCTTCTCATTGCGGTGGCTTCTCTTGTTGTGGAGCATAGGCTCTAGGTGCGTGGGCTTCAGTAGTTGTGGCACGCAGGCTCAGTAGTTGTGGCTTGAGAGCTCTAGAGTGCAGGATCAGTAGTTGTGCACAGGCTTAGTTGCTCCACGGCATGTGGGATCTTCCCTGACCAGGGCTCGAACCCGTGTCCCCTTCATTGGCAGGTGGATTCTTAACCACTGTGCCACCAGGGAAGTCCTATTTTCTTCTTATATTGACCTTTCTGCTGCTTCTTATTGCCATTTTATTTTCCACCAAAGTTCCAACATCCTCTAGGTCTGGCGCTTCTAGAAAGTCAGGCTTGATCAGTCATGGTCTTCCTCCTACCTCATCTACGGGAACTCAGTCTGTTAATATACCCAGCAGTGTGTATTAATTGGCTTTGGTATGCTTTACCAATCTTATTTTGGCTGGTTTGCTTGCTCATTTAAAAATATTTTAACCTAGGGAACCAGGTTTAATCAGAAGCCTGGCATTTACAGTGATGCCTTTTGGGATATGTTCAATAAATACTTGGTATTACAATGTTGATAATGATGAGTTTGTTAAGTGATGTAAGTGTCAAGCAGCTGGGAAAATAGAAATTTGGTCCTCACAGGGGAGAACAAACACAGGTACTAATTTTAAGACCACAGACACAGCCTAAGTAATTAAAAAATCTGGTCCTATACTCACTCCTCCAGGTTTAGCCAGTTTTAGTTTAGTTATGGACGTAAAATAGGTGGTCCCTTGGGATTAGGAAAAAGCCAAGTATATTTGCTTAACTGATCATGATAACTGGTCAGCACTAGAGCTTTTGGGGCTTCAGAGTATATGAAAGAAGTTCTGCAACAACTAGCCATTGGCTCAGGATAAGAAGCCACTATAGAGAAGGGCCTTTTCTGCTATGCTACACTAGCATGGAGAGCTGAAGATTCAGTGGGCAAAAGAAACTCCATTACTCTTGCTTCTGTAGAATACTACAGAGGGTCAAATGACCCTCTAATTATCAGTTTAATCATCAATAATGGAATATTGGCTGGGAAGCATTAAATTCTTTCTAGCTTGCAGCCTCTTTACCTGGAAGCTTGCCCAAAACTGCAGCCACGTGCCTCAGTTACTCCTATTGTCTTCCATAGCCCAGTCCTTTCCTTGCCCTGCACAGCTTCTTTTTCAGATTTCTAAAAAGAAAATAAAATGGAACACTATATATTTAGATAATTGACCTAATTAAATATGTGATTCATTTATCCTAAGTGTGCAAGTATTGTTTAATGCGTATGGTGCTTCTAACAATTTCTATAAATACCTGGTTATCAGATCTTGGATAAGTATGCCTTATTGCAACACTCTTACAGTGGAAAAACCAGATTCAATTCATGATTTTTAACTCACAACACTTTTCTCTGAAACATTCCGTAATTTTTAACATTGTTCGCACTACATACATACTACATATTGCCAGGAAGCTAAATAAACTTGTAAAGTATATCTGCAGAATAAACATATTTATGCATTTACCTATTACAAACCTTCAAACAATTTAATGTGTAGATTTATACACATGCTTTGTAAGTCAGAATAGGAGAGACAGTTGAATTAGTACATAAAGTTTTTATTTAAAGTTTTCCCCTTCCAAGCAAGCTTCATTTACACATTCTAATACTGTACAAAATTTACATTCTCTGTGACTTATTTATTCACTTTTCACTTTCTAATAGTTTGTGCCTTTCTGAAATACAGAAAGCTTTACTTATAGTTCTCGTAAATGCTTTTATTTATTTTGGCTAGAAATAAAAAATAAATGAACAACAAGTCCAAGGAAAGCAAATACCCTTGTAGAAATGGTGACTTTCAGAAGAAATGGGGACCGTTGACGATAAAAGGTTTTGAAGGAGACCTTGTATTCTTCATGACGTCAGATGGGATTTTCTCACAAAGTACTGTAACTTTTCTTTTTTCTATATACTCATATGCGATCAAGGAAAAAAGAAATGAAAGTTGATTGCACTGGATATATATATATTTATATATATATTTTTACAACGGATCCTTTGGATCTGAACATACAAATAAATACAAAAACAACAAAGATTGCACTTTACTGTAGAAACGGCATTGGATTCTAGTACACCCATCCATCTGGACATGCTCCGCAGTGAAAAGTTATCACCAAGGCATTTTTAATCTGTGGCTTCCCTGTGCGGTTGTTTTTGAAAGACACACTTGTTGAGGGATTCAACAACATCTCTGGGTGATTCACAAAATATTTTAGGCTTTGATTTATTCCTAACTATTGTTGTGCCAGCTCTGAAGAGCTTGAAAAGCAAATCCGCGTTCCTGCTAGCTTTTCTCTTTTGATGGGCCGCATTGACACTGTCTCATGCTCTCCTGACCTTCTGCTTCTAAATTCCTCATGCTTCTCAAGACAGCTAGCTATTGCTCGCTTAACTGAGCCCAGGCATCTCTGGTGACAACAAAGAAATGTGATGAGTTGGGGGGAAGAAGGAGGGTCCGTCATGGGCTTTTCTAGAGCCACATCTAGAGCTTTTTTCAGAGCCGAAGGTGAGGAAGAGGGGGAGGTATTTTGTGGACAGAGAGAAAAGGGGACAGTTCTTAAGAGAAATCTGTCTTTTCGTCCCTGAATTTCCGAAAGCAATCTCTCAGTTTTCATTAGGGGTTAAGTTTGGGTCAGATGTGCTATTTACAGAATATTCAATATTGCATGACTGTCTTTGTCAGTCTTATATGTTTGAAGCAAAGACCAGGTGTATTCACGACTTATATGCTGCTCCAAATGAGAAAGCGTGAGCCTCTATAAACTGAATAGTGACACAGCGTATTTTGTCTTAATCTTTCGGATAAAATGGAGGACACAGAAATTGTGACTCTGGCTAGCCTGGAACCTACAGGGCAGAAAGCAATTGCTACAAGAGCCAGTATCTTTCTCTTCTACATTCCCACGAGGTGCTGTAAGGGGCAGAAGGTATATGAAATGAAGTTATATGGAAACAAAAATGTTCCTCTTTAATCTTATATGATTTTCTCTAACTGTGTTGCCTACGGAATCTGTGAAGTAGCCACAGGTTAGGAATATAGAATCAAGTGGCAATTTCTGTAATGTGGTGTAAGTATTTTGCTGGGTCAAATTTTGAATCATTCATGAACACAATATCCCCAAAACTTCAACATAGATCACATGCAGGTAGACTACAATGCACAATACTGATCTTAGGTCTCTCTGGGGGGCACTCTCCTGTATTTTATTTTCTCCTTTTGAAAGTTGAGATCCATGTGAGGAGTTTTTGTAAAGCTGGGACAAGTTAAAACCAGTCTGAAATGGAAGAGTCTGTCACCACAGGAAGTTCGGTGTAATCCGAGTTACAGACAGAGTACCTGTTCAAGAACAGGTCTTTTCCTTTTGTAGCTTCTTGTAAATCATCAGAAACCAAGAATGGGGTTTCGGCAGTTGTATCATTAGGATGTATTGTTCCTATTGTAATAGGGATGTCACCTGTCATTGCTTCCTAGAATGTGATACTGTTCATTCCAGGGTTTCCTGGTGTTATTTGTTGTAAGGTACACAGGCAGGCAGGATAACTGTTGCACAGGCTGGGCCTGCCAAGGGTTCTGCTACGTCTCCTTCAAGTTCTGTCCAGCTGCCTTTTTCTGGACAATAGCATATTGTAGATGACTTGTAGGCTCCCTGGAATGGCAGAGCAGAGAGCCTTTAGAGAATTGCCACAGCAAGCTTATTTATCACATTTACATTAGGAAGACAATATTTTTTCTCTGCTCTTGATAAAAAATTCCAAATGAAAGCAATGGATTTTAAACCATTGTACTCTAAGGGAAAATTTGGGATTGGCAACATTTCAAAATCTGGGTTTTTGTATGTGTGTGTGACTAATAATAAAAGTCAAGCACCTACAACACCCTAGATGATTTATAAATCCCTTATGATAACTTACCTCAAGTTGGAAATTATCCCTCTGGTTTAAGTTTAAAAAAAAAGAAAAATTTATCTTAAATATTCAAATAAAAGAAGTAAATTGGATTTTAGATTGTCACCTCACTTTTCCATTTTTATCTTACTACTATAGAGAATCAGAGATGGGGTTCAAAACCAGTTTAAAATAAACTGGAAATGAAGACGTGCCAACTTCTTCACACACTGACTTATTTATTTTGAAAAGGCCACGTGAGAAATAAAAAATGTCTTTAATCTTGTTTCCTTTGTCAACCTCTGAGGCTAGTGCTTGTATAATATTTCCCTTCCTAAACCAAAGCAGCTTTGTTTTTACCATAGGCAAGAAACAAACAAAAATCCCAACCAACATAATCGTTTTCTGAAAGTGTATTCCTGGTGTCTGGTTCCAAACATACATACTCTTGCAGCTATCACTTTCCACTAGTGAAAGAGCACATGTACCAATATCTAGTGATATATGTCAATACACATTCACTTCCATATAACTAATAGCTTTTTAAAACTCCTCCAAACTTTATATAACAATCTTGCTGGATGCAAAAGAAGTAAAACTAATTAATATTATTAAAATCCCAAATTAATCTTATAAAACCAGCACATATAAATAGGAAAATATAGGAACGGTCATCATTTAAAAAGTGACTGTGTAGGGGCTTCCCTGGTGGCGCAGTGGTTGAGAGTCTGCCTGCCGATGCAGGGGACACGGGTTCCAGCCCTGGTCTGGGAAGATCCCAATGCCGCGGAGCGGCTGGGCCCGTGAGCCACAACTATTGAGCCTGCGCGTCTGGAGCCCGTGCTCCGCAACAAGAGAGGCCGCGATAGTGAGAGGCCCGCGCACCGCGATGAAGAGTGGCCCCCGCTCGCCGCAACTGGAGAGGGCCCTCGCACAGAAACGAAGACCCAACACAGCCAAAAATAAATAAATAAATAAATAAATAAATAATTAAAAATGAATATCTGCTTAAAAAAAATTGTCTTTAAAAAAAAAAAAAAGTGACTGTGTAGACCATTAGACCCTATGTGTCTTCTGATGTGATGTTATTTGAATTACACAGCCACCTCCTTACGTGTTTTCGCTAAAATAAATAAATAAATAAATAGACAAATAAATAAATAGATAAATAAATAAATGGTACATAAATAACAAAAAAATTTAAAACAGAGAAAAGCTGAACTTAAGTCCTTATCTCTAGCTTCCAGTCTATAGGAAATAGGGAGACAGAGGACTATTTTTAAATGACAACATAGGAAATCATTAGGCAATTCGAGAGTATCAGATATTCTATAAGATAACTGACCTTGCTTTTTCAACATGACAATGGCATGGGACAGGAAGAGGGGCGGTAGTAATTCTCCAGATTGTAAGAGATGTATGAGATATAATAACCAAATACAAGTGAGACTTTTTGGATCCTGATTTGAACATACCAATTTGAAAAATACACTTTTATTCAAGTCAATGGGATAAACTTGAAAATGGATTGCATATAAAGGAATTATTGTTAATTTTACTGAGTGTGATAATGATAGTGTGTTTACATAAGCAAGTGATTTTTTTTTTAGAGGAATACTGGAGCATTTAGGGTGAAATAACATGTCTAGAATTTGCTTCAAACTGCTTCAACCAAAATTTTTTAAAGGGAGGATAGATGAAGTAAGTACTGCAAAGCACTGATGGATGTCAAAGTTGGATGGTGCGTTAACAAGGGCCCATTGAACCCTCAGTTTTTGTGTATGTTTAGAAATTCTCATTGTAAAGAGAGGGGAAAGTGGAAAGCAATGGCAAATTACATAATCCTAAATAGAATTTGTGGGTAAGTAAACAATTAATTTCCATTTTTTATGCTTAGCTGGTCAGAAACTTTTCAGACTCTCCCAAACAGTTTTAATAGAACATTTGTAAAAACCACTTCAGTCTGACTTTTAGTTGGAAAGCATGGGGGTGCGAGAGAAGCAGAGACCTACCGCATTTTGCGATACAATTGACCAGATAGCAAGACAGCTCTACAGCGACCACACTGATTCTATTTTATGGCTTAAAGCAATTTACTGCGTGCATATAAACATGTTACTCTTAAAAGGTACTTGTGTGGGTGGTAACACATTTGGAGAGAAGCAAAAAGGAAGCACAAATAAAAAGGAGGAGGAGGTAGATGTGGACACATACCATACTCCAGCTGTAGCCTCCCACAAGGTAGATGCTGTCATCTAGCACTGCACAGCCAGGACCACTGCGACCCTCCAAAATGGGAGTCTGGAGAATATTCCACTGGTCACCTTTTGGGTCATAGCATTCCACGAGCATCACATCAAGGTGGGAGAAACCTAAGTGACATAGCAAAATGGAATCACCAAAGAATAAACTCTCAGGGTCCCAGTTTAAGGCTGGGGCTTCTTTTTGCAAAAGGACTAGGGCCAAGAAGTAGATGATTGTGTCTTTGAAGACACATGGATAAGCTGACTGGTGAAACTGGGAGACATGTCAGAAAGACCTAAGAAACAAACAGACAAACAAACAACCCTCCCCCACCTCCACCTCGCCACCGAAACTCCAACCCTGGATGCTTTGGATTACTTTAAAGCAAAAATGCCTGGCTAGATGTCATTGGTAAAAGCTGATTTACCTTGGAGTATCAGTAAAGGTTTACTTAAACCTTATTAAAAAAGGTTTAAAATAGTAATAGCTAAAGCAAGCATTTAATAGACTGCTTACAATAAGCTGGTTGTTTTCTAAGTGCTTTGTATAAAGGAGCTCATTTAACCCCCTCAAGCATCCTATAGATACCATTATGTTCATTTTATAGAGGAGAAACTGAGGAACAGAGGGAGTTAATGACCTGAGTTAGTCATACAGCCATTAGATAGGCTGAGATTTGAATCCGGGTGAACAGGCGTCAAAGGTCACACTTTCACAGACTAAGCTTTATTGCTTTTCTTAAGTGAATATTCACTTAAGTGAAAATTCAAATATTCATTTGAGTTCTCTCAAAATCTTTTACTTTTTTCTTTTTTTTTTTTTTACAGTCTGACTATATGTATAAACAGCTGTGATGATGTGAATGGTTTCCAGTATCTACTAAGGATCAAGGTTTAGAGTAGGGGGCTATCTTCCGCTGAAAGACTTTTCCCACTTTTGATAAAATTTCTCAGTGGCTGGAGCAGTTACTAGATTGCAGAGAACAGCTCATTTCCCCAGACTCCACCGAAGCCCTACCTTTCATTTAGGGAGTGAAAAATCCTTAATGGGAGCTTCAGGGTCACCGAGCAGACCAAACCTTTAAGGATTTTTTTTTTTTTAACGGTTAAACACATGCTATGGATGTTTGCTAGCTGACAATCACAACATATATGGTAAATTAGTCAACATACTGGTGTCTTCAAAGTAATTAAAGAGATAGACCAAAAATCAGAAAAATTTTCACTCTTGAGGTGGTGGACAGACTATTTCAGGCCACTGACTTTTTACATAAAATAAATCACATAAGGGAGGAACACATTTGGGATAAATCACATTTGGGAGCAAGAGAGCAATGTGCTTACTGTGACCCTATGATGCAATTCTTTCCTTTAACATTAAGAGCTTGATGATAATTGTTGAAGTGTTTATATGAAATGGGGATTTGGGCGTTTCCCTAGTGGCATCTATGAGGATATGTGTGCCTTCTCTGTACCGAGTACATACGTTGACTATAACCCTCACAATTACCAAGGAAAGGGTAATTACCCCTTTTTTATAGACATGAGGTAAATGTCTAGAGTAAGATCACACAACTCTAAGTACATAACTGGGCTTCAGACCCAGGCTTAGATGCAAAATCCATACTCTTTCCTCCTTTCAAAATGTCTTCCTGAGCTAACCTAATTCTGATGTGCATGTGCTATTTTTCATTTAGGTTGTCATTACCCAAGCCTTTTCTGTTCAAGTATAACCTTAAATACTAAAAGTTCCTAAAATATTAAGCATTCTTGTGCAAAAGAAATTAGTAGGAGTCATGTTTTAATGCAGAAAGCTACAAAGTTAATATAAAATACGTTGATGTAAAGGAATGAATGGTGTATGGATTGAAATGAAAGAGCACCAGTGAAAGCAAAAAAGAATGAAAAGGGAAGAGTTTGAAGCAGTAAAGATAAATTCCCTTCCACTGAGGAGATCTCTAAGGTGAGAAGCAGATCTAGCCCAGAATATTGACATTTCTGATTGAATATGAACTTGGAAATACTCACTTAAAAATTACACTTGTCCAGTATTTATTACATTTAGGGATAATATATATTACGAAAAATAGAAAAAATGTCTATATCTAACTCATGGTTTAAGATGGGTGTATGATTGGAAAATAAATGCACAGAATCGCCTTATGTGCCATACCCAGATGGCCTGTTTCTCATTTTGTTCAATTTCAAAGATCATGGATGGTCAGAGCTGGAAGAGATTTTAGAGAACAACTTGACCACCTTCTTCATTTTCAGATGAGAAAACTGAAGCTCAAAGCAGTTCAATAATGTTCTCAATATCACAGGTCTCTCCGCTTTCCTGTCAAATTCAGTGTTATACACATGCACACAAACTACAAAAAAGTTGCAGTCACATACATACACGAGGAGGGAAACAAGCCAAAATATGGCTCTAAAAAGACTATGCTTTAAATGTCACTGATTAAAAAAGCAAATGGAAAGAATTTGAGAATCATAGATGGTTCGATATTCAACTCTTCAAAGAAATAATTCTAAATTTAGACATGAAATTCTACTGTTTTCTTTAAGAAAAATCACATACACGCTTCTTTGTGCTTCTCTGACTAAAGTTCTTTATGATTATTACAAAAACAATTTTCTGGAAAAAATCCATTACTATAATTTTGGTGATAAGGAATCATTTATTTTACTGAATTCATTGTTACAACAAATTGTTTGTGCTTTTCAGTTATTAATGCTCTAGTTTTTAAATTTTTCTGTAGACATCATTATTCATTTCTTTAATGTATGTGGTAACTTCAAAATAATCCTATCTGCAGGAGAGCCAAAATAAGTGCTTGCCCAAGCCAAGGGTACTGCTAATTTGCAAAGAGTAGATTTTATTTGGTCAACCTGTTTTTTTAGTTGGTTAACTATGATTATCTAACAAGAAACCCCCTTAGCAAGAAACATGAGATGCAAATGTTATTGTGATTAAAAAAAAAAGACCTTTCAAATGATTTCCTCCAATTGCATACAAGCGATCATTCATTACAGCCAAAGTGTGGATGGCGCGTTTTGTGTTCATATCTTGTTTTCGAGCCCAGACATCCATGACGGGGTCATAGCAATACAGCCATGGGACATATTCTCCATTGTGTACACCCCCTGTGAATTAAGCATAGACACACAAGTCAAGAAAATGCCTTGAAACTGCACTTTGTAACACAAAGTGGACGAATGACTTGCCTGAAATGTATATTTTCCCATTGTGCACTGCTCCCGCATGAGCTGCCAGAGGCTGTGGCAAAGGGGACACATAACGCCATTCATTTGTTTCTAGGTTATAGCACTCCACGCTGGACAAGTAGCCAGTTTCATTCCGTCCACCAATAACGTATAAATGTTTGTCCAACCGACACGCATAGAAACTGGCTCTTCTACAATGAAAAAAACCAAAAAACAAAACAACCCAATGTAAATCACAAAAGGAGTCCAGTGAGTCATGGGAAGGGGGGGACATCCTGCTTCAGAAAGGGGCGCAGACCTTTGGAAATTACACATATAGCTCCCTTCTAAATCTGAGACCTTGTAGAGCAACCATCTGCAGTGCCCATGCTGGTTAAGGTTATCGATACTAAAGTCACAGTAGAGGAGAAATTCACAAACTCTTTGTTTCAGCTCTTTTTACCTTGCTTTTTATACACTGTTAAAGTGTTCACTAATGTTTGGGATATTTGGTACCTTGTAAGGATATCACAGCTCAGTAAGACAAAGTGAAAAATGAGGTAGATAATGCAACAATAATAAATTATCTTGACATTCACTTTCTTTATGGTCCTTCAAGGGTCATTGTTCCCAATTTATAAGAGAACTACATCATCAAAATTTTTCTTCAATTATCATTTTTTTTCTTTTTTCCTCCCAGGACGACTGCAAATAGAGAAACTTTTCCAACTGAATATAGTGTTGAAATCTTGCTCTTATATAACCCATATTAGGAATTTCATCTATGTAGCTTTTGGTGTTGATTCTTACGAACCTATAAGGATATTTTAAAGTCTCTTTTCAAGAGAGACTATTTATTAAATTATCCCACCTGCCATCAAAGGCAAAAGACATGCAAGCTGTGTTGAAAGGATTGGAGACAGGGAGGCCAGTTCTGAGGGAGAATATAATCTAGGAGTGAGAGACTGAGGACCTGAATTAGAGTTTTAGTAGAAGACATGAAAAGAGGTGATGCAAGATATTTTAAAGGAGGATGTAAGGCTTAGTTACTAATAATATATGAGAGCTGAGGGAGAAAAGAGGTTGGAAGAGGACTCAAAGATTTGGAGTTAGGATGACTAGGTTGAAATCTTAAGCAAGTCCTTGACCTTTTGCTTCTTTTTTTCTCATTCATGCTACAGGAATAATATACTTCATAAGGATAACGTATGGTTCAATACTGAAAAAGTACAATCGTGAAGTGCCAAGCCCCTCAGAGAACATAATTTATGTTTGTTGAATTAATGGTCTTTATAAAAATTGATGCCAAGACTTTTGGGCAATGTCAACAGCAAAATGAGGAGCCCTAGAGCTTTTAAATCAGGTAAACCTATATTGTTTGGAGATTCTCCAAGTTGTGTTTACTAAGTGTCAAAACCTCTGGGAAGCAGTATATAGCATCTTGATGAACAGTTTGTTCTCTGGAATCAGATTGCCTGGCTATATGACTTATTGGGTGTGTGGGCTTTGACATGTTACTTAACCCCCTCAGCCTCAGATTGCTCATCTGTAACATAGAGATTATGATGGTACCTTCCTCATGGGGTTGTTTGTGAACACATGCGTAAAGTGCTTGTCATAGTGTCCAACATTTTGTTCATGCTCAGGAACTATCAGTTGATATTATTTGGATAAAAAGGTTTTAAAAATCAGCTATCAAGATGTTTGCATATAAAATTTTCTGAATAGTATTTTAAGTGATGACTAAATTCTTTAGTGTTTTTATATAATTTATACCATAAATGTATGGCATATGTTATAGATGGTGATATATGCAGTTTTATTTTATTTTTTCCAGCTTTATTGAGGTATAATTGACAAAACTGTAATCACATAAAGGGTACAATGGGATGATTTGATATGTGCATCCACTGTAAAATGATTTTCACAATCAAATTAATTAACACATCCACCAGCTCATGTAGTAACTTTTTTTCGTGTGAGAACACTTAAGATCTACTCTCTCAGCAAATTTAAAGTAAACAATACAGTATTATTAACTATAGTTACCATGCTGTACATTAGATCCTCAGAATTTACTTATCTTATAATTGAAAGTTTGTACCCTTTGACCAATCTCTCCCCATTTTCCGCACCCTTATCCCCTGGCAACCACCATTCTAATCTGTTTCTTTAAGTTTGACTTTTAAAATAAGATTCCACATATAAGTGATCTCATACAGTATTTGTCTTTCTCAGTCTGGCATTTCACTTAGCATAATCACCTTCAGTTTCATCCATGTTTGTCATGCAAATGGCAGGGTTTCCTTCTTTTCTATGGCAGAATAATATTCCATTATATATATTCACCACATTTTCTTTATGTATCTGTCAACAGACACTTAGGTTGTTTCCATATCTTGGCTCTTGTGAATAATGCTGCAGTGAACATGGGAGTGCAGATATCTCTTCAAGATACTGATTTTGGTTCCTTTGGATACAGTGTATGTGAAAGTGGGATTGCTAGATCATAAGGTTCAGATAGTCCTGAAGTCTGAAGTCCTGAAGTCTGAAGTTCAGATAGAACCTTTTCTGGATAGTCCTGAAATTGTTCTCATCATTGATAATTTGAGAGTAATATTTTGGCTATGATTTTTTTCCCTATATTTTCTTGATGGTTTTGAAAGAAATATGTGCTGTGCAAAACTCAGAAAGATGATGAAAGGAAAAAGAGAGAAGGATAAGAATAGGAAGGAGGATAAAGAGCAAGTGAGATAGATTTCATTAAATAAGGGTTGTTGTTATCTTGGGCCCGTGTCTTCTGAGGCATATATGAAGCTCTGAAATTGTGAAAAGAATTTTTTAATAAAATGTCATGTATTTTATATATATTTATGTATATATGTGCATTTTTTGGAATATGTTTGGAGAAAGATTTTGGGGGGAAGTTTTTAATCAGATTATCAAGGGGATTAATAACCTAAAAAATTGGGGATTTCCTGGTATAAAGAAGTAAAAACTCATCTAAATATAAAATTGGGTTTAAAAACAATAGCAAAATTAAGTGCACACAGATGGACCACTGGTTCCTTCCATTTCTCTAACCAGATTTCAATTGCTCTCTTATTGAATATGATAGGTCAAGGTTATTTTACTAGCGCTTTTACCTTCTCAAGTTAAAATATTTGATTGAAAAGACCGACTCACGTCTACAAAAATCTGTACTAAAGTAACACAGATATTTCTTTGCATCGTTGACACCAGGGTAGGTCGGTGTCCCTCTTTCATATGATTCTATGACAGGTTTTGGAGCGTCTGAAATAATTAATTTACTAATTTTACTAATAGGCCATCTTGAGTGGGCCAATCCCATAGTTTGGACCATGTGGGTAATGTACTATATTCTGAGTTCTCCTATGTATTATGTACTATATTCTGGTTTAGAAGAGAAAAATGTTAGTCATGACAAGTATGAAAATCCTCTATTTAATGAAGTTTAGATAGTGGAGAATAAGAGAAAGATCTTCTTTTGGCAGTGTGAACTCCTATTATCTTGTCTAAAGTTCAGTTTTCTCACTCTTTCTGTTCTGTTTCCTTCGTTCCTCTCTTAACCGGAGGGAGCCTGTCGGAACTCTCTATTCTTAGCCCAGGCGTTCCTAATCTGAGGCTCCGTGTACTCCTAGTTTTATCCACACAGTGTCACTGTTAGGTTCTGAACGGGGGGAAAAAAAAAAAAAATCAGTAGGTTTCACTTCCTGACTAAAAGTGCATTTTTATGCAGAAATTTTAATAGCGAAGGTTCTGAGTCTCTGACTTACTCCCTTGCATGCCCAAAGTGAGAATTCACGAAATGCATTATAGAAACACTGGATAAGTTAATGGTCTATCAGCAACTGTGAACATTTGCTCGAGGCTAAAATTTTACCGTATCAGGTCTCTCCTGGGAATGCTCCCTGCCCCACCTACCCACATGAAGAGCACACCTGATTAGGCTGTTTTATTTTGGGGAAAAAGGAAGCTCAAGATTATTGAAGATTTTTTAATGGAATTACACTATTTGTATTTCAAATTGTTCTTCTCTCTCTCCTCCACCCCTCCATCCCCTGTCCCAATGCCAGAGATGATATTCAATGAATTGAGATAAGTTTAAAAAGACTACTAATGACCTCTATAAATATACTTTGAACCTGTGTATTGTACAGATCTTTACAAGTTCTTTCTGACCCTTAGGTCAGAAAACTGAGATTGTATCTCAGTTTCAACTTTTGACTTTTACCATCAGGTTAAAAACAACAGATTTTTTAAACACAATATTGTCTCCCATTGTTTCTTGTAAGGCTGCTAGAAACATAGTATTTAAATTTGGAAACATCTTTGTTGTATTTGCTTCCAGATTTTCACTTAGTCTGTGAAACTTAAACTTTGTTACTGGTGCTCTCCAAATGGCTTTCTCTCTCCCTCCCTCCCTTCTTTTTCTTTTCTGTTTCCAAGACTAGCTAGGGGGTAATATCTCCACAAGAATAATACCTAAAATGTCTACTTTTTTGGAAAACAACATTAAAGTCACCAAAGCATTTTTATTGATCTAAGTGTTCATTTTTGCCCTCTTCTTACTGAAGAATCAAACCCTAAATCTGAGACCAAAACAACTCAACAGCTTTACATTTATCTTTGTACTTTTGTCTAATTACTTCTGTCCGTAACCTCATAGGCAGCAGGCATACAATTCATGAGTTGACCTATGGTTGAGTAAGCCTGGAGGTCACGTGCCCATTTCTCTGCTGAACTGGGAGGGTGTTCTGCATTTTTTATAAATTTATTTTTTTTTTTAATTTTTGGCTGTGTTGGGTCTTCGTTTCTGTGCGAGGGCTTTCTCTAGTTGCGGCGAGCGGGGGCCACTCTTCATCACGGTGCACGGGCCTCTCACTATCGTGGCCTCTCTTGTTGCGGAGCACAGGCTCCAGACGCGCAGGCTCAGTAGCTGTGGCTCATGGGCTTAGTTGCTCCGCGGCATGTGGGATCTTCCCAGACCAGGGCTCGAACCCGTGTCCCCAGCATTGGCAGGCAGATTCTCAACCACTGCGCCACCAGGGAAGCCCCTGCAATTTTATTATATTCTTTTGGACGCTCTGATTAGGTAAAATAATCCTAGGAATTTGCCCAGCCCGCTCTGTAAGAGTGGGTGACCCCAGAGGTGGCTTTCAATGTGTTTCTATTATTCTCAATCAGCTTGGTAACTTCTCAGCATAATAACAACTTCTCAGCAGTTAGGCAGCAGCTAATGGAAGGAGGGAGGTGGGGAACTTCTGGTGAGTTTGACTCATGATCTATACAATGCAAAATTAAGTCAAATGTCTCAAGAAACCTCTTTTCTGATCTGAAGAGTATCTCATATATTTTAGATTTTCTTCCCTTCTTTGTTTAATCACCAATTAAACCATGCTGGTAGCTAACTGTACTTGCTATGTTGAACGGAAGCTCGGCAATGACAGGAAAATTTCATTTTAAGTTATGGATTGCTGCCTGGGTCAACCAACCCATAGGAGATATGGAGCTAGAAGATTGACTGGGCATTTGTGAGATCTGCCTTTTCCCATTCAGCTCTGGAAGGAGCTCTTTATTTGGTCTATCGAGTTGATTGTTCTAAATCTAAAAAAAAACTTCTTTTACTAGGGACCTGACATGATATACCATAATGACTTCGAAAGAAACGTTAAACAGTTCATCCTGTCAACGGTGGCTGCCGGGTGCCGACAGACCATGGCAGGTCTTTTCATCAGGTCAATGAGCTGCTAAAAATTGTCTAAGTAGGACCCTGCCATGATAGGCCATAGCGCCTCAGAGGAAGTCATTATAGAATATCAAGTAAACAATACACATTTAAAAAAATTACTAATTAGGTTTTGCAGCAATACTTCTCATCCTTAGGGGCTCTACAGTGAGATAATTGACCGCGACGTGAGTTATGCCTCCCAAACCCAAGGCGTGAAGGTTAATTATCGTGGTGAACAGCCCCCAGCAAAGGCTACCATAGTGATGAGATGCTGACATTTCAAACATGTTATTGATGTGTATTTTTAAAATGTTTTTTTAATAAAATTTTTTGGAATGGCTTTGATTAAAGGGTAAAGTGATGCAGCTACAATAACAGCAACCAGAAAATAACCCCAAAAGGAGAGAAACAAGGTACTTTGGAGAAAGACATCAGGAGAGGCTTTTATATATACATGTATACCCAACAGGAGGATTGAGAAGTTTGTCAGGATATTAACTGACTCAGAATAATTTCTTGAGGTACCTTACAACTAGACATTCCCTACCGGTGTCTGTGGTCCTTAGACTATATTGTGCCTCATCATTTTCAATGTATAGCTTTTAGTCTCCTGAAAGAGAGTTTTAATATGCTTATATGGAATGGGAAGTTAGATATTGTTTCTTTATAGCAGAGATTCATACTCTCTTTCTGTAGTAATGTACCTTTTTGAGGAATGGTATGATCTGAAAATTTCTTTTTAACTTTGAATTTATGATTAAGGATTTAACTTGATCTCAGTGTAAGCTGATTGAATGTTTAAACAAGGAGATGTTAAGGTTATGAAGGAAATAAGAAAGAAAATTATTTCTTAGTCCAATCGAGAAGAGGAAATAGGTTGCAGCTTATCGTTACTATTATATTGGAAAATTTGCTCAAGAGGATGTTGAGCTATTATTTGAAAAGAACCAAGTGTTCAAACTTTAGTGTGTGAATTTACATGTGCATATTAAGACATGGTGTCCTGCCTAGGTAACAGTCAGGAGAACTGAATATGTATAAACATAGTTGCCTTATTGTCCTCTGATGCCAGGAGAACTGGGTGAGATAAACACTGCATACATTAAAAATGAGAGGACACTTTGCAAAACTGTTTTTTTTTGTAAGCTAACAAATCACCTGTTTTTGAATGCATGATGGGAAGATATTTGAGGAGGTAAATGTAATGAATTTGAGACTGTGAGGCCTGAAAACTTCAATATTAAAATTTCTGCATCAAAGTATATACATATCATTGTGAGAATGGTGTTTTATATTTCAATGGTAAGATTTAAATATATTATAACTAAGAAGAGTGGAATAGCCAGTGAAATTGTAGCTCTGCTTGTCAAAAAAAAAAAAAAAACCAATTCAATGTGGAAAAGGAAGACAAGTCATGGAGGGCATTATGCTAAGTGAAATAAGTCAGACGGAGAAAGACAAATATTGTATGCTATCACGTGTATGTGGAATCCAAAAAATATAACAAACTATTGAATATAACAAAAAAGCAGCAGACTCACAGATATAGAGAACAAACTAGTGGTTACCAATGGGGAGAGGGAAGGGCGGAGGGGCAAGATAGGGGTAGGGGATTAAGAGGTACAAACTATTAGGTATAAAAGAAGTTACAAGAATATATTGTACAACACAGGGAATATAGCCAATATTTTATAACTATAAATGGAGTATAACCTTTAAAAATTGTGAATCATTATATTGTACACATATTGTATAGCAACTATACTTCAATAAAAAAGTGAACTTTAACTAGTAACAAAAAAAGCAAGACAAGTCATACAAATTTTTTCTTTCTCCATTGGGACAAATAATTGACTTACTTGATTATTTTTTCCATTGAGTTAATAAGGCAGTTAGTCTAAGTTGGCCAGGCCAGGTTTTGTATTTGACTCCCGTGTCTTTCATTGGCTCTGTTTAGCGTACCTTATCATGGAAAACCAGTCAGCATCCTTGCTTCCAGTAAAGCAGCCACAAATGTTTCAGACCTAAGAAATAGACACTTACCTTTCTTGCATGGGCGGAAGTTGTATCCAGCTATTAAAACGGGGATCATATCTGCTGACAAAATTTGTACTGTGTTTTCCTGTAAAAATATATTTGAGACACTTAAAACTTAAATTCCTTTGTTGTTTTGCACATTTAAAAGTATTTTATAAGATGCCTCTGTTCTCAGGTTTAACAAACAGATGAATTAAGTAGAGGGACTATCTAACACAGTATGAGAAGTGATAAGTCAAAAGAAAAACTTATGTGCCCCTTCGAACGTTTTTCCTTTTTTTCTTCTTTTCTCCTCCACTTTTTCTGGGGGGAGGATGAGTTGGAATAAAAATAAATCAACCATAATAATAAAAGCAAGTATGTTTACCAGACTAGTTTTATCCCAAAGTTAGGGTAAAATTTCTGTATTTTGGTGTTTATAGGTTTTAAAAACATGAAGTTATTGTCTATACATAATCAGTTCCAGAGACTAACTTGTGTGATATCTCTGGATAGAACCTTTTTCTAAATGATCCAAGAATTCTAGCAGTGGAAGAGTCCACTCGGTCTCCAGGGAAACAATAGCAATCACTACAATAAGAGTTTGCATTAGGAAATCAGTTGTAGGCTATGACTGTCATGCAAGTTCTGTTTGTGCATTTGGGGAAAGCACAGTTGCTGGGATGTATCACAGGTACATTTACTGAAATGGGAAACATGCGTCCTCAGAGCTGGTTAACAAGCTTATCTCCTCTGTTGAGCCTAAGAAACACAGTAATGCCTCCAAGGTATTAAAATGAATCTTGTTTTACATACAGATTGACACCAAAGCAAGAAATAGAAGCAAAAGAGTGTATTCCATTTTCTGTGTAGCAACTGAGATGACAATCATCTAAAGCACCTGAAGTCTTAGCTCTAAAAGTCTGTTTTTCATTAACGTATGTGTAACTAACCATTGAAATATAGGTACCAAACTTCACCACAGGAATAAACAGATAGGATTGTGTGTGTGTGTGTGTGTGTGTACACGCACTCACACGGGCATGTATACACAACACAATTATTAATTGCAAGAATATATATGGAGCACTCACTATGTGTCTTATGTGTTCTAGGTTCTGGGAATATGTTGGTAAATGAGAAAGACAAAGTCCTCGTTCTTGCAAATAAATAAACACAGACTTGTAAATAAATACATATATAATAATGCTATATTTTCTTTACCAAATGCCGGAAAGAAAAATAAAGCAGGGATTGATAGAGGGGAAGCCAATTTCAGTAGGATGGTCACCTGCTCACAGATATCTTCTGCAAGCCATGCAAATATCTACAGAATTAGCATCTCAGGCAGTGGGGAAGGTGAGTATAAAGTCCCTGGGCTGGCCATGCATTCAAAACCAGCAAGAATGCTGGGGTGACTTGGACAGAAGTCGAAGTATATCAAGGTCCAGACACGGTGTGTCTTATGGACTGGTGTCAAGTTTCGTCTTTTGTCATAAGAACATCAGGAAGTCACTGGAAGGTTTTGAGCAAATGAGAAACATGGCCTAATTTACCTCTTATCATGATCACTCTGGCTGTTGTGTAAAAAACTAGACCGTACAAGGGCTGCTCTGGAAGTGGGGGACCTGTCATGAGGCCATCGCAACAGTCAAGGCAAGAGCTGGCTTGAGTGGAGGTGGAGGCAATATATGGTCAAGTTTGGGATCTATTCTATGGGCGCAGCCAATAAAATTTTATGATAGATTGAGCATTGGTATAAGAAAAAGTGAGTAATTAAAGACGACTGCTAGGTTTTTAGCCAGCAGAACTGGATGGAAGGTCATGCAATTTGCCAAGGTGGGGAAGACCAGGCAGGGGTAGTTGGGGGGTTAGGGAGAGAAGCCATGAGTTCTGTTTTGGACTTAACCTTGAGAGGCCTATCGGATCTCAAAGCATAATTGGCTGGTAGACCACTGGCTAAATGAGGCTGCAGGTGCAAATTTTGGAGTCATTAGTCAAGAGATATTGTTTAAAATCAAAGAACAAGATGAAACTCTTTAGGGAAAGGGTATGGAAATGGAAGATAATGAGTGCTGGAAATGAGCCCTGGGGGGGAAGAAGAAAAACTAGCAAAGAAAAGGAATTGTCAGAAGCAGGAGGAAAAGTATGGTGGTATTTTAGATGCCACGTCAAATAGTGTTTCAAAAAGAGGAGTGAGCAACGGAGAACTGATCATAGGATTTGGAAACATGGGGGTTGGTGGTGACCATGACACGCATTGTTTCAGTGGATAGGAGGGCATGAAAGCCTGAGTGGGGACTCCTCAGGAGAGATGAAGATGTAAGAAAGCAGAGGCAAGAGGATAAGCAATGCTTCTTAGGACTTTTGACACAAAAAGAAGATTATAGCAGGAAGATGCAGCATCGAGAGAAAATTTTATTTAGTTCTTGGTTGTGTTTTTCAATTCAGAAGTACTCCAAAGTCCTTGAGTAGGCAAAAGGGAATGAGGAATAGGCTTTAAGTTGGAGCAGAAACAGTAATAAGAGAGATATGTTTTATCTAAAATATACGGGTAGCAATGGATTTGGTGGTAGCAAGATGCAGATTTTATCTTTTGATTGCTTCTGTCCTCATTGGACTAAGAAGCAAGGCTATCAGCTGAGAGTGAGGAGGGAGGTTTTGGAGAAAGGTATTTGAGGAGAGAGAAGGTGTGAAATAATTAACTCAGAGGGTGGAAGAGTGCCATTGACCAGGGAAACTTAGTGGAGTTGGCTAGTAGCCAGCATGGTTCATTAGTAGCCAGCATGGCCGTATGGTTTTCTGAGCAACACATTTAGTTGCTCAGGGGGAGGGGAGAAGTGGAAGAGAGCTGGGTTTAACCAGGACCGGGGCTTTACCAGGCAAGTATAATAGGAGAGAAGGACACGAGGGCTGCAGGTGTATGCACTAATGTGATTATAAGGATGGGCAATAGAATATAAGCTCAGTAAGGAGGGAAGTAAGGGCATGAGGGGATGATGGACAATGAAAAAGTGGTAGGGTAGAGTGAAGGATGTGGCATTTCCAGGATAACAGTGGGTAGCTGCCATATAAAGGGGCAGCAGGTGGTAAAATCTGAAGACATCCTTTAAAGTGGTGAGTTTTAAGGATGTGGGAGTGGCAATGAAGAAGAAGTAGAAAAGCTATCAGCCTCCAATAATGTGAAATATAAGGGCGGGGGTGGGGAACAGAACATAGTCCCCATTGAAGGGGGTGGCTGGGAAAACAGTCCTCTCAGAGAATAGCCAGGCTTTGATTAGAAAAGAAGCTGAAGGGACCATTTAGGGAAGAGTTTAAGGATTATAGGGATCTTGTTGATGTGAGATCATGAGTTCCAAGGATTGCATGGGAGGGTTTGGATGGCCTGGTTGGGTGGTAAGTCAAGTTTTATTTGGGGATTACAGAAAGAGTTGGGGATTGCAGAAAGAGTTAAGAGTGCCACGAGTGAGTATGACCCAAAAGACTTGAATCCCACAAAGGGAGGCTCCAACCCAAGGAAGGATTATATCTAGAGTTGGTTTATAAGAAAGTTTTTGTAGAATTTGCAATCATGTCCCTGTAGAAAAAAAGCCATTCTTGATAGTCAGGTTTCAAGGTTAATTCCCAAATGTATCTGAAGATCAGGGTTGTTAAGAGGAATGTAGAATATACACACCATGTATAAGAGTGTTTCTCTGTGAAGTTTGGTTTAGAATTTCCATTTGGAGGAAGACATCTGCCTCCTTTCAGCAATGGGACAGATGCCTTCACATGCTGAGCACTGGTGGTGGAAATCAGCTATTTGCTTTGCTTATTGGTGGTAACGGCAGTGGCCTTCACTCAGAGAAAAGGCTAAGCAGGGACTGGTGTGATTTCGATGGAAGATGAAGAAAGAGTTTCCAGAGGCAGAGTCGATGGTGTGAAAAAAGGGCAAGGATGGAGGATGGGAAGATAAAAAGAAGAAATATGTTCTAAAGTTGGCAAAGGATGTGCAGAGGGGATAATAAATCTCAGAAGGAATGAGTGTGGTAGAGTGAGGAAAGTGAGATAAAATGGGGACATTCATCTCTTCCTTGTGGCTTTCATTGACACTGCTTAGAAGCTTGAGAGGGGTAGCCACATGCAATGGAATTTTGGAATACTCTTCACTCCTTTAGTTTCTTATCTTTTCCATTTTCTTCTAACCCTTCCTCCACTTCTTCCCTTTTTTGATGATGTCCTGTCACCAGACCCTGTTGTTGACTATCATTTGGGAGATAGGTAAAATGGGGCAGGGGCGGCAGTTTTCAGCCAGTGGTGGAGGGGAAGGAAGCAGGAAGACAAGGAAATCCCCCGTGGGCAGTTTTTTTGGGAGTCAATCATCAGTAAGTGACAAATGTAAATTGGTTCTCTGTTAGTTGGGGCACTGAAGGAATATATGCATGTATATTAGCATATTACAATGCAGTCTATCACTAATGACATGAAGGGAGTTAATGGGAGTTAATATCTATAGCTGAGTAGAAAAAAAATGTATGTATCCTGCTTATATTTCCAGTAACTCATATGTTTTATGATTTCAAATTTTGGTCCTGTAATCAAGATAATCAGTAAATAAAATTATATTTGTATTTTATGTGTACCTATTTGTGTTTTATGAGCATGTATTGAAATGTACTTTTTTGTATTTCATTCAAAGACATGCATCTCAGGCACCATTTTCATAAGGACTAAAGTTTAACTTAAGATTTCATCTTTGGAACTGATGTATACATAACATTTAAACTCATGGATTTTTAATTTTTCCTCCCTGTCAGTAGTGAAATTAAAGCATGTTATATATTATTATAGCATTGCTGTTCTTTATAAGTTTGGGTATTAACTGCTTCCTTTTTAGTTGTATGAGGTATTATAAAATGAAAATCCTATATCTTTGAGATGATGGTGTCCCTTCATGGTTTTCTAAATGGGGAATAATGAAGAGCTCTTTGGGAGCCAGTAAGAGCCACTGTCCATGGTGATACAATACTGATTTAACTTCACAAGATCAAAGGCAAATGCACAATTGTTTAATATCTAATTAAATACACATGTTTATGTGAGGTGGAGAGTGTGATACACTGGCTAAAGGTTGAGGCTCTGGAGTCAGACAGACCTACGTTGGAATCACTCATCTTCTTGCAAGCTGTGTGTCCTGGCAAGTTGTTTAAACTCTTAGGGCTTAGACTCCTCATAGAAAAACTAGAGCAATCATGCAACAGGCCTCATGGGATGGTCGTGAGGATTAAGTGAAATGATGCAGAAGAGTGCTTAGCAAATTTCCTGGGAAATAATGAGTACTCAATAAATACTATGACTAATACCAAAACGGTCAGCTGTGGTTGACCAGATGGATGGAATAGGAAGCTCCATGGAAACTATTTAAGGGATGGTGATGGATGTGTGTTTTGGTACCTAGCTGAGATACTTTTACCAGATTGGTACACCTGTTCCCTAGCTGCTGGTTGTTGGTTGTTCATGGTCACAGCTGCTCCCTCTCTAGAGAACTGCCCTCAGCTGAACAGGCCACTTCATTGCCCACCCTCACCCCCACCTGGGGGAAGGCCTCAGCCAATGACTGATTGGTTGACATGAGGTACAAAAGACTGGCCTGCTTGCCTCACAGTGTGACCAATTATCCTCTGCTTAGGAGATGCTAATCAGTGGCTCATCAGCATTTACCCAGATCTATACTAAATGACCTCAAAGGCGAAACAAGTCAGGGACAGAATGACTCAGATTTGCAGGTGGAACTCCCAAAGTTCTAAATAAGGGTCTTACAGAAAGAGAGTTGTGAGCTGCTAGGCCCATATGGAGACTAAAAGTAAACAAAATATAGTAATTAAAGTTTTACTGAAGTTCAATTTTGAGCCTCCTGGCGGCTAAAGCAAAAGAGACACATTAAATCATATGATTGGCGTTAGAAGTAATTGTTCAAAGCACACCATGCCTCAGTACTTTGGTTTGACAAGGACTTGTCACGCAGGTCTTCACATAGAGCACGCTGAGTGGTGGCAGTGAAAGGTGCCCCCACAGGAAATGCAATGCTGTGCTTTCTGTAGTCTTTTCTCACAGCATATTTGTTGAGGGCTTTAAACTGAATCACTGCTCCTCTCAGGGGTCAGGGGGAGGCAAATCAGTGAGGTCCAATGGCGTAGTTTTATGGGAATCTGAATTAGCTCAACGATAAAATCTCGATTCTCTAGACTAGAGGAAGGAATATGTCCCTTATACTCGCCCCTAATCCCCCCACCCATCCTCTCAGTTGTGTGTCTGATAGAAGTTGAACGGTAAGCAGTGGCAGGTTATTTTGGGCAGGGGTGGGGCAGGGGTAAACCCAGGGAGCGGGTTTTCTGTGTTGCTGATTAAGGTCTGTCTCACAGGAATGGGAGGTTCATAGTGATTTGTGAAAACTGAGTTGTCGCCCCAAGACTGGTCTTTTAGCAGAGGCTTATCCCACGTGGGAACGGAGGTGGGCTGAGAGAGCACCATCATTAGAAACAGGACTTTCCATGGGACTTCCCTGGCGGTCCAGTGGTTAAGACTCTGCGCTTCCACTGCAAGGGGTGTGGGTTCTATCCCTGGACGGGGAACTAAAATCCCATATGCCGTGCGGTGCGACCAAAAAAAAAAAAAAAAAGGGGGAAAGAAACAGGACTTTCCAGCCTTCTCTTGTTATGTGTTAGTTTTCATCTGGCCTTCAAGAAAACAAACAAAAAAAAACCCCCAAAAATGAAGTTCTGCAGATTCTTTTTTAGATAAACCTGCTGGCTGCGTACCGTTTCCTTACAAATGCTCCATTCTGTTCAAATCACTTCCTCGGAAGAAGAGGTTAAACAGGAAATGGAGAGTTTACAGTGGATTGTATATTGGCCAGGGTTTTTGTTTTGTTTTGTTTTAACATATCAAATCAGTCATTGCAAAGATAAGTTAGAGGAGAGATATTAAATATTTTTGTTCCTGATCCAAATCTGTTTCTCCCAAAGCCCCGGAACCATCTCTCCAAACCTGAAAGATATGAACCAACAAAGCTGATCTTGAGAAAGAATGTCCCCTTCTCTTCAAAGAAATGTTCTTGGAGGGTGGCCTGGGTTGTTTTCCTTTAAGATTTTCTAGAGTGAACAGATGTAACAATTTTCTATAATTTGCCTTTGTGCAGATGCTGAAAGAGAACATTCACCATAAAATATATGCAGTATATGTAATTTCAGCTGGCTGTTCTGGGGGTTTAAAGCAAAAATGTGTACCTGCAAGCTGTTTTATGGTTTCTCACTCATAATGATCTCTGTTACACAGAAGGCTACAACTGCAACCCCTCCTTCACGTGCAAGATTTCCAAAAATATCTTGATAATTTTGCGTGTTCTGCAAGGCGCAGTGTTCTCCCTACATTAGGCTTGGGAAGTGTATTCAAATGTTTACTTTCTCTTTGTGATACAATTATGAAGTAATCGCATCAACAGGGAAGATGGTGGATAATCTGTGGACGAAGCCCTTGCAGAAGACGCAGCAGCCGGAACAGGTGTCAAGTAATGAACGCTGCAAAGGAACTTCAGCTCAGGTCATGTACAGCGCGACAGCAGATAACGCTTATTTATTGAAACTGCATATTATTATCCTGATAAAATGGGAGAAAAGTGGTGGAGAAGGTGGTGAGAATTCTTAATAGTTGCTGCTTGCTACCTCCCTTGAGGGAGTCTGGGCTCACGCTGGTGGCATTCCTCAGGGGATGGGTCAGGAGAGGGGCTGGGCGTCACGGTGAAGCCAAATCCCCAGAGAGTCCATGAGTGAATGCACTGCTGCGTGTGTCCTCTGCCAGCTCAACGGTGGACCCTCCCTCCAATTGTCAGCCCACTTCACCGACTACTTCGTTTGTCCCTGCTGCACAGAAATATGTTTTCCACGGTAATTACAAAACGGACTGCCGCTGGCACCTCTCATCACACACAGGCTTGTTGAGCACCTACTGTTAAGTGGTTCAATAGTTACCGTTAGGGTTCCATTGGTCCTCTCCGCCCAACACAAACAGGAAGTTTTCCACCTCCACAACGCAGTGATGGGCACTGTTGTATGGCATAACTGGAATTGAGAAAAAAAAAAAAAAAGACGTATAAAATTTTCCATCTTAGGACTTGATACCTTGGCTCACTAGTTATGTGCTTTCACCAAAATGTATCAAACGTGAGACTAAGTCAGAAGGAAGAAAAGCACATAGACAAGCAGAGTGGGGCACCCACCAATCCGCAGTGGCTCAGCGGTGTGTTCCCAGCAATTGCCAACCCCACCCCTTTTGATTAATTTTACATAATGTTATTCTGCAAATTAGTCAAGAACAACCTGTCGGGCTGCTTTCAATTCTTAAGTCCTCCTCACCTGCCTGATGATGGGGATCGTGCAGTCTACAACCATGACTGACACTCCCAAATGGTCAGGGCTGGGGCTTACTTCTTGGAAGAAATAACCCAGCATCCACTTGGAGCCATTAAGCTGTTCTGCCCAAACTTGGCTTGCTGGCAATCTTTCCATAAACAGACTCAGGGTGCTTGGTTGCTTTCTATTCCACAGCAATGAGCAAGCTGAATTTCCATACAGTTTTAAGTTTTTAAATTAAGGTCCTGCTGATTTAATGCCTTCTCCAAATGTATACGCTTAATTTCCTGTACAATGTCATTAGTAGCACAATCACACATTTTCTATCTATCTGCTTAAGAGCTCTTCTGGAACAAAGATAAAAACCGTCAGGAACATCATAAATATCCATTCCCCTCGTCTTGCCCTGCTCTGCCCCAAATGTGGTGGCTGTGAGGAGGGAAGAGTGATCCAGAAACCCACCAAAGGTTTCGCTGGATCTGTTCTCATTTCCATTTTCTTTGGGGAGACACACACAACAAGAATAGGACGCCCCCGTCACCCCGTGTGCAGTGCAGTGTTAGTCTCTGCTATTATTATGTCATATGGCGAATGTAAACTTACGCAGCATTAGTTATCATATCACAGGCAGTGGTTTGGGCCCAGTGACACCAGTAGGAAAAATGATGTCCTTGTTCAGCTCATCATATGGGCACCTTAAATCTAGGTGAGGACAAATGGGGAGGTGATATGCATGTTCAGGCAGGGAACTTATTGCTTGACACAGATCAGCAGAGCACTTAAGAAACCAGTGCAGTGGGAAATCAATATGAGTCAGGGCCAGCTCGTACTCTGTACTCTTTTGCCAATGGAGAGAGAGAGAGAGAGAGGGAGAGAGAGAGAGAACGAGCCTATCTTATACCCAATTTACTTTGGATGATATATATCTCATTTCACTTTGTTTTTATGATCTTTTTTCTCAGAATGCACTTATGCTGGCTAAGATATGTAAACAAAAACAAGGAGAAACAGGCATAGCTTTGAAACCTGTAACACAGCCTCTGAAAGAGCAAATCAGATCGCTTACGCTTCATATGAAAAGATTTTAGGAATTTTCATTATTCTATTATGTATTCACTTTTACTGTGAATATTCACTATTTTCGAACTTATAGCCACAAGGGAGAAGACATTGGTACGGAAACCCTGGATTTCTGGGATCATGAAGAAATTGGGCGTGCCAGGGATTTGTGTGGCCCATGAATTAGGTCAATTGATTTAGGGAGTCACTTCAGCAATGTCCTTCTGCCCCTCAACCCTTAGTTATGTCTTTGGAAAATGCTTTTAACCATATAGCTTCTGCAGGCTTCACTTCTCAGAGCCCATTGGGGCAGAGTATATGTTGAGTTCATGCAGCAACTAAAATTGGGTGACTGGATACGTTTTGAACATCTTTTTTTCTTTTCTTAAATTAACTCATCATTGTTCGGATTATGATGCTGGTTGCAAAACGCCAAACACAAAACTATGCTACCCATATATTATGTATATTGTGTATTTTGTGAACAGCCTGGTGCTACTCTGGTTTATCACAATGCCATCGGGGCAGTAAACTTACAGCATTGTCACCTGTAAGCATATACTCATATGAGACATGCGTGTAAGAACAGCGGCCACTGATACAACCAACTTACTTTATGACTACCAGTCTTCCAATATTTATTTAAAATTTTTGGTCAGTTCAATGCCCACATTTTATAAGTACTAAAAAATCGTATTATCTTCTTTTTAACCGGAAGTCCAGCTTTATAATAAAGCACAGGCTCTGAAAATAGAACAACAGTTGTGTTTTGTTCTTGCCATTTACTTGCTCCCATTCAGGCAGAAATTAAGTGAAGGAAAGAATACATGATTTATTCTTAAGCCTCTTTCTCATTTGATTACCCCTATTGTTATGCTTTATGCAAACAAATGAAACTATTGCACTAAACTAACTATTGAAACTTTCAAAATACGAGAAGGTCTTTGAAATGCTAATATAAAGGCTGCTTGAAGATATTCTCATTTACCTACCCATTTTTACTCCTGTTTTAAAACCTTGTATGCTATATTTCTTGGCTCTTTCAGCATTTTCATTCCTGAATTGTTGTCTTTTCTGATTTATTACTGTGAATTGAGAGGCTATAAATACACACAAATAACTCTTTGGGATTATTCTGAATGTAAAACGCTCCAAATCTATTAGAAAAAAATCGATATGAAATCAATGTTTGAGTTTTGCAAGAGACCTCATTTCTTTGACTTCTGATTAAACCTGAACGAAAGCAAAATAAAGAGGGCAGTGATCAAGAGAAAACATCTGCTTAAAATGGCACTGGGTACCGCAATTATTGATTATCTTTTAAATAACGAGGAAGATACGCCCTCTCCCTTCCAGACTTCTCTAGGGATGCATGCCGGCCTCGCCCTCACAAGCAGGTACCGGAGGAGAAGTTTGTACTCCCTGTTCATATACAGCCCCGTGTGAGTTTTTAGCGTGTCAGTCAGTGAGTTAGAGGGAAAGGGTAAAGAGAAGCTAATCAGGATGAAATGAGATTAAAGGCTGTCTAATTTTACAGCGACTGTGATCCATCAGCCACTGTGAAAGTGACAGTGGAAATGAGTGATGGAGACAGACAGGTGGGGCTGTACATTTCACTGATTTATCCTCAAATGCACTGGGCCTTATTTTATTGAGTGAACGTGACCGCATTTATCATGACTGTCATCTAAACCCACTTCCCTCCATTTAAAAAGGTCACTTTACTCACAGGGAGTAGGAGAGAGGCACTTTCAAATCAGATTTAAAATCTAATAACACGTGTTCATAAGGCCCTTTGTGAAAATTCTCAACTTTATTAAACAAACTCGAAGTGCTAGAAGGAAAGGGGAAAAAAAAAGCCAGAAAACTGAAAAGGAAGAAACCTTTGGTCATCCGAGGGAGCACATTCATTTAGTCTCTAAGTTTGAAGCAATTTGTACCATTTTTGCCTTTCCCACTCCAAATACCTGCTATTCTATTCTAGTCTGGGAAATTCAATAAAACATTCACATTTAATATGTTTAATTAAGAAAGTAGGAAGCAGGCCATCCTTGGAGAGGATATTAAGTCACAGTATTTACTCTGCAGAATGACTAATCATCATACACTCAATAGACGTTAGCCATTATTACAAGTTGAATCTCTGCCACAATTCACTTACATACCTGTTAATTGCTTTCCCATAATTTTAAGGCCACAAAGATCTCAGTGACACAGATTCTTTTACCCCTCCCTGTACAGTGAAATGGAACGTACTGGCATGTTGTGCACAAAATTGGTCTTTGTGGATATGAAAATGAAGAGTCAAACTCTCAGGGTATTTTGTGTTACTTTTCACAATAGGAACCACCCTTTACCAAACATTTACTCTGTGCCAGGCATTGTGCAGGTGCTATATACATATGCGTATATGTAATTATATACATATATATATAGTTACCTATACTATATCTCTGAAAATATAACAGCACTTACGATTCATTCTTACTTGCTCCTAATCAGGCAGAAATTACATGAAGGAAATAATATATGATATTATAATACGTGATAAAATATAATACATGATAAAATATATCTATATTTCATTTGCCTATATCTTTCATTTAATATAACTAACTATTAGGGAGGCATTGGTCATTCATTTTGTTTCTGTAAGAAACACTGAGGCCTTGAGAGGTTAAGTCACTTGTTGAAGGTCAGACTCAGCTAATGAATGGCAGAGATAGAATCCAAACACAGGGATATCTGGATCCCAACCCATGCTCTCATCCATTTCACTCTACTGATTTTCAATACGTATGTTCATCCAACCAGCAAGTAATTACCAAGTACCTGTGTGTTCAATGATGGTGTTCCTGAAATTTCTGTATAATTTTTTGGTATTGAATCACAGTTTAAATGTTTCTTATTTTCATATTTAAAAGAATCCGTGATTAAAGCAAGTGGACATTCCTTTACATTTTTTTCTATAAATCCACATATTCAAATAGTGGATTTTCTTAAAGTAAGACACATTTACATGTATTTGATGGAGCCAGAAAAACACTGACCAAATCAGCTAGTTAAGGATGGGTAGAGTCTATTGGCAGAGGGTTTTTATTTATTTTTCAAACGGCGAAGGCATATTTCAACCTTGCGAGCAGATTCAAAGTATCTTGGGCACAGAGGCCCTTTTCCTGGCATATAAAATGTGCAGGGGTCTTGCTGCATTTACGAAGACCTTGTTCTACTTAAGATCCACACTCCTGTTTCCTCCCATATTTTATAGCTAAGGAATATATATACCCCTTCCAACAGAAAGTATAGGTATCCTTTGCAACCACAGCTTTGCATGAACATCCAAACAAGATTGCATAGGGCTATGACAAGTTTATAGGATTGCTAAGTACATGGCTGTTGAATGTTTATCATTTCAAGTAACATTTATGAGGGTCTTGATTTCCTTTTGGCTTCAAATGCATAAACTTGCAAAACTGTCAAATATGACATAATTTTTGGAAAAAGTAATTAATGCCCATGTTTTGTAAAAATACAGTCTTATAAAAAATAATGATATACAGGAACAATAAGTTTTTCTCTTATGCCTCTCAGCCTTTCAGTTCCCTACTGCAGAATCTATCCTTGTTATTGTGTTCTTGGATTTTTCTTCCAGAGAGATTATATATACGGGTCATTTTTTGTTAATACAATTGACACAGCATTCTATGGGCACACTGTTTAGTACCTTGCTTTTTTGCACTCAAGAATACATTCATTTATTCATTCCTCACCAATCAAAGACCTGTTCAGCTGCTACTGTATGCCAGGCAAGGTTCTACCTGCTGGGGAGGTCATGACAGCATCAAGGAACGTTCGAGTCAGGGGAAGCATGTAATAAACATGGACACAAATAAATAGGCACTTTTGTTTCAAATGATAAGTGCAATGAAGAAAAGTAAAGCTGGGTCCAAGGAGGGGAAGGGACAGGGTGAGGAATTTTGAGAGTAGTCCGGGAGGGCTTTCTGAACAGATGACTTTTGAGCAGAGAATTGACAGAAGTGAGTAAGCGAGCCATGCAGGGGTAGAGGTAGGCGTAGATGCAGGAATAGCAAGTGCCAAGGCCCTGGGGCACAGATGTGGAGTGTAGCAAGAACAGCAAGAAGACCAAGAACAGAAGGATCTGAGAGGAGGTCTGGGAGGGAGACCGAGGCCAGATCTGTGCGACGGTGCAGTCTTGGTCGGAGGACGACACTTGGATTGCCTATCAGCCCATTCTTTTCAACAGCCATACTGTGTTTCATCTGATGGGTGTCCTATAACGTGTCCTATCCCCTTCTGATGGCCATTTATTAATTCACTCAGCAAACATTTACTAAACACTCATTATGTGCAGATACTTTTCTGGTTGCTGGTAATAAAGCAACGAATGAAGCTGACAGCGTCCCTGCTCTCCGAGACCTAAATGACAGGGAAAAGAAGAATGTAAACAAATACACCGTGGAATGCACAAGAACACAGCCAGGCGACGACAGACAATGTAAAAAGGGAAAAACGGGACAGTGTGTTAGAGAGTGAGTGCCTGGCGAGCTGAGGTGGTCAGGGAAGGCCTCTCTGGGGACTGGTGTTGAAGGTAAATTTTGAAGGGTGAGAAAGGGCCCTTGCGAGAAAATAAGGGGAAGGGATCCATGCAGAGACCCTGGAGCACGAATGAGCTGGACGTGCCTGAGCAGCCCAGAGAAAGCCTCTGTGTCTAGAGCACTGAGGGTGAGGGCTAGAGAGGCATGAGAGAAGTCAGGAGGCAGGCAGAGGTTGGGTAGATGGGTCTTTAGAAGCCAGGATAAGTGGTGTCGATTTTATTCTTAGCATGACGGAAAGGCATTGGAGGGGTTTTAGCACGCAGCGGGACATGATCTGATTTATGTTTTAAAAATATCACTCTGGCTCCTAGGGATGTTGTAGGAGTGAAAGAGGGAAAAGAGGAAGATCAAGCAGGGCGCCCCTCCTGTGGTCCAGATAAGGGATGATGGAGGCTGGATGAGGTAGGGGCGCTGGGGCTGGAGGGAAGGGGATGTGTTGGAGGTTGCTGCTATTACAAACAGTGCTCTGCCGAGTGTCCTCGTGGGTCCACAACACGCATACACGAGCATTTATCTGTAGGATTAATTCCTCCAAGTGAAATTTCTGGGCCAAAGAATGGGTGCGTTTTACATTTTAATGGATACCATCACATCGTACCCCCTTTTATATCTGTACCTTTGCCAACACGGTAGGTGAACAATTGGTGTCTAGTTAAAATTTAAGTCTCCATTCATTTGTGATAGAGGTTGAGCATCTTTCCATATGTTTCAAATCCATTTGTATGGTATACATTTTTCTGTTGGTTTTTGACTTCTTGATATCGTAAGTTGCCTATAGTTACGTGATTTCTGTTCTTTAAGTGTTCTTTTCTATGGAGTTATCTAACCTGGCAAAATAAATGATATTTTGGAAGCATGGTATTGCTAGAATATATATTTGTGCAATATTTACTCATTAAAGCAAATTCAAATAGTAATTACATGCTGTTGAAAACAAATATAACCTGAAAGAAAGGTGCCTCAGTCTAATGACATTGAAAGAGTATTTCTTGCCATAGGATTGTAGAGAAATTTTTTTCTTACATTTTCTTCAATTTTATAGTAAGTATAATTGAGAAACATAAATGTTTAAAAATTTACTAGTTTAATCCTACCATCCTGTCTTTCTGCAAAGATCTAGAGATTTGGCCAGTGCTTCTCTGGAGGTAGGAACAGACACATAGTCAAACATCTTACATGACGCACATGCTTCATACATATTATTGAATAAATAATGCACAGAAAAGGCTCTGTTACTTTTTTTTCTGTTGTATATGGATGGTTACTATCCCTGTAAGCTGCAAATAAATGGAAATGTTTTGTGTATTTGAGGATGACTTGATCATTATAGATAGTGAGTCTGGAAAATTAAATCCCATAAGAAATTCACATGGTCTGAATCCAGTGATGAGTTGGTGAAGGTTCTGAATTAACCCAAAGGTGGCCAACACTTTCTCCTCGCTCCCAACTTACTCTGCATACACAGAGCTGGGATCCCACAGTCCCACTGGAGACAAAATTGTTGACGTGAGTTCGAAATGTATAAATCTGAAAAAAAGTGCCCATGCGTTAGGTTTTGGAGGCTATGCAAGAACAAGAGAGTTTGCTTCTCTTTCATAATTCAAAATTGTATCTAAGGGAGAGTTTTCCTGACAATGAGTATTGCTTTGTGACTCTCTCCTCTGTGCCACTATTGTAGTAGATGCATGCCTTTACCCTATACTTGCCAAGTCATGATACAGTGTATTAAAATCATCTGTCTTTTGTGTGTCACCCCCTAAAGGATCTGTAAGCTCCTTGAGGCCAGACTGTGTCATTTCTACAGCTTTATGCCCACCACAATGCCCAGTACATAGGATAGTACAGCCTTAGGCATCGCTACAGCTTTTATACCTAATACAGTAATTAGAAATATTAGTGAATCAATAAATGTTAGTAGCATGAATGAGTGAATGCTGACTAAGAGAGACTGTGGCATTTACTTCTTTGGAAGGTGTAAAAAATGTATGGGTACCAGAAGATGCGAAGGAGGGAAGAAGTGAAAGAAAGGGAAGAAAGGGAAGAAAGGAAGAAAGATATATGCCTTAGATCAGGATTCTATGGCATCTAGGATGGATGTCACCTTATATGCAATAACATGTGTTAAACAAAGGAGGTTTGTAAGTTCTTCAAAGACTGTGACATATTTCTTTAGGATCTATCATAGGCCTAATTGTGCCAAGGTCAAAGGTTTTCAATAAATCCTTGTTGATTTACAGTTTTAGCTCTGAGCACTTAAATGGAGGAAAATGCTAACAACCAGAGGAGGCTGAGGGGACTTAAAATAAGACTTCTATTAGCTATTCAAGCAAAACTCACTTTTCAAATTACGACTCTATTATTACCATGCGGTGTACCAACTATTTTGTTTTGTTTAGTTCTTGATATGTTAGTTGGAATTTTAAAATAGTTTTATTTTCACTTTTGGAAAGTAAAACATCTTTGAGAATGAACACTGCAATTTCTTCCAAATGCTAGGGTTTTGGTTTTTTTTTCCTGTTTTAAAGTGTGTTTTCAGAGACACATTGATGAAACATGCTAGTGCTTTGATGTTTGTCCTTTCCTAAGTGCCACTACAGTGTCTTCCTGATCATGTCTTTCTGGGGGAGTGAGAAATTGCACTTTTCATTGTTCTACACCTAAAAAGGCTCAGTTAAAAAAAACAGTCAACTCTGTAAATGAATTAAAGTAGTAGAGCAACTCATATTATTTAAACGTGTGAAAATAAGATCCTTGACAAAGGTCAAAGGAGCCAGGGCTATTTATACTGTGAATGATATGGCAACAGGATAGCAAAAATGATTGTGAAACAGCTTAAATTCTCTTAGATGATGGCCCCATAGTTACTGACGGCGGGAAGAAGGAAATGGGTATGGTTCATAGAATGAGGATTTGTAAAGAAGCATTTTCTGATGTAGATCACACATACTCAGTATTGGAAAGTGAACTCCAGTGGTTCACTTTAAAATCCAGGAGACAGCAAAAGAATCAATCAACCTCTTCATTCATTTTTTCATTCAAAAATTCGTATTGAGGAATTAGTTATTGTGCTAAACTCTGGGACACCATTCCTGTATTTCAGAGCTCACAGTGTAGAAAGAGAATGTGTAAACAGAGAAATAGAATACACAGTGTTCTAGAAGAAGAACAATGGAAGCACCAGGGAGGAAGTGCCCGTAACTTCAGGGAGAAAGTGAGACTTAAGATAAATCATAAAACCAAGACGGGATTTTCCAGGTTGCCACAGCAGCAAAAGTCATCATCAGTAAAAGGAACATGGATTCAACAAATACTTATTGAGCTCCTACTATGTGCCAGATCTTAGGCTAAGTTCTAGGGATATATTTTAATTGGATTATTTTTATAAAAATTATTAAAATTAGATCAATTTCCAAAATGTCCTTAATACTATGATCACTATACTATATCAGCTATTATGTTGAGGCCAGAGAAAACGTGTTTGGGGAACATGGGAGCAAATAGAAAGGGTGGGCTCTTACCTCCGCCGTCCTTTTGGGCAGCCTACCCCTCGACTCAAATCCCCTCTGGAGCACTCTCTCCTTAGACAACAAGCAGTCATGGCCTCTACCCTAATTGAATTTCTCCTGGTATTTGGAGCCACCTGATGGCTCTGGAAGCAGCTGGTAGGATTATCAGAACAGTGAGCAATACCATCGTTCCTTTCAGACCACCCCTCACGGCATTTGCGCTTGCCGTTTCAGTACATCATTGGGCTATTGCACTTATTTGATTTCAAAGGACATTTCGTTGCAAAGATCCAGAAGGATTTGTTATATACTCCTCCATGGTCATTTCATGGTGTGTGCGTGTGTGCCTTCCCATGCGCCCATGTGTATGTGTTGGATCTGGGAAGCACGAGGGCAGGCGGGCTGGGCAATGAAGACTGTACTGAGTCAGTAGCTTATAACACACAGGGGAAATGAAAGTGCCATCCATGATCTTAGGAGATGAGCCCCTGGTCTTGGCCATCACAAGGCACGTAGAACCATCTCTTGAGAAAGTTCTGAAATCTGTATTGCTGGAAAAAGTAGACAACTTTTTGGAGCTGTGCAGATCCAAACAGGGAAACGTGTAGGCAATATGATGAATAGTGAAGTTCCATTTTCTCCTTTTTGGCACCATTTTTTACTGGTAAAGCTAGAGAGTCATTGAATGTTAAGTGATATTTACTTAGGAATATATTTATGAACGTGCATGACTATTCGGCACTTTTCTTGTCTTAGAATTTAGGTTGAGACCCTAAGGCTGAAGCTAATCTAAAGAGTTGTGTCGGGCCTTTTGGCGGGTAAGTGCTGCATGAACCAGCCTCTGGGAGACTTGACCATCTAAGTTCTTGTTACTCAAAGTATGTTGCACGGACCTGCAGCAACCTCAACCGGGAGATAATGAGCAATGCAGAATCTCCAGGACCCCCCTGGACATCCTGAGTCAGACTGCATGTTACAGACCCCATGGGTACTCTAGAGTCTGAGCATTCCTGAGCTACGACAGGCTGGTCCAGACCACCTGCACTGGAATCACCTGGGCCCCATCCCAGACTCCTGGGTCCTAGGCCTGACCTTCTGAATCTGAATTTCTAAGGTTAGGTCCAGGAACCTGAAATTTCAGTATGCTTCTGAGATTGTTCTTAGGCACATCGACAGTCACACTAATCCCGAAAAGACTTGGTCCAAACTGTCATGTTTAAATTGGGTCAGAAAAACTGAACTCCTTAAACTGTTTTGGTAAATTACTTCCTTCCGTTTCTATGGAAAGCAGCACTTTTGTAAGTCAATGTCTGGCAGATAGTTGGTGCTCAATAAATGTAGCTTTGTTTGAAAAAAAAAAAAAAGGTCTGTGCCAGGCCATTGATGCCAGACTTTCTAAAAGTGGTTCCTAATCTGTGTCTCACTGGTCATGTAATTGTGCACACACATACGCACACACACACACACATTTTGCCTACATATACAATGATGTGGAAGACTATTAGTGGGTAGGGATTTTTTTTTTTTTTTTAAGAGAGTGGTTGTGGGAGACTGTGGAATCACTGGGCATTTTCCATCCACGGGGGAACAGAATTCTCCTCCCATCCTCCACCCCAAAAACAAAAGCAAAGGCTGGTGGAAGAATCTTGGGCCAGATGTTTCCGTGCTGCCTGGGGCTTGGCCAGCAAACGGAGAAGTCTGAAGACAAGAGGCTGGTGGGAGCCGTCTGTGATGGGAGTGCGCAGGGAGAGAGCGGGGGCAGACGTGGCCTGCATTTCTGGGTTTGGTGGAACAATAGCACCCAGTACCTCCCTGTGGGCTGAGCTGTGGGTCTGTTTGGTTAGAACTGCCATGAAAGGACCCCCCCACCCAAGAAGATTAATTGCTAGTTCAAGATGACCTTAACAGAAGCTATGTGGTAGACAGTGGGAAGTCTTCAGAAAAAGGTTCACAGCAGAGCCCATAAAGACAGCTCATGAGAAAACCAAGTCAGCTTTATCGCATTTACCTCCTGCAAGCCAGGTTCTAAAAACACCAGGCAAATAAGAGCTTTTCTCCCTTTGCCTTCCCCTCCTCCAGCTCTATCTCTGGTTGAACCAGACTACTTGCATGGCTGATTTCCATCCAAGGGTGGGTCAGCCTTTCTCACCCTCATGTCAACCTCAGTGTGCAGGAAAGATTTAACACAGCAGGCCTGAAACCGTTATCCTTAGAAAGGCCTGGCCTTTCCTAGAAAGGTTGGACTTTGGCTGATGTTAGGGAACTTAGATTTCAAGAGTGTTGCCACAACCTTAACTAAGAGTGGCTGTCTGTGCCCAAGTTGTAGAAAAAATGGGATTTATGCTGCGCGCCTGCTTTTCTTCTGGGAGTATGGAGTTTTGGTATGTGCTAGGCAGATGTCTACCTAACCAGCCCTTAATAAAATCTTTGGGTATTTAGCCTCGGATGAACTTCTCTGGTAGACAACATTTCACAGGTGTTGTCACAATCGGACACTGGAGGAAATAAATGCATCCTGCGTGACGCCACTGGGAGAAGACCCTTGGAAGCTTGAGCCTGGTTTCCTCTGGACTTTGCCCCATGCACCCTTTCCCTTTGCTGATTTGTCTTATACTTCCCCCCTGTAATAACTCATAGCTGTGAGTATGACTACATGCTGGTCCTGTCGGTTCTCCTAGTAAATCACTGAACTTGGGGGTCAATAGGAGACAGAGAAACTTCAAGTGTATTTAGAGAACAAGGTTTCTATTGAACATCCCAAGACACCTGGGGCTGCTTTAAGAACTTCCTGAGGTGTAGCCACAGGGAGAGACGAGACATCCAATAGAGAGGTTTTGGAAAATCTGAAAAAAATGAAGTTGTTTTTGGTTGGCCCCATACGTGAAGTTCTTTCAATAAACTGATCGTGGATATACGTATGTAAGACATGACTGCTTCTGGACTCTGGGTAAGCATGGGCTCCACATTTCCTCTGGTTGGAATCAATGTGCAAATCGCCTGAGAATCCGCTAGTGCTCAACACTGTCTCATCATAGGTACTAGAGGCTTTATTGGATTATTTGACACTATGGCCCTTTTTATTTTCTTGGGAAATGTGCAGTCACTGTATTAGTTGAAACACTAATACAGACACATAGGAGACCATGTGTCAGGAGTATACAGTGGTCCAGGAGCTTTGTGGCAGAGAAATTCAGAGAAAGGAGCAGTCACTGGGCCTTGGCTCCGTCAGGTATCGATGCACAATCTTCAATCTCTCCCCAGCCATTACATCCTTCTGCTGTCTTCACAGGGTGCTTTGTTGTATCTCTTTTTTTTTTTTTTTTAAAAACCCCAAACACAGAAAATGCAAACTTCTTTATCCCACTGTTCCTTCCAGGTATCCTTAGAGCACCCCATCCCCTGGACCATAAATCTGGGCTCAAAATCACAGTGCTGGACACAGTGAGCGATTGGTCTTGAGATGGTCCCATGACCCAGCCAGGCCCTTCAGAGGGGGTTGCACCCTGGTGCTGACAAGAGGAAACCTTTCCTTTCTGACCACAGATCCTGGAGCTGCTTGGGGCAATGGAGAAGCAGGTCTGAGCAAGGAGAAATGAGGAGAAATAAGAGGAGAGGAGGAGTGAGGAGAAATGAGACCACAGTTCTGAAATTTTGTTTCTGCATCGTCCATAAGGCCGGCCCCTGCCCTCCTGGTTATGTGGCCCATGGATCCGTTTCCCCACTGGACTTTTATGAAAGCCTCCAAACAGTCTCCTTGCTTTCATTCTTGTCCCCTTTTGGATCAATCTTCACAGAGCTCTCAGATGATCCTTTAAAAACCAAATCGGATGAGGACATTCACTTCTTGTCAGTCCTTTCCTTACTTGCCATCTACCTTAAATAAACGTTAAGTTTTCAGAATGGCCTACGAGGACCATATGGCATGGCTGCTGGCCACCCTTCCAACCGTCTTTCCAACCACTGTCCCCTCCCCAGTGGTGCTCCGGTCATATTAGCTTCCTTGGGAATCTCCCCAACGTCCCAAACACATTCCTGGTTGAGGAACTTTGCACTTGCTATCCTCTGGCTCTTGTGTTCTTCCTTTGTGTATTCCCATGGCTCACTCCTTCACTTTGCTCAGTGTCTGCTAGAAAGGGAGATCTTCTCTGACAATCCCATTTAAAAAGCATCCCTTGTACAGCAAAGTAAATCAGGTATACATATACATATATCCACTCTTTTTTAGATTTCCTTCCCATTTAGGTCACCACAGATCATGGAGTAGAGTTCGCTGTGCTATACAGTAGGTTCTCATTAGTTATCTATTTTATACATAGTAGTGCACATATGTCAATCCCAATCTCCCAATTCGTCCAACCGTCCCTTCCCCCCTTGGTAACCGTAAGTTTGTTCTTTACATCTGTGACTCTATTTCTGCTTTACCAGTAAGTTCATCTGTACTATTTTTTTCTAGATTCCACATATAAGTGAAATAGTTAAGCAAGTAGACTCCAATAAAAATTAATAAAAAAGAAAAATAAATAAATAAATAACCCCCTAACTCAAAGACCAAGTTGGAGTGGATCTGAGATTTGTCTCCCACTCCCTTGCTTGGTGACCTGCAAATAAATTCTGACTTTGCCACAAAAAAAATAAAAAATAAAAAAATAAAAAGCCTGCCCTTTCATTCACCATTCCTTCACCCTGCTGTACTGTTCTTAACAGTTCTTAACTGTTCGACAGATCTTTTGTTTATAAAATATTTTCATACTAATATATTAGCTGCATAGGTAGGCAATATACTAATATATTAGCCATGTGGCTGCATGATTGTCTTGCTCACCACTGAATCCCTAGTGCCTAGAAAAACGTCTTGCACACAGAAAGCTCCCGATAAATATTTGTTAAGTTGATGACCAAATAGTTAAGTTATATTGAATTGGATTTCTGCAACTTGCAACCAATATTCTAAAATTTCAGATGGAGAAAGTAAAGCAATTTAGTTAAGGTAGACTAACAATGTAATAAGCATGTGGCTTTAGCTCCTAGGTTCAATATTGGAGACTAATGTGCAATTTGCCTTTTAAAATGGAAGACAGTAGAGTGTCATACAGATCTAGGTTTGATATCATTTAACTGTGTGAGTTTAGAAGTCATGATTTTCTTCATCAGTAAGATATGGATAATAATATCTACCTCATAGGGCTATTGGAAGAATTCAATTAAATTGGATAACTCACGGAACGCACCAGGCTCATTACAGACAAACTATAAAAGTTATTTCTTTAATTGTCCCCTTTCCTTCATTCCTCCTTCAAATATTCTTACATCGTTTTATTTTACAAAAGACAAAAACAATCTGCAAACAAGCAAAATTCCTACACTTGCAGTATTAACTAGTTGACAAAAGCATGAAATTGGTAAAGCATGGATTTGATATGGAATGGACTTTAAAACATAGTTTTGGCTTATTGGGGTAGAAATGTATGGTCCCCAAAAGATTCACATTTGGATTGTGGCTGGGATGAAGTGACACAGGTCCCCATATTATCAAGACGTATGTTGATGATCCTTATGTGGTTTAAACTAACTTCCTAACAACACATGTTTTGTGAAGATAAGAGATTTCATTTAGTTTTTACTTAATATATATCAGACACATACTGTGTGCTGTGTATAAAACAGAGAAGAATCCAGGGGCTCACGTCCAATGGAGGAAAAATTTATGTGCACATGAAAATATAATGCAAAGTAGACTGCAGTTAATGACGTAAGTCCAAAGTACAGAGAAGGATGAGGCAAGTGAAGAGTAATATTTTTAGTTGTCTTGGAAAATAAGAGCTAAAAGGAGATTTGTGATGGGTCCTTGAAGGAAGGATGGGAGATGGACTGATGGAGAGGGGCTCGGGGAATTCCAGTCAATGCCATCTGTGTGCACAGAGGCATGGTGCCTGGGGAACTGTTAGGGAGTTTTGTGGGGCTGGAGTGTAAAGTAAGATTTGAAAAGCAATGGGATGTAAAGTTGGGAAAGTAGTGCAAGACAAGGTCAGGGAGGTCCTTGAATACCAAAGAGTCAATGACTCTCAGTAGAGAGGCTGTGAAGGTTTCAGGAGAGCAGTAAAGCCTTAACCAAGTGAACAGGGGATAGATCCTGTGCTTAGATCGTGTTAACATTCTCTCATCACCTGTGTATGTTTCTACTAAAATAAAGAAAAGCCATCATCTTAAAGATCATAAACGCAACAAAAAAGAGAAAGGTCTAGAGGGAGAAAAAAGCAGAGTATAAGCACCTTTAAGTGTCGACCCAGAAAAGGTAAAACACAACCACATGTAAAGGCTAAGAGGTGAAGACAAGGAAAAAGGGAGACATCAAGAGGAGAAAAAAAGACCGTTAACTAAAACATGACAATGGATATATGGATTATTTGTGGCGAAGGACTAAGCAAGAACATTTTTATAATAACATAGGGGAAGAAGAGAGGGAGTAGCCCTAATAACTAAAAAATTAGATATTATTGTAAACAAGACTGTCCTTCAAACACAGCGTCCATGTCAATGTGGATTCTCCTTCCCTTCCAGTTGATAAAATGGGGAGTAGCGTTACGTCTACCCCACAGAATGGTAACTACTCTAAGCATTGTTACTCTATAATGTATGAACCACTGTTTAGCTCTTACTCTCCAATAAAATAGCCAATACATTGTTGTCTTCCCTCAGGAAAAGCATCTGAGCATCAAAGCCTAGTAGTGAGGTCTAAATCCATTACCTTCCTCTTTTCCACTGTCCCTCATACCCCATAGCCCTCATGTCCTTACTTCACTCCTAACTCAGCTTAGATTTCAATGTTCACCTTGTAATCATTTCCTGGCACACACTCTCAACTCTCTTGCTCCGTTCTCCATTCTTCACACTTGTGTAGAAAAACCAAATCTTGGTTACATCCAGCCCCACACAACTGCATGTGGCTGGTGATATTTATACCATCATTTAAAATTCATGTTATTGTTGCCTGAAATTCCTACTGTGTTCCCCTACACCATTTATTATCCCATCAAGGGTTAACAAACTACTGTCTAA
The DNA here is from genome assembly GCF_965194805.1 of Balaenoptera borealis. Taxonomy (NCBI): domain Eukaryota; kingdom Metazoa; phylum Chordata; class Mammalia; order Artiodactyla; family Balaenopteridae; genus Balaenoptera; species Balaenoptera borealis. Next base: position 43,776,693 of record NC_138875.1, on the reverse strand, counting down.
GGGCCGAATTGGGCCCGCCACATGTATTTGTAAATAAAGTTTTATTGAAACACAGCCATGGCCATCAGTTTACATTTTATCTACTGCTGTTTCCTTGCTGCAATGGCAGATTTAAATAGTTGCGACCTAATGGCCTGCAAAGGATGAAATATTTACCAACTTGCCCTTTAAAGAAAAAGTTTTCTGACCTTTGTCCTAAATGACTACTCCCTACCTTGTTCTCTCTCCTCAGCTCTCTAACATCTGCTCCCTGATTTACTTTTAGCTGATAACCTTGTTTTCTATTTCACTGAGAATATATAACATTTAGAAAAGAACTCCCGCAGGCTCCCAGCATTGTACCTACCAAATTACCTGCATCAGTATTATCTATACTCACCTTTCCTTTTGCTTCCTTTTGTTATTAAGGATGGATGGACCATCCATGCTTATTTCTAAAGTCAAGCCCTCCGTTCGTGTCCCATTCCCTCTTGACTATTCAAGGATATTTTTCTGAGCAATTTTATCATGTCTTGTGTCTTTAATTTTTTCCCTCTTTATCAGATCTCTCCTATCAGCAGAGAAACATGCTGATATGTTGCCACCTTAAAAAAAAACTCTTGAATCAATATCCTTGTTTTCCTCCCTATCCCATTTCTCTGTTTTCCCTTACATAAATAATTCTCAGAAGAGTTGTCTTTACTCAAGGTTTCCAATTATTCCCCTCCCATTTTCACTTAAGCTTTTTCAGTTAGGCTTTTAGCTTCATGATTTCATGGAAACAGCTGTTGTTAACGTCCATGTTGCTCAAACCAATGTCATTTCCCAGCGCTCAACTCATGGGATGTCTTTGCAGCATTTAGCACAGATCACTCTCTACCTGTGTCCTTTGAAGAGACCACTTTCTCTGGATCCTCCTCTACCTGACTGCTGTTCTCTAGTTTGACTCGTGGCTGGCTGCTTCTCATCAACTCAATCTGTAAACGTTGGCATGCCCCCAGAACTTGGCCTTGAAATCTCATCTCACCTCCATCACTCACTGTCTCGGAGATCTTTCAGCCACATGACTTTAAACACCTCAATACAGCTCCACTTGGGTACCAAATGGACTCTCTAACTCAACATGCCTCCAAACAAACCCCTGGCTTTCCCATCCAAACATTTCTACCTAAGTCAGCGTCAACTCTAACCTTCCACTTGCTCAGGACAAAAACTTCAGTAGAAGAATCCTTGACTCTTTTCTTTCTCTTATATTATGCTTGATAAAAATAAATTATTCATTTTTCATGGGATAAAAGATATCCTTTTACACTTTTTCTTTGCCTACTCACAAATACATAAAAATGGTATGCATATGATATATATGCTTTCCTAATCTGCTCTTTTCACCTGTAAATGTATGGTATTTTCATTTTCAAAACAGTATAGATTGTCATTGGTCGTTTTTAATAGTGGTATGCTATATTTTTTGGTATGGATAAACTAAAACTTACTCAGCAACCCCTAATTGTCGAACACCTGAGTTTGGTTCTTATTAATTGTTCTTATAAACAATACTGATGTGACTATCTTTGAACATGTGAATGATTATTTCCTTAGAACAAATCTTAGAAGTAGCACTGCTGAAGTCAGGACCATTCTGTTTCTTAAAAGTCTATCTTTTATGTAATTTACATATAACTGTATAAAAATAAATAAATGCATTTTCTGGATTCCTAGATGAGCATGATATACTAATCTATATAGATGAAAATCACATAACAAATAAACTACTGATAATTTAGTAATGTTCTTTTACCAGTTACATTTGAATTGCAGTTGTGAATCCAGTATGTAAAAGACATTGTACATTTGATTTATAGAAAATGTGCCTTGTGACTGTGGATTCAAGGTTCTTGTGGTAGTTGCATGTCTCCTCAGGAGTTCATAGACTGGCAACCACAGCTTTGGTTGATGATTTAGAGAAGCAATTCACTTAGCATATGATCATAAATGGAACCTATTTCCTCTCCCATCCAAGTTGCTCACTTCTTGACATAACAGTGTTACAGTAGGAATATTAATTCTGGTACTAAACAGGCAAGCAAAAAGTTCTCATTAAAGCAGAGTGATTACAGATATGTAGTCAGAATAGAGTAGGATTTTAACAGTGGGCTATTTAAATTAACTTCCTTGATCGAATCTTTTTATGTGCTGTGAGGGCTTCCCTCTGGAATTCCTGGCAACCCCTTCAGCGTTCCTCAGGCCCTTGGAGAAATGTGGAAGAAGTCAGTCTGCTGATTGTCATGGCTGCACTCTGCTCAAAAGCCTTTCTTGCACTGCTGCAATTTTGAACTAAGCCACTAGATGGTGTACACTGTTCTTTGCTTGCCCCCCAGAAAAAGCATCAAGAACTATGCTCAGATATGGCTCTAAGTAAGGCCAACGAAAACAAAGAGGAAAGCTACAATGGTAAGACAAAATTTGGGGGATCTCTTTAAAACTCTGGTGTCCTTTTTTTTTTTTCTGATGCAGACCATGCTGATTTAGAGAATAATATAAACGTTATTTTCTTTACTCCATTTCTCCTAAGTAATTCCAAATATCTGAGCTGGACAAAATCTCTCTCTCATTCTCTAGCTATTCATGGTAACCTACTGTTGAACTTCATACTTCAGTGCTGAAAGCAATCTAAATAGTTTATTTTCTCTTTTAGAGACTCATACGGACACATACTTAGCAGAGACATCCTATGCTGATATTGTTAAAGACAGATTTTTTAAATAGACCAGATTTTCCAATAACTTAACAGATCTGCAGGTAAGTCCTTTAATACAGTAAGTTGCTTTCAGTTAAGAGGCAAACATTTTAGTGAAGAAGTTGAAAGAATAAAAAAGTCATCTTCCAGCGTCCCTGGTGGCACAGTGGTTGAGAATCTGCCTACCAATGCAGGGGACACGGGTTCGAGCCCTGGTCTGGGAGGATCCCACATGCCACGGAGCAGCTGGGCCCGTGAGCCACAACTACTGAGCCTGCGCGTCTGGAGCCTGTGCTCCGCAACAAGAGAGGCCGCGATAGTGAGAGGCCCGCGCACCGCGATGAAGAGTGGCCCCCGCTTGCCGCAACTAGAGAAAGCCCTCGCACAGAAACGAAGACCCAACACAGCCAAAAATAAAAAAACAAAAAAATAAAAAAAAAAAGTCATCTCCCTTACCTTAAAGTAATCCCCTAGATTTTACAAATAACACGTGCATTTAAACTATGGATGATCCTTTTTGGATTAAGTAGTTTCACCACATTTTCTACCCTTTCTTGTCATATTAACCTAAGGTCTTATGTGAATCACAGCTCCTCATCTCAAGTGGTAGTTAACTTTCTGAGTCCTTAATAGTCAAAGATGACTGTAGCAAATCAATATGATCATCCTTTGTGGGGAAATATCATTCAAACCAACTGGGGTCTTTGAGCTGACAAAAACAGTTCCAAGTTCATTTCCACTACACAATAATGAGATGCAAAAATGTCTATAGGTGCACCGTCAGTTGGAAAATCGAAGAAGTCAGTGAAATTACAAAAAGGCTTTAATGGTGCTTCTGAAAACAGATATAATTTTATGTTCTCATTTTTTGAATTACATTTCACTTGACATTTAGAAGTAATTTTAATGGAAAATTTTTTATTAACTGAGAAACAAGAATTCTTGGACTCTAGTGATAAATGATGACTCTATTTTAAAAATAGAGTCAACTCATGATTATTCAATGACCAGTGGTCTGGTTCCTATACTATTCTAATATTATTATTTCTTCTGTTACCTCCTTTCAGCCTGCTCTTTGGTTATTTAATTCTTCATAGAGTAGGTAAAGCCAAAGGACAGTGGTAAATACAAATAATCATGTATCAGCTATGAAAAAACTTTGATTTTGTGTGTGTGTGCGTGTGTGTGGTGAGGAAAGGGGATGATAAGGTTAACATTTTACAAATTGTGAGATTTGTAGTTTGCTTGAATTCTAACAATCAATTTTATCCCTTTACTGATACAATTAATATTTAGTAATTGGTTTTTTTACATGATGTTTTGTATCTAGTTTATATTTTTAGTATTTTTCAGATACTGCTTTTGTAGATATAAACCTTTTTCATTAGGACTCCTAAAAGCTTTAGGTTTAATTTCTTATTATTTACATATTCTTATTCACCCTGCTGTCCTCATCTGCTAGTCTAGGCTGGGCCTGTAAGAGTAAGGCCAACTCTGATTGAGACTGAAGTGCCCTCTCTCTCCAAACTGGCTTTCCTAATTAACGATGGTCAAGGTATTAGACCAATAGCTCCAAAACGTCTCATGCAACATGCTGTATATATGGGTCACAGTAAACGAATGCACTGAGTATTTTGGTTCTATTTGGCCCATTTTTAATACATGAAAAAGTGTTATCAGTTCCTGTCATTGTTGTATTATGGGCAGTCTTAAGGAAAGAATAATTGTTACAACTGCAGTTTGATGATAGATTTAAGTAAATACATTGAACTGGAAAGAAAACGTGTGGAAGCGAGAAGGACAAGGAGAAGAAATTCCTCATGGTTGCCTGAAACTTAGGCTATAGAATTCACATTTCCTCATGGGAGCCAGATGATGAACTGTAGAATTAGTCTACAATTCAGACGAAACACTTCAGGCAAAACAAAGGGCTACGACAAGACTCCCAGCTGTTCTTCCTTTATCTACTCCTGAAAAGTTGGTATTCATTCATTCCTTCATTCATGTACTCAACAAATATTTATTTATTGAACTCTATGTTATGCCAGGCGTTGGACATACATAATCCTATTTTCTTAGCGTCATTAGTTCTTTTTTTTACTCCATCTCTTCTTCCTTTCAGATCTCAATTTGCTTACATGCTGACTTCAGAATTTGTATTTCCAGCCTTTTCTCCTCTGTCATATAGACCAATATTTTCCAGTCCTTCCTGGATAACTTCCCTTAAATCTCTCTCAGTCTTTAATTCTTCCTTCCTTCATTGATACATTCACCAAATATTTATTGAACAATTACAACGTGCCAGGCACAAAGCTGAATATGATGGATAGAGACACCACAACTCAATGTTTAAGACTCAACTTATTCCATCCTTCTCTAAACTTGAATCTTCTTGGTTTCCTCTTTTGAGCAAAGGCATCAACTCAATTTAGCCCATCAAGCCAGACTGTCTCTTACCTCCTAGTGTCCAGCATTACCAAATGAAGTTTAACTCGACTATGAAATGAGTTTTAATTTTGCCATTCTTTCATTGTTTTCATAGCCATTGCTGTAAATCAGGCCCTAATTATCCCTTGCCTGGGTTATGTAATAAATGGTTACCCTGTCCCCAACCTCTCCTTTTCTAGTTTACCCTAAATTAACTTTTAAAACACAGATTTAATTATGTTATTACCCTGCTCAAAGATTTTTGGTGACTCCCCACTGACTATAGAATAAGATCTGAATGGTTTTCACCTGACCCGTTATACCTGCTCTCAACCCACTTTTCAGCAGTTCCCAACTCTTTGCAATTTCCTAAGTTTAAAATGCAATGTCACACTCTGCTTTTGTTGTTCTCTCTCTGCTTGGAATAACAAGAACTCATCATATTTGTATGTCACTTTCCAGTTTATAAGGATTTTTCCCATGTACCTTCCATGAGGTAGGCAGGGATCATTTCCCAGAATTTAAAACCAAAAGAGCCAGGGCTCTGAACATGTAAATAATTTACTGAGGGTCTTATGATTAGCAAGGGAGCCCAGATACTAAACATCAATCGGCCCTAGCACCAAAAAGCAGACTAGATTGAGGTGTAGCATTTTTACTGAATAAAATGAATTTGAGGCATAGGTTTCCCTCTGTATTTGGTGTCATATATTTTATCTAAGAGCAACTTTTACACAGACAGCCAATTCTTAAATTCCATATATCTTTGGACTTATTATACTTATCAGAGTTTAAAAAATAATTTCAACATTTTATAGTCACTATGGTAAGCGCCATCCTATTTTCAATCTTTGTGTATTTTTACAGTGATATAAAATATACTCACAATATTGGTACAGCCTAGCTTTCATGAACATTTTGTAAAAATAGCACCTGCAAGTTTCATCAAAATGTGCTACAATTTGGTGGAAACACACTATTTCAACAGATATTTAGCAGTACCTGTTTTAATAAACAGTTCATAAGAAAGAATACATTTTCAAAGCTTGCCCACAATGTTTGAACTTGAACTATAAATAAGATATGTGTATAACCCATAAGTCCACTCTTTGAAGACCAGAATGAATTGGAATTTCTCTCATCGTTAACAACTATAAGCACCTTGGGGCCTCACTGTATAACATTTTATGTATATCTCAAATAATTTGATGTAACTCTCATCCAAATTGTTCACTGGAGGAATAAGAGGTGAAGGTAAACTGGCTTTGATGTCTGTCAGTTTATTGATTTCCAGGGATGCTTAAGCTGCTATTGTAATTTAGGTACCACTCAGTCATTTCTTCAATGATTATTACATATACTTGACACAATGGCTATAAAGAAACATAAAGCACAGTAATTCTTGCTTTCAGCCTAGGAAGGTAGACATTTATTTTATTTATGTATTTTTGTTTCATATTTAGACCTTTTAATATTGTCTCAAATATATTAATACAAATATTTCAAAAAAAGTCTAATGTATTTTACATCCCCCACTTTTATAGATATTGTTGATTTAACTTTTTTGCTTTTAGAAGAAACTTCATATTAAAATAAATATATTTGGAAGATTAGAAAACATGAAGTATATATATATACCCTTTGTCTATATATATACCTTTTGTGTATATATATATACCATGAGCTGTGTCTCATGACTGGGTTTTCTCTTTTTTTTAATTTAATTTAATTTTATATTGGAGTATAGTTGATTTACAATGTTGTGTTAGTTTCAAGTATACAGCAAAGTGATTCATTTATACATATACATATATATATTCTTTTTCAAATTCCTTTCCCATTTAGCTTATTACAGAATATTGAGTAGAGTTCCCTGTGCTATACAGTAGGTCCTTGTTGATTATCTATTTTATATATGGCAGTGTGTATATGTTAATCCCAAACTCCTTATTTATCTCCCCCTCCCCAAGAAGGTAGACAACTACAACACAAACAAACAATAAGCTTTCTAAGGTAGGTCTGGGCAGGGAACTGTGAAAACACAGAGGAGAAATCAATTATTTATTAGAGGTGGGTCAGAAAGCGCCTGCTCAGAAGGGCATTTATGGCCAGGTTGGTGTACTGCTATGTGCTCCCTTAGCAATCTTTACTTACTTTTATCTTGACCTACCACATTATATAGAACTGAGTCATGTATGTTTCCTGGGAAAACTGTGGCAACCTTAATAATATGGGCCATGTCCTATTTGTATCCCAAGTTCTGAGCACAAAGCTTGAAACAGAGCAAGAGCTGCACAATTGTATGTGCAATTAGAACGGAAGAGCATTCCGTGCAGAAGAAAGGGCATGAGCAATGGCCCAGGTGTCACAAATGCTACATCTCAGGGATCTGCATGTAGTCTGGAAAAGCTGGAGGAAAGGTGTGGGACGGGACAATGAGTATAAAGTGAATCCGGGGAGGCAGGCTTTAGAAACCCTGCTGAGGAGCTGGAGCTCATCTTTTGGGAATCTACTTTTGGGAATTTGCGAAAGATTTTATGTTAGGGATCGACAAGGTGAATTGAGATGAAGAAATAGATTAAAGTGGATACAGAAGATAAAAATCACAACACTTGTTGACAAGATGAAGAATGGACTGGAGGAGAGGGACAAGTCAGGGATGACACCTGGGTTTTCAGGTTGGGGAGATGAAGATGCCATTCACTGCAATGGAGACCAACAAAAGACAATGGGTTCGAAGGCAAGATAACGATTTTAAGGCCAAGTGGAGATGTTCAGGAGGCAGTTGGAAATATAGCAGTTGGTTTCAAGAGAGAGCTCTGGGAAGAAAATACAGATTAGGGTTAGGGTTAGTGTTAGGATGAATGGCCCATCATGAACTGTTACAGATGCCGTGCTGCAGGAAGGGTGTTCAGGGTGAGAAGAGGGCCCAGGATGATGTTCTGCCAAACACTAGTACTTACAGAGTAACTAAAAAAAGAAGCATCCAGGATTACTGAGAAAACACATTTTTCACAAAGTTACATTTTCAGAGTAAGAAGATGACTTAACCAGACAGACACAATTTTCATCAAGATGAAGGGCATATTAGAAGTACTAGAAGTACAGAATGGATGCTCTCTGGACCAGAAGTCATTGCCAAATAAACACTCCATGATTTCAAGACCAGGCCCAGCAAGCTTCCTCATGTATGAACAGTGTTAATAATTGTCATGACTCTCCTCTTCCTCAAGTTCTTCCTCTTCCGCTCCTTTGGAAGCGCATGTGTTTAAAGATCATCCCCTTCACATTAGTCTTATTCACTGGAAATATGGGAGAATGGTGAGATGGCACAGTGGCAGGAGGAAAAGTACAGTTGTCGAGAACAAAGCATGTTCTCTAGAGAGAAGGCTCTTTACTCCTGTGTGGGCCAGGAGTGTGCTGGTCCTCTGAGACTGGTGATTTCGAAGCCACTCTAAAAACTATACCCTCTGTTCCATGACTCTGGACACTTAGATGACATGAGGAAGCAGGGGACAACCAAAGTGGCAAAGTCACACTTAAAACCCTGCCGAGAGGAAAGCTGGGCATTTCTTAGTACAACTGACTCTTGAACAACGCAGAGCATTCATCCAAGTGTAATTTATAGTCGGTCCTTTGTATCCGCGATGCCTCCGCATCTGGGAATTCAACCAAACACTATGGTGTAGTACTGTAATATTTACTGCTGAAAAATATCCACATATAAGTGGATCCACGCAGTTCAAATTCACGTTGTTCAAGGGTCAACTGTAGTCTGCAGAGTGACGCACCCCTTGGGCTTTTAGAGAGGCACAGGGATGCCCCAGTTGTCTGCCAGCCCTGAAGCCCTGGTACCATAAATCATAAGAACCTGTATAAGTAAGAGGTAAACCATATATTTAAGGGATAAAAGAGAGGGGAAAAAATGGCTTTCAAACTAGATTTATATTGAAGTTAATAATACTCACTAAAAATGATGTGAAAAAAATTTTTAAAAAAGAAGAAAAAAGAAAGAAAAAAAAGAAAAAAGAAAAAAAAGAAAAAAAAAGAAAATAAAAGAAAAAAAAAGAAAAAAAGAAAAAAAAGAAAAAAAAGAAAAAAAAATGATGCGTTATTGACATCTACATTCCCTGAGCATTTGTTCAGGCTTGATGCCTTTGAAATTTACATTTTTACCTGTTTTCTATTCACTTCAGGGAAGGGTTCCTCTCCCCCAACCCTGACACATTTGTTTTAAATGGATTTTTAATCAAACTCTTCTTTTTCACATGGCTGATCTTCCTCAGTTGACGACCTGAAAATCTCTGTGTGATGAAAGTGTTAGAACACTTAGTGCTCCAGTGGACACAAGTTTGGGGACACCTTCTCCAGAAGTCTCCTTCTGCTTTCAGATCTCAAGCACAGTGAACCCACTTGCCTGATTCACCCATTTTAAACCCACAAATACCCATCTGACTTTGAAAAACAGTGTGACTCTCCCACAGGACCCTCCTGACAATGGCTTTTCCTTCAGCATTTAGTGCCAATCGGAAGCCCCAGCTCAAACCTATGCCATCCCTCAGATATGTAGGGCCTTTTTTTGCTCAGAAACAAGGCTCAAGTCTAATGCGATATGACCAACAATGACAAAAAAGAGAGAGAAATGTAACCAAAAGGAACCTGGGACCATGGAGAGAAGCAGTATAGTAGCAGGGCAGCGCTCTGTACACAAGGAACTCACAGAGCTCAACAGGGATCTATGCTATTGAAGACAGTGGTCTGAGTTCTCACCTCAAACACACTTGTGCTTTCTGCTAAAGGTGAGTCAAACCACGAATTTTCACTTCATCATATTAATGTGTGCAAAGCATAACACTGTACCATGGAGACTGTCTTCAACATGGCAAAGAGAATCACAAGAAAGAAGAAAAGTCATCCATCTTTGAAAAGTCAAACAAATATTCACGGTCATTCTTACTATGGGGGATGGGCTTAGGATAATACAGGTTACAGGCTTGACCTGTAACTGGTGTGCAGGCTTGGTGGTACCATGTCACTATCTCCTTGCTACCTGCCTCCACTCCCATTTGTTTACTTGGTAGTGGACCAGTTTGACCCAGAAGAAAATATAATACAGCTCAGGTTTTAAGGAACTCTGGTAAGCCGCACTAAGTATTACAGTTCCAAAGAACTGCAAATATCTGTACTTTGACATTGTCAATCGAAGGGTTTGGTGTCTAATAAAAGGTGGCTTATGAATAGTGAACGCTGAACATCTTCTGATTGCCCGGCAGATCCACTCTCCACCCCAATGAGCCTGCTTGGTTCTTCCGGGTGCTGATGTTACTGACCACATCTCGGGGCTCCCTTTTCTCTGGCTTCTGGCTGGATTTGGTTTCAGAAGACTGAGGGAAGGAGAAGAGAAAGGTCAGGGTATTTCTTTCCCTAGCTTTCTTCTTCTGGGTCAGTGTGGGCTGCCTTCCTTGTTTGAATAAAATGTCTATTAGATGGTCATCTCAACACAGCTCTCTGTCTCTTGTTCTGGAAACTTTTCCCTCCCCTAGCCTTTCAGCCCTAAGAGTGGTGAAAGTGCCCCACTGTTAGCACTGAGGGACGGGGAAGGAGGTAAACTACTCTTTGACGTGTTCTTAACCATTGCCCACATCTCTCTAAGTAACTCACTCATAATTAAACATCTTCTGTTTCCTGTGTTATTCACCAAATATGCTTTAGCTTTAATATGGCACCTGTGAGTTCTCACTGCTGCGTTACTTGCAACCAAGGAATTAATTATTTTTCCATTCAAAATGGTTTGAGTGAATTAAAAGCTTCTGATATAGACTTTTCTAAATAATCCAGTCGGAAAAAAAATACCATGTTAAAAAGAGTTCAAATAATGTCAGTTACAGGTCAAAGAACTCCTAATAAGGTTTCATGGAACATGGCTTAATAGAAAGAACACTAAACTAAATTAGGTCAGAACCCACGGGTTTGAGTCACAGATTCATCAATTATTACATGACCTTGACAGGTCACTTAACTGCTCTGAACTTTAGTTTTCTCATATGTCAAACAGTGATAATAATGCCTGCCCTGTTTATCTCACATTGTTATTGTGGGGGACCCAGTGAATGATAGACTTGAAAGTGCTTTCCAGTTGTGAGGACTAGATAGGGATATAACCCAGAGTGGTTATGAGGATATAATTTAGCCAATAAATAAGCACATAAAGTTCCATTATCCTAGAAAGCCCTCAACCCATGTCCATTCTTATCCTTAAAATCACAGCGACAAGATAAAAGCAGTGCAATGTCGAGTTTAAGAGGCAGGCTCTGAAGCCAACTGTTTGGGTTCATTAATTGGGCTCCACCACGAACAAGCTTGGACATGCTCCTTGACTTGGTTGCCTCAACAAGAAAATGGGGATAATAATGATCTCAACCTTACGTTGTTACTGTGAGTATTAAATGAGATAATCCGTGTAAAGCAGCGGTCCCCAACCTTTTTGGCACCAGGGACCAGTTTCGTGGAAGACAGTTTTTCCACTGACTGGGGTGGGGTGTGGTTTCGGGATGATTCAAGCGCATTACATTTATTGTGCACTTTATTTCAATTATTATTACACTGTACTATACAATGAAATAATTATAACTCACCATAATGCTGACTGGAGGCGGAGCTCATGCAGTAATGGGAGCGATGGGGAGCGGCTGTAAATACAGATAAAGCTTTGCTCCCTCACCGGCCGCTTACCTCCTGCTGTGCGGCCTGGTTCCTAACAGGCACAGACCAGTGCTGGTCTGTGGCCCGGGCGTTGGGGACCCCTGGTGTAAAGCATGAAGCACAATGTCTCACACATAGAAGTTCTCCATCTACCTTAACCTCAGCCATGAGATGGAGAGAGACCCCCTCAGTGGAGACAGGGTCAGAGAGGGTACAGCAGCCAGCTTTTGGAGTCAAAATTTCATGCCTTGGAATATTAACTCAGATATTTACTAACTGTAAGTTTGAACAAGTTATTTAGTCTTTCTAAGCTTTAGTTTTTTAAAATATTCATCAGGATAATTATATCTGCCTTAAAATGGAATCTTGTGAGCACCAAATAAGAGGTATGTAATGTGCTTAACACAAGTGCTCAATTAAAACGGTCATTATCATTTTGGTGCTGCTAAAATCAAAACTCCCCTTCCTTGTCTTTTTATCCCTTACTTCTTTTGCATGAAGAGTCCACAAAGAAGCTGGCTTACATAGCAAGTATTTGCAAGTTCAAAGACAGGTAAGCAGAAAAACCCAACTACACATATTTAAGGGCTGGACATACCTTTGAAAGGCTGACGTCTCAGTGCAAGCAGTGTATGACCTCCTGGAGGACCCCATAGCTAATGAGCCAAAGTTTAGCTACTTTTGGTACTTGCCTGTGGCCCTGGCAAGTGTGAGTTAATCTCCTGATTTAGCATTTGTCCCGTGTTTGTGGGGCATGTCCTGTGAAATAGGCAGGGGAATGGAGGTAATTAACAAAGTAAATATAATGTCTGCCCCCATGTTGCTGGCTGAGAAAGTGCTTCATTTATGTTCAGAACAGACTCTGTCTCAAAGTTAAATATAAAGGTCACAAAATATTCCCTGAGGGTCAGTATGGCTTGTGATTTAAGGGCGTGATCTCTGGAGGGAAACTACCTGAGTTCGAATCTTGGCTTTGCTTTTTACTCCCGGTGTTAGACAAGTTATCTTACCTGTTTATGCCATGGTTCCTCCTCTATAAAATGGGAGTCATAGTAGAACTTGCATCATTGGATTGATTGTTGTGAGGATTAAATGAGCTAATATATATACATGGCTTAGTCAGGACAATAAATATTAGTCATGCTTACCATGATAAGTATTGTTTTATTACAAAGTGGTGTGATTTGTGAATAAAATAGACATGTCCTTAGATTAGAGGGCAAGTGTTGGCAAACTATGCATGCAGGTCATATCCAGCTCTCCACCTATTTTTATAAATAAAGCTTTATTGGAACACAGCTTCGCTTATTCATTTACTTATTGTCTACGGCTGCTTTCATGCTACATTGGTAGTTGAGTAGTTGCGGTGGAGATCTTATGGCTACAAAGCACCGAATATTTTCTATCTGGCTCTTTATGAAAAAAGTTTGCTGATTCCTGGATAGAAAACTACTACTAACATATTTTTCTCAGAAGGAGAATTTGGCATAGAAAACATTTATTCTGGGGAAATATGTTTATAGCGTTTGCACTCTGTCAAGTGACATATTATACACCTCAAACAAGTGTAACTCAGAGGAGCTCGGAAGGTACTGCTTTGTGCTCTCCCTGCCCCCATCAGTTCTGCTTAAGGAAGCAACGTGCATCAGGATGATGCTACTTTCAGCAGAATAAATGTCCTGTTATTTTCCAGTAATGTTAATGGATTTGTGCCCTTCCAGCCTCTCTTTTCAATAGGCTTCCATTATCAATAGTCATATATGCTTATACAGAGCTGGCTAGGGTGCAGCCTGTGGTTTGGGAAAAAAAAATTCCCTCTATACGAACGCAGGTGAACTGTAAAGGGAATTCAACTCTCACCCCTGGCTTTTCTCAGACCTCATAGAATCAGGCATTGGCTATCATATTTGTAAATGACTGAACTTTATTTGGTAAAAGGAACAAAAGCTGCTTCTTAAAAAGACAAGTATTTTCTGTTTCTGTTTCTTTTTTAAAAAAAAAAAAAACAGAATATGTCTACAAATAATAAATGCTAGAGAGGATGTGGAGAAAAAGAAACCCCCTACACTGTTGGTGGGAATGTAAATCGGTGCAGCCACTGTGGAGAACAGTATGGAGGTTCCTTAAAAAACTAAAAATAGAACTACCATATGATCCAGCAATCCTGTTCCTAGGCATATATCCGGAGAAAACTCTAATTCAAAAAGATACATACACCCTTATGTTCATTGCAGCACTATTTACAATAGCTAAGACATGGAAGCAACCTAAGTGTCCACTGACAGATGAATGGATAAAGAAGATGTGGTACATATATACAATGGAATATTACGCAGCCACAAAAAAGAATGAAATAATTTCATTTGCAGCAACATGGATGGACCTAGAGATTATCATACTAAGTGAAGTAAGTCAGACAGAGAAAGACAAATATCATATGATATCGCTTATATGTGGAATCTATAAAAATGATACAAATGTACTTATTTACAAATCAGAAATAGACTCACAGACATAAAAAACAAACTTATGGTTACCGAAAAGGGCAATGGGGGAGGGAGGGGTAAATTAGGAGTTTGGGATTAAAATATACAGACTGCTATATATAAAATTGATAACCAACAAGGACCTACTGTATAGCACAGGGAACTATACTCAATAACTTGTAATAACCTATAATGGAAAAGAAACTAAAAAAGAATATATATAAATGTATATATATAACTGAATCACTTTGCTGTATACCTGAAACTAGCACAACATTATAAATCAACTATATTTCAATAAAAATTAAACAAACAAACAAACAAAATTTCTGTTGGGGAACAGAAATTATTAACAAATGTTTCATGTTCAAAAGGATGTTGATCTCAGAAGAGGTAATGTGGTTAATTGTGTGAAAAAATCCAAAATAAAAACTTTTAGTTATAAAATAAAATAAAATAAAATAAAATAAATAAAACAGAAAATGGAAAATTTAAAAATTTTCCAAAGGTCAAGAAAGGTTATTCCCTCCAATGAAAGTGTTGGGTAGTGCCACGCTTCTGGCTTCATCTTGTACCCACGTCCACTCAAGCTTTTCAGTTCGGGGCTGAAACCAGCTGGAGCAAGACATGGAAGACGAATCCCCAATGCCGAGATTAGCAAATGAACTGGACGTTAGAGATACATATAAATTATGAGAAACGTTGTGGATTATTTTCTGAATTAGATCAGGAAACCTATTTACATGTATATGTGACAAACACAGGATATCCAACCTTGCAAATTTAATAGTAAGATTGAAAACAAGTAACCATTACACTTCTCCTTAAATCATCTGCACATACATCTTTTGATTATCACTCAGGTGGGGAAAATGATTTGGGTTTTTGACAAGAATAAAGACAAAAAAAGGATGCCTTATCATTTTTTTTAAAAAATGAAAGCTCTAACGTGGAACAAGTAATTTAATCCTAGGAAATTTTATGCACACACAAAAGCAGCTACTGATATTTGGTAAAGTTAATGATTTCGGTAATGAAAAACTTCAAGCAAATTTATGAATGAACAGGAAACGAAGATCTGAGATTTACCAACATATCCAGACTGAGGAATACCTCGGCATCATTAGTACGAGATAAATCAGACAACCAACCCAAGACAGCAAAATGCACGGCTTTTCCCTCTTTAGGAAACTGTATTTTGCCACACAGCCCTTACAATTGTAATTTTTGCAAGTGAGAAGGTATACACAGAAAGCAGTGGGAGGAACTGCAAGGCCCCGGGAAGTGAAAATCACCTCTTTCTAAAATAATTTTCACCTAGAAATACCCCAGTATGTACCATATTCT
Source organism: Balaenoptera borealis (assembly GCF_965194805.1). Lineage (NCBI taxonomy): Eukaryota > Metazoa > Chordata > Mammalia > Artiodactyla > Balaenopteridae > Balaenoptera > Balaenoptera borealis. The sequence goes on along the minus strand of NC_138875.1, from coordinate 43,761,015 downwards.
TTCTTCAATCTTCAATTAACAACAAAGGGGTAGTGGAAGTTTCAACAAAGAAACATGCATATTTTGGATATTAATATATTCCATTTGTGCAGAGAATATTCCATTTTATCCTGCATAAAATGCTGAAGTCTAGTCTTGCTTCACCTTTAACTATTTTTACGATTTGCTCTCTGCCATTACTATAGCAATGAGAAACAGAAAATGGTGCAGGCTCTGGAGCTCTATTTGGGTACACATTTTGGCTCTGCCATTTACCATCTGTGTGACCTTGAGCAAATGACTTAATGTTTCTGTGCCTCCATTTCTGCATCTGAAGTAGAAACAATCATAGCGCCTAATACCATAGAGTGTAACTGCGAGTGAAGTGCCTAGAATGTGTGCCTTGCACACAGCAAGTGTTTAATAGCTCTTAGCTTTGTTATATTTTTTCCTGATGTGTGTCATTTGCCAACTATAGTGAGTTGAACTGTGTCCCCCAAAAAGGTATGCTTAAATTCTAACCACCAGTAGCAACCTGTGAATGTAACTTATTAGGAAATAGGGTCTTGGCAGATATAATCAAGTTTAGATGAGGTCATACTGGATTAGGGTGGACCCTAAAGCCAGTGACAGATGTCTTTATAAGAGAAAGGAGAGGAAGATTTAGACACAGAGACACAGAGGAGTGACACAGGGAAAAAGCCCAAGTGAAGACAGGGCAGAGATTGCAGTGATGAAACTACAAACCAAAGAAGACCAAAGATTGCCAGGAGCCACCAGAAGCTAAGAAGAAGCAAGGAAGCATTATTCCCCTAGAGTCTTTGGAGGGATCATGGCCCTGCTGACACTTAGATTTTGGAATTCTAGCCTCCAGACCTGTGAGAGAATAAATTTTTATTGTTTTAAGCCATCCAGTTTTTGGTACTTTGTTATGGTAGCCCCAGGAAATGAATATAGCAGGTAACCTCGATGAAAAAGTGGGACTTCCCTGGTGGTCCAGTGGTTAAGAATCCACCTTCCAATGCAGAGGACGCAGGTTCGATCCCTGGTTGGGGAACTAAGATCCCACATGCCTCGGGGCAACTATGCTCGCACACCGCAACTACTGAGCCCCCGCGCTCTGGAGCCCACACGCCACAACATAGAGAGCCTGAGCACCACAACCAGAGAGCCTGCGTGCCGCAGTGAAAGATCCCGCATGCCGCAACTAAGACCTGATGCAGCCAAATAAATAAAATAAATAAATTAAAAAAAAAAACCCATAACTCCTCAAGGAAAACCTTGAACAATTAAAAAACAAAAACAAAAAGTGGGGATTTCTAGGAAAGAATGAGGTGAAATCCCAGCACCTAGAAGAGAGCTCACAGGTGGTTCATTGGGCGTTCTTTGAATTTAGTTATTTCATGGAGTCACCGATTTTTTAACCTTGCTTAAAGGGGAATAGGTTTGGGCCAGCAGACAGCTCTCCTAAGTGACTGTGACCACATCACACAACTTTATCTAGAGCTGTGCAGTTGATACAGAAGCCACTTGTCACAAAGAGTTATCTAAATTTAAATTCATCAACATGAACTAAAATTAGAAATTCAGTTTCTCAGTTGTATGAGCCATATTTAAAGTGCTCTATAGCCACATGGGGCTAGTGGCTACCATATTGTATTGTGAAGATACAGAACATTTCCATCATCGCATAAAGTTCCATTAGACAGCATTAGATGATATTTGTATTGTAATAGGATTTATTCAGCAGGCAAGTAAAACAAGCAGACAGTTCGGGTAGAAAAAAGAAAGTGTCATATTCTTATAATATGGGTAAGCAACTCCATTTTTTAAGGAAAAAAGAATATGTGAATTGGAATATGGTAAATTGATGTATTTGGAATAATTCAAATGAATATGGAATAATTGATACTTGGACAGCTGCTCACAGGAAGTCTCACTTGTTGAATGGCCTATTGTTTTCTTCTTAAGGTCACCTACACCACTGCTTTTCCGTAATTTGGACAAAGGATATTGTATTCAATTTTTGTAGACTGAAAATTAGTACCACAGAAAACTCGCCTATATCCGATGCCAGGCATCACTATGGAAAATATGGCTTACTTTACCTGCATCTGGTTGAGATACACCTCGTATAGAATCTGTAAATTTTTTGGTCCCTTAATACTGTGAAGGAGGTAAATGCTACAAAGTGACAAATGAGATCAAGAAATCTGTGAGCTACAATCTCTCTCCTCTTCTTCAGATCTAATCATATAGATGAATAAATTGCTATAAAAAATACCAAAAATGAAACTAAAAACAATGACTGAATCATTTTTTTTAATCTCATGTACTCTGTGTTCAGGTAGCAAGAAATTTAATTCCAGTCTAACCAGTCTCCTGTGATTTTTTTTCCCCCTTTCATCTAAGATATTTTTAATGCTCAGAGGTGTTATAATAGAAAAGCATGTATTTTTGCCTGGTTTATACCCATCATCCTTACCATTACAACAAGACAAAAGCATTAAAGTAAAATTAATCATGTCAAAAGATTTTAGCAAAAACAAGTGAGACCATGCGTAAAGCATCGCTTTGTCTGGTGTGAAGTCACGCTCTGATTAAAAACATATAATGAAAGTGAAAGTGATACATCATTGCCTTAGCAGTAGGATTTTCTGAAAGTGCTTTGTGGCTCTCAACATAAAAATGTGGCAAGATTTTCGTCTTTGAAACTCACAATGATTATTGTTCTAGCTAGATAACTGGAATTCAATCTTAAAATCTTTTCTTTAAAGAAATTAAGACTTAATGACCAAATAAGGCATGTCAGTAGGATTAATAATTAGCACACCCTGTAAGGAGCAGTAGTTTGCCTTGACATCCAGACACAGAGATAAGAAAGTATCTGCTCAACACTCCCCTTTTACAAAACCATCTTTAGTGCCAACTAAATACAGACAGGCCCTTCAGGTATCTTCTATGAAGCACAACTGTTTGCTTCATCGAAAGCAATATCATTAATAAATACTAAGGTATGGTCATAGTATGATCCATTCCACAGTAATGGAGTCAGTTTTTATATGATACACAAAACCAAAAATTCTAACTGGCCAGATAGTCACAAAATACAGATTTAGTTCCTTGACGCCACCATAGAGTCATGTTGTGAGTCTGAAAAGGAACAGTTTGCTTATTTGCACTCTGCCTTAATTACTCCTTTATTTTGATGGAATTATTTGCATATAATAATCACTGCCCTAGGTTTTCATTCTTTTGTTGTTGTAATTTTGAAAGTCATTTCAATTCCTTTTTTATCATCTCTCTCAATGATAAAAACCATTCTGTTCTATGGGAATTATGTGTATCTATATGATTTATATCTATATTTGTTTTTGTATAACTATATTATAGATGCATACTAGTTGACATATAATAAACAGTAGAAATAGTAAAAATCACATAAACTAGGACATATTTAAACTATTTGAGAGGAGTCCGAATTAGAAAAATACCCTCTCAAATGCATTATAATAATATTTGGAGTGTACTTTAAAATTTTCCTTTAACGTAGAGTCATCTAATCTTCTGTGAATAAAGATCAGTCCCAACAATAAAGTCACATTGATGCAGGAAGAGATAGAAAGATGCATGGAGCAGCTATGACTTCTGACTGATAACTGCTCATAGGAGGAGTGAGAATACTTTGCATGAAGAAGAGTGAACCAAATATTTGTTGAACGTAAGGGTGCACTGTTGTAATCATTAGGGCTATTGAACAAATATTTTGATTATCCTTCTGAGAGCTTGGGAAGGTTGCATTTCTCCACCTACTTTGAAGTTAGGTGTGGCCATGTGATTTGTTTTTGCCAGTAGAATCTGTTAATTCAGGCCAGAAACTTAAAGAGTCAGTGTGAAATTTTTCTCTGCTCTGCCTTGGCAACCGGAATAAGGCAAATAGTGGAATTTCCATCAATCAGAGTACCAGAGGAGGAGAAATGGAATAGAGACCTAGATAACTTACCATAGACATGTGACATGAAAAGAAATAAATCTTTACTTATATAAGCCACTAAGATTTGGGGATTGTTATTATGACTGCCTAACCTAGCCTAGCCTCTAAAAGATATAGGCATTGGTTCTAAGAGGGCCCAGTGGCTGATGACAAGGAAACTGATGCTGGAATGTGGAAAGATGGAAATGCACATTATGGTATGGAAAACCACTAGGTAAAAACTGTTGTTTGCTTTTACTTGGATGGTTAATCAGTTATTTAATAAACTTCCCCCTCCAAGGGAAGAGGTTGGAAAACAGAATGTTGATAGTGTGTATTGGTTGCTGTTGGCTGTGCTTGGCAAGATCTGCAAAGAAGAGATGATCTCACAAAAAACATTGGCCTATTTATAAGCAGGAGTGAAAGAAACAGTCCCAAAATCTAGGAGTGTGCAGCATTGGAAGAAGCAATGTTTTCCAGTCTCATCTGGGAAAAGATGAAATTGAAAAGAATTTTGAGCAAAAAAGGTAAATTAAAACTCAGCTTCTGGGGGGTGGGATGAATTGGGAGATTGGGATTGACATATTCACACTATTTATGTTATGTATAAAATAGATAACTAATGAGAACTTACTGTATTGCACAGGGAACTCTAGTCAGTGCTCTGTGGTGACCTAAATGGGAAGGAAATCCAAAAAAGAGGGGATATATGTATATGTATAGCTGATTCACTTTGCTGTACAGTAGAAACTAACACAACATTGTAAAGCAACTATACGCTAATAAAAATTTAAAAAAACAGCTCAGCTTCTGTCCATCAACAGAGGAATGGATAAAGAAGATGTGGTACATATATACAATGGAATATTACTCAGCCATCAAAAAGAACAAAATAATGCCATTTGCAGCAACATGGATGGACCTAGAGATTGTCATACTGAGTGAAGTAAGTCAGACAGAGAAAGACAAATATCATATGCTATTGCTTATAGTGGAATCTAAAAAAGGGGTACAAATGAACTTACCTACAAAACAGAAACAGAGTTATAGATGTAGAAAACAAACTTATGGTTACCAGGGGGTAAGGGTGGGGAGGGACAAATTGGGAGATTGGGGTTGACATATACACACTACTATATATTAAATAGATAACTAATAAGCACCTACTGTATAGCACAGGGAACTCTACTCAATACTCTGTAATGGCCTACACGGGAAAAGAATCTAAAAAAGAGTGGATATATGTATATGTATAACTGATTCACTTTGCTGTACACCTGAAACTAACACAACATTGTAAATCAACTATACTCCAGTAAAAATTTAAGAAAAAACTCAGCTTACTGACAAAGAAAATTAAAAGTACGGCTTTTGGAGTTCAGAGTTTTTGAGCACGAGTCACCGGTTCTCCTTGCTTGGCCCTCCAATAAACCTTTCTCTGCTCCGAACTCCAAAAAAAAAAGAAAAAGTATTGTTTTCACAGTAATTTTACCACCTTAGAGTATCTTAGAAGAAAGTTTCAATGAAAGGAGAGACACCCAGTAAAGTCTTCTAACTCAGGGAAAAGAGTAAAAAGGGAGCTTTCCCAGCAGAGCCAGGTAGATAGACAAATATAGAGAGTATTAGGGAGCGAGAGAAAAGAGAGAGAGAGAGAAGAGAAAAGTGGCTATAAGAAAACAAAGGAAAAAGCAATATAAGAAGTATATCAGAAAAGTGCATATGGTCACTGGCCATGGAGTAGATGGAAATATAAATATAAGAAGACAGCTAAGTTTTTTAGAGGATGAATTACCAAAAGATTCACCAGTCTGGACTACAAGAGCCTCTGACAATTAGAAACTTAAAATAACCATTGTCCCCTAAATGTCTTAGATATGAAATGTACTTAGAAAACCCTTCCACTCCTAGGAAGTGTACAATCCTCAGGTTCACTTCAGATAAGGAAGATAATGAAAAAGAAGAATCTTCCAAACAGTGGATCCATGGCGATGGAGAACAAAGGCTGATGGGCAGAGTTAGGGAGGACACTCATCAAGGAACACAACTTTGGATAGGCACCCTTCCAAATGCCTATTTGGTGGGATTGCTAAATTGCTACGCTCTTTCTAAATTAAAGAGTTTGTTGTGTTCATACTGCCCCTAATCTATCACTGTGCATTTTGTGTTAGGGAGCCAGATAATTTGTCTCTTTATTTGGTTTCCAGATCAAGGGGAGTCTCAAATGAACCCTGTGATTGAGCAGAAATGACAAATGTCATTTTTAGTTGCCAGTGCAAGATGCTTGCAGCTCATTCTTCCTCCTGCTGTGCTGATGGTAGAAATGCCTGTTAAGGTAGAGCCTCATATGCCTGGATCCCTGAATGAATCAGACATCCTCTGCCAACCTGTGCTGGCACTTAGCATGAGTTACAACTAAGTTTTTTGTTGGTTTAAGATTTTGGAGTTGTTTGTTACCACAGCATAATCTAGCCCATCCCAACTGATACACATAGCTTCATGCTAGAAATAGAAATTTCATTCTGAGTCAAAAGTGTGTCTTCTTCAGATGGCCAAGAGGCACGTGAAAAGATGCTCAATATTGCTAATTATTAGAGAAATGCAAATAAAAACTACAATGAGGTACCACCTCACACTGGTCAGGATGGCCATCATTAAATGTCTACAAATAATAAATATTGAAGACGGTGTGGAGAAAAGGGGACCCTCCTACACTGTTGGTAGGAATGTAGGTTGTTGCAGCCACTATGGAAAACAGTACAGAGATTCCTAAAAAAGTAAAAATGGAGTTGCCATATGATCCAGCAATCCCACTCCTGGGCATATACCCAGAAAAAACTATAATTAAAAAATATACATGCACCCCTATGTTCATAGCAGCACTGTTTACAATAGCCAAGACATGGAAACAACCTAAATGTCCATCAACAGATGAATGAATAAAGAAGATGTGGTATATATATACAATGGAATACTACTCAGCCATAAAAAGAATGAAATAATGCTATTTGCAGCAACATAGATGGACCTAGAGATTATCATACTAAGTGAAGTAAGTCAGAAAGAGAAAGACAAATACCATATGATATCACTTACATGTGAAATCTAAAATACAACACATATGAACATATTTATGAAACTGAAACAGACTCACAGACATAGAGAATTGACTTGTGGTTGCCAAAAAGGAGGTGGGTGAGGAGCGAAAGATTGGGAGTTTGGGATTAGCAGGTGTGAACTATTATATATAGGATGGATAAACATCAAGGTCTTATTGTATAGCACAGGGAACTATATTCAATATCCTGTAATAAACCATAATAGAAAAGAATATGAAAAAGAATATATATAACTGAGTCACTTTGCTGTACAGCAGAAATTAACACAACAGTGTAAATCAACTATACTTCAATAAAATTTAAAAATATATATGTAATTAGATTAAAAAATAAAATGTATAACTGTTACAAAAAGAAAAAAAAAAGTGTTTCTCCTTTCTCAAACCTTTGATGATAAGAGCAGAAGACAAGATTCACTTCTTTTTGGTTATAAAACAATACAAAATGGAGTCAAATAGAATAAAAATGTATCAAGGGGCTTCCCTGGTGGCACAGTGGTTAAGAATCCGCCTGCCAATGCAGGGGACACGGGTTGGAGCCCTGGTCCGGGAAGATCCCACATGCCACGGAGCAACTAAGCCCGTGTGCCACAACTACTGAGCCTGTGCTCTAGAGCCCGAGCCACAACTACTGAGCCCGCATGCCACAACTACTGAAGCCCACACGCCTAGAGCCTGTGCTCCGCAACAAGAGAAGCTGCTGCAGTGAGAAGCCTGCGTACCGCAACGAAGAGTAGCCCCTGCTCGCTGCAACTAGAGAAAAGCCCACACGCAGCAGCGAAGACCCAACATAGCCAAAAATAAAATAAATTAAATAAATAGATTTTTTAAAAATGTATAAGGGAACAACTATATTACAGATGCTGAGCCCAGAACTTTACTGTATTATTTTATTTAATTTTCACAATAAATCTAAGAGGTGAGTATAATTATATTCACATTGCAGATGAGAAGGATCAGAGAGGAAGCAGCATGACCAAAGGCTCACGGTCAACAATGTCTGGGGGTATATTTCCATTTAGATCTGTCCGTCCTGAGAGATGTTGCTCTGTGTCTGTGCGTGTGTGTGTCTGTGTGTGTGTGTGTGTCTGTGTATAGTTTTCATTTTTGACACTGCTTCCGAGACAGATTTAAAATGTCAAGAAATCTTCATTGAATTATGGCTTGTCAGTAAATCTTACATGCAAATTTCATCACTGACACGTCTTAATTTGCAGTTTAGTTCATAAACCAATATTACATTCTTGACCTCTAGGAGTAGGATATTTATTCAATTAACCTGTACTAGTTCTACTCTCTGAATGGGGAACTAATCCAAGTGCATTGGATCCATTTAGATTTTCATGGGTGCAATGGGTCGGCACAGATTAAATCCCATTCATCTGCTTGGAGTCTTGACTAACAGCGCTTGTTGGTGAGACAGACTGGTGTGGTACGTGAGGCAGCACTGTTTGAGAGAAACACAGAGACCGGTGTTCTATTCCTCATCCTGTCACTAAATCATCATGGGACTCTGGGTACGACACCTCTGCCCTTTCAGTCATTTAAAGTAAAAACCAAAATTGTCAATGTGCCATAGAAGTGCTTCCATGGTCTGGTTTCTGCTAAGGCCTTTAGCCATACGTCATATCTTTCTCCCCCTCACTCTTTGAATTCAGCCATGCACCTTCTTCCTACAGGGTCTTAGGACTTACTTTTAACTAACCTGAAGCAATCGTCTCTCATATCTTTACCTGGGCATCTGGCTACCTCTGTCTCATCCTTCAGTTCTCAGCTCAAGTGTCACTTCTTTGGTGATATCGTCCATGACTCCTACACTAGATCTGGTCTCTCCATTATACGACTTTATATATTTTATACCCTTCCTTCAGAGCACTATCACATTTTGCTATTATATATTGCTATCTGGAATTATTTACTAATGCTGATTCCCCCACTAAACTCTAAGCTTGGTGAACACATGATGCTATTTGCTTTGACTCAGCATTGTTTTTTCTGTATCTAGGACAATGCCTGCTACATAGAAGGTATCACTTATATTTGTTAAATGAATGAAATTAGTGTGTAAAATGAGAGGGTTGGGTAAGAAGATCATTTAATCTTTCAGTGCTCACATGCAACGGTTTGCTGGACTTCGCCTGCAATTTGCCCAGGATCGACACAGAGCAAATCCAAGCAACCCGTATCACTCATACCTCCTTCACGCCAGATTCAGTAGCAAATACCACAGCTGGTGTGTAAAGAAGGCATCAGAATTATTGGTACCCATGCTGTTCTCTGGAGAAAAAGCAATTGCCATATTCAAGGGAGGTATATATAAACCAGAAATAAAGTCAACTGGTTTTTCTAGTCACCCAACTTACTTGAAATACAGTATATAGAGTGACCACCACACATATTTTTTTTTTTTAAATCTATGAAAAATCCACTAATGCACTGGTGCATGAATACACAGCAGCAAATAATTCAAAATATATAGCAATGTGCAGCCATGGATTCCAAATTAGAATCGAGCTCATTGAAGGTAAAATTAGATGCTAACATATTTTAAAAGTCCAAACACAATTCTCTCTTCTTCTTCTTTGTCCAATGTCCTGGAAACAATTACTCCATGAACTGAAATTCAAAGTTCCAAGCTAAGAGAGAAGAACTGCCATGCTATTTTTTAAAACCTTTAGATCACTGTGTTTTCACTAACGCCAAAAATAAAAATGAGAGGGGTATGTCTACTCTCAATTCTTAATTCTTGAACCTATCTTAGGAATTCCTTGAAACGGTCCCATACAATAGGGCTCTTGGTTAACTCTTCAGCCCCACCACATACCTCCCCAACCTCAGGCTCTCCTATAGATACACAAATTCATTTCAGTTTCCAGAAGGCACCAAGTCTCTCTTGCCTTTTGGCACTCCCAGTACTGGACCCTTTTATTAAAATACTTTATCACCCACCTCTTTGCATCAATAATTCCTACCCGTTTTTTCCAGCTTTACAGAAGGTCACTTTTAGGAAAGCCTCCCTAACCTCCCACGTTTAGATGAAGGGCCCCTTTTGTGCTCCCATAGCAGCCCAGCTTCCCCTGTCTATCCCTCAGCACACTCTTATTGTAACTGCTTCCTCTGGTTCTTGGAAGGAGAGATGATCACATTCTACTTTACCACCCAACACAGAGTGGGTGTGCAATAATTGCTTGCTACATAAAGGAATAAGGTCTGTAGTTAAGTCTAAATTCTTCCCAGGCATTTTGAGTCATTCTGGAAGCACGTAGTTGTTTTCTGAGGTTCTCCTGCAACGAGAAGTGTGCTATCTACAGACCCTACCTACCTGTCTAGAAATTAAATTAAATTAAACAATTTGTGGACTTTGGTTCTTGGTAATAAAGATCATATGAATAGAGGAAACCTACAGGTATAAAACCCTCAATTAAGCTTACTTTTTATTTCTTTCAAAACAAATGATAAGAAATGATTGTTTTCGACTAACTTGCCTTTCCTCTCAACATATCCTCAAAGAACAGAAATGAACTGAAATCAAGAAACAGAGGACCAAGAAAAAAGTCTGATCAAAACTGTCAATGTGCAGGTTTATTATTCCCTGAATAACCAGCAATTAAACCATTCTCCATTGCTCAAATATTGGATAAACATCAAATCTATATTTATCTTTTGGAACTGAAGTTCAATGTCTTAGATAAGATGTGTTTTCTCAGTAGTCTTTCTTCAACATTTATGGAAAGTATATTTTTTTAAAATAATGAAGAGTCCACCAGCCTCTGATGTTTGTTACTCTCCTAAAAGAAATCGATGACGCCCAGCCCCAGGACCGTTCCTGCGTGGTGGATGGGATCAAGTTCACGGTCCTCCATGAACCATAGAAGACAACCCAGGAAACCTCTGCACAATGCTTTCTTTTATTTTCTACGAATGAAAAAATACAAGTCCCCAAATCCTTGCACTACCAAGCAAAGAACAGAATTGTAAATTGAAAGGAAGAGGAAAAAAGGCATTTCCCCCTTCCTCTAATGAAGGGAACTGAAAGTGGCCAAAAGAAGGAACACACCTTTCTAACCTAGCTCTTCTAGTTTTTATTCTAACCTTATTAAAGGGAACTCCTCAGCAGCACACGGAGAGATAAATCTATATTTCGAAATCCTTTTTCCTGGCACTGCTCACAGAAAACAATAAGAAGCAACTAATAAGTAGACTCTCTTATCTGAAATGTAGCAAAAAGAAAGTCAATTTCCAGGAAAACACTTTACTGACCAGTAAAGAATGTGGTCAGTGGGGAACCCAAATAGAACAGACAGCCCCTCTGTACTGTCTCCTGGGAAGGAAGGTAAGCTGCTTCCACACGAGGACTTCATAAAAACTTTGATGTGTCAGTCATATGCTATGAAAGTACATAGTAGCCATGGGAACTGTTTTGTTTGATCTTTAAACGAAGGATTTAGGACCTGCAAAGTGCAAGAGGCATGCTTTTTGCATTGGCCATTTTAGTATTCATGTCTCCTGTACTGCTTCCTAATAGGTTAAGAATGAAACGGCAGACTGCGTGCAGGAGTGAGAAATGCAAGAAAAGCAGTACTGTAAAATAAAAATGAACAAAAGTGCCTTTCAACTTCCCTTTCATTATTAACAGTCAAGAGAACAACAATGCCAATACTTAACATTTCACATTTACAAAAGGACCTACCGTCATTTTTACAGGGTATTTCTCAGTACTTTGCTGATAGAGGCTGGGGAACGCTGTTACTATTCTTAATATTAATTCTATAAGGTTAAATAAGTGATTTTTTTCCAAAGAGGAGGATAAAAATGAAGGTTGTGTTAGCATGTTACTAAATCTTTTCAGTGAGAATAATCATTCCCTTTGCTGTTTGGGTAGACCAAGCCACTGGTTAGCTGACTGTTGAATTTTGTTTTCTTTATGTTAGGTAGAACCACTTTTTCACTTCCACTCACCTCCACTCTATTCACTTTCTTGTTATTTGTGGACCCCTTATATAGTGTTTCTAAAACATAAATAACATAACGGAATAAGAGCTAAAGAAAATTATGACTGACTTTCCTTTTAATTCTTCTTGGTTTTCTTACATGTGTAAGTGGTGTGGCACCCATAAGTGGGCATCTGAGCTCCTGCCCGTGGATGGCATCCTTCTAAAAGAAGCACGTCTGTGAGACAGGCTGGAAAATGTTTGCTCAAGCCAAGTGGGTAAAGGATTCTGAGATTCAGAGGCTCTAGCTAATCTCAGGTTTTAGGTTTTTGCTGGTTAGCTTATTTGTTAGTTTTTATGGAGAGAGTCATTCAGTAAATGAGCAGACACCACACCAGGAACTGTCTCCTAGCATTAATTGTCATCCTCAACTCCCTGCCAATTAGCTTGGCAGTTCTTCGGGGTCAAAAAAAAAAAAAAAAAAAAAAAGACGGTGGGAAGCTCTGCAATTCCTAATGTTTCATTGGATTTGGAGAGAATTTGGATACTTTCTTATTCCAGTAAGAAACATTTCTTCATTTATTATTAGATGGGCCAAAGAGTGTGGAACTTGATCAGTTACCTGACTTATTTATTCAGTTTAGCCAAATAAGACGCCTTAATTAAAAAATACAAACCAGCAGCAGAAATCATCCAAATAAACTGTCTATATTTCTCCAATAAACCTAAAAAATATGCTTTCACTTGGGACCATGTAGTCACAGCCCAGCAAGTAATAAACTCTATTTTTTAAAGTACAAGCCAAGTGAAATGAAGAGTACAAGTAGAGTAGACATTTATTTCAAAGCTGTGAGCTGCCTGAGTATAGGAAAAAAAGATTCAAGATCTTTGAAAAAATTCCCATTATTCGAACTTTTCTATACATTAATGTCTTTATTTCCTTCAATTTCAAATCTGATGAATGGAGTCAACAGAAACCCATCTATCTTTACTTCTTAGTCTGCAGATTACTACATTCAACATATAAAAACTAGAGAAAATGGTCTCCCTACTGAAGCAGTGGGTCTTTGTGTTGCATCTGTTACAATGTAATTTGTCTCCCCTCTTCCTGGAGAGCTTGAGTTGACTGAGGCCTCCAAGGTATAAAGGTACATACAGTTCTTATGCTAATATTGGTAACAGTGTTACAACGATAGCAATAGTTATCTGCAATTTATTGAGTTCCTGCTATGTGCTAGATGATTTACAAACACAATTTTATTTTAAAAATACTCAAAGGATGCTGCAGAATGAAGAAACCATGACTCAGGACATGTATATGACTTGCTCAAGGTCACGGATGTGGGTTCGAACCCAGGTCTGACTGACTCAAGTTCGTGCTTTCTTACTACATCTTGCTAAGTAAAGAGTTAAATCAGGCAATATGAAAAATTGAAGTAGGGTGAGCCTATGTTCCAGTCTATACCCGTTGCCCCAGCATAATTAACAGATCCCCATTTCATGCTCTAAAGTCTCCTAGGTTGAACAATAAATTGGATGATCACCCTGTCTCTGAATAAGGCTTGAAATGAGCCTAAGATTTTTCTTAGGTATTGTTCATAATGTTTTAATTAATCTTTTTGCCTTTAATGTAGGGCTTCAAACCACTAGAAAATTGGACCTTGCCTGATGTATTTGGGAGAAGAGATGGATTTGTGAGCGAATATCACTTATCGCTTGGGTGTAATATCTCCCTGTCCCTTGGCCTCTGTTTCTCTGTCATCTCACATCAAGAATCTCTTGTCCTTCCTCTTTCCTCTCTCCTCCTCCCGGTATCCATGTCTACTTCTGTGTAGGCTTTCTCTATTGATCAAGTGTCAGAAAATTGATTCCTTGGTTTTACTTTAGCTTGAGTTTCTGACGAATCTTGAAAATACAGCTTGCTCAAGTCATTCAGATGTTTAAATCACTATGAACGGTATTTTTGTCAAAAAGAGAATGAAAATCATTTGAAGGCATCTCTAACTTATTTTTCTTTCTTCCTTCCTAATCTGGCTTCTACTCTCCATCACTTCGTTACTACAACCAGAGTGTATAGGTGTCCAGGGAGCTTTCTCACTGCAGTTCCTGGACGATGCTACTGCAGGTTTCGCTGGGGTAAGCCAGCTCCAAAATGTATTATTTCAAGCACCACCTCACATGTCTTTGCTCCTTTCCTGCATTTATGGGCAAACTGTTGTCCTGTTTCTGTTATTTTAAAGGGCTTTCAGTAAGAGGAGAGGCAATGACTTTTTAAAAAATCTGCTAAAATATATAACTGCTTAAAAGACACATGCAATAAGAAAATCTAACTTTCACTTTTGTTGGTTTTAAATGTATGGCTTTGATTTATGGATGAAAATTGCTCATTTATTATTTTATCTATACAGCTCTGGGCAATTTTGACAGTTAAAATTTAGTTTTATTGACCAGCGCAGCCACGGTGCCCACAAGGGAACCGGTGCACACAGCCCGCTGCATTCAAGAAACGATGATTTTTGATTCCATGACCGAGTCAGATTGGGAATCATAACCGATGGAACAATAAGTTCCAAATCTCAGTGCCCCAGGCAAGAGGTTTGCTGTAAAACACAATCACCCTTTAAGGAGGGGAGGAGAAGAATCTTGGGTGGAAGTTTGTAAGCACAATTTAATGCAGGAGGGAGAGGTCCTAGGTATATCTGTGCATCTGAACAGTGGAGCAATGGAAGGGGATGGTTCTCTAAAGACCCGGGGCCACAGATTAAAGGTTAATGAGCAAAGATACCTAAAAAGCAAAATGAACATTAGTTACAGAGACAATGAACATTAGTTACAGAGACAATGAACATTAGTTACAGAGACAATGAACTAAACAATCATTTTGACATGAGAAAATTTACTAGTGCTATTAACCAAGCTTTCCCCTTTCCAAGAGCAAAACCATAATGGAAGAATTTCTTTTGGAAGATCTCCGTCTTCCCTCCCCCTCTGTGGCAACACACACAGAAACACCAACTTAAGTGCACTGATTTTCGGCCAGTTTTAATTTAGGCCTCTTCCACTACCAAATCGGCCACTCTGCAATGTTAATTTAGTCTTTTACTTTAAATCCCCTGTGATACATAAACACACCTCCAAAGGGTAACAAATCAATAAAATGTCTAATTTGATTAACCATGTTTTCAAATTCATCAAGATAGCTCTAACCTGAAATAAATAGGTGGGTAAAGAAAGAAAGAAAGGCACTCACTTGTGAGGATTTTCCATGTCTTCTTTTCATCATCATAGTACTGAACCAAATTGCTGGGGAGTCGGTCTGGCCCAGGAGGCAATCCACCAACCAACAACAGCATTTTCTTGTTAGAGCGAATTCTTCACCCAAAACAAAAGAGGAGATGAATAACCACATTACTGTAGAGCCTCTTTAGTGGCAACAAAATCATAACCATCAAAAGAATGTTCCCTGCTTGCAGATTTCTATTTCATTTTTTTCCTCTTTCTTCTCCCATTCATGTCTCAACATTTTTTTTGAACCAAGCAGAAAAATGATCAGAGAAGCACGGCATATCCCCATACCCAAGGAATAATAAGCTCCTTTGATGCAATTTGTTAGAGGTTCATTCTAGAACGACCTTTTTCTTATATTATCCCTTTAAATCATCACTCTTTACAGCTGAGTACACATGAAATGCTCTGGAGTTGTGCTAAGGTTAAGCATTGAAGTTGCATGTCAAAAATCGTATTAGTCAAAATCATTATTATAAACCATTCTCCACTCAAAGAACCTTGAAAAAATTAAGGTTATGCAGAGACTTTGTGAGCCAACTCTTTAATCACCCAGCGAACTTCAAATACCAGTTTGGTACAATTAGTAGCCCAGGGCTAACTGGGGTGGGTTCACCAGCGCGAACAGGACTTTTTGTTTAATTTAGCTGAGACTTCTGCCTTCATCCTCTTCCCAGCTCCTCCTCCCCCTCCCCCCATCCCAGGGCACCAGTGGCGACACAGCAGCACCAACTGGTAAAAATGAGACTGTGAGGTTGTTTTGAGCCTCCCCAGAGTGGAGCCCTGCCAACGCTTGCCACTGATCCAGCGGCATGAACTTGCTCAGCTGTGCAAAGTCACTCTAATTCCCTCCCTCTGTTTTTCTACCTTCTCCCCCCAGGGGGCAACCACTGAAAGGAGTGACTACCCACCCATCAAGAGCTGGCAATTCGCTGCTATTAACCGTGACTGTGATTCCCAGCCTGCTTGGCAGCTCCTGAGAACAGGCCTGCAATGTCTCATGTGCAGTAAAAGCTGTAAGATGCACCCTGGCCGGCGCACTCGACCTGATGGATGTATGATCCTCAGGAACAGTAATGGATTGAGCTCACTTGCGATTGGACGGAGGAGGACAGACCCAGCCCCCCACAAGGGCCCTGCTGATTTAACGGTCGCTTTACATATAACTGAACCTTTCGTTCACCTGAAAGGCTGAAGGTGGTGGTGGAAGAAACGAAACAACCATGATTGAAGGAAAAAGTCAATAAATGTAAAAGGGTTCCTCTTAAATATGATCACCACCCACAGCGTGGCTCAGAATCTATTATTCCATATTCAGCCTGGTCGTTCTGATTCAAGGACGCTTGGCGAAGTACGCCCTTGTGGAGAAGCACTGTTTGTTGGTTAAGAACCTAACATTCGGAGAGTTAACTGAATACAGTTAATGACATTTCCATGGAAAGGAAGGGAACAAGAGAATTCCTTTAATGAAACTCTGGTGCCATAGAATGCCTCCTATATGCCTCAGCAGAAAAAAATACCTTCTGGAAAACCTCCTGTCAGGGACTCATGCATAGGGGGAGCTGTACTTGTAGAAGAATGTTCAATGTGATATCAGCTTGCAATATTAATTTTGCCACAAACCAAAAATCTCGACTTCTTTGAAGCTGAAGTACTTTGGAACTGTACCCATGTGCCTTATAGATCAGTAGTTGGGAAACAAAAGCAATAGCAAAGAGCTCCATATTTTGAGGATGTCAGCGATTGGGGTGGTTTGTTGACAGGGGTTAAGAAAATTCAGTGCAGTAAGTACCTCTCTTTTATTTGCAAACAATACATAATTCATGTGCCATATATTCTCCTAAATGCCTGGTTACAGAACTAATATAAAACAATTTTTTCCTGTAGGTTTAGCGCAAATAAACAACCACTCTGTGAGTATAAGTTAAGATGAGAGCCTCTGTATTTTTAGATGGCTGTCAGTTTCCACGTGTAGACAGACCTGTTCAACGGGAAGTCACGATTCTGTGGCTGTCATGATCTGACACATGTATGTGCTCTAGACTGAAGGTGGGGACAGATGGACCAGTATCTACCGGTTAGACATAGAGGCAAGGACTAATTGGAATGGTGGTATGACCAAAGCAATGTAATTAAATCTTTGTTTTAATATTTAAATAAATGTACTGCTTTTAAAACGTGTTTCATGAGTGACAAAGGGAGATAAACGCATAGCTCAAATATGTTTGTAAGGGTGTTTCATTCATTGATAAGGCCAGTCTCCCTGGACCAATCCCATTGGTGATTTTCACCACCTCCTTAGATGGACCATCTCTGCAGATGAGGAGCAGATTGAGAGTCTTTGTCCTTTGTGCCCAAAGAGCCAGTCATTGCCATCTGTCCCCTAAGAACTGGACTGAGATTACCGATAAATAAACCACTGATCAACTGGCAAATGGTAACAACTGCCACCCTGCCAGCAAAGACACTGTTTAAAGGCTAGCTGGCATAGCAGCTGTGAGAGACTTCACATCAACTAGGACAAGTCTCTAAACCACCCATGAAGAATTACATGGAAGTAAAGGAAATCCCAGCTCCCCTCATGGGCTGTGTGTTTTCTGTAAAGGAGCAGTTCTCCTAGTTCATTACATTTGGCCTTCTTAGTGAGTGAAGACACATTCTAAAGCTTTTGCACTATTATATTTATATCATCATCCATTCAATGTACAGCTTTCTTACTTGCAGTGTTTTGTTTCTAAAGTTTAGTGTTACTCAATGTTCCAACCCGGTATTAATATTATTTAATTCTAAATAAAGCTTAAAACTCTACCTTGTGAAGGTGACGCACATAGAAAGTAAAAACAGGATAAAGCATGTGAGAAGTAGCATAGTACAGAAGAAAGAACACATAAAATAACAAAACACATTTAAGTGGTTTTCTCACCATTTTCTCCATTGACTCTCAAAACAGCCCTACGTCATAGGTATAGTTCCATTTTACAGGAAAGTGAGAAAGTTCTTATAGTCAAATAAAGTGGCAGAAACAGTGTTCAGACCTAGCCCTTCTAACTCTACCAGGTCCATGATCTTTTTAAAATTCAAATTTATTTAAAAATTTTTTATTTTACCATAAATTCTGGTTAAGACCCAGGTGACCTGGATTCTAGGGCTGATTTTGCTATTCAGCAGAGTGACTTTGTATAAATTACTTGGCTTCTTGGAGCCTATGTTTTCTCATCTTTAAATAGAGGAGTAATATCTGATCTGCATCTTCAAAGGATTGTCATGAGGATTATGTGAAACAATGAAGTGAAAAGTTCTATGTAAACTCTAAGGTAAATTATTATTAATTTATCTTTAGTATTAATACGATGTGGGCTTTATTTCATTATGCCAAACCTGATTAGTTAAAGAAGAAAAGTAGTATTTTTCACAGAGATACTTCTTGAATTCATATATATAAATACAAGTTAATTAAGAGGGTTTCACTACCTAGCTGTTATCTTATAATTGTATGTTCTTAGAAAATTATCATTTTAATTATGTTGGCTATCTTGAGCCTTGTTATAAGAAAATATACATCGGACATTACATAAAACTGTGAACATTTCTGGATCCAAATAAAGAGAACTAATAGAGATTACTCTACATTTCTTATTTCTTAAGAATAAAACAAATGAGAAAACCCAGCACATATTTTACTTTGATATAAATGCAATGTCAGCTATTCAATTACTCCTAGAAACTAATACACGTGAATAATTCCTGTGGAAAAGCTTCCATTCTTTTTACAGTGTGCAATTATAATAGTGACAATGACAATAATGACAGATCATAATGAATGCATATTGGATATTGAAACCTCTGATTATCATGCCATTTATTTGATGTGTGTGAACTTCAATTTGAAAACACCATGAAAAAAGATACCTTGTGAACTAGAAAAGTAAAATTAGAAGAATCTGAATTAACTTGCTGAAGGGGGTTTCAATTATTCTCTTCTAAACAATTCCAGTGGAGCCTTACAGGTTTAATTTTAGATTAGGCAAAATCTACAATATTGCAATAATTAGAGTTCCTTCATATGGCAACATAGTATACTTTTTAGAAGCTCTTTACACAGGAAGCCAATTTAGCCAAAATTAATCTGTTCTCTTTAAGTCTGTTAATATTTTTAAAATACTCCTTTTTACTCCTCGTCTTAGCACCACTTAGACCAAAGTAATATACTTAAGAGTTAAATAATTAGAGAAACTTAAAGAGCTGAGTATGTCTTGATTAATAATATTATTTAGATGCCTTTGGGTCCCTAGATTCTTGCAAAGAAAAATATAAGGTTAAAAAGGCGATGGAATTTGAAGGTCTCCTTTGTTCCAGCTCAGTAATTGCCCAACATTTACCATGTGTCACATTTGTGCGTGTGTGTGCGTGTGTATGCGTGTGCGCTGGCGCGCAAAGGTACTTTGGTTCCAGGGATGAATGATTGAAGGATAACCTAAAACCTCCTGGTGTAAACAAATTTTTCATCATACTGGTGTTCTAAGTATGGTAAAGTCTCATTTATTTATATTTCAGTGATTTGGAACTTAAATAATTGGGAAACAGGCCAGATAAAGTTTTCCTTCCCAGGATACATATAAACATTTTTTATTAACTAGATTGCAAGAAGTGTTTTAACCAGTTTAAGAAATCAGCTGGTCTACTGGCACTTTAGAGCCACCCATGTACATTTAGGCTAAGTTCATTTTGCAGATAACTAATCATTATTTATTTACTAAAGAAAATGTTCTGCAATATTCTTAAGAATCATTAAGTCAGAGAGTTAGAAGAGAACTTTGAGGTCATCTCGTTCAGGGATTTCCAAGACTGGCAAGTCATCAAAATCATCTGAGGGGATTAAAAAATTAAGATTCTTGAGATAGATTCTTAGGTCCCAATTCCCGGAGATTATGATTCAGTGGGATGAGGCCTTAAAAATCAATAATGTTTCACAGTTTTCTGGTTGATTCTGACACACAGCCAGACTTGAGGTCACTGATTTGGTCCAGTTCTCTACATAATGTAGAAATCCTTTCAATAGTTTTTTTTTAATAAGTATTCTTATTAATTTGGAAATTTGTAATGAAATGGACCTTAGGTTTTCAAACGCACTCTATTGTGGAAAGTTGTTGGACAGTTGTGTTAGATTGATTTTTTTTCTCCTTATGCTGAGCTGAGAATCTGCCAAAGTCTTTCAGAGAAAAAGAGCAAGGTGCTGTCATGGCAGCACCTCCGATAATGGCAGATAGTTGCTATATGTCTTCTCTTTAGCATGTTGAAAATTTCCCTTTCTTTCTGAAAAAATTTCCATTTTCCATATTAAAAATGTACTCAATGTACCTTATTAGAACTGTACACAATATAACAAATATGATATTGATATGTGATGTGATGTATTTTTTTAAGGCTTTTTAAAAATCACAATGGTCTTTCAGCTGCCACAATGCAGTGCTGGTTCCTATACAGCTTCCAGCTGACTACAAATACAGATTGTCTTTAAAAAACCAACCCAGGTTGTCAAGTCAGGCTTTTCCCTATCCTATATTTCTCCTAGTTAAGTATTTTAAATATCAATGCATTACCCTTTTTAAATGCTTTTCTATCCTCTACTGATTGAGACACTTTGTTTCAATTAATTTATCATTTAGCAATTATTAATTGAGTTTCTACTATGTTCCAGTTTCTGCTACGTTCTAAACACTAAAGATCATGGTGTGAACAAGAGGAATAAATTCCCTGTTCTTCATGGCACTTACTTCCATTCTAGTGGGGACATCTATTGGAAATATCACGATTCTCCAAGCAGGACAGCCTGGTTGTTAAGAGTGTAGGTCTCACAATTGGGGTGAGACTTTTGGCTTCAGCTCTTCTCAGATGAGTGACCCTGGGCTAGCTTCTTTGCCCTCTTGAATCTCGTTTGTAAAACTGGGATAAGAACAGACCTAAGGCATAGGTTTGTTTAATCTTCAGGATTAAAAAAAATATATGCAAAGCATTTATAGCAGTGCTAATTAAATGCTGTCTATCACCATCCTCCTCCTCCTCATCGCCATCATCCTAAGTATAGCCATTCCTTTGTGTAATCTGCAGGTTTGATAAGCGAGTAACCCATGTCCCCATCCAAATTTTATTACTTAAGAAGTAATAGCATCACATTTCCATGGTTTAGACATTTTAGTCATCCCAACTCATTCTCTCTGAAATGATACATAAATACTGGGATTTTTACTCTGTAATTCCCCATATATGGTCTTCAGAGGTGTATTGCCATTTTTTTTTTTTTTAAACAAAGATGTAATGGAAAAACTAAGCAGTTTTGAAGGGGCAATGTAAATGGGGGTAGATAATAATTATTCCATCTTTCAAAGGCTAAGTTAATTTTAATTTAAGAATCAGCCAGACCTGGACTGAAGTTCTCTTTTTACCACTTCATATGTTTATAGCCTTGGGCTGGTATTCAACCTCTTGAAGCCTCAGTTGCCTCATCTGTAAAGTGGGAATGTTGTGAGGGTTAAATGAAGTCATTTAAGCATAATTTGGAAAAGAAATGGCTGCAACTCGTAAACAAAATCACCTTCTAGAGCTAGTCTCTTCAACCAACGAAAGGCACTTCGTGCTGCTGTTGCCTTTAAAGATGAATGTCTCTGCACAGTGAGGGGAGACAAAAACTGATGCTCCCGGGACATCCCTGGTGGTGCAGTGGTTAAGAATCCATCTGCCAATGCATGGGACACGGGTTCAAGCCCTGGTCCGGGAAGATCCCACGTGCCGCGGAGCAACTAAGCCCGTGCGCCACAACTACTGAGCCTTTGCTCTAGAACCCTCGAGCCACAACTACTGAAGCCTGCACGCCTAGAGCCCGTGCTCCGCAACAAGAGAAGCCACCACCATGAGAAGCCCGTTCACCGCAACAAAGAGTAGCCCCCGCTTGCCGCAACTAGAGGAAGCCCGTGCACAGCAATGAAGACCCAACGCAGCCAAAAATAAATAAATAAAAAATAAATAAATTTATAAAACAAAACAAACAAACAAAAAAGCTGGTGCTCCCAACATGATCCAGTAGGGAGAGGCTGGAGAAGACTGGAAGAAGTTATGCCTCTTTCCCACGACTTTCCAACTTCAGTGAACTTTGCTAACCCTGTGATGGCTTAGCATTTTATACAAGCGGTGAGTGAATGTGCAATTTCACATCTGGTGGTACAACAGTGGTGTTTGGTAGTGATCCGGAGGCAGGGAAATTCGGGAAGATGTAAAGCCCTGGGGATTCACAGAGACAAAGACAGGTTTTGGATTTCCACAGGTCTTTGGATTCAAGGGGTTTGCAACAATTTTGCCAGGTCTTTACCAGAACTGAAAAGCCACCAGCTGACATCTGAGTTGCATATGGAAAATATGTATGTAGTTCCCATAGTAATCAATCGATAAATGACAATGATTATTATTATGCATAATTATTAAACTTACAAAGCACTCATTTGAAAATCCATCTTTGGAATTTTGACATTTTCTTTTATTGTTTAGAAGCCTTTTCAGGTACCATAGGTTCACTGTTTATAAACAGTCAGAATATTTACTGCACAAGCAAGTTTAGCAAAAATATAAAACCACTGGGCTTCCTACAATGGCATTGGTCTAGATCTCATTCATAAATTCAACCCACTCACTCTTGGTTGCCATCTCTCTCTGTTAAGGAAGTCCCCAAACCTTATGATATCCAACTCTCCAAATTTTATGGTAGTCTTGACTCTTCTCTCATTTTCCTGCTATAGTCAATGTTGTACCAAATCCTATGGATTCTAGAGCTGTAACATGTACACACTGCTATATTTAAAATAGATAATCAACAAGGACCTACTGTATAGCACAGGGACCTCTGCTCAGTATTCTGTAACAACCTAATTGGGAAAAGAATTTGAAAAAGAATAGATACATGTATATGTATAACTGAGTCACTCTGTTGTACACCTGAACCTAACACAGCATTGTTAATCAACTATACTCCAATATAAAAAAAAAATATCTCTTCATTTCAACCAAACTGCCAGTAGCCTGATTCAGCTGGGTTGCTTTTCTCTTGAGCTGTTGTAATAGTGATGTCCTTGTTTTGTGAGCTTCTGCTCCCATCGAATTTACCCTACATGCTTTGTCAAATGAATTTCAGCAAAGCCTGACATTAACAATCAATTACTTCGGTCCTCTTTTTATAAACTATCAAAGAATTCCCCATTACTTATCCTCAATAAAATGCACATATCCTCTACATTATAGCCTCCCTTTTCTCTCTTTGTCTCTCTGTCTCTCTCTCTCTCTCTTTGTCTCTCTCAAACACTCTCTCTCTGTTTCTCTGTCGTAGGTTAAGTGCCTTGCTTGAGATTCTTTTCACGGATAAAACAGTTTCTGAGTTAAGATCTGAAAAACTTGAAAGAGGAATTTCAGATGGAAACTGCTTAGACCGTGGGGAAAAAGTAAACAGAGAAAGATCCCAAATCAGTAGCCAGGAGGAGACTTTCCAGATTAGCTAGCTTTCCCTAAACTTCCAGCTAGAAGGGTACCCAAAAGTCCCCAGAGGAGAGCTGCTACCCCTTTCTTCAATTTTTCCAGAGAAGCAAACTCCCTGGAGAACTTGTTCCAGCTGATTTGCTGTTGTATTTAGGTTTTTTTTTATCATAGCTGTTCTTGGTAATTACACAGCAGCTTTCATCAGAAGAGCCTTTAAATAGACCTGGTAATGCCTCTCTGAGGTAGGTAAACATAAAGTATCATTATCCCCATTTAACAGATGAAGGAATAGAGGAAAAAGGGTTTGGGCACCTTTTCCAGTGCCTCAGGATGGGTTTTATTTCTTCCATTTCACAGAGGAAATGTCTCTAGGGCTTTCGCACACAACCCTTCTGTGATTCTCAGGAATGGCTGAAAATGTCTTTGCTTCCATCTTCTGACACTTTTTCTCCCGCCAGGAGTCTGGCTGCGTGGTGAGTGGAGAATGGTCAGTCATATACAGTATTTAGTTTTCCTAAAATGGAAGTAACTTTAAGATTCGTTTGATCATAAAGACAACACAGGCTCATTGAGAAAAATTCTAAGTATAGTTAAACACAAAAAGGACTTAGTACTACATAGGTACTCAGTAAATGCTTGTTGTGGTAATGAAGAAATGATGAATAAAAGAACGAACTGGTGAAAAGAGTCAAAGTCATTTGCAATCCCACTAATCCAGATATATGTCATTACAGATTCTTACCATCCTTTTTTTTCCTCGTCTGTTTTAAGGTCCAGTCAGTGGGTGTGGTGATGGGGGTGTCAAAAGGCAAAAAGGAAAGAGGAAAAGCCATGTTTCTGAACCAAAATGTGGAAGAGTCAGAGGGTGACATATTGGAGAACAGACAGTCTTGTTGATTAACCCCCAGATCTAACCTGCTACCTAGGATCAGTGTTGGGAGCTACCCACGATAGAGGGAAGTTTACCAAATTTCAGTTATTAGCACAGTACAGGACCTTAATGATCTTTGCCAGATCTGTATATTATTTACTTAATATTTTATTTAAAACTCATCACTTTAAAATGCTTCATCCCGGTCTGTTCTAGTCTTTCCCAATGGTGGCCGCTCTTTAGAACCACCTGGGAGAGCTTTTATAAAATATTTAGGGTCGGGGCGCCTCTCAGAGATTCTGATTTCATGATCTACTGTGGGACCCAGCGTCGGTGTTTTTTAAAAATCTTTTTAAGCTTTCTGTGTGATTCTAATATACAACCGGTATTGAGAATCATTGTTCTAGCAATTATATTTATGAATTATGGGCTTCATGGGTTAACTGTGTTTTATCTCTGATACATGTTAAAATATAGTAATACCTAACGATTAAAATAAATTTAAAAATGGTTTCTCGTGTACCATCTGAAATGGTCTCACATTCTACCAGTGGCAGGTAAACCATAGTTGAGGACACGCTATAGTAAATGGAAGAAACCAGGACTTTAAAATCTTGAACCCTAGTCACATTCCAACTTGGCCCCTTCTTATAGGTTTGACCATGAGAAGCTCAACATGTTGAATGACTGGAGCTTTGCATGTTACAATTGTAATGAACCATCTTCCCACTCCTTCACTTCTCACCCGAGCCCCTGTAGCACACTAGTACATTCTTCCACAATTCTTCACTGACACATACTGAACTCAGAATGTCACCGGGTCCCCCAGCATGCAGGTGGGGTAGTTTGCCAATGTTTGTGCCACATTTCTCTGAACACCAAAGCTGTAGACGGGTTCATGATGGCAGAGGCAGATATGACAAAAGTGTTTTAAGGTCCTCATCCGAATCCATGAAATGTAAGGCTCCCCAAGGCTTAGTTCATAAGCCAGAATGGGTCTATCTTCATATTGTACATAGCATTTCACACTTCACTCCTGGTCCTTTGCTTCATGAGGAAAAATGGCTTCCAGCCAACTTTATACTCACTGCATTTCCACACCCCCCCTCTTCCCAACCTCCTAGATTAAAGCCTCCTTTGGTAACTAGAAGTAGTTGAATATCTTCTTTGCTTGATTACCTATATAATCTCGAATTCTAATACCTAGTACATAGTGACTTTCTGAGGAGCATGAATTGCAATGGGAATAGTATCTCATTAATCCTCCCTACTCCTGGGAGGAAGTTGTGTGGCAAGTATGACCTCTTCGACTAATCCATCCTGCCTCCAAGTGGGACTCGGGGTCTCCCTACTCACTAGCACAGATGCCACCCAACACGCTGGCAGGGACACCAATGTTTGTGTAATAGGAAAAAACTCTTCTTCTTGCTCAAGAGAGAAGTGGTTCTGTGCAGCCTGTCACCAAGGAGCTATTCAAGCTCTGTGTAGCCTAGTGACGAAAAGCGATAAAGCATCACTCTCATGCCAGTGATGGACTCCTAAGTAATGCCTGCGTTTAAACCCCTAATAAAGGCCAATTATTAGACTACGCTGCCTCTTGAGAACCAATCTCATTATTGAGACTTCTCTCTCTCTCCCTCCCATCTGGCCGCCTTTCTGAAGAGAAAAGAGTGACTTCCTGACCTGGGAAATGTTGGTACCTGCTGCACAAGACAAAGTGCAGAAAGACACAAGATCACATGATGACGCTGAAAATCCAAATTCAGGATGTCACATACCTCCCACTGAAATTACTTGTATCTGACAGTCCAAGACCTAACAGTAAAAATGAATCTTTAACAAAATCACGTTCCCCAAACAGAAGTTCAGCCATTCAGGATGAGGGGACAATGGCCTGACTGACACCTCATGGGTCTAGAGACTGATTTTATCCATTCCTCTAACTCCAGGGAAAGATTTCTCGTGGGGAAAGTAGGAAGCTCGTTCTGAGTAACAGGGGCCAGCCTCCTGCCAGGCAGGCTGTTGCCAGTTGGAGCATCACTGCAGGAGTGGTCATGCAGAGAGATAGGGAGAAAAGTTAGTTAGTAACTGAATGTATTGCCCCATGCTTCTCTTGGAATATTCATGGCAATAAATAGGTATCCATCTTCAAGAAAAGAGAGTTGTAGCTGACACCCTCTACATGGGCCCAGAATTTATTTTTAGGGGAAGAATAATGTTATGAAATCATCCTGGGATTAAGGTAAATGAAAGTTATCCTCATTTTGGGGTAGAGAAGCCGCGAGGGACTGAGGCAAGCTTGGGGTGTGTACTGTGGAGACGATGAGGTGTGGCTTGTGGGATCCAGCTCAGGGACACCCCACTGCGGTGGGTGAAATAAGAATTTCTTATCCTCCTCTTCTTTCCCTCTCCCTCCCTGTGGGGAGCCAGTTCTTTCCGTTCTTTGCTGCTTCACCAACCCTGGAGGGGCTAAGTGATAAAGGAAACCCTGGCTCAAGGGATCTGCAGGATCTAGGAGGCCCTCCAACGTCTCCCCAGGAAGGGGAATTTGCAGAAGCCTCTCAGACTCACCGATCAGCCAATCCCTGACACTGTCCTTTTCAATCATCAGATCTCTGACAGGCAGAAACAAATTATTCTGGGAAAATTCACCACATTCTCTGAAGCTGAATTGTGGACTCTATACTGTGTGGCTTGAATTATCCTGAAAATTCTCTAGCGCAGTAGGTACCCAAATTTCATCATCAGGAAGCAAATCCCCTAGAGTCCGGTAATTCCAATAACTTTCCCTAAGACTCATTTCCCTTTTTCTCATGTCAGTGAATCTGATTTCTTTTAGTTTTGCAATAAATTTTCCTTAAACTTATCTTCCAGTAAATTGCAATCAGTATTTTCTTCCATCGTCCATAGATATGTAGCAAATTGGAAAACAGAAGCATCTGTTTAGTCTCGTGATTTTTCTCAATGTGGTCCCAAAATCACCCAGGAAGTTGCTAAATATGCAGGTTCCTGGGTCCATGTTCCAGATCAATCTATTTAGAATCTCTGGGTAGGACTAGGGAAGATATGTTTCAGTAAAAAAGCTCTATGGTTGATTCTTCAAAGAACTACTGATTTAGGCAAGATTTTATGGGGCTGAGGAAAGCAGATCTGTACTTTTGTTTTCTCTTCTAGGTTTGTATTATTGGAGGATCTATCAACACATTGCTGACTTGGATAATTGCTCATCTGCCTAGATAATTTTGCCTGTATAGATCTAGTTGAAAAGTAACATTTCAGTTAGTGCCTCGAACCTGTTTTATAATTCCTTGTGTTCTATTCTTGGCCCTTGTTTTGGACTGAATGGTGTTGCCTCCAAATTCTTATGTTGAAGCCCTAACTCCCAATGTGACTGTGTTTGGAGATAGGGCTTTTAGGAGGTAGTTAAGGTGAAATGAGGTCATAAAGGTGGGGCCCACATCTAATAGAACTGGTGTCCTTATAAGAAGAGGAAGAGACACCAGAGATTCCCTTCTTCTTCTCCCCACCCCACCCCCCAGCTCTGCATACAGAGGAAAGGTCATGTGAGCACACAGTGAGAAGGCAGCTGTCTGAAAACCAGGAAGAGAGACCTCACCAGAAACCAGCCCTGCTGGATCTTGATCTTGGACTTCCAGCCTCTAGAATAGAACTGTGAGAAAACAAATTTCAGTTGTTTAAGTTACCTGGTCCATATTTATTCTGTTATGGCAGCTTGAGCGGACTAATACAGTCCTTAACAGAACTATCCAGCCAACAGGAACACAGGGCAGAAAGATGCCAATGACTCTCACACTCATTTTTGGGGATTGACACTTGAGAAGGAGGCTTCAATGGTCAAAACCTGCACGACTGCTTTAAGAAAGGATCGTCTTAATTTCACCACACAACAGCTGTATTTTATAGCAGTCAACCGACCACTCACCGTGTGGAGAATTTGGAATATGGGAGGCAGATTCCTTATCTCCTCCTCTGCTTGGTGCTCGGCTACTTACATATGCAGTAAATGTTAACGGTTAACAATGTTCCAGTGAAGGGAGGGCAACCAGGAGGGATAAGAACAGATACGGATAAAGGAGAGAAGTGATTCCATAAGCTTTTGTGGCAGACTCTAATTAGTGTCTGTAAAGCCATAGACATACATTTCTTTGTGCTTTCAGACATGTTGAATGTTTCTCATGCTCTGAGATTCTAAAGTTTCCTTGCCATAAAAAATGAGAAGCACTCTCCAGAAAAATCTTTCTGAAGTGAGACTATTCTTTCTAGGTCAAAAAGACTATTGTGTTCTGGAACCTGGGCTCTCAGTTTGACTAGGCTGATGCAAGACTTGAGAGGCTTCTTCCTGTACAGGGGGTGCCCTTTCCTTGGAATGGATTTTTGCTTGCTGCTGGTTTTGTTTGCTGCTTCCTAACTCTGGAGCAAGCACAGATCTTGAGTTTGTGTGCAACAAAGTGGTGTTCCACTATTTCAGTTTTGCTTTGTCTGCTTTCTCTTTCCAAATTTTGAATATAAGACTGTCTGAGTGACAGTTGAAGTTTATTGGGCTTCTCAGGGTTCTGAACTGACTACCTTGAATTAGGTATCTTCTCTATAATTCTGCCGAGGGAAGACGGTGCCTGCCTTCTAAACACACAAAGTGACTAATTTAGGCAATTATCTGCTTACCTGGGATCTGGTGGTAGTGCTACTAAAACCTACGAAGTTATCACATGCTTTTAATAACACTTTGTCCCTTTGAATAGCCAGATAAGAAATCCACGTTAAAATTTCTACTGCTTTGCACTCAGATCTATGATGGTGGCCTGAAGTCTTCTTTGTCGTGTAATAGACATGTAAATCTTTTAACAGAAAGCAAGAATTTGATTGTTCAAAGAGATTCATAATCAAAATAGAAATTGTTCCGTCCAGAAGCATAAACATTAAGCTTAGGAAATGATTTGCTGAACATTCTGTCATATCCATACACTCAAAGCAAGAGTTAGTGAAGTAACCTATGGGAATTCCCTGGCGGTCCAGTGGTTAGGGCTCCACGCTTACACTGCTGTGGGCCTGGGTTCGATCCCTGGACAGGGAACTAAGATCCCACATGCTGCACGGTGCAGCCAAAAATAAATAAATGAATAAATTAAAAACTTTAAAAAAAAAAGAGTCAGTGAAGTAACCTAACCTAACCTACTAAAAGTAGTAAAAGTAATTTCTTGTCAAGAGCAGTAGATATTTTTTGTCCCTAAGGAAAATTGCAAGGACACTGTAGCAAAGGAAGATGAAACCGGACAAGTTATTCTCATGATGAATTTAGCTTTTCCATGTCAAAAACTGCCTTGGTGATACGTATAGGGAAGCCCTCAGTTGAATGTCAGCCGTGACTGAAAATTCTGGGCTGTGCTGTTTCTTGGTGATCCCCACAAGGAACACTTTTGCATCCCCTTTCAAATAAGAGCATCTGTTTTTCAGGTTTTATTAAAAAATTTCTTCTTCTTCTTCAGTGGTTCTTATGAGTCATCACTGTCTTGGCAGTCAAAGAATTTTACCTCATTTCCCTAAAATAATTATTGTATAAACATAGTTTGAATAAAAATTTCTGATGTGCCTTTAAGACAATGTAAATAAATAACTTGAGTAATAAATATTTTTTCTTTGAATAAAAGATTTGCTACACCAAGTGCAGACTACCACTTGAGGAATATAATGCCTAAATCAACATAAAGCCAAAATAATCACATGAAGAAGAAAACAAACAACATCAAAATCAACCACAGATAGTTTCCTCTGCCACACTAAAAACCAAGAATTTTAATAAGACATATGTGCCTTACAAAAGAATCTAGAGAATTTTCCACTGTACATGTGCATGCATTTGATTTTCATTTGTGTCAAATGGAACACCCAATTCCTGCAGAAGGTGGCCCCAGCTGTGATCTAGGAACCATAAGAAGCCCTCCTAAAAACGCCAAAAAGACTCTTACGACTCAATAAGAAAAAGAAAATAACCAAACTAAAAAATGGCCAAGGATTTGAAAAAGACTTTTTTCCAAAAAATATACAAGTGGCTAATAAACACACAAAAAGATGCTCAGCATTATTAGGGAAATGCAAATCACAGTGAGATAGCACTTCGCATCCATTAGGATGGCTACAGTCAAAAAGGCAGGTATTAAGTGTGGGCGAGGATGTGGAGAAATTGGAGCCTTTATACACTGCTAGTGAGAACGCAGTACAGATGCTTTGGAAAACATTCTGACGGTTCCTCAAAAAGTTAAACATTTGTTCAGTGTTAACTGTGATACCATAAGACCCAGCAATTCCACTCCTAGGTATGTATCTAAGAGAAATGAAAACATATGTTCACACAAAAGCTTGTACATAAATGCTCATAGCAGCATTATTCATAATAGCAAAAAGTGGAAACAAACCAAATGTCCATCCACTAATGGATAAAGTGTGGTTTATCCATACAATGGAATATTATTTAGCCATAAAAAGGAATGAAGTACTGTTACACGCTACAACATAGATGAACTTTGAAAACTTATGCTACATGAAAGGAGCCAGCTCCAAAGACCATATATTGCATGATGCCATATTCCATATGAAATGTCCAGAATAAGAAAATCTATGGATTTATGGAGAGAGAAAGTAGATTAGTGGTTGCCTACACCTGCAAGGGGCAGGGGCAGATGGGGGCTGATTGCTAATAGGTATGGGGTCTTTTTGGAGAGGGTGGTAAAAATGTTCTAAAATGAACTGTGGTGATGGTAGCAAACACTGTGAATATACTAAAGCTCCTTGGATTGTACACTTGAAATGGGTGAATTGTGTTGGATGTAAATTACACCTCAAAAAAGCTGTTCAACCTGAATCCACAAAGGCTTTTCTAATTTTCCAACTGCTGACATGGATAGAACAAGGGAATGGGCCAGACTCAGGACTGGCCTCAGCTCTGTAGTTTACTCAAAAGTGGATAAAACGGACACTGTCAGCTAAACCTTATCACTATCAGAGCAGCACTTGGAACTCAGACTGTGAGAATCCGGCTCTAGAATGAACATCCTGTATGGAATTAGGAGTCCTAACAAGTGAACAGAAAGGCAAATTGGATATAAACAGAACTATTCCTATAAAAATAAAAGCTATCAATGATTAAGTATTTACCGTCACGTACTGTGTTAAGTGTAGTACATACATTCTTCCAACATTCAGAATTGCCCTGATGAGGTGGGTAGCATTATCTACATTTCAGAGGTAAGCAATCTGAAAACAGATTAAGTAAATTCCCCAAAGAGAGCCAGCTTTTAAGTGGTCAAGGTGGGATTTGACCTGCATCTGTCTGAATTTTAGGTCTTAATTACTCTGCAATAGAACTGTTTAAGATATTTGCACTATAACATAACATTTTTATCTGTACCTCCTACTATGTCGTATTCTCTTTCTCTCCATACCTATATCTCCTAGCTTTACTCTGTAGTCTGTACCTACAGATGTTATTCTGGAGTGAACCCTTGCGAAAACCTTAAGACAGGGAGTTTACAGGAATTGCCACTGACAGTAGTGGTACAGTTGTCATAGTAACCAATCCACCAAATTGGTCCCTGCTAGGAGGCTCACACTTCTGCCTCTATAACACACCAGTACTGGCTGGGATTCCTCACAGTATCCATGGCCCCCTGTTAATGCATATGGGGTAGGAAGTGCTGAGGTCCTGGTGTGCATCCTAAAGCAGTAAAGTTCTTCCTTCGAAGTTTCCCTCTCTGACTCACAGATTTTCCATTCCCTCTTCTAATCCTTTCCATTTGCCCAGGATGTTCCGGTGTGCTTGGTTCTGAGGGGTGCTAAAAATCAGGGCCAGACAGAGTCTGCTGCTTTGTTCTAAGCAGGATTTACAAAATACGACTATTTTCTTTTTGGCGAAAAATTGACCCTCCCAACCCAGTAACTCCTCACTCAGTGCCAGACTGTGAATCTTTGACTGTCCCGGCCCCACCCACACGCAAAATAGACCCTTAGCTGATAAAAACACCTCTCAGAAGCCACCGTACAGAAAATTTCAAGCTGGCAGCCCACAGTGCGCAGTGTCGGGGGCTACGCACGCAGACAGGCAAACACATCTGTCCCTCCGCATCTTTCAGCGATGCCTCTACATTTTCAAGGACTCTTTTCTTCTCTAACCTAGGTCTTTCTCTCTTCGTCCTCCTCTCCATTTCACTGGCCTCGTCTGTCTTCAGAGGCACCTTAAGGCACATAAGGCAGGGAAGTGAAACCGACTGTAATTCTTCAGTTCACTTCTCTGCAGCCTCCAGTGAGCCAGTCTCCATACGGTGGCCCAGCTGAGCTCGGAGGAAGCTCGGGTCCCAGCGCAGGTGTAACTCACCAACCCGTTCGCAGGCGCTGTGGGAGCAGAGAGCCAGACACGGACGCCAGAGGCTCTGCGAGCAGCAGCAAAAGGAGTCCTACATCGAATGTATGAGATTAAAAAGAGGAGGGACTCTCCTCTGTGAAAGGAAGAAATGGAGACTCTTATACCTAAAAAGGCCATCATTTTCAGGAATGAAATATAAATTGCTGAGAGCAATCAAAAATTCTGACTTTCCCACTTCCTTCTGATGACCTTGTGTTCACCTTCGGGTCCCTCCAACTTCACTCTTAGGTCCTTAGAAGTCTGACTATTTCTGTGCTGTCAGTGAAATCACAAATTATGTTCAAGAGTTTTCTAGATGGGCAAAAAAGTATTCAGGTCACTTTGCTTAGTGTATCTTTTAAAATTAAAAAGAAATCAATTACAACTAGCACTTTCTGTTTGTAGTTTTTTCACGTTCTGAGCTGATCCTTACCAAAACCCCAGGAAGGTGAACAATAATTCTTAACCCATTTTACTGATGTGGGACTCAGCTAAAGTAGAGCTAAGATACACATTTAGGTTTACGAATTCAAAGGTGGCAGTGTTTCCAATACAGTATTGATCATTTACTCAGTTCAAGTATAAAAGCATGCTGATTTTTCCGTATGGAATTCATCCATGCAGTGGATAATCCTTAGCAGAGCCCACAACTTCTTCTATGATTTGGACAACCCTCCCTGCACAATCTCTGGCCACACACACCTTCTTTCAGCCCCTAGAAGGTACCAGAGAAAGAACTCTTTGGCCACTCGGACAAGGTTACAGCACTGTGTTATACCGTTTCCCAGCAAATGGCACTTTTCCAATCTATAGCATGTATTACCAGTGTGATTAATCTGTGTACTTATTTACTTTTTCCTTATACGGTAAACCACATGAAGTCACGAATGTGTCTGTCTTCTTCACTCTGTATCTCAGAGCATAGCACAGAGTTTGGAGTGTTATACATGTTCAACACAAGTTTGGGGGATATTCCGTGGCAGAACTTCTTGTTAGTGGTAAATTCGACGCATCACCCCAAATTCCCACCGTGGGAGTGGCACGGCCATGGGCCTGGGTTTAGAAAATCTGCCCAAGGTCATGAAGGTCCCCTTGTTTCTCAGGTCTGCTGCCAGCTCTAGTTATACTGAGAATCAAGATTTACGAAGAATACAGTTACATTTTCATCTCCTCCTGTTGGCATAACGGACTGCCCCTTTAAACCCTGATGCTTCTGAAGCTACTGCATTATCTAGCACAAGAACAAAAAGTTATTTATAAAACATCTTAACTCAGATTACAAATATATAATTATTGAACTGAATCAAATTATAGGAGTGAAGGGTCCATGACTGACCATTTTTTTCGTGTTGAAAAATTTTTTCTTTTGAGGAAAAGAGGTTTTTTTTTCCGTTTAGTGGAACTTTGTCTATAACTCTGCAAATTATATGTTCACTATGTAGTGACTTAGATGCTTCTTAATTTGTGCTTATTAGTCCAACAAATATTGAGCGTCTACTCTCCAAGCTCTAGAATTTTCTTGCCCATCCTCCTTTACTACTAGTTCTCTTTTTCTTTCTTTTTCAGATGGTTTCTATCTTAATAATTTCTTTGATTTCCCATATTTCCTTGCATTTTTGTTACTGCTGTTTTTTCTTCTTTTTTTTTTTTTACTTCCCTTTGATTTATTTTCTCTCTTTCTATCACAAATATTTGCTATTTTCATTTCCCAACTACAGTAAGCTTTCTCTAGTGCCTTTCTGCTTTACTTCTTATGTTGCAAATAGTTCTAACCTGATTGTCATTAATATTTGTGAGTAAATAAGCCCTTTTGATATTTACAGTAAAATAGACATATTCACTATATGTTACAACCGAGAGTCCTTCCCCTGGTTAACTCACTGTCCTGCCCATATCATAACAGTGCTTATTTGTTTGGGTTTTTTTTTAAGAGAAATCATCATTAGTAATTCATGCATCAAGAATTATCTTGGATGTTAATGGAAATGACATAGCACTGAATATATTTTCTGAAATTCCAAATGAATGGCAGAAGGCATAAACACTACAGTGTAGCAAATGTTAAAATGATTTTCTTGAAACAAAACATAAGCAGAATAAATTTTCAATTAGAGTACTCTTATTTTCTGTTATTAAAGCATACGAGTATTTTTATAATTCTGGCTTCTACCTGTTGTATTTATCACCTGTAAGTATCACCAATGTGAAGAGTTTTGTCTTCACAGAAACAAAGCTGATAGCTTCTCTAGGGCTCCAGTGCACAGAAATCTAGGGGGCTGGGGGGAATCTCTTGGTTCCAATACAAGCTCCAAGGCTTTGTTTTGGTTTGTTTTATTTTCACAATGATTTTTCAAAGCTAAGCTGAAAAGTTCTTATTTTTATTGATTTATTGAAAATATATTGGCTCATCTTATTTTTAGTAAGTCAGTATCATAGTGATAAATCTCAGCAATCTCATTATTTAGCCCCTTAATCTCAGAACTAATAATTGAGTATGGTAGACCAGTAGGAAAAAATCTGGGCTTTCTACTATCTTCCTCTCACCCTTCTTCATTGGTTGGGTGGTTTGAAGATGTGTTAGAAGGTTGGAACTGTTAATCACTACTGTGCTGTGGTAAAACAAAGTATGGGAGGTGTAGATTGGAGTTTGCTTTTCATAGAGGCCATATTTACAATATGCACTCATAATAAGAGACTATTCTTCAGATGATGACAATTGACTCCCAACTCAACATTATTCAGATAATTGGACAACTTACTTATTTTCTCTGAGCCTCAACTGTCTAATATTTAAAAAGATTGAAAGGACTAGAAAGAATGTAAGTAATATGTCAAGCTCACTCATGGTAGGTGCTCAATCAGTGATAGGTACCATTATTACTGGCAAACAGCAGTTGTGTGCGTGTATGTGTGTGTGTATGTAATCATCTTTAAAATTACCTCCATTTTTATCTTTCATTGGCTTTGTCAATTCACATGAAACTGAAACAAATCCTAAGTGTCCACCACAATTATATTTAAGACCAATACTCATTCATACTGAACTCACACTTTGGGGTCAAGTCCAGGCACTTGATCTAGTCGGGGAGATAGACACATAAGCCAAACCCACAGCAGCACTCACGCTCCTCCAGAGGTTACCCACTTTGGAGAAGGCAGGGAGGTTCTATAGACATACTCAATCCAGCTGATTCACTTAGAAGTCAGGAATCCTGCCAAGAATGCCCTTTGATCACAGCAGCTGGAGATACAGGTTGGCATTTAGAAAAATAATTGTTCACATGTTCATTCATATGCCTAGATTCGTTTATTCGATATGTATATGTCAATCTCAGAAAGCAGTGTGTTAAATGTACCTGGTTCCTCTACTTTCCTCCTGGAAATCATTAAAATACCATATCAATGATATTAAAGCCTATTCTGAATAATGACCAATCTATGTTAGTTGGTTCTATATCCAGTATGTTGGAAAAAAATGAGCAACCCATTCACTGTTTTAATTAATCACCATTTACCTTCCTGGGGTCGCTATTCAAATTCTTAAGTCTTACTATAGAAAGCTGAAATTTTAACTTGGCATGGTAG
Source organism: Balaenoptera borealis (assembly GCF_965194805.1). Classification (NCBI taxonomy): domain Eukaryota; kingdom Metazoa; phylum Chordata; class Mammalia; order Artiodactyla; family Balaenopteridae; genus Balaenoptera; species Balaenoptera borealis. Next base: position 43,724,346 of record NC_138875.1, on the reverse strand, counting down.
AATTATTTAGATTTGAATTCCTTCCAAACAGAAGCAAGAAGACCAGAGGGATTCTTTCCACTAGAATAAGGGCAAAATTTTGTGTCCATTTTGTTCACTGATGTATCCCAAGTGCCTAAAATGGGTTTTGGCAAACTATGACTCACAGAACAAATCCAGCTTGCCTCCTGTTTTTATACAGCACCCCCCTAACACAAAATGGTTTTTAGATTTTCAAATGGTGGAAAAGAATCAAAAGAAGAATAATATTTCATAACATGTGAAAATTACATGAAATTTCAATGCTCACAAATGAAGTTTTATTGTAACGCAGCCATGCTCATTAATTTACATATTGTCCATGGTTGTGTTTGTGCTACCAAGGAAGAGTGAAGTAGCTACAACAGAGTTAGTGTGACCCTGAAGCCAAGTATAATTACTATTTGACCTTTTACCGAAACAAAAAAGCTGACCTTTGGTCCAGAATAATACATCTCCTTAACTTCTTTTAAAGTCAGATACATTAAAATTTAACCCTCACAAATGTCTTTCCAAAAGGGAAGTCTTAAACCTACATATAACTCTAGGGTCAATCACCAGATTATATGATAGAATAGAGAGGCTCATAGTAAGAAGCAGAACACCATGGATGAGAACACGGACTCAAGAGCCACAACTGCTTGGGCTCAGACTTTGGCTCTACCACTTACCAGCTGTGCAACCATGGGCAAAATGCTTAACTTCTCTGTGCATCAGTTTTTCCTTGCATAAAATGAAGCAAATGATGGTACCCATCCCTTAGGGCTATTATGAGCATTAAATAACTTAATATTTGTAAAAGGCTTAGAATATCACCTGGTATGAAGTAACTGTTGTAAGTAAAGTAACACTTTTCACTGTATTTTTAAGATAAGAAAGTTGAGATACTTAGAAAGTAGCTAAGGTAATGAGTGAGCCTCAGTGTGTTCATAAGTATGGGGAAAAAAAACAAAGATGAGTTAAAATTTGAACATGTCCACTATTGTCAGTAAGTCCTCTGAGCCAATGCAATGCACTAATATCTACTCTAATTGCTTTTTGATTGTAGGATATAAGTATCTGGCTCCCATATCTGTGATATAATTTTGTAATCAATGGCCCTGTTTTAGATAATAAACAAATTGTATTCTGAATGGTTGAGTGACTTCTGATACAAAATCTAACTACCTAACAAGTTCTTATCTGAGGGTATCAAATTGACATAAAGGGAAATCACAATTTAGAGGATGCATGGACACCAGATTAGTTTGCTTTGTTAAGGTTGTTATTCAGGTCTTAGGAAGGGAATCAATAGAAAATATTGTCCTACACTTAAAGAAACATTTTCTAAGCACAAAAACCAGGAATCAAAACTGTGCCTTAAGGAATTCTAATGGCTTTTTAGTCATTGCAAGTCATTTTAGCAAATAGATAATTAGTATTTCTGATGTTTAAATAGATTTTTACATTAATTTATATGAACTCTTTAAATAGACTTTTGCAGAAAGTGAAATCTTTATAAGGTAGCCTTTTATCATCTATAAAATATAATCTCTTGAAAATTACACTTCAGTACAGGACTGTATACAGGACTGTAATAGCTGGTGATAAAATATTTTAAAAATATAATTATTTTTGTGAATGCTTTTCTATTACAGGTGTTCTCCTGGAGGAGGTTCAATGGACTTTTGTTATGTGCAATAGTAACATAGGGTGGAGAACTTTTGGTAAAATGTAACACTGAGGCTTTCTTATTTTATAATTTTGTTCCTTCAACTTTCACTAAACGTTTATTTAATTGTTACATTGTGGGAGGTGCAATGAAAATGTAAAAGAGAAGTTAATTAATCCAGTCCAATTTGATTTACTTGGGACAATTACTAAATTATGCATAAAAATTTTAAAAATACAAATAAAAAAACTTTTTGGGTTACTTAAGCTAAACTTACACTACAAGTCTTTTGATATTTACTTTTTAATGCACTAAATGTTGCATGTCATGTCACTTTATTAAATTTTTTTGCTTTAGAAGCCTTTAATAATGACTTTCCCAGAAACTTTTTCAAAACTTATTTCTTAAATGTCCCATTTCTTGCAAAAAGCAATATGAAAATAAGAAATAAGACTTCAAAATAGTTTAATTTTTGTCCATCTAAGTCCTGTGGTCTTAAATTAGTTATGTATATATTTTAATAAGATAATAAGTCTATTATTTTTAATATCCTTAACGCTTAGTTTGCTAAAATAAAATGTGAATCTGAGTATAAATGTCATAATCAGAAAAACTAAACAACTAGGACAAAAATTAAATTAATTTGCATATTTATAAAGTCTCTATGCTTGGCTTGCTTTATTTTTCTAGACTTAATAAAAATTCAAAATTACTCAATAATTTAAAAAAAATATTTAAAATATTGTTATTATATTAATAGCCCTACATTCTATAGATAACATGTACTCTTAAACAAGTAAATTCCTTCTGAAGTTATTCTATGTGCTTGTATTTTGAACTTATTCCAACAGACGGGCCAATTTAAATTTTTCAACTCCTTCTCTGAATCTGAGGAACTCTTTCATATTTAGACTACAGGTGGATAAAAAGTAATAAATACAATGCCCTTCCATTCAACTGTCTTCAATAAAAAGTGATGCAATTTCAAAAACAATTGTTTAACACATTTATCCCTCTGTTAGACTACAGGTAAGGCTGAGAGAACATTTTTGTATTGCTCTGATGCTGTAACAAATGGGCTGATATCATACTATTGGTTGCAACTTACAGCATTTTTGTCTACGTTTAAGTTAAGATCTTGATGGGTATTCTTGCATTCTTTCTGTGAATTAAAATTAGAATAATGCAATTAGTCCCTAAAATTAAAATGCTTCAGTTACTAATAATGGAACAAAGTCTAAATTATATTACTTTGAGATCAACAATAGGTTCACATGAACTATTTTCCGTATCTTCCGCTTTTAAAGGAAAATACAGTTTTCTTCCTATTGCAGAAGTATCAGATTCTTGCAGCATCCATGACACTTGTAAGCATTCAGTGGTCAGACGCCACTACATATCCTTCCAATGATATGGCCCAGTGAAGCTGGATGGTGTCGTCAGGGGTATCAGCCATCCACCAGAACAGAGCCAGCAGGCCCCAGCTGGCATGCTGAATCCAGACTAAGCTGGGAAATGGATTTTGCATTTTGAAAGTCAGCTCTTCCAACACTGAAACCTAGGACATATTTATCAGGTAAAAGTGCATTGAGGACTTCAAGCTTATTTATTGGATCAAATTTATAATGCTTATTTCCCCAACTTAGTCTTAGAACAAGTTCAATCTTAATTTTATTATCCTTCTGGGTTTCTGAATTTATACTAGATTGTACATTTAAAAAATATGAATAAATGTATGTTCAGGACTGTAACATAATAGTATGATACATGCTAAGTTAAGTATATTTGTAAGTCATTTATAAGTCACAAAAGTTAAAATAACAGAATATTGATCACCAGTGTTCCTTGGTGTGGTAACATTTGCCCGTCACATTAAGCTTACCATCTTGATCTTTAGGCAAATTGGAACTCTTACAAAATAAAAATACATTCCATGTTCTTGTCGCTTGGACTCCTGTGTTCACTATTCAAGCACATGAGTTTGGATCCTCGTTTGTGTTATTGTCTTAACTGTCATGTTCTGACACTACAATTCATTTCTTGCAAATAGCAGAAAAATCAACTTACAAGATTTCTAAGTTCAAGATTTCCCATGCCTCCCATGGGCCTCACCTGAATGCAAGTGCTCCCTAAACAACTGTAGAGAATATCTTCCAGTTTCCTAAAACTTTAGTTACCTAGGTCTGGTAGAAACATCATGACGGAAAAAATAAACATTTAGTTCCATAAGGCTGCAGAAAGTGGACCCCATGTTTAAGACATCGTTCTGAGTGGGAAAAGGCCACAGTGGATTCTTAAATCATGTACTTTCTAACATAGCACTTAGGTGGGTTAGGCTGGGATAGCCTGGCATCTGGAATCATGATGTTTTATCATGAGAAACTGAGAAGATACTGCTTCTCTTTTCTAAAAAGAGAAAGCAACCCTCTGCTAGGGCTTATTTAAAAAGGCATTTAAAATTGGAGCCAATAAAACATGATTGTCAATTCCAACAGTCTTTTTTTTTTTTTTTTAATCTCAGCAGCATTTTTCAAAGGCATTGTTTCTCTCTGCACTTTGACAACAAATCCCACATTCATTACACACAGGGGACACATTCCAAATAGCAACAACAACAGCAATAACAACTCTCCAACTTCTTTGTGACTTCAGAGCAGGCGCACAGACCTAACTGCAGCTAGATGACCTTCCCCTCCTCTCAGTTTTCAACTGTGCTTCCCTTTGACATGGGAACTACTAGGCAGGATTCACTCTGACACCCCGAATCCTCTTGCTTTGCTGTAAGGAAAGGCTTTGCTTTTTCATAAGATAGAAAAGTTTGCCTGGGTATGGGATGCCAGAATTTCTAACAGCGACCCTAAAAGACAAAGCCTTTCAGAGCTCTAAGCAAACCCCAGTCGCTGAAAAACAGAAAATTACTTGAGTGTCAGAATGAATGAAAGCTTTCCTCCTGGAGCATTGCCTGGCACTTCTGCTTGCCCAAGGCGGGAAAGAGGGGGAGTGGGGTGGGGACTTCTCATCACAGAATCCTTTTTCTTAAGCAAGCATATTTTGAGATGTAGAGGGAAGCCTGGATTAAAAGGGCTCCAAAGCTGTACTTCTAACTGCCTGGCCTTTGACCCCACCTGCCTGTCAGTTTCAGCCCGCAAGTCCCACATCTCCGGCTCTGGGGATACTGAGAACGTGGGCTTTCTAGCGCTCGGGGAAGCTGTGAGGCCAGTTTCCTGTTGACCTTTCAGGGACACTCAAATCAACTTTCCCCACACAGTCTGAATTGTTTGTTTTCGTTTGTTTTCAGGCTGCCTGAGCCTCCCGCCCGGGCCACCCCTATCCCCCCTCCTGCCTGCCCCCTCCCCTCCCTCCGGCCTCTCGCTGCCCCCACCACCACCCCTGCTTTGTTGTCTCATACCTGCTGGCCAGGCTCTGCCTGCAGTGCTGCCTGAAGGGCATCAGGTGGTAGTTCATGGCGTCCAGCAGCAGCTTCTGGCAGACCGGGTCGGTGCGCATGAAATCCACTGACTGGACCCGCTCCACCAGCTCGGGGGCCGGGATGAGCGCGAAGCGGAGGCGCTTCATGAGGTCGGGCGCGTACTGCATGCGGGTCTCGCGGTCGTGCTCCAGCCACAGCACGGACATCTGGAAGAGCGCCAGCTCCGACTCCACGGGGGGCGGCAGCGAGTCCAGCAGGGCTCGCATCTCCTCGGAGTTGAGCAGCAGCACGTCCTCCACCAGGTACTTGTTGGCCAGCTTCTTGGTCTCCTCCAGGCCGTGCAGGGCGGCGATCTTGCACACTTGCTTGTAGTTCTGCACCGAGATCTGGTCGTTGAGGAACTGCACGCAGAGCTTGGTGACCTGGGGGATGTGCAAGATCTTGCTGACCGACAGCACCTCCTCCACCGTGTCCAGGGAGAGGGTCACGTTGGCCGTGTAGAGGTACTCGAGCACCAGGCGCAGCCCGATGGCCGAGCAGCCCTGCAGCACCAGGTTGTTGATGGCCCGAGGACTGGTCAGCAGCTTGTCGTCGGGGGAGGAGGAAGGAGTTCCCGGCTCCTCCTGCGGCGGCGGCGGCGGCTGCTGCTGCTGCGGCTGCTGGTCCTTGGGGGGCCCCAGACCGTCCTGGCCGCCGCCGACCCCTCCCCCGAGAGGGGGGTGACTGGAGAAAAGCGATCGGAAGTACTGCGAGCAGGAGGCCAACACGGCCTTGTGGCAGTGGAACTGCTGGCCCTGGGCCGTCAGGGTCACGTCGCAAAACAGCTGCTTCCTCCACAGCAGATTGAGGCCGTGCAGCAGGTTGTCGCTGTGGCTGGGGTCGAAGGTGGAGGTCCGGTCCCCGGATCTGGACATGGCGAGCTGACTCGGCGCACCTGGCTTTAAACCCTCCTCCGACCTGGCAGACAGGGGTGGGGGATGGGAGGGAGGGGAGAGGGGTAGTGGAGGGGGTGGGGTGTGGTCGGCGTGGGGACGGGTGTGGAGGGGAGGGGAGGGGAGGGCGAAGAACCACAATCAGTGCTCAGCTTGGCCTCCGGACCCCGACCCTAGGAGGAGGTCTGAAGGCTCTGGATCCGTGAGCGCCACCAGAAGGGCCCTGTCTGGGGTCCGGGCGCCCGTTCTGCTCCCTACTACGCCTCTCGCCACCGCCCACACACTTCGTCCCCCACTTTCCTAAAACCACCCGGGCTCGGCTCTTGGCAGCGACAGCGGTGGCAGCAGCGACGGCAAAGTGGCGGCTGAGGCCGAGACACCCCGTGGGCTCGTGTCCATGCCGGGCCGGGGCGGGGAGAGGCCGGGGAGTGGGGAGCCGGGGGGTGGCCCGAGAGCGCAGAGGCGACCGTCGGCGGAGCTTCCAGGTCAACTCGCGCCCGCAGCTTTGCTTTTCGCAGTTGGTCCAGTTTTGGGGGGGTGGGAACAGGGACACGACAGGCGTGCGGGCGGGCGATTCTTCGCCCTCCAAAAGCTGGGGACCCCTTCGATTAGCCGTGCTGCCCCGAGAAACTCCTAGACTAATAGTCTGAGGGAGCAGATAAAGCCCTTTCTTCTCCCGGGAAAGTGCAGCGGAGCGCGGTGAGGACCAGCTCAGTGGACTCGGCAGAGGCGGGAGCTGTCCTTATCAATTCTAGCTCATTTCCCTCACCCCGGCCCTGCCTGCTTCCCTGCTTCGCAAACTGTTGGCTTCCCAGTCACCACTCAGTTTTGCTAATTTTCCAGAGACGCCTTTAAACCTGACAGGAGAATCCCTCCAGCCCCAGACCCCCTCTCCCCCGCCTTCCCCCACCCCCTGCATTTCAAAGCGCGGAAGTTCGGGCGTGTATCTCCCCTTCCCCCGCGGGGCGGCACCGAGGAAGATGAGGAGGAAGGAAGTGGGGCTACCGGGGTGGATTTAGAGCAAGAGCCGGGAGGCCCGGTGGGATTCGTGTGGACGGTTCTCCCTCCCGGGCACTAGGCGCAGTGGCTTTAACTCCTGTAACTATGAGAAGTTCAAGTTAACTGGCAGGTGTTGGGGGAGGGGCTGGGGGCTATCCGATGCGGGGGGGGGCGCAGTTCGGCGCGGGATCTCTGCAGCCAGCGTTGCCGCCGAAGCCGCAGCTTCCTTCAGAGCCCCTCGGTACAGCCCTCCCCGAGGCCCCCCACTAGGGCACCCCGACTCCCCCGGCCCTGGAACTACTTGTGTAAAAAGTCTGAGCCGCCCGCATCCAGGTGGAGGAGGGCAGGATGGGGGGAGGCGCGGCGAAATCGATGCGCCAGGTCCTTAACGTGTAATTGCACCTTCTAGGGCTGAGCAGAAAGGGACCCTTTGCCCACACCCCGCCCGCGCGCCCGCCAGCCCGGGAGATCCGCCGCCGCCGCCGCGGCCGCCGCCGCCGCCGCCGCCAGGCTCAGAGGGATCCCGCCGGACCTGCCCCTTCCACTGCGGCTCACTCTTCCCTGCCTGGCGCCAGCCCTGGATCGCCGGCTTCCTATTTCCACCGGACTGGGCTCCTCTCGACTCACTTTATCATCCCGTTCCAGGTGGACCCTAATCTCCCGCGAGCTCCCTCCCCCGGCAGCACCCCCCCCCCGCCCCCAAATCTCTGGCTCTCCTGAAACATCTCCCAGAGTCTCTCCCTTTAATTGGACTCGGTCATACCTCCTTCTCGCTCTCCCCGCTTCGTTGTCTTCCCCCCCACCCCATCTTTTCCTATTCCCCTTCCTTCTTGCTCTCCTCCTTTGCCTTCCCCCCCATCTGCTTATTTCTTGCAATAGGAGTTTTATTCTTTATGAGCGTTTGCCACACAACCACCCCCCCCACCCCTCTGAAAGACTCCCTTCGCGTCCCTCCCCACCCGGCCAACAACCCAAAAGACAGAACAAAATACACACACAAGGCAGACACAAGGCCAGAAACTTACCTGCTTTCAACCAGCTGCAAAGTCAAGGCTCACTTAAGCTCCCCCCCAAAAATCAATTGTCCTTCCTTTTTAAAGGTTTGCTCTCTCCTTGGGAGGGGGAAAACACCTTCTGGTTCCCAACTCCAGGCAGTCACTCTTTACAATTTATTTTGTCGTACATCATTTGATCACCATGAATTAGCAACAGCAAGAAAATGTAGGAGAGGGAGAAAAGAGAGAAAGAGAGAGGGAGAGAGAGAGGGAGAGAGGGGAGAGAGAGAGAGGGAGCAGAGCTTTCTGCAAGAGAAGAAGAAGAAAAAATGTACGTGTGACAAATTATGCTACCAAGAAACAACACATCATTATCCTTGGGCCTGGGGCTCAGTGAGTCGTAACGAGAGTAATAGGAAATCCACGGTTGGGGAGAGAAACGGTCGTGCTTGGCCAGTAGAGAGAGACCATACAGGGGGATGGATGCTGGAGAGACTCGCAAAATTATGGCTCAAGGCTATTGTAAAAATTGTCGAGCGTAAATGACTGCGATTTCAAACATCTTTGGAAGAAAGAAGGGGAAAAAGCGAGCCCCCCCTCCCTCCCTCTCCCTCTCTCTCCCTCTCTCTTCTCTCTCTCTATAAAGAACCGTCAAGTTTTAGTGCGCATTGCTAATTAGTCAATTTCTCTCTGCCTTCACAGGCTGGCGACTTCGCTGCTGAGCTGAAACTGCTAATTTCTGTGACCAGCTTTTTTCTTAGCTGTGATCTGGATGAATGAGTAGCTGTCTCACAGAGATGACAAAAATAAACTCTAATCCCCCCCAAAATTTCCACTACGTCTTTCTCATGCATAGATTTATGATCTTCAAGCGCTCTGTGCAATATGCAAACTTTTTGTGTCTGTGTATGTGCTGTTGTTTCCAGATTTCACTACATTGGTATGCTGCTTTTCCCTTTCACCTCCCCCTCACCCCTCACACTATGAAATGCAGAAACCGTCTGATCTCAAAGTATGCCAAGATGCCACTTTATAGTGTCTTGGTATTTGGGGTTTGAGTCTGACTTGGAAGTCAGGAGCCCTTGCCTAAGAGGTGAGTGGCTAAGTGTACAACGGGGGGTGGGGGAAGTAGACAGAACAGAGGACAGCCCTTTGCTTTACATTTTTTTCCCTGCACCATTCAAGCTTTATGATCTTGTTGGAAAACATATTTTCTCTGGTTATACAACCATCTCTGAACTTCTCTGTCAGCTTCAACAGTAAGGATTCAGAAGTCACAATTTTTTTTTTTTACTGGAAGATTAAGCTTATTGTCAGATGTGCCTTTCAATTAGGAGTCTTTGATTTGCAGGAGCTAGAATCAAGTGCTAGGAAAGCCAGCTGCAATTTCACAAATATAACCTTTAAACTTTGGAGCTCATCTGATATATAAGGTCGGCCACAGAGAGCTCACATTTTTGACCCTGCTTAGCATGCAAAATGAACCCCAGCATGACTCTGGAATTTTTGCTGTACCAGAGATTCATGTGCATTTTGGTAGAGGACATGTTCTCTAGCCTTACCTCATGATGTATTGCACCCTTACATTTATAGCCCTGCATTTTGGTTGTCAATGGGGGCTGGAGGTGTCCAAGAAAGAAGGAAAAAAAAAAAGCAGAGAAAAGAAGGTATGCCCTTGAATAAAATGAACATGGAAGAAAGCTGGACTTGAGTTAGATTGAGTTTTGTTTTCTATTAAATGTATGAACATGATTCATTCTAATTGACATGTGCTCTGATTAGTAAACTTATTAAAATACACATCAGGGCACCATTGAAAGCCTGCCTTTTTACCTTCCCCTTTGATTGGTGACAGGTGGAAAGACACCTGCTTAAGGGAGGGGGAAACCTGAAAATTCTTTGGTTCAGAAATCAGGAATTCCCCATTTAAAATGATCAACATTAACATGCATATGGGATATTTACTCTTGAACAGATGAGGAAAGATCATACCGAAGCGTTTATCCTTCACAAAGGCCTTTCTCTATCAAGGTCCTAGATTATCTGACGGTAAGACTACTTTATTCAGGTCTTGCTGAGATGCTGCATTCTTATACTCATATTTATAATAAAAAGCCCCAATACATGATAAAATAATAGAAAAGGACTTTTTGATTAGAGCAGGGGAAGGAAAGAGAACAGATCATCCAAATCTTCTGGCCCTCCTATTTTTTTTTTTTTTTTTTAATTTCTCTTATTTAGGTCTTGAACAGGAAGACTGTGTGACTGTAATATAACACCTTTTGGGGGTTCTGTTTCATTAGCAAGAAAAGCTATCAAGTGTGTGAAGTGTCACCAAACTCTCTGACACGCAAAGTATAATTTTATGGTACGCTTTTGCTGTTGATCTTTTCTGAGCTTCCAATGAAGTATTTGAAACTAAACCCAAAGGCTAAACCCAAAGAGTATTGATCACTTAAATTATTGCCATCTTTCCATTTTATCATAAAGGAATTAGGAATGAAGGTTGTTTTGTAGACCTTGCAGTATCTTAGTTTTGCATTTATATATGTATATGTATATATATTTACTGATAGGATATATTGATATTGATATATAATTATGATTACTAGGACCTTTGCTGTTTTCAAACAATATAAAAGCCACATTTCAAAAATTTTAACTACCTATAATTGTAATGCTTATTTAACAACTTGGACGGAAGGGAAGGGGGACCCGTTGGGGGTTGCAATTCTAAAACAGCTGTTAAAATGAAGAGGTTAGGCTGTTTTCTTCTGGATTTTAAAGTTACACTATTTGAGAATGTTTACCATTCAGACAAAAATTACAGTTATGGCTATTTTGTAAGCAATTAAAAAAAAGAATATTGATAATAAAAAAAATCCGTTCTTAATCTGTGCGTAAACCAGTGTTTATATCATATAAATTACATACCTCCAATATCTTGCCCTGGCTTTGACTGAAATTATCGCAGAACTCACAAATGATATGACACTATTTACAATAAATCCCGTTATGAAAGATTCAATTTTTGCAGCAATCGGATGCTAGCTACTAAGCGTTCGTAAGTATTTGAATTTTATCTTACTTCACTGTTCAACGTACAGAAATTGCATCTGTGTGTTTGATCTGTCCTGCTGAGCACTTACCAGCAGCTTGCATCTCTGCCACTATTGTTTTTAAAATGGCAGGAAGGACGTGACTAGTCAAGAGCCCTCAGCGGGATGGATTTCACATGGCGTAAGAGGAGCCAGAATTGTCTTATAGACAAAAATTAATTATGATCATGTCGTCATCTAATTCAAACAGTCTTCATACTTTGACGGAATTATCAGATTTATTCATCAGTGAATCTGCATTTAAACTATGTACAGTGGAAAGATGCTGAAAATGCTGGCACTGAGCAGTCTAACGAGAGCTGCCACCAGCTCTGGGCAGGCTGGTCAGCCTTCAGGGTGCCAGGGACCCAGGTGTATCTGTGGTTCAGGTTGCTCAGGACCATCTCACCGGACTGGGTGAACTTAATTTTATCTTCAGAGCAGTTCAAGAAGCGTTTTGCTGCCTAACAGGAAGGGACAGCCACATTGAAACTTTATTTCTCTGGTTCTTGACTTTTCTGCTTAAGATTGATGAATTATCCTCCAATTATATCAATATCAAAGCTTGGCCTCCCTGTGCGTCTTTCGGTTAGTAAATACTACTTCCCGTGGCCTGACCTTTCAGATTGCCACCATTGTAAGATGGGTGGACGAAGAGAGGTATTGTTCCATTTTACAATAGAATGGAGGAAGGAAGGACCTCTTGGCTCCCCAAAGCCAGGGAGTGGCAAAACCCAGACAAAACTTGCAGGTTTCTAGTGTTTTATTTTAAATCTTGGGGAGATGTGGCCTGAGATACCACAAACCATCAGCATCAAGAAGCTTATTGAAGAACAAAAAATCTGAAATAACAATAAAAGTCAAGAAATAGTGCTATTGACTAGCACTTAGTCAAAAGCCAATGCTTTGCTGTTGCCCCGGGGTCGAATCCAACCCCTTGGCCAGCATCCTGGGTTCCCAGGATCTAGTTCTAATGCTTCTGGGAAGTCTGTTGTTAGCTATTTTCTGAACACAACCCGCTTTCACACCACAGTGCCAACGCTTAGGTTGTGTTCTTATCAGAGGCCTTGGTTCTCTACGTATAGAAACTGCACCTAGGTCTCAAGATTGAACTCAGATTTCTTTCCAAGGTGAAACTTCCTGGCAACTTCAAGCAGACTAATAATAGCTAATACTTATTGAGCTTATTAACTTGTGTGGTGGACACTAGTCTAAATCATTTAGGTGTTTTATTTTCTTAATCCTCTTGCTAATCCTATGAGAATTTGGTAGACTGTAAGAATGGCCCCAGTCTCCATCCTTCCCCATATAAACACCCTATTATAATGAGGCTTGGTTGCTCTTTGCATCAAGAGTGGAGTCTATTTCCCCACCCTTTGAATGTGAGCTGGTCTTGTGACTTGCTTTGACAAGTAGAATCTGCCAGAAATGACTTTGTGCCGGCTCCAAGTCTGAGCCTCAGGAGGCCTTGTATAATTCAACTCTCCCTCTCTGAACCCTGCCAGCTGCCATGTGCAAAAGCCCAGGTTAGCCTGTGGCAGATGAGATACCACATGGACCAAGCCATTGCCCAGCTGACCTGATAACCGAACTCAGCTGTGTGACTGAACTTAGCCGAGGCGGAAGAACTAACACACCCCGAATTACTGACCCACAGGACACTGAGCTAAATAAATGGCTGCCGTTTCAAGCTATTCGTTTTGGGGGTGATATGTTCCATAGTAAAATTAGCTGATAAAGAAAGGTTCTATTACTATCATTTTACCAATGAACAAAAATGAGGTGCAGAGAAATCAAGTAAAATTTTCAGGGTCACACAGCATTTCAAAGGTAGAGCTGAGATTCAGACCCCACAATCTGACTCCAGAGATGAACCAGTCGGCTATGCCGGCCACAGAAGAAATGCCTGCCTCCTGTGACCTACATTCGTTCATTCATTAAGCATATGTCAAGTATTTATTATATACCAGACAATGTGGTAAACACTGAAGATACAATGATGAATAAAACTGCATTCTTGCCCTCGAGGGGCTGACATTCTAATGGAGGAGACAGGCAGGTAAATTACACACAGCAAGTGAGTAATTACAATGTGATAATTGCTCTAATAAGGGTATGTGTAATGAACTACTGGAGCAGAGAGGAGCAGGTTCCTAACTTTCTTATAGCACTTATTATCTGTAATATTCTTTTGACATTTATTATTTACTTCTTTGTATTATTAGTTGCTTATTTAGGAAAATATGTTTTATGATCTCAGCTAGATTATAAGTTTCTAGGGTAGAAAGAGCCTAGTGCCTGGTAAAATTTCCCATGGATCCTGGCTCTGTATCTTGCCCATCGTAGTTATTCAATAAATATGTTGATAGACTATGAAAGGTAAATTTTCAAATTTATCAGGGTAACAGCAGAAAGAACAAGGAGGTATTTTATAATCAGAGACTGTGTTTGGCATTTGACTAAAGTGGTATTATTCAATTCTTTGATTATATTGACCTATTATCTAAAAATTAATAAAAGTCTTTATAATATTGTGAAGTAAACAATTTACTGTTCACAGCACAGAGATAAGAGTTTGATGGGACCTCAGTGAGTGCTTCCCTCAAATCTCACCTATGGCAGCCATCACTCAGCAAAGTGCTCTAAATCCTTGAAGAGAGCCGCAACTTGTATGGAAATATTAAACTACTAAGCATACATAGCACAGAACCGTATTTCTAAGCCTGGACTCTGGAAGCAGATCACCTGCATTTGAATCCTAGCTCTACCTCTTTCCATCTGTGTGACCTTGGGCAAATAATCTCTCTCTGCCCAGTTTCCTTATCTTGAGGATCAGGATAGTTGTAGCACTGCCCTCCTAGGGTTTTATGATGCTTAAATTTTTGTAAATATTTGTAAAAGTGCTTAGAACAGTTCCAGACACATTGTGAGTGTCACGTGAATGTTTGTTAAATAAAAAATAAACATATGAAGCTAAAGATTTTTTTCTCTTTCGGCTTCCTTTTTCTTTTCTGCACACTACGTCTAGCGCTCAACAAATATTGGATGGAGGAAGGAGTAAAGACATCTACTTTTCTCAAGGGTGCAATGATTCATGACGCTGTTCAGGAAGCAACTGGTCACTTTAACAAAAGAACCTCTAGTTTTGACTTTTCATTTTAGATATTTTATGTTACAGTTTGTTTACCTATAATTTTAAAAGTCATCTTTCTTTTATCTTTGGGGACATTTGGCATTTCACATACATGTCTTGAGTAACTGAGATTCTAAAAAAGTAAGGATATTTATTATTAACGATAGTTTATTGATAGATGGCAGAATATATTCCTGATTCTGAAAAGCAGCTCTTTGGCGATAGTTTTTCATGCCAATGACTGAGATGAGAGAGGATGTTGCGCACTTCAGCTTCTGTCTTTTGTTTTTAATTGGAGTCTAGTTGATTTACAATGTTGTGTTACTTTCTGCTGTACAGCAAAGTGAATAAGTCATGCATATACATATTTCCACTCTTTTTTAGATTCTTTTCCCATATAGATCATTACAGAGTATTGAGTAGAGTTTCCTGTGCTATACAGTAGGTCCTTATTATAGCTTCTGTCTTTGATGTTACCTGTGACTCTGGACAAATCACTGTTCTTCTCCAGGTCTCAATTTCCCCATATATGGAGAAAGGTAGCATTTGGAGAGAGGTAGCATTTCCTTCATTTAACTACTGTATAGGTTTGCGCTGAGGGGAAGTGGCTAGAGTGAATGGTCCCCAAGAACAATTGGGAACGTTCCTAGTGACTTGTGGAATAAGATGAAGATTTAGATAATAGAAGAAGAAAAATCTTCTTCACTCCCTGAAAACTGCCCAGAGGCTTGGGGCCAGAGGTATTTACCCAGTCATCTTTGTGGAAGTAGTCAAATGCAAACAACAAATCCACAATTGAAAGTATTTTGAGTGTATCAACAGAAATTATATTAGATACATTCACAAATAAATGCTTTTTTTTAATTCAAACAGAAAGTCACAAAAATTATAATCATCCTCATCAGTTTACTCAGTAATTAATTTTTTTTCATCTTGATCTTTTGTTAGCACTTTTATGAATTCATCCGTTTTCCATTAGAGTTCTGAAAATGCTTATTCATTCAGTTCAGCAGTATAGTCAGTTACCAGAAGCCTGTACTTGTCAGAGTCTTTTCCATGAATTCCTTGAAGATGAAACCCTTTTATAATAAATGCTTTTATATGCATCAAAATTTTCAAACAGTTGGAGTTTATGGGAAAGTATTTGTTTTACTGTAGAAATGCCCTATTCTGAATGTTCATTAAAGAAAGGCATGGAACTCTTTTCTTATAAGCAAGACAATGCACCTTTATCATAAAGAGTTATCATCCAGATTTGCAAATTATCCTAATCACCCTCTCCACCCTCAAATTTTTCTTTTATTTGTGGCAATATTTTTTCTTTCTCTTACTGATTCTTAAAAACGAAGGTAAGTATTGCTGTGTTGGAATATTCAACAGCCCGTTGAAATTTTTTTTTTTTATAGTTAATAGAGAAAAATGACCTAAGTTTTTTAGTCAAATACTTATATGCCTAATCATTAATTATCATTGTATCATTACAAGGACATACTATCTTGACTGAGGTCCAGTTTTCCTTAGAGATGACCTGTTTACACCTTGAAATATCTGTTTATTTCTGCTCTCAGCTTCTTTGATTAGTGCAAATTTTCCCAATTTTTCAATTTTTAGAATAATATTTCTCTGTTGCTCTGCCTTATCCCTTTCTCCATATCCTCTTTACTCCTCTATGCCTTCTCAGTATACCCAATCCTATTTTTAATTATATTACATTTTATAATACAATATCTCATAGTATTTCAGTAAAGTTTCAAATTGTTCAAATTCTATGAATTAATAGTTTTATTGTTGAAGAACTGTCTGACAATTTGGATAAATTTTGGGAGTCGGCTGGCTTAGGTGACAAATAATTAAAGAATTCTGCTGGGTATTTCATTTTATTTTATTTTTTAAAGACAACTGACTACCTAATGGATATGTTTTCTCAAAATCTGATAGTAACAGGCAGCCACTGCTAATACAACCCGATAAATCTGAATTGGAATCTTTTCATTTTGTCTTTACATCTTATTGAGCTCACCAATAGGACTGATTTAAATTCTCTGTGGGGACTTAAATCCCATCTGCAAGAATATTTTGTCCAGTTTTATCTCGTTTTATGTGAATGAAGTCCATAGTTTATTAAAATTTCCTTAGTTTTTACCTAATGTCCTTTTTCTGTTCCAGGATCCCATCCAGGATAAACACATTACATTAAGTTGTCATATTTCCTTAGGCTCCTTTTGGCTATATAGTTTCTCACACTTTCCTTGTTTTTGATGACCTTGAAAGTTTTTAGGGATACTGATCAGATAATTTGTAGAATGCTTCTCAATTGGGAGTTGTCTGATGTTCTTCTCATGATAATACTGGGGTTGTGGGTTTTGGGAAGGAGGACCACAGAGGTAAAGCCCCATTTTAATCACAGAATATCTAGTTGATGTTAAACCTGATCACCTGGCTGAGGTGGTATTTGCAGTAAAGGTACTCTTTATTTTTTACTCCTCTTTCTATAAAAAGGATGTAAGTTTTATTCACAGCCCACACTTAAGGAGTGGAGAGTTTAGCTGCAGCTCCTTGAGGGTGGAGCATCTACACAAAAGATTTGAGATTTGTCTGCAAGGGAGATTTGTCCATTCCCCTGTATCTATTTATTTTTCTTTATTTAGTCATTTATTTATATCAGTATGGGCTCATGGATATTTATTTTGTACTTTGGGTTATAATCCAATACTACTTTATTTATTTTGCTGCTGGAACTGTTCAGCTTTGGCCATTGGCAAGTCTTTCTGTTGGCTTCTATATTCCTTGACATTCTCCCATTGTCACATTCCTCCCTCACTCCTCCCTCCCTTCCTTCTTTCCTTCCTTCCTTCCTGGCATGGCAAAATACTGCATGCTCATCTTGTTTATTTCATTCCCCAGTCCTAGAATCAACAATTTCTCCCAGGAACCCTGCTTGCCTTTTCGGAGACTGGTGTTAGGAACAAAGATCTGGACATTAGATTGCTAGTTGATACTGGGATGTTTCTTTTAGACATTCTCAGCTGACAGAGCAAGCTGTATGTACACATCTATACATGTTTCTATATGTAACCATCTGTATCTATATTAAGCTCAACATGAGTTCATACTCATGTCCCTAACTCTAATCCACTAACAGCCAACTTAATTTTAACTAAAATGGTTTACGTGGGAAAAACATGAGGAGAAGGAAGAACAGGCAAAACAGTGTCCCTGCTTTGGGGTAGATGAGACCAGAGACGACACTGAACTCCCAAAGGATGTAAACAAGGGCTCCAATGGAGGAAGAAACTATTAATACATCCTTTAGTAACAATTTTCAGATTTACTATTAATAGGATTATACTTCAAACATTTTTAGGGTAACATGCAGCAAAGGAATACTTTGCAACAGAAGTCCAATATCTTTTCAGTTGGACTTTTTGAAGTCCAATATCTTTTCAATAGGAGAGATGTCAGGATTCTGTAGCCTGAGAGGGAGACTTCAAACACAGCTCTATTGGGAGGAGGCTATAAGACAAAGCATCCCAGCCTAGTCCGATCTTGCCTCTCTAGGCCATTGATCCTGATGACCACTGGAAGTTCCTATAAGAGGGGTGGTGAGGGGTGGTTGAAGCTACAGTTCACCTAATAGTTCAATGTCCCGTAGGAATAGGAGGAAAGAACATGGGACTTGGAATAGAAAGAAATGGATTTGAGGGTCACCTCCACCATTTGTTAGTAATATAAATATCCTAATATCTCTAAACCTTGGTTTTCTCATTTGTAAAATAAGATAATAATAATTCCTATAATATTTATTTTTTAGGGGCAGTGTAATGATCAAGAAAGCTAACATATGTAAAAGTAATTTGTGAACTGAAAAAACAATGCAAAAAGTATTCTTATTTATATTCTTCGCAGGAGGAGATCACACATACGTAGGTAGTTGCCAGTGATATAGCATGGTGGTCAGGAAAGTGAATTCTGGAAAGAGATTGCTTAGGTTAAAATCCCAATGACACAGTTTACTAATTGTGTAAAATTGGTAAAGAAACAATTTCACTGAGATTCAGTTTTCGCCTAGATAAATGAGATTCATTTATCCCATAAACTCATTGTGAGAATTTGGTGGGAGAATGCCTTGTACATGGAAAACACTTAATATCAGTTTGGTGAACCCCAAATAATTAATTCACAAGAGAACTGAGAAATAAAGCTATCCCCATGTTAACTTTCCATGGATTTTAGTTTAATCATCTATGGAGTGGGCAGGGGGTTTGTACAGTTGCTAACTTCCTTTTTAGCTTTTTAGCTCTAAACCTCAGATTCTGAATCTCTATTTCCTTGAAATGCTGATTGAGGCATGGGAAATGTGCTCCCAGTTCATAATGCAGAGCCTGGGTAAATTTCTTGAAGTAAGCTAGAGGGATTGGCCCCTCAATTTAGCTATGATGCATTCCCCCCACTTCAGTGATCAGAGAAGGCTACAGTTGGAAAGGCCCTCACTTACACAGGCCCCTTCCAAACCTCTGGGAGGGGCCTTTGCAATGTGTGAAATCTGCATTTTAATTGCAATCAGTTGATTGCTATTTCCACTTCACTTCTACTTTCCCTCATGTCAGATGGTATTGGAGGGACCTTGAACATTTTTGAGAGATGGTGAAAGGGAAGGTGATCCAGGACTTTAGTGCAGATTGAGGTAGTAGGATGTATTTATGTGTTCACAATTACAGATGTTCCTCCACTTACAGTGGGGCTATGTCCCAATAAATCCATCATAAATTGAAAATACCATGAGTTGAAAATGCATTTAATACACTTAACCTACCAAATATCACAGCTTAGCCTGGCCTCAGGCTCAGGACACTTACACCAGTTAACAGTTGGGCAAAATCATCTAACACAAAGCCTACGTTATAATAAAGTGTTGAATATCTCATGGAAGGTATTCACTACTGTGCTGAAAGTGAAAAACAGAGTGGGTGTCTGGGTACAGAATGGTTGTAAGTGTATTGGTTGTTTACCCTCGTGGTCACGTGGCCGACTGGGAGCTGCAGCTCACTGTCTCTGCCCAGCATCACAAGAGTGTATCTTACCAAATATCGCTAGTCTGGGAAAACATGAAAAGTCAAAATTTGAAGTAAGGTTTCTACTGAATGCATGTTGCTTTTGTATTACTGTAAGTTAGAAAAATTGTAAGTCATTGAAAAATTGTTAAGTCAAACCAACATAAGTCAGGGACTGTCTGCACTTCCAAGTGGTTGCTAGCCCCCCGCAGTGAAAGAATGACCAACAGAAATATTCTGACTTCCCACTGTGCTGACTCACACAAAATAGAGATAAGAAGGTGTAGGAATGGAAGTTATGTTATCATATGAGTGTGTACTATTGCAACAGTTCCTGAAGAACGTGGAGGTATTTAAGATGGTTGTCTGCACAAGAAAATTTGAAATCTTACAGCTCATATATGAAAGAATTTACGGAGCTTCTCTCAAATATGCATATTACCCACACATACAAGTTGGGAAGCTGAAAGAAATTTTCTAAGCTACTACAATAAAAAACCCAAATTTTGATCAATCATGTTAAAAGAAAGACTAGAAAGACTAATTGATATATATTTTTTTTTCTCTAGAAAATAGTATTACAAAAACTTTGCCATCATGCTAATTGAAGACTAAGAAGCCAAAATTTCAGGGAAAAGAGTATTAGAGAGGTGTGTATTTGTCAGTTATTTAGTTAAAATTATGTGATTTTCGTGGATTATTTATGTTTGTGGTATTGCTAGCTTTTTAATATTTGTAATTTTATGCACCAGAGAATGCGTATCTGCTCCTGTATGTACCCCACATTTGCTTCTTTGAGGATCCTGCCAAGTCTCTTAGAAGAGGCTGTGGGAGTAGATGGATTTCTCTGATGTACAAAGATGCAGGACTGAATTTGGATTTCCTTTTAGATCCTTTGTATTTCAGGAATCTTCTCCGTGAAACGAAGAGTTGAGCCTCTCAGAGCTTCCTTCTGTTTGTACGTCTCCTTCCCTACTGGCTTAGAGGAATCTGGTGGCTCCCAAGGGCTCAACTTGCTACCTGGAGCCACTCAGGCAATTGACTTGGACTTGTTTGTTCCAGTTGTGCTGATGGATTCCACTATGCATTCATCATTCATTCATTCATCAGCAAAATATTTACTGTTATGTGTAAGGTGACCTCTGCACTCATATGTTTTTTCCTTAGAACAAATGCTTTGAGGTTTGTGCAACGGAAGAACTGGCACTGTATGAAAATTTGATTATTTGATTATTTAAGCACATTGTCACTTATCGATATGGGTCCGAAATCTGCGGAAATTTAGAAACTCTTCTGGTATCTTACCTCTTAACCTGGCTTTTCTTGAAATCATACAGATTCCTGATAGCAATTTAGCAATCTCCACCCCAAATATCTTTATTCCAATGGCAGAATCTGAGGGTGTATTTGTGCTAAATGAATCTCCTAATAAAAATGCAATTTATTAAAGTGATTTAAAAACTGCCGAATTATTTTGGAAAATAATGTATTGTTGATCAAAACATCTGAATCACAATTTAAGTGGTCAAGTTCTCTATTCCAGGGTAGACATGGTGATTTTGTATGTATGTATGCATGCATGCACATATATATGCATTCATGTGTACATGTGAATTTCATATTAACATACACACAGTCTAAATACATAGATATACATATATAGTATGTCTGATTACTGTACATGTGCACTTTGTAAAACTTAAGAATTACTGTACCCATCCTTAGAGGGAATAATGTATTAAAATATGGTTTAGGACCAACTTAATAGCTTTAGTAGAGAAAGAAATATTACCTGTGTCCTATGACCTATGTGGATCTTACTATTTAGGAATACACACACTTGTTTGCTCAGTGGCTTTGTATATTTCCCAAGAGTAGGGCACCAGGTGGTAGGTGCCAACACTAAGCAAAACATTTGCTCTCCCCTATAAATATTTCAAAGGGGACAACATCAGTCCCCAGTATCCAAGTTCTTGTCCAGCTCTGCCCCTAAGCAGGTAGTGAATGGAAGGCATATGCTTTAGGTGAGGGGCTATCAGAGCCCATCTCTGGCATCCAGGCAGCAAATAGTGGCAAATGAGTCTGAGCTGTGGATCAGCTGGAGGGTAATTGATCATTCTACCCTCTAACCACAGCAGGTGATATCAACCTGTTATCATGATAGCCTAGTCGAAAATGAACAGGAGGCTGTGCCTGTCTCCCAGAATCCCCTTCACGTCGGAGGTGCTCTCCTATTCACTCTCCCATATACCCTACTGAGAAGATACGCAGCTCTACCGTGAGGGCCCAAGGGTAACAAATAATTTCTGAAGTTATAGCTTACTGGAAGCTTTCATGCACTTACTCTTCTGAAGAAAATGAATTTACTACATTGAATCACACTCCTCTTAAAATATCCCTGGCTCTCCACAACCTACAGATCTGTAACACGCCAAAAAGTACTGATGGACACTGATCTATTAAACCATTTCCCCAAAACACCTACAGTGTTTTCATATGAAACAGAAAAAAAATCACTAAAGCTATGGTTTGCCAGACAATTACTTTGTCAAATCTCAAGAAATTGCATAATAAATTGTATACATGCATCAAACATGAACAGCAGAGTATAACAAGCTATGTCTTTCCAGTCTACTTGCTCTCTCATCCAAACAGCAGCTTTTGTTTTCAAGAACAATTCTATATCCCTTTTGAAAGCTTTCATAAAATATGGCTATACATTTATCTATCAAACTAAGTAGAAATAATTGAAACACTTAATATGCACAGTAATAGGGAAACACATGAATAACTTCATTATTAATGTCTATCGATTATTTATGTTTTCAAATAGGCAAATGTAGCTGCTAGTATTTTGATCATGTAAATCTCTGTGGATTTTGGTTTTACCTGTTTATTGGCAAATTTACAAGCCACATTATAGGCATTTTTATTGCTTTACACCCCTACTTGACATGTACATAACTGAGGTCAGTTTACCAACTGACTAGTGTTTACTCAATTTGATTACTATGTTACATTTCTGAGCTTATTTTTCCAAAGGGAAAATTAACTGTACAAGGAAGCCCAGTAAATCTTTACTTAAAAATTCCAAACTTTAGATTGATTTCAGCAGTGAGTTTGTATTGATCTCAAAAGCTTTGCGTTCCTAACTAAAAACTAATCTTTATTTCACCTTTTAGTGACTGCGGTCATAAATATGCTCACTCCTACCAATGTAGAGTGGATTAATGGTTATTGGAGATTGGGGCTTCCATCTGAGTCTGGGAAACCTTAACCTTTGGAGGACAACACGAAGGCACTTACCCCCTGTCAGCTATAATCCGTAGGTCCATTTTTGACATTTACCTGAGTGTTAAAGAGGAAGCAGAGCAAGGACCGGGGAATAAAGCTCTAGAGATTCTGCTTGGCTATTAATCACTCACTGTTAGATTGACTGCTGTGCCTCATCTAGCTGCTTCCGGCCATCAGAGTCACCAGAAGGCATGGCCCTTCCACTCCACTTTGGAACCCAGGTAAACTCCTCCTGGGGAAGACTTTTACCGCCTGCCTTTGAGGAGGGGCTTATCGTGTTGCTAAAACCCGTCTGTTACTATTCTTCCAACTTTGCTGTACTGACGGAGCAAACATTTTGGAAAGTGTGTCCAACCCATTTGCAAGATCTAATTATAGAGAATAAAAGAGTTAAAAGGGAACAGAACAGAATTTGTTATCAAGGGGTGATCAGTAACATTCCAGGCAGTGGCAGACAGATGGCTGACAAACGGTAAGGAAGCTGTAAAGCAGGGTTTCTCAAAGCATGGTCCTTGGTACCTCTTGAATCACAATAACCGAATTAGAGTGTGAACTTAGAATCTCCTGGGTGCCAGCATCCCAGACTTCAACAAACACTCCAACAATGTGTTCCCCGAGTGTGAGACCCACAGTTGTAATGTGGGTGTGTTTTACCCCTTCATCACTTTCTGTGGTGGAAAGTAAAAATTCTGATTTCCTTGGACCCGATGGCAGACATTACTATTAGGTAACCCAATATCCATATTTTTCTTTCTGTTTAATAATGAAGCCTTAATTTTCATCTAAGCTCCTTGCTGCCCCAATTATCATTTCCCAGCCTTCCTCACAGCTAGGCGCAAGAGGGGCTTTTGCGCAGCGCTTATAAAATGTCTCCTTTAAAAATGGGAGCATGCCCTTTTTCTTCCTTTTCTCCAATCTGTCCCCTAAAATGTGCCTATATTAGCTGGAGCCTCAACAGCACATCCTGGACCCTGATGACAAGGCTGATGGGATTGGTGGGTCAGAGAGCTTGCCAGGGTCTGGATCCCTGATGGTTTCATGAAACCACCACACCGGTCCTCGAATGCCTATGACTGGATCTTTTTTACATGACAGAATAAAACCTGCATGTTTAATCCCTTACTGGGAAAGGGGAGCCACTGTAATTCATAGCTGAACGAGATTACTGACTGGTACAGACACCATTTAAGACTATGGGTTAACTTCAGGCAGAATCCTTCCACTGCAGATGACCCCAACTTTCCCCCCGAAGCGTTATTTTTGACTGTGAGGGTGAAAGCTGTGTCTGAACAGAACAGTGACTGGTATGTTTTTGTGAGCTCTGGAGTCAGAGGGGTACTCCTGGTCCTGCTTCGAATTTCAGAAAGGTATGTGTGTTCCTGCCTCTTGTCCACAGAAAGGTGATAGGTGTGCAGTGGCTAGTTGGCCACAGGGTTTCTAAGGAGGGTGGCGGCCCCAAGGACAGACGTGTGTGCAAGAATCTAGATTGCCTGTTAAAGCAGTTGATTACTTAGTGGTGCCCTCCATGCTCCATGAAGTTAACCTTTATCAGACTTAAGGCTAGGACTATCACATGTGGATGAAATGCAGTGTCTTAAAGACCTTCGCAGCTTACTTAAAGTGTCCCTTTTACCTTGAGGAAGAAGAGATTGCATTTCTTTCCTCCCGTTAATGTTTTGATTTTTTGTTCCCAAATCTGATGCTATCAAGTCATTATCTTTGAGTAGTTAGAGCATTTCCAACACTTACTGTCAAGACTCTTCAAGATAATGTGCAAATACAGCAGGCAACGTAAGATTCTCTTTCCTTCATCGATGCTGGCTCAGTTATTGAAATCATTTATTAGAGGGTTTTTCCCGTTTCCCTTTTCTCTCTCATTCTGCTATAAATGCAGTTACAACTTTTAACATGCTTACCTTTATAGATACATTGATTACTGGGATGGCTATAGCTCCACTTGCAGGATAATTTGTTATTAAATTTCACATCCAACATCCAGCGTGACCCTGGTTATGTTAGAACAGGGATTCTCAAAGTGTGGTCCCTGGGCCAGCAGCACCAACATCACCTGAGAACTTGTTAGAAATGCAAATTCTTGGACTCCATCCCAGACCCACTGAATCAGAAACCCTGGAGGTGGGGCTCAGCAATTGGTGTTTTTACAAGCCTTCTAGGTAATTCTGATGCTCATTCAAGTTTGAGAACGAGTGTTTCAGAGTAAGTCTAGTCATATCTTCAAATCCACACACCAAGAATGCTTAAGAGTTAATATTCCTTAATGTTTCCTCACAAGTGAAATCTTAGAGGGACGCCTACATGTTGGCTGGTAAAATAATATTATTTAATGAATGAACATCTAAATGAATAATATTTAAGTGTGATTTGCCAACGAATTAGGGGGGAAAATCTATGGAGTATTAGGCAAAACCCATTTGAATGGAGAGGAAACTTAATAAAAAATGTTCCCATTTTCTAATTATATATTAGACATTAAGACATTTGACAAAGGTTAATACTCACTGACTTACAGACACACTCGAGACTGACTTATTGTCTTCATTTTAATAGAAACACAAACTCAAGATAGCTATGGGTCATATTCATGAGGCCAATCTTCTTTCTGTGTTATTATTAACTACTATTAGATGGGAGAGTATAATTTTTCAAGAACATAAATATAATATTTAGGAATTTGTTTAAGTGATCCTTAAATCCACTTTTAAACTATAATCTAAGTTAGGATATTATTCTCCATTAGTTTACTGAATATGGCTTAAATAGTATTTTTTTTTTAAAAATTATATTAAAATTAAAAATTATCTTCAGAAAATGGGAGAAAATAAAACAAAGAACCTCTTTAAAACAACCTAGCACCTAGATAAGTGCTAAGTTTATTAAAGGCATTAGCCAAATACTTTTACTAATATTCCAGGATTGTCATTCTAACCAAATATTTCAGGGTTTGATAATAGTCCCTCTTAGCTCTGAGACTTTTAAAAAATAGTATCAATCCTAAGACTCTTAATCTTTTCGTAAGCTTTCCAAAAAGAGCAAATCCCAAACCACAGTGTTTTGAAACAAACTTCTGATAAAGAATTTGGAGGATTTTCAATGAGAATAACTTAAAATTAAATTTCCAGGAGTGTGCTTTAGTGGAAAAGATTCAAGCTTTGGAGTTAGAAAACTGGGCTTGAGATCCACCTCTGTAATTTACTAGCTGTAAGGCCAAGTTATGTATCGCACTGAGCCTCAGTTTCCTCATCTGTAAGTTGGGAGTGACATTAATACCTGCCTCATAGAGTTTTTGTTAATATCAAACAGAACTATGTGTGTTGATTTTCCAGCCTAGAGACTGGCAAATAGAAAGTCCTTGATATAGATTATCTCTCATTATTATGAAAGAAAATGCAAATGTACATGAAATAATTTGTAAAACATAAAAGAATGCATAAACGTTGGTTGATATATTAGTTTTTGCCAGAAACAAAGTAAAACAATTATAGTTAGAGGATCATTCCAAGCACACATTTGGGAAATTCAAACCAGTTTGACTACATGACTTTCTTCAGTTGGTGCACAAAAGACTCACACCAAATCTGAGGAAATACCAAGGTCCTCCACCAACTGATAGGAGAGAAAGCATTGATTACACAATTCCCTAGTAATTCAAAAGAAAGCTGTTCTTGAATTCTGGTATGCTAAAAGACAAGTAACTAAACAAACACATCCAGATAGCCTACAAGTCTTTCAGCAACATGACTGTGGCATTGAGTTTTTTAAGAGAAAAATAAAGATGACAAAGAAAGTGAGTGACAGTGTCCAAATATGATCTTGCCTTAGGTTCTTAGATAATTTCCATATCACCATTCTCTACTTCCCCTAAAGGAACAATAATAAAATAAGGGTAAACTGACATCACCCTGGAAGACAACTGCCCCGTTATCCTTCAACTCAACGAACCCTAGTCTTTCCTAAACACTTCCGAAGTGTAGTGTGCTGGGATTTTAAAGATGAAAAAAATACAGTATCTGCTCTGGAATTGTTCAGTAATCCAACTCTGCAGGACTTAAGAGAAGGATGGGTAATTGTTGAACTAATTGTTGAAAAAAATCAGGCGAGTGAAAATAGCAGACAAAGCACCAGCTGAAACACACTCACCTAGAGGAACTTTCATGACAAATTATACAGTTATGCACACCTTATAAACAATACCACAGGTAAACCAGTCAGAGAAGGCTTAAAGGCAAGGATGCAAAGCTTCTAACATCTCCGAGGTCCTCAAGTTTTTTGTAGTTATAAACACAAGAGATTATTTGCATACAACAGCAGTTCTTAAAATGTGATCCATAGACCCTCGGGGGTGCCGGAAATACTTTCAGAGAGTTCATGAGGTCAAAGCTATTTTTATAATAATACAAAGATGTTATCTTCATGTTTTTCTGTGTTAACATTTGTACTGATGGTGGAAAAGCAATGTGGGTAAAACTGCTGGTGTCTTGAATCAAGGCAGTGACATCAAACTGAACTAGTAGTTATTATATTCTTAAATGTTATGTACTTCCAGTTTTAAAATATTGCCAGTTTCACTTAAGAACATATTTGATAAAGCAATAAAAATATTAATTTTATTGCATCTTCACCTTTAATACATATTGTTTAAATAATATGTGTGACAAAATGGGAAGTTCTCCTGTATAGCAAAGTATAATGGTTGTCTTAAGGAAAAGTTCTTGTGCAACTGTTTGAGTTACAAGCTAAACTAGACATTTTTTTCATGGAATGTGACTCGACTTGAAAGAATGATTGACAGGTATTTTCAGACTTGGATATATGGCAGAAATTCTCTAGACGATGAACTTCGAGAAAAGCAACCGACAGTATTTATTGCCAAGGATGAAATTTGAGCTTTCCAGTGAAAAATAAAATTTTGGAAAACCTGTATTCACCACCATGAACTTGATTTAAACACTTATCTAATGCAATTGATTGTACTATTAATGGATAATATTTTTAAAAATATTGTATAATGATATATGTCAACATTTAGAAACTTTGTATAATTCAGTGAGGCAATATTTTCCCAATACTAATGTTTGATGATACAAAATCATACATGGGTAAAGGATTCATGAAAACTTTGAGACAGACCAATGGATTTTAATGTACCAGAATGCAAAAGTTAATTAGTATGACTTCATACACTGCAACTGATTATAGGGAAATATCACTTGCTGAGTTTTGATGTAATATCAAAAAAGAATATCTAAAATAAAATGCCCTCTCTTTTCTAACTACATGTCTGTCTCGGTCTGGATTTTCATATGTTCCTATCAGAGCAACATATTACAACAAACTGAACGCAGAAGCAGGCATAAGAATCTGGTTGTCATCTATTAAGCCAGACATTAACATGATTTGCAAACATATACAAAAATGCCACAATTCTTACTAATTTTCATTTGTTTTGGATAATACAGTTACTTTTCCTAAATTGTGATTTATTCTAACATGTAACAGGCTTATCGTTTTAAATGCATTGACAAATATATTTTTGAAGTGTCTGTTTTTTCATTTCTAGTTATCAATAGGTGTAAACCATGTAACTAAAAATCTCTTTGGAGTACTCAATATTTTTTAAAGAGTGTACACGTTTCCTGAAGCAAAATGTGTGAGAATCACTAATGTGGAGTATAAGAAAATGACTCTTGGTAAACATTTTCATTTCCCACTCACACTCTCTGAGGAAGATCTCACAATCATGGCCAAATGTCACATCTGAGCACGAAAGAAAAAGGTTAACATTGCTGTGTTGAATGTCATTGGGGGTCCCCGTGGATGATGGTGGGGATCCTTAATGGACTTCCTGAAGATCCACAAGAAGTGACTCTCCCTTTAAGCAAGTCCCTCTGTTAGAATTCTCAGGGCATTTATTCTCTGAAGGCCAAAATACTTCTAGCACTGGAGCATAAGGTACTTTGATTTCGTGATACCCCAGGATGTAAAAAAATGATCTCAGTGGATGATTATTTTTAAAAAAACTTTGCATCAAATAATTTTACTTTGCTTTAGTTTTTCAAAAGTTTATAAAGAGTGAGTTTATGATTTTTTTTTTATAGATGTGTGTGTATGTGTGTATATGTGTGTGTGTGTGTAAATATGGTGTCTAAAATTTACTAGCTGAGGGGTATGGACCTTTAAAACATTAAAAGGCATTCTATAGCTGTAGAGACAATGCTTATGATAAGAACCAATATAATCATAACTATAGCACACGTGTTACACTTTCCCTTCGATTCTAGCCACTTTATCCTTTTGTTTTTCCTCTTCCTTCCCAGCGAGGTTCTAGCTCGGTACCCTTATTGTAATTGACTCCCCCACGCTCTGTCCCTTTTTATTAAGCACCAAAATGTCATCTAGTTAGCCAAAAGATGTTGCTGAGCTCTGCACGGAACATCGCACACACTCATATTTAAAGGTATCCATGAGCAAGGGAAGCCTCGTGCTGAGCCAGGAGTAGGTCACAAGGAGTCAGAAAGCGTCTCTTTTTGTCACTCCCTGCAGATGCCCGCATTTCCTCTTAGAACCAAATCCCTTCAGTTTCAGGTTGAAAACATGGGGGAAAATGCAAATACCTTCAATGTGGTAATAGAGCATTTGTATCCTACTGTGAATGAAGAACTCCAGGATCTGTTCAGCAGGGATCTGGAAGGATGGGCTGGCAGAGGTCCCTCCCATGGGGAAGGGATCTGAAGGATGAGAGGGCCAGAAACACCAACATTAGTTCCCCAGGAGTCCATGTAGGGTAGTGGCAGGCGTGCTGCCAGCTAGACCTGAGTTTGAATCCCTGTTCTCCCACTGACTTACCAGCTGGGTGACTTGAGGACATCTACATAATCTCATGTATCATCAACCTCCTCATGTAGTAAATGAGGACAATTGTACCTCCCTCACAGGGTTGAGTGAAGATTCGGTGAGAGCAAGCGTGTGACATGCCTGGAACACGGTAGGTGTCCAATAAATGCCAATTTTCTTTCCTTATTTTATCGGTCTTCATGCATGTTTTGAGATTTGTTACCTTTTAAACGGACAAATGGACCGATTTTTCAGGGACCAACCGGACATTTTCTAAACTCTTCCCCACGCCCCTAATGAGTTTACCTGTTTTAAGATGTTTCACAGTATCTAACAGAGACCACTATCAAAAGCTTTCTTTAAAAAAAAAGGCAAAGAATAGAGTGTTCATTCTCTTCTCCCGTCTTCACGGTCAGTTGTGTCTTCCAGAAATTCCAAGAAGTTAGTGAGGCCTGACCTTCCTCTTTTTCTTCTTCCCTTTTTGTAAAGCATGCCAGCAATCTTTAATCATGCTGCGATTTCTAAATGCCTCCCAGGTTTGCTTCTGAAGCAGTTTCAAACAAAGATTTAACCCACAGACACACAAATAGCTGATGTACTTTCCAGAGACTCAGAAGCATTTTGTTTTGCAAAAATTAATATTTGTTAGTTTTCTCTTTTTATTTCCATATTTATTTCTAGAGAGAAGCATTTCCTTTTGCTATAGATTTTCATAAAAATTCAGTCCTAATTATAGGGAGATTTTGGTACTGACTTTTGTTGGGGTGATTAACACACAAAGCATTTTAGAACATTTTTTTCTTCTAAAAGAAAAAGAGTAGAGGGACTTCCCTGGTGGTGCAGTGGTTAAGAATCTGCCTGCTAATGCAGGAGACACAGGTTCGAGCCCTGGTCTGGGAAGATCCCACATGCCGTGGAGCAACTGGGCCCGTGAGCCACAACTACTGAGCCCATGTGCCACAACTACTGAAGCCTATGCTCCTAGAGCCTGTGTTCTGCAACAAGAGAAGCCACTGCAATGAGAAGCCCGTGCACCACAACGAAGAATAGCCCCCATTTGCAGCAACTAGAGAAAGCCCATAGGCAGCAACGAAGACCCAACGCAGCCAAAAATAAATAAATTTTTTTTTTTTTTAAAAAAAGAGTAGATATGTAAAGTGCACAGAGTTGACCTATTAGCTGCTTCCTAGGTCACCCAGTTTTCACCTGATTAAAACTAATTTGCTGGAAAAGTTCACTGTGAAATGAGAAGATTTGGAAAGGAAGATTAGTAAAGAGAAAATAAGCTGAAATATTGCTCTAAACACTATTGGAGATCATGCTGTTGACCCACCTTCCTAAATGTTTAAAATTAGCCATCCAGTCACTCTGATGGAAGATGAGGGCAGTAAAGAGAGTTAGAGCCAGACAAGTGCACGTGGACACAGCCAAGACGAAAACATCCAACAACCAACCGCCAAAAAGTCTAGAGCACGGGCTTTCATCAGAAATGTGAGGAGACCTTAGAAACGCAAGGTTCCCATCAGATTGTTTCTTTGCAGTGACATTTCTCTGCCCTACCTGCTTTGATGTGGTGATGATGATACCGGAAGTGATGGTGAAGAAAGACAACAACGCAGTTCCCAGGGGCGGTCTTAGGATGAATAATATGGTAAATTGAGCTGCAAAATAAATGCAATAATCCCAGAGACGTATAGGAAGTAAAACATGGCGAAAGCACCACTTAAAAGATTTCTCTATTTTTGAATGGTATTTGTTCCTTGGTTGACAAAAAATCTGAATCCTTTTATCTGATAAAATATTTACAACAAGAAGCTCTTTACTGTTGAGACCCAGGGGTGTCTTGTCCATTTTGCCTTACATACCCCTCCTTTCCTGAGTGATGGTCAGATGAAAATGCTGGAGTTAACTGAAAGGATGTACAATGCACGATAAAACAAAAACATTCGATGTGGCATTCGATGATGAAGACATAATCAGCTGGACCTGGTGCCTGATGTGGTCAACTTCTTTTGCATTTTCTCCTACCTTAGATTTCTGTTTTAGAGATTTACTTCCATTCCTTTCAGATCCCCAGTGCATGTAGTGGAAATCCTCCTTAAGCACTCCTCTCTCTTTCTCTTTTTTCCCTCCCAATATATTGCATGCTTCCTTTACCCTGTGAGAAATAGGTCTGGCTGTTTTGAGGTGGCTTTCCCAAAGCATAGTGGGAATATCTTGTTATTTGTTGAACTTCTTACAAGGTTTCCTCTTCATCACGCCCAACGTGCTGCTTGCAAAACATACTGCAAATAACCATCCATCACTTTACCTTGTCGTATCATTGCACCTTATTTCTTCTCCTCTAAGTGAGTGAAAATGATCATCTGACTGAGACCATAATCATTGCTGATCAGTACTTGGCCTCCTGCAGAGGTCCATGCAAGCACATGGGCTTTTTGCAAGATGCCTCGGAGCAGATATCAGATGGAGCTCCCTCCCCCATCACCTTCTCACTGCTGAAAAACTTAACAACTTGGTATTGTTCAGCGAGTCATTCAAGCGAGCAGAGTGGAATTCTACCTGTTCCTCAAGGTAAAGTATCTGCTAGGCTGCTGCAAAGACTGTTAGGCATTCATAGCTCTTTCTACGTGTAAAACGCTCATGGTTAGGTGAATGCAAACCTTGAGTGAAAGCTTGGTAACTTCCTGTGTTTGTCTGAAATCATGCACAAATGAAGCCAGTGTGCAAAGCAGAGCTCAACAAATACATTCCTCTTTTTCGGTGGCCATTTTCTAACTCTATTTTTTTTTTCCACTGGGAGAGAAATGCCCTGGAAACAGATTAGACACACAAGGAGCTGAAAACTTTAAAGTAAACTTTCACAAATGCTACTACACAGTTTCATAAATGATCACTAAAGGTTTTTTTCAAACATTGGTTGTAATTTCTACTAGGTGTCACAACCCAGTGAACCATTAAAAGTGAACCGGCTCACTGAACCGAACTGAACAGATGGAATTCCACCCTTGCTCTGCTTGAAAGGCTCCACAAGCAATACAAAGTCTTCTTTTAAGTCCCCTCCTCTGTAGTTGCTTACCTCACCAATGCAAACACGTGGGGAGCTCTCAGGATGGAACACGGCCCCTCAGCTCTTTGTTCGGTTGTTTGGTATTTTTGTTCAAGCAGAAGGGAAGGCAGTCCATTTTGAAACTCTCAGGGACACCCCCATCATTTTCGAAGTCCCAATGTTATTTTCCATTTGTTTCCAAGTGTATGTTAGTAGTTGAATGTTTTGTTCTCTTTTAATGCTGCCCTGAGTTGTCATTCATTTTAATCTGTCCAGATACAGATATACCTTGAAAGACTTTGTGTGTGTGTGTGTGTTTATGTGTGTGTGTGTGTGTGAGAATAGGCCTGAACAACATGGACTAGTGTGTTACTCTCTTCACCTGACTTTATTATTTAATTTTCACTTCTTTTCAGGAACTGCAGATGAATGCCAGACCACAGGACAGATTTCAGTCCTTTCTTGGCTTCTAAAATCCTGACAGCACAGGGAAGGGAAACTGATACAGATGGTTATAGACATGAATTGCTAATCAAAGTGCCAAAGATCCTCTTAGGGGACCAAGAGATCAAAAGGCTGTTTGCAGTCAATTCATTAAGCATTAGTCAATTGAATTAGTTAATTCAATATGTATGTATGAGGGCTAACTAGTGTCAGGCATTATACTGCACGTTGTGTGGGATCTAAAACGGAACGAAGTTCAAGTCTCTGTTTTCCTGGAGACTGTAATTTAGGAGCAATAAGCCAGTCAGAGACAATTATGCATTTGAAAATACATGCCATCCAAGTGGCTCCTTGATTTCTATAGTCTGTTCACCTTCCTATTTTGACTCATAACTGGTGCCATGGTCTGTTGACACATGATCAGCATGTCAATATCTTCAGTATTGGGATTTTGTAGATACGTTCATTTTCAAGGCTTATGTTTTGTAAAGCTTTAAACTGACTTTGCTTCTTTGAAAATCAGACCATTTCTTCAAAGCATGTTCTAATAGGGTTTGGGAGACAATGGACCAGAGATAAAGCCAGAGGGGCCAGGATTGGGAGTTTGGGTAGGCACAAAATGTACTGGCAGGTGGATTGTTGATTAATTCCAGAGAGGTCAGCTGAGGGAGAGATTTGCAAGTAAGAGGACCAGAAACCAGGGAGACCGGCATTAAGGATCAGATACTGAGGTTATGATTCCGGAACACACAAGGTCAGGGGGTGAAAAAGAAGTTTTTGGCAACATGGGGTCATGAGTCCAGGTCAAAACCGCTCAACAACAAGAGATTAGGAGCCATTCAAAAGGTCTGAATAATAGGCATAGGATATAAACAGAAAGCATGAGTTTGATGTTGAATGATCCTGTGGCTCTCAGCCCTTCACATGGCTCTGAACTAAGACTAGAGCTGGTTAGAGGGACAGGCATGTCTGAGACTGCAAGAAAACAGTTTCTGGATTAGATGAAGGATAGGGCAGAGAATTAAGTATTTTGCGAGAGTATTAAAATACAGTGTTGGAAAGCAATTGGCGAATCTGGATTTCTAAGTTTATATATTCCTATACTAAACCTCGCAAAGCCATGGTTTCTTTAAGTGTAAAATAAGAATGACACCTATTTCAGGGTGCAAAATATTCAACATTGAAAAATAATAGAGGCAAAATTATTATTTGTTGACATTATTTTTATTATCACAATCCTCATTAATACTGACCTGGATTTTTTATTCAGGAATTTTATCCTTTTCCCTTTCAGAATGCAATATTATATTCTACAAAGTTAATAGCTTGACTCTTCCCATTGATTTTTTTCTTCCCAGTGACTCAATCTTCTTTCAGGAAGTCTTTGCTTGTTTTGTTTATTAGGCCTGATAAGCAGCGATAATATTATGAGGAAATATATTGAAATATCCTATATAAAATACATATTTATAATATATTTTAAAACCCTGTATAAAATCTTACTAAGCTCACACTCAGAGGTGCCCATATAGTAACATTGATTGAAGGTCCAGGAGTTAGACTGTAAGTCTAGGGAGAGCAAATCTAAATCCTTCTCTATCTTGTTCTAAGTATGACTCATCATGGGGCACACATTTTACATTGTCACCTACCCCAACACCACACAAAAATGAGTTCTTAAAGGATTCTGTGTATATCCTATATGGAAATAAAGTTAATAAGGTTTTCTTTTGTGTGTGTGGTTAGGACTTAAAATAATGGATTTTCAACTGTGGAATAGTTTAGAAAATATTTTAATTTAAATATTATTTTAACTACTCCCCATGAGCTGTTATGGAAAAAACAACCATATGTGGAAGACTCCTGAGGCAGAAACTGATGAATACCATTACAAAGGAAAAAAATCTATTTTCTTCCCTGTTCATACTGGGCTTCCATAACACTTCCTTTAAAATATTAAAATAACATCAAATAAAGGGCAAGAGCCTTGCTTTCTAGCCTAGATCTGAGCCTGCATTTTCATAGGCTCTTGAGAAATACTTTTGAATGTGACTTTCTCTTTTTCTACCATGTTTGCTTGCATTCTCATTCTTGCTGCTTATTCCTTCCCACTGCCAGATCTTCAGTAGCATTACTCAAACCCAATTCTGAACCCTAACTTATTTATATTGTCTATATGTTAGTGTCACATGGAGTGTGAGATTAACTTGGATCCTGGTGACAAAAGGCCATCGTCCTAAAAGCTACCATTAGTCTGTGACTGGCTCCACAATCAGACAGAATTACAAAATTCATTCATCTATCGATTAACCAAGGTTATCTCAGAATTTTATGCTTTTACTTGGGGGACAATGGAGCTGTAGTAAACTGGTTCCATGGGCATTTTCTCAGAGCTTGATGTGGAGTTTGCAATATCTTTACAGTTGTAGATTTTCCCCACCCCATGGGCTTTGGGCTGAAGGGCAGAGTAGTGAGAAGTCTTATGTCTCCCTTCAGGATTGGTGCAGGCATTGCAAGGTCTAAGAGTGGATGGACACTCAGGAAGGAAGGAGCCAGTTGTACTATGCTCAAGCCACACTCTCCTGTGCAGAGTTCCTTCCTCAATACATCTTACAGTATCTTAGCCCCATGCTGTCATCTCTGGAATGCCTACTTCTAATCGCTCATTTACTTCCTTCAAGTTCAGATATTTTCTCCCTTGCAACACTTTCTCACGCACCCATTTGCTTCAGCTCTGAACAAATTTAATTGCACATTTCTCTGTACTTTCGTAGCAGTTATTTATGAATCTTTCTCCTCCACTCATCCGTGAGCCTCTTCACAAGAGGTTCTATCTAATCTCATTCATCTTTGGAAGGCAGAGTAAGTTGGTGGTTAAGAATATGGACTCTGGAGTTAGAAGCTTTGGGTGAAACTTCCGCTCCTCCACTTACTGTGTGACCTTGGAGAAGATGTTTAGCAACTCTGGGCCATAGTTTCGATATCTGTAAAATGGCTGTTTGTTACACTATGGAAGTTGCTTTCATAATTTAAAGAAATCCGCGTAAAGCACTTGGCACATAGTAAGCCCTCAAGTACCATGACCCCTGATGGATTATATTATTTTATATACTTAGTGCTCAGCAATGTCTGGTTCACAGCAGGCCTGCAGTACATGTTCTGTTTCCCTTAGCTCATGTCATCCTTAGACCACATAGTAAAAAAATATGACTTCAAGAGGCAGCTTACATATTTCTTTCACTAAAGGATGGGAAGGACTGAGGGTGGAAACTTTCTGTGGAAGACAGTGGAAAGGAAATGAAAACTGAAGAACTAAAACCTGAACTCACTTTTAACATTGCCAAGAGTATCACCAAGCTAAGAGATCGGGGAGTTACAGACCCTCAGGTCCAACTTTTGGTTGGCTTCTCATTCACTATATGAATCTAGAATCATCTTTTGACTTTTTTTTTTTTTTTTGGAGCTCTGTTTTAATACACATAAAACAGATACTCAGTGCTAACCTGCCTTCTCTAGATGTAAAGTAAGCAGGGCACAACACTCAGCCAACTTTATTATCAGTCCCCTCCTGCTCTTACAGCAGGGAAACTGAGATACAAGTCTGGGGACTTGATCAAGGTCACAGTCAGTGGCAGAACCAAATTAAAATTCATGTTCCCAGAGTCCTTTCCATGCCATTGCTTCACCTACTGACCCATGGTGCTCTACCAAGAAGTACTTCTGATTAAGTGAACTTTCAGGTTTCAATAACCCAAAACCTTGGCAAGGACTTTAGGTAACAAGCTCATATCATATACTCCAGTTACTTTTTGGCAAGAACTGGTTGTCTCATATATACGTTGACTTAATTGACTCGTACAGGCCGACGCAAGAAAATGGTGTGTTTTCAGTGTTGAAACAAGAGTACAAGAGCTTAATAAAGTCTTTATTTGAAAAATAAGGAGGGCAAATGAAAATGGGGACAGATGCCTTCCTTATAGACTGTACAGTCCACTATCAGGAACCACAATCCTTTTTGGTCACTGCTGTGGTTTCAGAGCCTAGCTCAGTGCCTGCATATGATATATGTTCAATTGATATGGAATAAATGAATGAACGAATACCTCAATGGAATTGAGGAAATTCCATTTCCTCAGTGGAAACCTCAATACTTCAGGTGTAGTTGAATAGCTTCCCATACTTTGGTGCAATATTACCCTAATACTAATATGGTGGATTTTCCTATATCCAGTGTTTTTTAAAAAATTTGGTGTGCGTATATGTAATAGGATGTTAAAATTTTTGAGCAAGTTTTCACAAGACAATAGATGTGGCACAGGAAAGTGAGGTGCTGGATCAAAATGTGCATGCTTTAAAGCAGGAGGTTAAGAGCTGGTTTCACAGATTTGGAGCTTGACACTAGGGAGACACTGACCCACATGGAGAATGTAACAGTGTTAAGAGAGAGGAAAGGAGAGAGCACTTTGAGGACTGTTTCTCAGGGAACACTGCATTGACAACCTCCTCTTCCCCTAAGGGAAGGCGGCTGGAGACATACCTGTCCTCACACAGAGTAAGGAAGAATGTCAAGGATCACTTGGTGAGCTTGTTATCCTTCCTCTGATTTTGAGCCCAGAGTGGACAGAGTCTGATTTCAGCCCAGGAAATCAGGGAGTAGACAAGATATGTTAGAAAGATGGTTGAGCAACTGAGCAGAGTTGTCTCTGCTGCATCCAGAAAGTAACTTCTCTCTCTTGCCAGAAGTTCAAAGAGGCAAACCCCAGGGACCAGAGAGAGATTTGATGTACGAATGACCTGAAGCCATTTTATGTCTTGGCAAAGAAACTAGCCTAGAAGAGGCAATGGGACTCCAGCAGAGAAAAATCTCTATAGAATGGACCATCTGAGAACTGGGGCCCAGGTGGGGCATTAGGGGAGGGGAGTTCAAGGTGAAGCATAAACTAGAGATAGAGTTGGAGGGGACCAGTAGGGGACTTGCCAAATTTAGCTACCATAACCTCCATGAAAGAAGGAGTGAGCTTAGACATCCTCCAGACACAGGTAGCATAAAGTAGCATAAAGTCAGATTATAGCAATACCAATTCATGAAAGAAACTTCCCTGCCACCTTTCTGCTTTCTAACCCCCTATGTGGCAAGCCAGGAGGGGTTAGAAACCATAGCCAATGAGCAGGGAAGGAGGGGTAGAAGAGCTATTCTGGACAAAGAAGAAGAGTGTCCTGCCCTCTAGGTGGCAGGCAGCTCTCCTGAAACTGGCCCAGCTGGTGGACGGGAGAGAATTTAACTCCAAATCAAGTTCAGAATTTTGCTAATTACCAACGATGAGCATCTGACTATTGATTTGAGACTGTTTTGAACCCAAGGTGAATTTAAAAGCATCTATTTCTAAATAGTAAACACAAAAGTAAAGGGATGTTTTGAAGAGGGAATTTAATGGCGGGGGAAACTTTCCCCCATTATGTACATTTTAAAGAGGGAGGGGAGATCAAAATAAAATTACCTTTGGGTTATACCTCATAAGCTGAGCATGCTAAAAATAGCAGATAGAGTTCTCTTGATTTCATTTTGTATGTCCTTTTGTAAGTTTGGACAGAGCCTTCATATTAAAAATATACAATTTTGTTAGCACCCATGGGGGCACTGCCTACATTTTAAGGGCACAGATCTGAGGAGGCTGCCATGGTTTGCCAACCCTACCCCCTGGATGCCAGTTTAATAAGAACGCGTCAGTCTGACTGGAATCAGAAGAAAGGGCTTGAAAGAGAATTAGAAATCATTTGGTCTTACCCATCTAATGTCTGCATTTTCTCCATTATACACCGGGAAAAAAAAAAGGCCAATCCACTGATGATCTTATTTTGTATTTTAGAGCTACCCTAAGCTGGATTAGTGTCTACCAGCTGGTGAAAAGCACTTCCTATAATGCAATTTGTGTATATGTTTTATTCTCTCAAGATTTCTCAAGTCCATTTCTACTCCTCCTTCTTTCCCACTGGCCCATCAGACTTTAAGAGTTGACCTGGCAATGGAGATACTATTATCTTGGTAGAAGTAAGAAGAAAGCGAGAAGGGACAACTAATGTCTGATACACTGTTGGTCATGGAAATTAAGGGGGATCAAGGGAGTGGAGGTGATGTTTATTGAGCAGCTACCCAATGCCGTGTGCCATGCAAGTGCTTTCACACGATTGATCTGACATTCTGTGAACAATAGTTCCATTAAAGTAGATATTCTTGTACATACTTTAGGTAGGAAATGAGAGAAGTGACTTGCTTAGCATCGTGAATTTAGAACACTCATATCCAAAATCCCTCCTCTTTCTGCAATCCTATACAGCTTCCTTTGAAACTACATTTTAAAATACATTTTTGAATTTTGCTTGTGACGTCTCTCATTCTTTTTAATCTCCAGACTCTAATCCCATATCAAAGCTGATAGCATTTTTAAATAATGAAGTTGTTTTTGATTTCCATTACTACATTTTTATGAGACTACATTAACTTCTGTTGTTAGAATTGAATTTCAGGATAGCAAATGTCATATGTTCTTTCTCAGCACTGTATACCTTTCCATTATAGTACACAACCGTTGATTCCAATCAACATTTTTTTTAACTCATTCCACATTTCCAATATTTTTATATTTCTATTACCATTCACAAATATTCTCAGAAGTATGTTCCAATCTGGTGATATTATGATAACTTTCCCCTAGGGGTTTATTAGCTTCCATGTTGCAGTATTCATTTCACCTAGTTTCATTTCCTTGGACTAAGTCCAGAATAGGCCCTGGTCCTGTTGATTGCTTCACAAGCTATGTGAGGGAACATTTTTGCAATGCACTCAGAGACGAGCATCCATCTGATTCCATTCCTGTGATCTATCAGTCATTGTCAGGAGATTGAAATTACATCACATTGACTACTTTTATTTCTCTAAAGCCTCCCCATTTTTTTTTCTGCTCATTTCCCATCTTTCTGTTATAGGAAAACATATCTCCTCGCATTAATAACTGTTTTTATGAATTCGACTCTTTTTTAGAAAAGTGGCCTTTCTATGTGGCATGACGTTTTTTTTTTTTAACCGACTGGACCAGGAATCCCAACTTGAGCCCATATAGCGTTTACCAAGATTTTGACATGCCTCTGAAGATAGAGCTGCCAAAGGCTGGGCTGTTGCCCTCTAGGATAAACTAACTCTTAGGAAAGAACTCCTCCTGAGGAGATTCAAGGGCAAAAGGTAAATTTCAAGTCAGAGGAGAAAATCCTAATATGGCAATTGTGCTTGTCATGTGAAGGGTCCAGTAGGCTGGCCACCAGGACATAAACCTGAGTCCTTAGGGTTGAGGGACATGGAAAAAGGAGACCAAGGGAAAATAAAAATGTGCAATTTCTCCACTTCTAAGGGATGATAAAAACACAGGGTATAAGTAGCATTGACATCAGTGGCCATGGTGTTGACTGCCATATGGTGAAGGAGAAGTTGTACTGTCCTAGAAGTGGCAGCGCTGGAGAGAGTAGCACAGTGGGGCTGACAGTGGTGGCTGTGATAACAGCAGTGTCTCAGGGTCCTTTTAGAGCTCTCAAAATTGGATACTGGAAACACTGTCACATGTATTGCCACCAGTGACGGCAGAGCTTCTGACGGGTAGCAGTGAAGCCGGAGGTAATGCCATTATAACATTATAAGCCTTTGAGAAAGGGGGAGGACTGGACATCCTGATAGCCCAATGAGACATTACCTGGCAATTTCCAGAACTATTTGGTAGCTTGAGCAGAGAGGGTAAAATTCCTGAAAAGCAGGTGGTGTGGAGTTGGAGAAATACTGTTTTGTAGCTTTTATGACCATTTTCTTAGCCCCAGGCTGATACGGCCTAAGAAACACAAGAAAGAATAAGAGTAACCTCAATGAGAAGTAACACTATGTTCCAGGTGCTGTTTCGTTCCTCACAACAATACTATGAGGCGATACTAGAGGTGATACTATTATTGCCCCCATTTTAGAGGTGACACATTTGAGATACTGAGAAATCAAGTAACTTTTCCAGGTTCATGTAAGGAGTAAGTGCTGATCTTCAATACAACTTAGGAAGTCTAGCTCCAAAGCTATGCTTTTAGCGATCTTAAGACACTGTGAGACCTCATTACCTTAGTCTCAAGGTGTAAATACAATTTTAATATGATTCTTGAAGATTTTTTTGAGGGCTAGTGAAATTCCTTTAAGAAAAACAATCAAGATTCAAGATCGGAAAAGGAATATTAAACTTAAAGAAGAAATATTGCATTTAATAACTAATATACCTTTATTATAAAATAAGATTCTTTCTCCTCCTATTTATCTTAGCCTCCCAATTATCTTGCATTTTTTTCTTGCATTTCTTTTTTTTTTTTTAATTTTTATTTATTTATTTATTTATGGCTGTGTTGGGTCTTCGTCTCTGTGCGAGGGCTTTCTCTAGTTGTGGCAAGCGGGGGCCACTCTTCATCGCGGTGCGCGGGCCTCTCACTATCGCGGCCTCTCTTGTTGCGGAGCACAGGCTCCAGACGCGCAAGCTCAGTAATTGTGGCTCACGGGCCCAGCCGCTACGTGGCATGTGGGATCTTCCCAGACCAGGGCTCGAACCCGTGTCCCCTGCATTGGCAGGCAGACTCTCAACCACTGCGCCACCAGGGAAGCCCATCTTGCATTTCTTTTAGATTTTTCTTTCTCTTACTGTTGCCACTGCCCTAGACCAGACCCTCATCACATCATGCCTGGACAATTACAATGATGCCCCAAAAAGATGCCCTGACTCTTCTCTCACTTCTCCAGTTTACTTAATACTGCATTAGATAAATGTTACTAAAACAGCAACCACTTGTAACCTGTTCAGAAATATTTGTTGGCTCTGAGTAGCTAGAAAATAAACCCTATACTTTTTAGCCTAGAGTACATACATCTTCCCCATATGTTTCCTTAGCTCAAAATACTCCCCCGCCACACAAGTGGTTCCCAAACATATCCTTGGTACTTTTCATCTGCTGGAATTACAGCAAGGTACATTCATACTGCAAGACGTGTTCAAAGCTTACACCTTTTGTAAAATTCCACTCAATTAGAGCCTCCTGGCACTTATTATATCTCTGTGTGAATTGCTATAAAAAGGTCTCTCCTCTCTGCTCCGAAGCAGGCTGCAGGAGGGCAGAGGGCTTGGTGAGCAGAGCTGGGTTGGATTTCAGCTGCCCCGCCCCCAATCCACCTGGGCTTTTCATGCAGAACACAAATGTTCTTCCACAAATGGTGGCCCTGTCTACCTCCTCCCCCCCACCCCCCAGAAAGTGCTCACCCTGCCCCCAATTCCTAAAGCAGTGATTGCCTCTACAATTCATTAGGCAATTAATCATGTATTATTTGGTGACATCTCTTCAACTGTGGTTTTACAAATTCTTTTATCAATATTTTAAGGTTTAATGTGTTACTGTCTTAACTCCTCAGAATATTCTGTCTTGAGGGCAGGATTAATATAGTATATTTCTTTGTGGTTCTCAGAATATACAACACAGTGTCTTATATTGTAGGAACTCAAACACGATGTTTGTTGATTTTACTTGAATTGTTTTTATGCAAATACACATAGCTAATTACAAATGAAGCATGAATTTGTTGGGATTAATGATCAACAATTGGCTGTCCATCCTTAGCTGAAAAAGGTAATGTTTCCACCAACACACATACACACACACACACACACACACACACACATGCACACGCCCCACAGTTGTACTGTGATTATAATTCACCTTTATTTTTATTATTTATCTTTTACATTTTGGTATATTGAATTATCCACAACTGCAAGTAGAGAGAATTATTCTTGTTCTTTGGTTTACATTGAATGCCATATGGCTGTTCATTATAGTTAGGCTTTTCAACATAATTATTTTGCCAACAACTATTTATAAACTCAAAGTACTTCAGGGGAAACAAAGATGAAAACATTTCATTCTCCTCTGCCATCAATGAGATTTAATTCTGAGTGGAAGAAAACATTCATTAACAAATACAATGTTAGTAAAACAGATGCAAGTTCCATAAAAGCAGTACAGGAAATGTGAATTAGGTGTTTGGAGAAGCCAAGAAGCTCTAGCATTTGCCTTTGGACTGGAGTTTGCAGCAGGGCAAACAGGTTAATGCAGTCCTATTGGTTTGAAAGGAGCACTCCAGGCAGAGGCAAGGTGTGGAGAAAGGAAAGTTGAAGAAGTGTCCTCGGAATCACAAAATTTTTTGTTTGGTGTAAAGTATCCTTGTGTATCACCACGTCTATAGATCCCAATCCCTACATATCTAATTTATGAGGTCTGCCTGAAGTGGATTATCATAGAATTACCAATTTCAATCCTCAGCAAGGATATCTGTAAAATCAGAGGCATTATGCACTAGTTATATATTTTCTAATACTCATTATGCTTTAGAAGGAAAAATCTCC
Source organism: Balaenoptera borealis (assembly GCF_965194805.1). Classification (NCBI taxonomy): domain Eukaryota; kingdom Metazoa; phylum Chordata; class Mammalia; order Artiodactyla; family Balaenopteridae; genus Balaenoptera; species Balaenoptera borealis. The sequence goes on along the minus strand of NC_138875.1, from coordinate 43,680,937 downwards.
AGATGGAAAGAGATGGCTATAACATTGACGCTTAAGTTTCCCTTAAGAAATTCCCTTTCAATTTTTCTCACTTGAAACAAGTTTTTCATCACCTAAGCCAGACTTGGGAGTATTCTGCAATACTATTGAAAAAAACAAAACAATCTTGTATTTTTCACTCACCTTAGCACAGCTAAAGGGGACTGGAATTTTTCTAAAGGAATGTTATTTCAAAAGGGTGTGAGTGGTATTTCTGCCCCTGGTTATAACAGACTACCTTGTAATAAAATAACCCTCCTCTAGGTACAAGTAGAAAGGTTGGAACGAGCTTTAAAAATCTCTGATTGGAGGGAGTAGTCCCCGATTGGAGGGTTAGAGTTATTGTTAGGGCTAGGGTTAGCTACCAAGGCTGTCATTACTTGAGGGACCACTAACTCAGGGAGAAGGAAGTGCATCAAGGTTATCCCAATATTTTGTGCTAATACATTTCCTCTCAATGCATATGCCAATCCATAGGTGGGGTGGGCTTGAGAGCTGAGAAACTGAGCAGAGTTTCTGGCAGTTTTACAACGCTGAGGAGATGAAAATTAGAGTTCAGGGCTATGAGGGCAGCCAGAACTTGAGCAAAGTCCTGAAGAGAAGTGACATTTCCTAATTTATGAGCATCAACTAAGAAGTTGAAAAGCCAAGAAGAAACCTTCAGCTAAGAGGATGGGAAGCCAAGTAGACTTTCAGCAGTCTTGTGGCCCTGGGGAAACAAAATTAAAATTCAGGGCCCACCAAGAAAGCAGGACCTAGGAAACATGCTAGTTTTTCAGTTGAGACCCTTAAGTCTACACTCTGTCAGTAGAGGTAAAAAAATTTAGCTTTCACAAAAATAGAAATTCAGCTTCAGTTCAGCTCCATCTGAACTTGGATTAGTGTAAACTACCCCTAGTCTCACTGCTTACCAGAAGCAAATGTAAATCATTTGTTCAGGAGATGACATCATTCAGAGTTTCAAACTATCATGCACAATGCCTGGTATTCCACAACAAGAACGACAAATTGCCAAGAAGGAAAATACCAAGAGAAAACACCAAGTTGCAGAAAACCAAGAGAAAACAATAAGCAAAATAGAAAGACTGACAGGTGATTCAGATAATGAGAATTCAGGACATGGACTTTAAAATAACTGTGATTATAATACTGTGCCAGTTAACCAAAAAGAAAAAAAAAGGTAGAGTGGCTATATTAATATCAGACAAAGTGGACTTTAGGATAAATGTACTAGGGAGACTTCACGATGAGAGGATCAATTCACCAGGAAGAAATAAGAGTTCCAATTTGTATGTGTCAGATAGCGAAGTCTCAAACTAGGTAAAGCCAATTTAACAAAATTAAAAGGAGAAATTGACCCTTCTATAATCATAGTGATAGATTCAAACACATTTCTTTTAATAACTGAGAAAGCAAGCATGAAGAAAACTTAGTGAAGATATAGAAAGTTTGACTAACACAATTAACACTGTTAACCTAGTTGACTCAAATAGAACACAGCTCAAAGCAACTGTAGAATATACTTTTTTTTAAGTTCATGTAGAACATTTACCAAAATGGAACATGTGTTGAGCCATAAAGAAAAACTCAATTAAATTGAAAAGTCTGAAAATATATAAAATATATTCTATAGTTAACACTTAAGTATTATACACTTAAAATTTGTTAAGAGTGTAGATCTAATGTTAAGTGTTCTTACCACAAAAACAAAAAAGCAAAGGACAGCAGGAAACTTTTGGAGGTAGTAGATTATATTTATAACCTTGATTGTGATGATGATTTCATGGGTGTGTACATAGATCCAAACTCACTAAATTATTTACATTAAATATGCCCGTTTTTTGTATATCAAGTATACCTGAATAAAGTTGTTTTAAAATAAGAAAATCTCCAATTGTTTAGAAATTTTAAAATTCCCTTTGATAATTCACAAGGAAATACTTAAAGTGGAGATTAGAAAACATTTTTAACTTGATAATACAAATATGATATATTAAAACTTGTGGATTGCAGCTAAAGTGTGATGAGAGGGAAATTTTAGTCTTAAATTCATACTATAGAAAAGAGGAAAGGTTACAAAGCAATGATCTGAGCACCTATTTCAAGAAGTTATGAAAAGATTGGCAAATAAAACGTAAATAACACAGAGAAGATAAAGATGACAGACAGGAAACAAATGTACAAATTGAGAAATCAAAGAAGCAAAAGGTCGGGTATTTGAAAGACTAATAAAATTGATAAAATCCTAGCAAGATTGATCAAAAGAAAAAAATGGAGAATAAACTCAAACTATCAAAATAGCATTGCAGATATTACCCCATTGCCTTCAGACATTAAAAATGTAATAAGATATGTTAAGAAAAATTTAAAGTAATGAATTTGAATATTCAGATAGAATGGGCAAATCCTTTGAGAAACACAATTTAATAAACCTGATGTAAGAAGAAATAGAAAAGCTAAACAGTCCTATATTTACTAAAGCTGTTAAATCTAAAAAAAAAAAAAAATCTTTTCACAAAGAAATGTCAGAACAAGAAGACTTTGTCAGTAAATTCTTTCTTACATTTGCAGAAGAAATAGGATCACTTTTACACAAAAATAGGAGAAAAACCCTCTCAATTACTTTTTACTACAACAGCAATAATTCCAGCAGATGTTTAAGACAGCTGTATGACTTTGTGAGACAGGAATTTCTCAAAAGTCTCTTCAAGAACAAAGGATCCTCCTGGGTTTTCCTTTATATTTTTCTCTCTATAAACTTTTTTTTTTTTTTTTTAAACTGCAGTCTTTACCTGCCAGAAGCAGGAGTAAATCTTCTCTGGAAGAAGATAACACCCAGAACTTCAAAGTATCTCTATCATAAGCCAGAGTAACCTTGATACCAAAACTTGATAAAATCTTTACAAGACAGGAAAATTGCAGACCCATCTTTTTCATCATCAGAGGTGCAAAGATCCTAAAGAAATGATTGACAATTTAAATTCTATGACACTTAAAACAATAATACATCAGTACAAATTAGTATATTCCTGGCATACAAGATTGGCTTAATGTTTTAAAATCAATTTTAGCAATAACAAGATAAAATTATATTATCATTGCCATGGATGTATAAAAAGATCTGATAAAATTCAACATCATTTATGACAAAAACTCATATCAAACCAAAAGTAAAATGAAATTTCCTTATTTTGATAAAATCTACATTAAATATCATAATTAAAAGTGAAATGCTTTCCCTGCTGAGATCAGAATAAGACAACACTGCATATTATTATCATATCTATTCAACTTTCTACTAAAAGTTTTAGCCAACGTAAATGGGAAAAAAATAGTATAAATATTAAAGAAAAGAAATAAAATGTCATTTTTTACAGGACAGTGTAAGCATTCAGAAAATATAAAATACTTTAAAAATAAAGTATTAGAATAAATAAACGAATTTAGCTAGGTAATTAGTATAAGCTCAATATAAAAAAATCAGCTGTATTCCTATATACTAGAAACTACTGTTAAAAAAAAGTTTTAAAGAAAAGATATTATTTACAATAGCATTGAGTCAAATACCTTTACCTAAGTCTAAGGAAAGATGTAAGAAATCTACACTGAAAATCATAAAACATGGAGAGAAATTAAAGATTTAACCATGTGAATAGAGATATTATAGTTAAGAATTGCAAGAGTCAATATCACTAAATTGTCAGTTTTCTCCAAATTGGCTTATAAATTTAAAGTCATCCAGTCAAAATTCCAGTAGGTTTTTTTAGGGGTTGGAAATCAACAAGCTGATTCTAAAACGTATATGAAAGTGCAAAGATGTAGGAATAGTAAGAGAAAATAAATCATAAAGAACAAAATTGGAATACATATGGTGCTACTTATCAAGACCTAATTATGGTAGCTTCATAATGAGACAGTGTGAAATTGACATAAAGGTTGACCCTTAAACCAAGAGCACAGAATAGAATCCAGAAAAAACTCTGCATTCTCCTGACAACATGTGGTCTCTTGATTTGCGACATTTGGTGACCCTGAGACTGTGAAGAAAGAATGTTATTCCTATAATAGTGCTAGCCTGACTGGGTATCATCTTGATTCCCATTTAATACCATAAATCAGTAATTCTCAGTGGGAGTGATTTTGGCCTCCCTACCCCCAAGGACATCCAGAAATGTCTGGAGACATTATTGTCACGAGTAAGTGGGGGAGTGTTACTGGCATCTAGTGGGTACAGATCAGGGATGTTGCTAAACCTCCTACGATGCATAGTATAGTCCGAAACAGCAAAGAATCATCTTCTTCAAAATGTCAGTAGTGCCAAGACTGAGAAAATCTGTCTTAAACAAAAATCAATCTCAGGAGGATTATAAGCTTAAATATGAAAACATTTTAAAGTTTCTTGAGGGTAACAAGTAAGAAGATATTTATGCCCTTGGGGTTAGTAAAGATTTCTTAAACATGACACAAAAAACCAGTAAGCAAAAAGGAAAATATTGATAAATGAGATTACAATTTATCAAAACATACCACCAACATAGTAAAATGTTAAGCCAAAGAGGAGAAGATATTTGCAGTATGTATAACCAGCAAAGTACTTCCGTCGAGAATATATAAGCATTGTTCATGAATCAAGAAGAAAAAAAGAGACAACCCAGTGGAAAAAATGGGCAAGAGAATTAAACCCGTACTTCATAGTAGACAGTACCCATCTGATAATACATGTATGAGAAAGTGTCCAACATCATTAGTCATTAAGGAAATTAAAATGAAAACTACTGTGAAATAACCATGCATACTCACCAGAAAGGCAAAAATTAAAAAGAGTGAGAAATGAAATGTTGATTAAACTGTGGAGCTACTGGAATTTTCATACACTGTTGATGGGAAGGTAAATTGGGACAACCTCTTTGGAAAGCCATTGTGAGTATCTACTAAAACTGAATATGTTCATACCCATGTGACTTAATTCCATTCCAACAGAAATGCATACATATATTCACTAAAAGATGTGTGTATACACACATATACTTATAGATACACTTACGGGTATAGTATATATGTATCTATATATGTATGAATGCTTATAGCAGCATTATTAATACTGATTCATAACAGTTCAAAATTAGTAACAACCCACTAGTCTAGCAAAAACAAAATAAATAAATAAACTCTTGTATATTCACACAATAGAATTCCTCACAGCAATGAAAATAAACCATTGTTATATGCAATTACATGAATAAAGCTCATAAACAATGCTGAATGAAAGAAGTCAGACACAGAGGGTACATGTATCGTATATCATTTCACGTACATAAAGTTGCAAATCAGGCAAAACTAATATATGTCTTCTAGGTCAGGATGGAGGTACCTTTGGAGGGGAAGGTAGGGACAGGTACCAAGAAAAGGTCCATGGAGGGCTTCTGGAGTGTGGTGATATTTATTTCTCTATCTGGATGGTGTGTTCCCTGTACATAAATTCACTGAGCTACACAATTATGATTTGTACACTCTTCTTATATCTGTATTGATAAAAATGTGTTTTTGAAAAAATGTATAAGAGTGGGTGGGGTGAGGGAAAATTGATGTAGAAATAAAATATACATTTAAAAATGCATATTAACATATGAGCTTTCAAGATAAAGATTTTGGCTCCTAAGTTTCCAGTACAAAACACTAGAGAATTGTAGTGGTTTCCTCAAATTTTCTTATTATAAAATAAGTTGGCCCCAACTATTAGGTGTTCCTTTCTTACCAAGTTTCCCTAGTGATTTTTTTTTTTAGTGTGTATTTGTTTTTTGTTTTTTTAAACATCTTTATTGGAGTATAATTGCTTTACAATGGTGTGTTAGTTTCTGCTTTATAACAAAGTGGATCAGCTATACATATACATATATCCCCATATCTCCTCCCTCTTGTGTCTCCCTCCTACCCTCCCTATCCCACCCCTCTAGGTGGACACAAAGCACCAAGCTGATCTCCCTGTGCTATGCGGCTGCTTCCCCGCTAGCTATCTATTTTACATTTGGTAGTGTATATATGTCCATGGAACTCTCTCACTTCATCTCAGCTTACCCTTCTCCCTCCCCGTGTCCTCAAGTCCATTCTCTATGTGTCTTTATTCCTGTCCTGCCCCTAGGTTCTTCAGAAACTTTTTTTTTTTTTTTTTTTTTAGATTCCATATATATGTATTAGCATACAGTATTTGTTTTTCTCTTTCTGACTTGCTTCACTCTGTATGACAGACTCTAGGTCCATCCACGTTTTTAAAATATTAGTATGGGTCTGAATTAGACAACCTTTCTTTCTCTTTTCCCTCCCTCAAATTATTCTACCCTGCCCTCAGGGCTGAGTCAGAGCTGTTGAACCAGAGTGTTGAGAGATCTGTCTTGTCTTGCCCAGTATTTTCCTCCTGAGAGGGCCATTGGCAGAGCAGGGGACTCTGCCCTCGGAGATGACACACCTGAGTGGCAGGGGAACATCACATTCCCTTTTTTCAGGATACAACTTGGCATTTATTAGTTATTTCAGGGTGCCTAACAACAGATGATTTCCAGTATATACTGTTTCTGCTGAACAGTTGTATTCATTTTTTTCATCAGCGCCCATCTTTGTGACCTCCACAAAATAAATTTGCTGTTAAATCTGTAACCTTTTCATTGAGAATCGTTATTGTATTTGGTTCTTTTCTTTTATGCAATAGTCACATTATTTCAAGATATGTTAAACACAGTGCTTCTAATTCACATAAATACTTCATTATTTGAGAGAATATAATCTTTTGAAATTAACAAGGCTACTAATAATACAGTCAAGTTAAATCCTATGTATTTTCCTAAACTGTTGGATGGCAAAATTTAGGGTCATTAGGGTCTGTTTTAGTTATCTATAGGCTCAAATTGAGTTTTCAAAGCTATACTATGGATTTTAAAATTATATAATATATAACTATATATAATATATAACTATATATATATATATATTATATATATATATAACTTTAAAATTCTGCTTCTAAATGGGACCTTTTTGAGACACTACAGTTTATTTTTTTTTTTAAAAAGGATTCTTTTTTTTAAAAAAAAGGAGAAAAATGGAAAAGAGATCATGGGAGGACCCTTTGTACCTTAAAATTGCCTTTTGAGGAACTCCTGTCTCGAAATGACATACTGTTGTTTTAAACAAGTCCTGCTGGAATTATTGCTGCTGGTGCAGATGGCAGAGAAGGACTGTCCCTGAGGATGAAATTGTGCTCACGTTCTGCACTGCAGATGGAGTTGTGAACGCTGTAGGGAAACAGGACAGAGTGAGGGACAGAGGTATAAGCAGAAATGAATATTCAACTTTTTTATAAGGTTGCACACTGTATTTGCACTATATTTCTTGCACACTGTACTTCAATTGCAGAAGGACTCCAGAAAGATAGTATTTCATTGTATGGACTTACTATTCTTCATACACAGAAGAACTTGGAAATAAGGGAAATCAGATCACGCTCTGAGAATCAAGTTACAAGATCGGTGCACGTGGAATGAAGCGCAGGCGGTCACCTGAAAGAGACTCATTCTCATATCCGAGGGAGCTTCCCAAGATGCTGCTTTACCTGTTCTCTGAGTGCGTATCCCAGATCCCTCTACTCTGGCCTCCTCATTGGCTACCATGAACTTACGTCTTCCATGACTGTCTCTCATCGGACAGTGCATCTGCTAATGACTGCTAACTTCATGGGAGGTGACACCTGCCATCCTCAGCCCATCCTTAGGGGAGGATCATGGTTTTATTCTGTACCGTATCGGGCACAGGCCCTGCCCCAATTTCCTATAGTATAACATTTACAAATACCGTGTCGTATATTGAATGAGGTGTTGCTTAACTTTTAGGAATAAAGGAATGGGGGTAAAATATGGGGGAAGAATTCACAACTTGATCCTAAGCCCAGACTCACTCCAGATGAAGTTTAGGTGTGGTCCCCCTTTCTCTCCCAGGCTACTGTCGAGGGGGTCAGGGGTCACTCATGTCCATCCACACCCTGACTGGCCCAGTAACTGGACAGTCTAGGCTCTAACCTACCCTGACTCCACCCCTTGACACATCTAATACAGTCATTTCCTCTGTATTTTTTTCTCTGCATTTTTAAGAAACTCTGGTTGTGAAAGACTGGGATTAAACAGCCCCCTTCCACACACCTCTCTTTCTAGATCCTTCCTTGAAGATTGCAGTATAGCATTTTCAGTACATTTCAGTGTTCTTTTCTCAAACCCGTCCATACTGCTCATGACAGTTTCCAGTCATGATTATTTTATGTTTGTTGCTTTTAATGGGCTTTCATCACTGTAATATTTTAAAATTTTTCTTCAATTTCTTTCTTATTTTTCTTCCAGCTCAGTATTAGTTGATCTTTGTTTTAGTTTATAATCTCTTATTTGAACATTTGTAGCTTTTTTGTTTGACTCCTCTTTTGTTTTTTAAAAGACATAATGCTATCTCTAATTTTATTTAGATTGTGGTATTTTAGCTCTTCCATTTCCTTGATTGATTTGTTTTTTGAGGTTATTCTTTGTGTGCTCTTTGCTTATATTCATTTCTTCTTTTTTGTAGTTTCTACGCCTATGTTCCATACTGTCTCCTGTCTGACTCTTAGCTCATATTTGAATGGATTCTAATATTTGCTATAAAATTTTCTAAGCAGGGCAGAGATTGAGGATGGAATAAAGGCAGGGGGACAGGGGAGCATGAGGTAGGATAACTCACAACTTCTGTCCAGATTTTCTTCTACAAATAACCGTTCGTCAAATAAGTTATATCCTTTTCCTGATGGCTTGACTCTCACTTGATTTTTTTACCTTTCATGACATTACTTCCTCACATTTCACCTCACACTGTCCCCTGGATAGTTGTCCAGGATGTTGACAATCAAAACAACATGGGTTTTGATGGGTAGGATAATTCCTCCTTCAGTACAGCCTTCCTAGGGCTCCCTGACACATCTATGGGATGTGCCCTGGTTCTCCTAGATCATATCTCCTTATTCAAACACCCACTTGATTAGTACTTGGGGATGTGATTATTCTTGATCAATTGATTAATTTAATAAAACTCAATTGACACAGTATTTGGCAGGGACATTTCGTATTTTGGGCTTTGGCACTGGGACTATTTCCTTGTTTCAATGAAGATTAATTTCTTCCTTTTTATTATTTAGTAATAAATAAGTGCTTTTGATAGGTGCCTTTACTCTGGCATCTGGTCCCAGATTATACATTTTAAAATGAGGCTTCATTGATGTTTTAGAGGAAAAACAAACAGAAGATGAACATGGAGAATAAGATACATCTCCTCAACCTGGATTATCCTCATGTCTTGTAGCCGGCTGCCCTGTGCCTTGCTCCCAGCCCATCTTCCAGACAGCACGTGCCATCCACTGAAAGAATTCACTCTGTCCTTCCACATCACCGCCGGTCCCCACCCCCAAGCACTGCCCCAAACCTCTCCAGGTTCATATTTAGGATGAACAGCAAAAGAAGGCATCCATTCCTTTCAGCCTTGTCTAGACATGTAGGTTTGTGGGTTAGCCCGAAAGTTCAACAAGGCAAACATAAAATAATGTAATGTTGAGACATCTCCAAATTTCTTGGTTATTCATTTGCTTCCAAATTTCCATATTGCATAAAGAAAAAAAGAAGAAGGAATGACTTTCCAGGAATGGAAGGACAAAGAAAGGACAATCAGAAGGGCAGGTTTTATTAGGGCTCTCCAGGCCCTGCCCATGAGAGGTGCCCTCTTCAATGAAGTAGCTACATTGTCTCTCCCTTGAATAGCCATCTGCAACCCCTATCAGAACTAATGCTATTAAACTTCAGAATCATATACCCACTTTTTCTGATTCCATGCCAATCTTTTCATCATTTGATTTCCTATGTGCTTTGTCTATAGGGAAAATATGTGCTTGTTTAGCACTATTGATATTAAAGTTTTCTTTGGCAGTTAGCCTTCTCCTTATAAATTAAAAATAAAAATTCAGATTTTACAAGTAAGTCTGTTAGTAGCTTTGATGCATGCTTTAGCAACCCTAAGTTAGGTGGTCTCTAGAATAAAGATAAGGTGAAATTTCGGAGGATGCAAGGCTGATGACAGCCCCTGGACTGTAGTCAACGCACCAAGGTTATGCACCTGAAGGGGGTCAGTCCTGGAGGCGAGACACGCTTTCCTGGAGAGGCTGCTTCTGCACGACAGGGGATTTGCATTTGAACCCCCAAAGTGTACACATTGCCTATCTAGAGGAAACACCGATCTGACACATCCAAACACTGGTAAAATTAGACCCATTTAATGAATCTATTGTTACAACTCAGCCTTACAAACAACTCCAAGAAGCTTCCAAGTCCAAAATAATTTTAACCAATATACCATTTCTAAGAGGTCAAAGCTTTGAAAAATTACAACACAGTTCACCAAGTAGAAATAAGTTCTCATCCTGGGAAGGCTAAGTAAGTGTTTATGTATAAGATTAGTTTCACTTATTTAGATGAGTGTCAAATATAAGATAGCCTAGGATATTTTAAATTTTTGCAAAACTTGAAGTAATTTCCTAGCTTTTATAAAAATAATTTTTTTACCTTTACTGAAATAAGAAGGAAACCCATATAATGAGCATTTTCTATGTGCAAGTGAGTATGATCAGTGATTAATATACCTTACCTCATTTAATTCGTACAACTGCCTGATTAGTTAAGATATTGTACCATTTTACAGATGAGGAGATTGAGGCATTAAAAATGTGTGGCTTAGGAAAGTCATACAAGTAATATGTTATAGAGCCAGAATTATAATAACCTAGGTCTGTGCCCCCATTGGAGAAGAAATAAATGATAATTATTACTATGCTAAGGTTTTCTAGCCAGAGACCACCAGGAACACACCTGTAGTTGAAGTTTGGGTTTATTACTCCTTTCGTGAAGGGAGAACACATGCCATGGCGAACCGTAGGGGGTCTTAGTAAGGGGATTAGAAAGAGCCTATTAGAGGACTTGGGCTTTGGTTGGGTGATTTGGGAAGGGGTCCAAGGATGCTGGAGTTCACTCTGGACAGGATAGAAAACAGGAGTCATTCTATAATTGGGTATCTCAATTAATCTTATCTACAGGAAGGGCACCCTGAGTCAGGATAGAGCCGTAATGGTTGGTAAAGAAGGAACAGTCATTCGCATTAGCCTATACAGGGGGATGTTTGGTATTTCGTGGGTGGCATGGTGACCTTGCTTTCATCTGTATTCAGCCAAAATTAGGAAGTGGCCTTGTTTTATCTAAGTAACCTTGTCTGATTATGGTTCTGTGAGATAATCTATGTTTAACAGAAGAATATATAAACACATGGCCTGGCTGTGAGCACCAAGCCAGCTTCAAACAATGCTGAGTCCTCGCTGTAAGTGTCAGACCAGTTCCTGGATGTCAGGGCTGCTTCTTGATTTCTCGTCTAAGACCATGATATAATAGCAGAGTGGTAACTGTAGCTGAGCTGTGAAATTATGAAACCAAGGATTCTCTGACTGTTGGCTAAAAGTGTCTTGAGGCTTTGGGTGCTTCTAAATGGGAAGTTGAGGCACAGGCAATGCAGTTGTGATAGGGCTCACAGGACGTGGTTTCTGAGAAAGACATGAGGAGAGAGAGAAGAGAAGGAGAAAGACAGACAGAGAGGAGAGAGATCACATTCAAGACGGAAGTTGCAATCTGTCAAAAGCCCATCTCATCCCATTTGCCATATTCTATTCATTAGAAATGTGTCACTAAGTCCAGCCCACACATCGAAGGGAAGGGAATTAACCTTCAACTCCTGAAAGGAGGAGTATCAAAGAACTTGTGAACATATTTTTTTTAAATCCCCCAAAGTACATTTATTGTTTTAGTCATTATTATCCCATGAAATTTTCTACTATGTTCTATTAAGACATATATCATGTTCTTTATATTATCATTAAGACAAATTGCATATTACACATTTTAACTTAATGAAGTTTACTTAAGTGCACTTAATGAGAGAGACAGAGAGAGAGAGAAATAATACCTATTTAAATAGTGCAGGGGAAAGAAAATACAATGCATGTTGCTTAATTGGATTCAAGTTCAAATTAACTAACTATAGAAGGTATTTTGAGTATGCTAAAGGAAATTTGAATATGGACTGGATGTTAGATGATATTAAGAAGTTATAAATTCTGCTGGTGTGATAATAAAATTGGGCCATTAAAGAAAATTCCCTCTTTTGAAAGAGATACTGAAGTTTTTTGGGTAAAGTAACAGTATCTATAATTTATTTTGCATTTTCAATCCCCCTCTCAAAAAAGGTAAAGCAAATATGCCAAGATTAATGTCTTTCACAGCTTAGTAATTGTTCCATGGATGTTCAGAATACTATTCTTTCTACTCTTCTGTATTTCAATTTTTAAAAATAATAACAAGTAAAAATAAAACCCAAAATCCCCCAAAACACCAGTGCAAATGAGCCTGTCTCCGCTCAGACCACAGGCAGGGAGTGAGGAAAAGGAGAGTATGGGCTTTGCTGTCGGTTGTCTTCTTGCCTCGTTGAGAGAAACTCTATTACAAAAGGATATTTTACGTGGAAATGCTATTATAATATCCTACTATATGTTTGCATATACAAAATTATTTGTATTATACTTTATGGGCTACTTTAGGGATTTTGGAAAACTACTTTGACCTCGTCTGACTTTTGCCTGTTATGATGTTATTAGAACCAAGCCTGAAGTGACCGACCTCATAGGGGTGTGGCCACCCAAAGCTCGTGTGGTTTTTGTCTGTACATTCCAGGCAATGGCCACCCAGGATGCCCTCTGGTTCTCGGCTCATGTGATCCAGTCTGGTGCAGTGGGTTAGAATGTATGGAAAAGGACAACAGCCAAGTTGGGACAGTGTCAAAGTAATAGCTTGAGCGTCACAATGTTTGTAGCTTAAATCTCCCACGTTGGAGATTTATCATTGAGTCCTTCCAGCTATGGGAGTAGATTTGCCAGGTATCAGCGTTTGACACTGACAGTGTGGGTTGCGGAGGCTGAGTATATTGGAAGAGTCGAGGCTGCTGGACAAAAGTGTGACGGGGTTGGGGGGAGCCGCAGGGAGGAGACGGCCTAGAAAGGAGTGGAGAAGGAAAGGCGATTGCAATTGAGGATGGAGCCAGAGACCATTGGGAATCTAGGGTCAGAAAAATCTGTTGTCTAGATGAAGAATTAAATAGAGCAAAGACAATGGTTGCCCCAACTCCAGGTTTCACTCATAAAACGACCTGAGGTAGGTCTGCAGTTACTGAGTGAAGGAAACCTTGTGTCTAATTGATCCTTTTGAACATTTACCTGTAATGATGGAATTAAAACATGATCTGTGCAGCACTCCTGCTGAAATGCTTCGAGTGTGCAGTGAACGGGGAGGGGGGCATCGGATCCCACGCCCCCTCCCGCCAAGGCGACATTCAAATCTGTCATAACCACCATCTGAATTCCATCGTGGAGGGAACCCGTTCCATCTGTTTGTCACGATGGCCCATTTGCAGCCAAGTGGATGTAAGCCCTTTAAAAATGATTTCCTCTCAAAAGCCCTTTCTTTGTGTGTGTTAGCGTGCGATTTCCCAACAAGTCTCAGATGGAAGTTCACCTCACCGGCGTTGCCACTTAGCAACTAACCCTCTGTTTAGATTATGCTTCAAAATGCTGCACATGACAAAGCTGATTCTCATTCATTTTCCAAGCGCCATAATATTCACCAGGATCTTGCAGTGGCCTTGCCCCCTCTGCAGTGCTCGCCTTGGATTTTTATCAGTGTCTGTCGGAGACCCAGGGTTCAAACTACTGGAGGTCCAGATGACATCTGGCTACCCAGCTCCCCGGAATACTGGCTGCAGTGCTTATCAGTGCATTATTCATCAAAACTGATGATGCAAGGTACAGCATGCTGTCTGCAGTTCAGTGTATGAGTAGAAAGGAGTTGGCAGAAACGCCTGGTGTTCTGTGAGCAGCATGTAATCGATAGTCTGGGTGCTTATTCACTTCGTGTTGATGACTATTCCCTCTGGTACATTGCTGTATATTTTTGGGTTCACTGTACTACCAGCTGTGCAATTTTTCTTCCTCCTCTGTTACTCCTATCAGCCCTGATGCAGCACAACCTATTTGTATGGTAGGTGTCAAATCAAATAATCTAATGACCAAAAACAGGGCAGCAGGCATGGGCAAAAAAGAGGCCAATCTGCTAATATCCCCGTGTACTCGGTAATAAAATCAAATGAGCTGCACTTAAATTCAGACTTTCTGCTACTTGACTCAGATGAAACAATACCAGTCCTCCCCCGTGTTCCATCTCAAATGACAAACAAATCATTGGCATCCCCCTCCCATTTCATCCTCTAAGTGTGTGTATGTGTGTGCTACAGTTTGTAAATCCTATTCCCTCTGAGTAGAGGAACTTAGTTCCCTCTGTTAATGACAAATGCTCAACACTGTCAAGGGACCGCAGAATCTGACAGGTAACACCTCAGCCCCCTCCTTCTCTGATGATGTTATTAGGAATTGTACAGAATGTGCTCTGATCAATACTGAAATCCATCCACTTACATCTGAGATGAAGAAATTAATTTTCACTTGCAAGTTAAGGAGCAGTTATCCATCTTGTACCGTTTTAAAAATGTGATTATTTATTATTATTAAGAGAAAAGGTATCTGTCTTTTTTAAGATGTAGAAAACAATAGATATCCAAATGGAAAAAGCTAGTTTTAAATGTTCAAATCAGTCCCCAATTTTAGTCAACTTCTCAGCAATCACCACAGAAGGTCTTTAAGATTTAATATTCTCTGTGAGTTCGTGTTCTTAAGAGCTCCCGTCTCAGGCAGCAGTGAAGCCTGTGGTCTGGTAGGTGATTTGAAGACTGGACGGCCGTGGCCAGCATGCACCGTGGTGTTGGTCCATGTCCGAGGTTTGCTAGCTGTGTCCATCATTTATGTCAGGACGGATGATCACTGTGGGCCAAAACCACGGTCACTAAGACGTTAACTGTTCTCCTGAATCTTCACACATTTTCATCATTAAGAAAAAAAAAGATTCTTTATTTTTAGGATGAGTGAGTCTGGTTAGACCGATTCATAGTCGTCAGCGGTATTATGTGGATGCAATGGAGACCTCAGGTGGGAATTCCAAATTCTGGGACTTGCTTTAGCTGTAGCCCCGTAGCCACGCTGCACACATATGACACCCACCTCTTGACAAAATGAATCTCTCTGGTTCCTGGGTCCTGCCCTGAAATGCAGCTTAAAACGGGCAAATGCACGGACAATATAGCATCATGTGGCACAGCTGTGGGCAGGATTGGAATAAAAGAGGCAATCGTGACAGTAGTTACTGAGGTCACAAAATTCAATTTTGGATAGTGTGATAGTTACCTCATGGGGCTATCTCAATTCAGACAGCCTGGGTTCAGATCCTGCCATTTCCTAGGGCTGAAGTCACTGGTGAAGTTAACTAACCTCTCTGTTGTTCAGTTCCATTCCATGTTAAATGTGAATAATAACATTTCCCAGGTCATAGGGTTATTGCGAGGAATAAATTGAGATAGATCACATAAAGGATTAGCAAGCACCTGGCACCTAGAAAGTGATCGATGAAAGTTAGCCTTTATTACCAATGACCAGCAAACTAAGACCTGGTAGTATTATTTCCATTCAAGTCTACTCAACTGCAACTGCATTGGAGAACATCTACCACGTGCAAGGCACTGTCCTGTGTGTTGAGGGGTAAAAATATGATGAAAATATGGCTCTAGCCTCCGGTTGCTTAGGATTGTTGGGGTGGAGTTAGACACGTATACACCTGACAGCAGTGAGGGTACAACCGGGGCACAGACCACATCCACAAACCATGAGGATAGGGAGGAAAGTCTCTCATTCTTATTTGAGGTGGGGAGGAGGGTGGTCCAGGTGATCATTGGAGCTGGTCCTGGAAGTATAAGTAGAATTTAAGAAGGGATTGGGAGTGTGAGGGGATATTCTGATGCAATATCATAAACAGGGAAATGGAAAGTTGTGGGGATTGTAGCGAATGGTCTTATTTAACTAGGAGCATGCATGACAGGAAGAGAAAAGCATGAACTCTGGAGTTGGCTCAACCTGTGTTTGGCTCTGCCTTTATTCCTTGGCTGTGTAACATAGAACCTCACCGTATGTGAAACATATAAACCCTGTTTATATGTACACCGATGATGATAATAATCATATGTACCCCATAGTATTGTTGTAGGGATTTACGGGAATAAGATATGCAAAGCATTGGGTTTGTGAAAGCCAACAGTAAATATTTCCTTTGGGGGCAGAGAGTGGGAGGTTTGTTCACCATTGTTTAGTATAGCTCAGCTGGCAGCTGGAGCTCCCCAGTGTTTTGAGGCTTAGGGAAAGTTGACTCAAGCCCCAAATCCACTTTCTGTTGTGTCTGTGCATCGCTAGGTCACTCCTGGCTTTGAGCCCTCTGAGTTTCCTCTAACTATCTCTCATGCTCTTGCTTCTCTTCCAGAAGCAGCCCTTGTCCTTCTGAGAACAGCTGGATGGATTGGCCCAGGCAGAAGGAAAAGCAGATGCAAAGACCCTGAGGTAAGTGTGAGCTTGACTTACTCAAAGAAGAGCAAGGAAGTCCTAGGGCTAGAACAGAGTGGGGAAAAGAGACAGTGACCGGAGATACAGTCAGAGTAGTAGTCAGGGCACAGATAATGGAAAGCACCATAGACCATGGCGAGGACTTCAGATTTTATCCAGAATGAAAAGACAAGTCTTTGAAGAGTTTTGGTAAAGGGAGTGAGACGATATATCTTATGCTTAAAAGGACCACTCTGGCAGCAAGAAAGGAAAATAGATTGAAGAGGCAAAAGAAGCAGGGAGACAACTCAGGAGACTCTTGAAATAACCCAGGTGAGAGCTGATGGTGGTCTGGGCTAGGGTTGTAATGGTGGACATGGTTAGAAATGCTCTAGGGAGAGGTGAGATGATTCATTCATGGATAGAAGAACACAAAGGTGAGAAAGAAGAGTCAAGGGCAAGTCCACAATTTTTGACCAGAGCAACTAGAGGGCAGAGGTACTGTTTACCAAGTGGGAAAGGACTGAAGGAGGAACAGGTCTGGGGGAGGGAAAATCAAGAGTTCTGCTTTGGACATGTTAAGTCTGAGATGTCTTTTCCTATTAGTCATCCATCAAATGGAGATGTCGAGCAAATACTGGAATACATGATTTTAGAATTTGGGGCGAGGTTAGGGCTCAAGATTAAATTTGGAAATGCATTATCCTCTGCTGTTAGATGAAAGCATTACATTTATAGCTCAAAATTATGGAAATAACATGGATTTAAATTCTGACAAAGAGGAAAAAAATTTCTTCTGAGTCAGTTTGCCTTCAACACCATCAAGTACCCTGCGGGGCCTAGGGGGCAGGGCCCAGGGAACCAGGCCAGCTCTGTGCATTGGCCTGTGTTGGGTCCTGAGGACCCTGAGGGCCGACAGCAATGAATGTCATGCACACAGACCTAGCCGGGGAAGAGGGAAGCAGAAATCAAACCGCTCCAGAATACATCCAGAGCAAACAAGCAAAACTCACCTTCCTTTACTTTCTGTTTTATATCACTGAGCAATTTGATTAAAACAAATCAGCAGGACAAAGCTTTTCTGTGGGGAGACAAAAATCAATGAGAAGAATCAAGGTTGAGTAAATGTCCTATGGATATGCAGGGGAGAGAATACATTTTCCAGAATAAGAAGGGAACGCGTCAGAATTAGTTGTTTCTAAACACAAAGTCACTTTTACTTTCATTTAGTGCTTTCAATGGGTTTGAGGGGGTGGATCACATCTGTGGAGAAACAGTCCATGATCTGAGAAGGTTTCAAAAGTGTTTATGTTTTTTGACTTGATAAGATGTGGAAATTTTTCACGAAGGAATTTCTTTATGAAAGTAATTGGGTAAGTCATTGGGAAAGAGTACACATCCAAATTAAAGTTGGCAGCAGCAATGCAGTGACCTGATTGGCTGTCATCAATTTCAGTCCATGCAATCACACTGGAAAGGAATCAATGCCTGTAAGTGAAAGCCATCCTGGTGCACCACTCAGCCATCCCTTCAAGGGAAGACCTGCCACAAGGAGCGCAAGTAGCCAACAGCCTCTGAGTGTAGGTGATCTTGGGATCTGCCTCAGCTTTTAAGCCAATGCCAAGCACTTGCATGGAAGCCCCCAGCAGACCACTGAGCAAAACAGTGGTAAAGGGCTTGCGATCTCTGGAGAGCAGGATCTCTCCCACTGCTCTCTGGGAGCTTATTGTCCTGCAGCCCCTTGTTGGCTGACCGAGGCTTCCTCAGAGCTGCCCCACAGGCTGAGGCGCTCCCTACCTGACTCTCCTTCCTTCCCTTGTATTTCCACAGGCATCAGACCTACATCAGAGTCTGAAAGTTTCCTCTAACTGCTCTTGTTCCTTTTCCCCTTTATCTGTAACAGGCATTATCCCCAATGAATATCTTGCATTTCTAGCTCTGTCTGAGGATCTGCTGCTGGAAAGACTCAACTGACACACCATGTCACCCTTTACTTCGTTGTATCGGGAGCTTGTGGAGAATGTATGGGAAAACAATTTTTAAAAACCTACTTTTATTATTTTTTATTTACTCATGTATTCCCCATTTATACCAATTTCTGCTTTATATAAAGGTATGACATACTCTGCGATATTCCTTGCCTCCAATCCCTGATTCCTTGCCTCCAATCCCTGCTCTGGTTGGATCATATGTACTCTTTCTAAGAGAGAATTTAGCATGTTTTGAAAGAATGCTAACATTTTGGAAGAATTGACACTAACAAATATGCACATTATTCAAAAGGTAAAATCTCCTCTGACAGCTAAAAAATTGTAAACTGGTATCAACTGTTTTCCAATTTTCCTTGCAGTTGGCTGGCACAGAATTGTTCTATCAAATATAAATCGTCTCTAATTATAACAGATTTAGGGAAGAATGACTGTGATGGAAAATCTGAAAACAATTGGGACCAAGTTGAGATGGGCTGAATCAAACTGAAAGCTTCCTCAAATGAGCATCCTCGTGTGTTTTTAGCAAAGTGTTCATTTTCGTTGCATCCTTCTCATCTATAACTCCTTAGTGCCATGTGTGGTTTCCGTATGAGAAAGTCTGTGAAATCAATCATCTATCTTTCTTTCTTATTTTACTGCCAAACAGAACCTTGACATGGGTTTTGGATCATGAGCCCATGACCACGTGGACCTTGGCCAATTCACCCAAGCTTTTAGGGTCTCCCTTCCACGTGTATGGAAGGAGGGGGTTGAACCAGAAATTCACTATGATCACTTCTGGCTCCGAATGTCTATCATTTTATGGAATGAAAAAGGAATAAAATATGCCCAAAGTCATCTTCCTGTGCTACTTCTCCTTCTCTACAAAACAAAACACTAAAGCATATTCAGTTTTTCAAAGACATTTTTGCTTTATTCAAACCCCTTCCCCCGCTTTGCGGGATGATCTTGACGAATTTCAGAGGAATTGAGAAGATCAATTTCCAGATCATCTGGAGTAATTAATTCCAGTGGCTGGAGTTAATTATGATGAGGCAATTCATAAAGTATACAGTAGAAAAAAAGCAGCAATTGATGAGACTTCATCTGCAGTGGGATTCTTTTTTTCAAAGGCATTCTTCTGGTATCACATTTCAAAGTTAAACATGTGTGGTTCAATGGTGGGAAAACAGTTTATGAGGTTATCATTAGGTATGGGTATGAATTATGTGCAAACGGCCTTATGTATATTTTTGCGGATATGATACAAGCCTAATTGGTGTATTACATGGGGGAATTAATGACTATAGCGGAGACCTCAACTCCATCATGTTTTTTATGTGGAAACTATGGTATATTTACAAAAAAAAAAATCCATTAGTAAAAATGGCATGATATTGTGAAATAATATTGACATCAATATGAAAAATTAACGGGAACATATTCAGTATAAAAATGACAATTTGGGAAGCACTCTCAAATCTGTATTATAAAAATAAAGAATTTGCAATAATGCAATAACAATGTATTTCTGTTCTATGATTCTGATAATAAAGCACTTAGGTTCCACTGTCATGGTTTATGCTGTTATAAGAACCCCCTGATATAATTAGATGGCCTTATTTTAGATAATTACTTATATTTTCTTATTGCATAGCAAGAATCTCACTAGTGAGAAAAACCCTCAGTATCTTAAATCTAAGAGCTATGTTGGTGAAATAAGCGTGAGAGCCTGAAATCAAGTTCATTCACAATAAAGGAGCCAGGATTTTTCTAAGTTGATTAATAATGATAATACCACTCCCTTGCATTTTCAAATTTTTTATTAGTTTAAAAATTGATTTTACTTTCATAGTCTCTCTCATTTTATTCTCCTAATGCCCCTGTGAGGTAGGTGCTATTGTTCCCATTTTGTAGATGGAAAAGTTTATGGTTGTATTAAATGGTAGAGCAGAGACTCGAACATTTATCATGCTACTCAACAACTCCATTCTACTCACAACCCTGGAAATTACAAACAAAACCATCTAGCTAAGAAACAGCACGTGTATACAGTGTGTTTTGCAATATTGTGTTTAAAAGCTGATTATTAAAATCTATTCCTCACCCTTTCTCAGAAATGCCAATACTTCACTTTTTACCTGAAGGCTGGGTACCTGAGTTTTAAGGCAGGTTTTATTGTTAACTGGCTTTGAATCCTTAGCCAAACAGCTTGCCCTCTCTGAAAAGAGGGGACTGAAGTCTTCTAGATCTAAAGCACTTGATTCAAATTTTGTTAAACTAAAATAAAGGTACTCCTGATTAACTGACCATGTCATTGTCACTTATGTCACCATATTGTAGTGGTTATAGGTTGCAATCAATGGCTCAGAAAGATTGCTTCTATAAGAACAAGCTCAAATAAGCTTGCATAAGACATTTCCTTTGAAAATTATTATATCTGAAAAGTTTTTTCTCTAAAATATCTGATATGAATAAGGCAAAACTTAACCTACTTTGTTAAAAAAAAAAGAAAGAAAAGGAAGAAAAATTCACAAATGGAGATTAGCTTAACAGTGTCTTAACAATTTTCTATTCTTTACTGATTTAGGTACCAGACTACAGAAATGTTTTAATTATTGCGAGCAGGAAAACAATCTCACCGGTCTTTTGACATTAATATAAGCACGTTGGCTCACATATGCTGTGCTAAATGTATAGAATGGTCTAAAAATGGGACAAATATACTTGCCACTGAGAATGTGAATGGGGCTAAAAAATCAAAATAATTGTTAAAATGCTGGCCACACCTGATGAAAATATGAATTTGAAATGAATTTCCAACTTTATTATAAATAGAAGCATTTGAATTTTGCTTTGGATATTTGTGGCATTTCAGATAAAAAGTTGTCAGCCAAAACACTGCTATTGTAATAATGTATTTCAGTTCAAGTTACATATGCTGTTGATCCTTGAACAATGCAGGGGTTAGGGGCACTGGCCACCGGGGCAATGGAAAATCCACGTATAAGTTATGGTTGACCCTTGCATCCACAGTTCCACATCTGTGGATTCAACCCACCACAAACCCGTGTAGTACTGCAGTACTTACTATTGAAAAAAAAATCCACATATAAGTGGACCTGCTCAGTTCAAACCCATGTTGTTCAAGGGTCAACTGTATTTCTTGTCTTATACATTTACAATAAGTTCTCCCCAACTTTGTCCCCCCCAAAAAACATGTCCCAATGGTAGCTATTGTTTGTTATGGACCCAGCATTATAAGTATTATTTACTTTTATTTTCTAAACAACTGTGTAAGTGAGGTGTTGTTATCTCAATTTTGCATATAAGGAAAACGAGTTCAGTAGTAAATCCAGGTGTACCTGCTTCACAAGGCAAGTTGGTTTGATTAACCACAAAACTTTCTGTCCAGTTTGTAGCCACTTGCTGTAGCATTCTATACACCTATGTGCTAGGAAATATGAATACTACAGTGGTGGAAATTTCTATGTGGTGGTTTTTCTGGAACATAAGAAAATTCTGGGAGTGATCATGAGTATTCCTCAGAAATAACCATTTTCTCCCCTAAGAAGACAGTTCCTTGATGCTTGGGGAAAGGCATCAGTTTTCTAAACTGATGTGCCTTTGTGTTGGGTTATGTATCTGTATCTCTGTCCATTGGTAGACTTTTTTTGGGCTTCCCCTTGCTTCCCAGCACATGATCAAGTTTTCATGGGAAGAGGCATGACCTAGGACATTTGCCTATTTTATATATAGAACTATAAAGATAACGATACCCTCCAGCAAATGAGGAAACCTGTGAGCTGTAAATGCCTGTGTCTCCAATTAATTCACAGAATTCCCTCCAAGGGAGGGACCTATTTTGCATTTGAACTCCAAAACACCTTTCAAGATTGTTAAACTTAACACCAGCCTGAAAATCCCAGTCATGCTGGAGATCAGTTAACTGCTTCCAGTGTTCTACTAGCTCCCCTTTAAGGTGTTTGCATTTTAGAGTAAGTAATTTGGCCATTACCACTTTTGCACCGAATAAAAACACATTATTGTTTTGTATGATGGTAAGTTGACTTATAATACTCAAATGTACTGAAAGCTTGTTCTTTGACTTTCTTATCTGAGCTAATAGTCAATATCATCCTTTTCCCTCTTTACCAGTTTCAAATCTCAGCTTGTCTTCCTCTGTACACTTGTTTTATTTGAATTTCTTCTTTCCATGACACAATTGCTTTCCTCATTCCCACGTTGGGATTTAAATGCTCTGATACTCCCCTGTTACATATTTCAAACCGACTTTCTCATATTGCATCAAAATTAATTCCTTGACTACTTGATTATCTAATTATTTGCCATTAACTTTAATAGTTTAAAATAATAGTCTCTTATGACAACAATCGATGTTCATGGTAGAAGATTTATACATTACATAAGGGGTAAAGAGAAAATAAGAAACACTGCAGTATCATCAACCAGAAATAACCTGTGTTATGGTATATAGTTTTTCTTTATTTCCATGGATATTCTTATTTACAAATATTGCAATAATGAATCATACTGTATAAACTATTTTATAACCTTTCCCCACAATATAACATGAATATATTTCTATTTTCCTAAATGCTATTTTTCAATCTTATTCAAAATGGTTTTATAATTTCCCATTATATGTGTATACACAGTTTATTCAACCAATTCCCTAATGTTGGGCTGGAGGTTCTATCCATGTTTTTGGTTATTGTAAAGAAGTATATTGATAAACAACCTTGGTAAATAAATCTTTGTTACATCTATAATCATTTTCTTAGGGTGAATTCTTAGAGGAAGAATTACTAGGTCATAGTTTGTACACAATTTTAGGATTGAAAAAATGGATATATTTCTCCAAAGTTACATCCAGCATAGCTGTACCAATTTATATTCCTTAAGGTTATTGATGATTCCTGCATCATTATCCCTGAATATTATCAATTTTAAAGTACATTTTCTAGGTAAAAACTCACTGATTCAATCAGCTTTTATTTGACTAGCTGAAATAATTGAACTTAAAAATTTTTCCTGGTCTATCTTTTTTTTGTTTTTTAAAAATATTTATTTATTCATTTATCTTTGGCTGCTTTGGGTCTTTGTTGCTGTGCGTGGGCTTTCTCTAGTTGTGGCGAGCGGGGCTACTCTTCGTTGTGGTGTGCGGGCTTCTCATTGAGGTGGCTTCTCTTGTTGCGGAGCTCGGGCTCTAGGCACGCGGGATTCAGTAGTTGTGACATGTAGGCTCAGTAGTTGTGGCTCCAGGGCTCTAGAGCGCAGGCTCAGTAGTTGTGGCGCACGGTCTTAGTTGCTCCGCAGCATGTGGGATCTTCCTGGACCAGGGCTCAAACCCGTGTTACCCTGCATTGGCAGGCGGATTCTTAACCACTGCACCACCAGGGAAGCCCCTCCTGGTCTATCTTTAGTTGTGTGTGTATGTGTTTTACTGCCGGTTCATGTTCTTTGCTCATTTGTTTACTGGAATACGTGCTCTTTTTTAAAACTTAATTTTTAAGAACCCTCCATATATTAAAGGTAGTAAAATCTAAATGTCACATATGTTATAAGTATTTTTCCAGTTTAAAAGGTCTTTCAAATATTTTATTTGTTTCAGACAGTTCAAAAAACGTGTGGAGTTTATCTTTTCCTTTAAAGTATTTGTTGCTTTGATATCACAGTTATCAGCACATTTCAACCCTAATATTAAATGCATTTTCAACTACAGCACAGTTTCTAGCATTTCTATGATTTTACTTAAAAATTTAGATTTGCACTATTTAAAAGAGTGAAGGATCTAACAACAGATTGGGAAGATACTAGAAGGAGAGGCAGAGGAATCCCCCTTACCACCCTCCACCTCCAGGCTCCCAGGCTGGTAGATCTGGTTTGATGGTGGAGGGACAATGACCTTACAGGAGGTCAGGGTTAGACTCACCTTGTAGGGTCACCTGGAGAGAAATATCAGCGTCTGGAGAGGAAGTGACAAAGAAGGGAGGTGGAAGCCTGGTGAGCACAACTTTGCCTGCTCCCGTGCTTCAGTGCACGTGGATACTGTCCATCAGCGGCAGTCCTTTAAGGATCCTCTCACCTGCTCCAGCTTGTGCTGAGTTCCATCCAAACTGAGTGTGAAGACCACACTTTCCAAAGGCCCCACTTTGGAAAAGAGGGAGGTGCCTGACACCCAGAGGTACGAAGTGGTACGGAAAGAAAAACAAGATGTGACTGGGCCAGAGTAAATCCACCCAGGACCATCTGTTTGCAGCGTGTGTCCCCTTAAACATCTTCTCGGGCAAGAACCCAGACTGTCCCATTTACAAAGGCTTACT
Organism: Balaenoptera borealis; assembly: GCF_965194805.1. Taxonomy (NCBI): domain Eukaryota; kingdom Metazoa; phylum Chordata; class Mammalia; order Artiodactyla; family Balaenopteridae; genus Balaenoptera; species Balaenoptera borealis. The sequence goes on along the minus strand of NC_138875.1, from coordinate 43,655,981 downwards.
TGCCTTTCCTCAGCTGCCTCTAAGGTGCTCAGTCCTTCCGAGGAAGCCAAGGCCACTTTTGGGGTGAGGCCCTCGCTTCATCCAGCGACTAGCACCGTGCCCGGCAGCCCCACCTAGCACTTGCCTGCACCATGGCCTCCGTCTTGGAGCTGGCGTGCATCTACTCGGCCCTCATCCTGCACGACGATGAGGTGACAGTCACGGAGGGTAAGATCAATGCCCTCATTAAGGCAGCCGGTGTAAATGTTGAACATCTCTAGCCAGGCTTGTTTGCAAAGGCTTTGGCCAATGTCAACATCGGGATCTTCATCCGCAATGCGGGGGCAGGTGGACCTGCCCCAGCAGGAGGTCCCGCCCCAGCAGGAGGTCCCGCCCCCTCCATCACTGCTGCCCCAGCTAAGGAGAAGAAAGCAGAAGCAAAGGAAGAAGAATCTGGAGAGTCTCATGATGGCATGCACTTTGGTCTTTTTGACTAAGCCTCTTTAGTAACAGGGTCAATAAAAAGCTGAACTCTTTGCTGCCGTTGGTCTTACTGCTATAAATAAATAAATAAATAAATAAATAAATAAATAAATAAATAGGCTTACGCAGAATTCCTAGCAGGAAATTTCTGTTTATATATTATTGGTCAGGAGTGTGTAAAGGAATACCTCTCACTACTGGAGAGGCTGGGAATGCAAGTTTTTATATGGGCACGTTGGCACCCTTAATCCAATTAGCATTCTCTTAGCAAAGGAAGAAGGAGAGATAAATTGGATGGAAAATAACAGTCTCTGTTATTAATGGAGGAGACTTTGAGAAACAATTCAAATAAAATGTGAATATTCTAAATAATAATGTGCTGAGTAGAATATCAGTTATGTACTTTATTACTTCATAGGGTTATTGTGAGTATTCAATGAGAGAAGGCTCAAGAAGTCTTACCCACGATTATTATACATTTAACTTAAATGAAGTAATGCCTATAATGTGTTGCACAGAACAAAGGCTCAAAAAATATTAGCTGTGGTTCTTTGCTGTTATGAAAACATTTCATTCTCTGTGATTCTTTACTTCTGCTTCATAAATGATATGAATACAATTCTATGCAGAGGTTTTTATTTCCTATCTACATGATGATCACAAGTTTAACCTTAAGGGAGATGGCAGTGCTTTCCAATCATGTCGCATAAAACATCACTTATGAAGAATGTTTTGAGAAGCTGTAGCAGATGATAATATTTATCTGCCTTACTGTAATGCTTTATTTTATAACAGGTTGATTCATGAAGGTTTGTTGGAGTCAGGATTGCTATAATGAACATCCAATGTTTGTGAGACTATTTGAGAATACTTGGTTAATATCAACTGTCTTATATTCGAAAGGCATAAAAAGAATAATGAGTAAAGCATACTTTCAAAAAACTGCTGTGACTTAGAATTATAGGATCATTGAATTTTTGAGCTGGGAGGATTTTAGAGGGGAAACTGAGGCTGGGAGTGTGTAGAGTGAATAAGTGGATTGGAGAAGTTCACAAATAGGTAATATCATCTATTATATCTTGTCTCATGAAGTCATATCAAGCAGAACATAAAAACCCTTTGCAAGTGATAGTGCTTATGCTATGATTTATTTTTCTAGTGTAATTGGCATTATAACAGTTTAGTTGTGATTTCCACTATAGCAATGAAAAATATATAGTCTTTGTTGGGTGAATTGATAAAAAATAATGACATGATATCAATAGCTAGGATATAGGGCTGATTTTATATTTGCTGTCTCATCTCTGACTTTATGAGATTCTACTCCTTACTTTTCTTTCAATTAAACTGGCAGGAGAGCATTTACTTTCTCTTATTTCTTGGACTTATTATCTAGAGATAAGAATCCTAGAGATAAGACTAAAGAATGATTTCATTGTGACTTCATTTTAGAACCAATGGCACTTTGCAAATGGCTGTGACGTTAGCAGATAATTTAACCATCCCAAACTTTGCTATCCTTACATGGGAATAAAATTAGTACCTACCTCATCATGTTGTTGAGGCTTAAACGAGGTAATATGCTTAAAGACTTTACAGAATACCTACATCATGTGCCTTCACTATTATCATGAGGAGTAGAATTATAACTGGCACCTGCCTGATACATACAAGAGATTTTGTTGAGTTGAAAAGCAATGGATTTGCCACAGAAGTCCTCATGTTCTGGGGAAGTAGCTATTTTATTACTGTCTAATCTTTCAAAAATCCTCTTGGCTTCAAGCACAATTTCTCTCTCAAATCCAGTTTTTGGTGGGGATTCTCAATATGTGGGTGTTAGTAGAACACACCCTCATGGCATTTGTAAGAGCACAACTTACAAAGGACCACTGTAGCCTGCAGATCACTGATAAAAACAGCTGGAGATGACAGCTGTGCCTTACAAACCTTTTCAAGTCATAACAAAACCGGCCTGATTTCATAGCCACAGTACGAATTGCAACTCACGTATAGGAAAGATGTCTGGGAAACCTGATAATGCTGGGCACATAAGATGAAGGCCTTATCCTTTAATTCCATGTTGGGAAGCACCGATGAAAGGACATAAAATGTGCACTTAACACTTCCCTAAGTGAGCATGGATTTCACAGTTCCAGGTTGATTGTAATTTAGTGAATTTGTGAGCTTTTAATGATTCTTGCCACTGTCAAATGACAAGTAGGAGTATGTTTGAAATTGATCACTCTGATTTATAGTCATAAAGGTAACAGGATAAGTCAGAAGACCTAAGGCAGGACTCTCTTTCTGAAATGTATTTTGTCTCTGGTTCCTTTGGCCAGCCTGTAATTGCTAATGAGCTCTTCTGCCAGTTATAAGTCACAGGTCCCGTGACAGGTTTTCCTATATGATTTTCATCAAATGCTTCGGAATCCTGGGGCAGAAAGAAATTATGTAAATATAAGTTTTTATTACTATTGCGTTTTTATTACTTTTCTCCTCTGGTTTTTTATTGCCTCATATAATACAGGTAAATATGGAGATCCCACGTGGAGATGGGGGTTTCTGATCTCGTGCCTATGCTCTCATGCTTTGTATTCAATCCATGTTAATTATCCATGATTTCTTAGGCAAAGAGAGGAACGCAGACTCCATGCTGTCTGCAACTACTTCAGTCATTCCTTTACTGCCCGTGACACCATGTGAGACCTGCAGATGCTAAACAATCTCTCCCTGCACCAGCTCAAACAAAAAATGTTAACCATATGCAACTTCAACCTGTTTATCCTTAAGCAATGCAAAGCCATGCAGCGCTACAGACGGGCAGTGGGGGAGAGCACAGAACTGACACTTCACACAGCGTTGCTCTGTGAAACAGAAGAGCTAAGAATCATGAGGATTTAGGGCAGGGATAGTTGAGTTGGGCTCCTTTCTTCCAACTTTTCTCACTGTTAAAGACAAGGGCTCCTCAGAAATTCTCTTCATCTGAGTAGAATTGATGAACAACTACTTAAATATTAGCTCCTGGAGTTCAGATTTGGAGGTTTTTTTGGGGACTGTGGATTCTGAACGCCTAAATACTCTCCGACGTGATCTGTTAGCTACTGGTAAGAACTGAGACATTCACCACGAAAAAAAAAAAAGGAGTTTTAATTAATGTTAGCTCATTTTGTTTAATCTGAATGATAATTTTCTGTTGGACATTATTTTGGGGTGCAGATCTTTTCAAAGCTCTCTTCATCTTGGCAGCTAAGGTTTCTTAGTACTTTCTAAAAAAAATCCCAGCAGATTATTAAATACAGTAAATTTAAAGGGCATTGGGAAATATAAATCAGAAAGTAGAAAAAAGATTCAAAATGGTATTTGAATATACGTTACAATCTCAGTCTCTTTTTTCTTCAAAATAAGCTTATTTATTCACTTATTTAATGTTTCTCCTTCCTTGAACTGTAAAACAATATGTTCATACTACAGAGTATTTTGGAAAAAGAAAACAATGTTCTACCAATCCAACATGTTATTTCCATTTCTCTTTATGGCTATACAAGTTTTGCATATTCTCTTTAAGACTTTATTCCTTTGCAAACTCCTTATCCTTACTATATTTGTAACCTGAGGGACCCAAACAGATCTGGCAAGGTAAGCTCAGGGAAGTCTTTCTAAACATCTGGAAAAAAGAATCATACAAATATTAAAGACAGTGAATTAGATCATAATTCTGCATTTTAGTGAAAAGAAATTGGACATTTTCTAGTTAAATCCAGTGTGTATTTGTGATCTATTTTCAGTTAACCCACATGCTCTCATCCCTATAGATTATGGTATATGAGTGCCAAACTGAATCTAAATTGAATGAACCTGTACCTCTGCCCCAGAAACAACTTTGTCAATCAGCACTATTAATTCATCTTTAGTGACTTGAACCCTGAACACAACAGACAGATGGAAGTGAAAATACAAAGAGAAGATACAGTGCTTACTTAGGAAAGAGTATCCATATCTCAATATATACTCCTGGAATGCGTGGCTAAAAGCTCAGTTATGGAGTCAGACTGTTCAGAACACCAGCATCTCCACTCGTTAGTACTGGTACTATGACCTTGGGCAAGTTACATAACTTCTCTGAGAATCAGGTTTATAGTCTGTAAAATTAGGGTAATATTAGGATCCAATTCATTGGGCTGGTGTGAAGACTAAATGAGTCAATGGATGTAAAAATGTCCAGCACAGAGTCAGGCAAGCGTATTATTACTGTTGTTATACTTAGTGTTTCACATTGTCACCACTTTCCAAATAGTGTGCAGAGTATTGATCACAACTAAAGTCAAACTGGTAGTCAGCAACATATAAAAAGGATTATACACAATATTCAAATGGAGTTTAACCCAGGAATGCAAGGTTGGCTTAGCATCTGAAAATGAATCAGTGTAACACAATCATGTTAGTAGGACATAGAACAAAAACTATATGATTATCTTAAGAGATTCAGGAAAAGCTTTTGACAAAATCCAACACCCTTTCATGATAAAAACATTCAACCAACTAGCAGTAGAAAGAAACTTCTTCAACCTGATAAAAGGCATCTAGGAAAAATCCACTGCTAATATACTTCTGGCAAATGATAGTATGATTTCCCCTAAATTAAAAATAAGGCAAGGATGTCTGCTCTCACCACCTCAATTGAACGTTGTACTAGAGGTCCTAGACAGGGCAATCAGTGAGAATAAGAAAAAAATGGCATACAGATTTTAAAAGAAGAAATAAAACTATCTCTGTTCATAGATGGCATGATCTCATAGAGAAAATCCTGAGGAATCCACAACAAAAATATTAGAACTAATAAATGAGTTCAGCAGGGTTGCAGGACAAAAGATCATTATATAAAAATCAATTGTTTTTCTATATATTAGCAATAAGCAATCTGAAAATGAAATTAAGAAAACAATTCCACTTATAATGGTATCATAAATAATAAAATACTTAGGAATAAATTTAACAAAAGAAGTGCAAGATGTGTACCCTGAAAATTGAAAAATATTGTTGAAAGAAATGAAAGCAAACCTCAATAAATGGAAAGATATTTTATGTTTACAAATTGGAATACTTAGTATTGTTAAGATGGCAATACTACCCAAACTGATCTACAGATTCGACACAATCCACATCAAAATCTCAGCTGTGTTTTCTGCAGTATTTGACAAGTAGATCTTAAGATTCATATGAAAACAAAAGGGACCCAAACAATTTTGAAAATGAAGAACAAAACTGGAGGACTCACACTTGCTAATTTCAAAATTTATTACAAAGCTACAGTAACCAAAACCGTGTGGTACTGGCATAAGAATGGACATATAGATGAATGGAATGAAATTTAGATTGAAATAAACCCTAATTATAAAAAGATTTGCATAGACATTTCTTCAAAGAAGATCTACAAGTGGCCAATAAGCACATGAAGAGATGCTCTACACCACTATTCATTAAGGAAATGCAAATAAAAACCACAATTGGATGCCACTTCACATTCACTAGAATTGCTTAAAAAATGACAATAAAAAGTGTTGGTGAGGTTGTGGAGAAACTGGAGCCCTTATACACAGCTGGTATCATAAAATAGTACAGCCATTTTGGAAAACTGGCATTTTCTTAACACTTTAAACCATATGGATTGCCATTTCACTCCTTGGAATACACCCCAGAGAAATGAAAACTTATGTCTACAAAAATACATGAATGTTCATAAAAGCATTATTTAAAATAGCCAAAAAGTTAAAACAATCCAAATGTCCTTCAATTGATAAATAGATAAACAAGATGTGTTATATCCACACAAAGGAATATTATTGGTGACAGAAAGGAATGAAATATTAATCCATGCTATAGCATGGATGAACCTTGAAAACATAATGTTAAGTGAAAGAAGCCAGACACAAAAGGCCAAATATTGTATGATTCCATTTATATGAAATGTCCAGAAAAGGCAAACCCATAAAGACAGAAAGTGATTAATGGTTGCCAGCAGCTGGGGGAAGAGAGAAAGGCAAGTGACCGTTAAGGGGTATGGAGTTTCTTTTTGAGATGATAAAAATGTTTTAGAAGTAGAGTGTGATGAAGGCTACACCTCTCTGAATATACTAAATACACTAAATATTTTATAAACTAAACATATTGTACTAAAACTCCCTGAATTGTATACTTTAATGAGGTGAATTATATTTTATGTGAATTATATCTCAATAAAGCTGTCATAAAACAAACAACAACATGAAAAACACTGGTTATAAGTTTTCCCTTATTTTTGTCTGTGCCTTTCTATTTTATTTTTGCCAACAGTTTTATTTTTTTTATTTTTATTATTTAAGTCTGTGGAGTCCTGGGGAAATCTCCAGTGACTACTCCTTAAGAATAGTGTAACATCCTCCAGTGAATTCATTCCCAAGAGTCAACAGTTTCATTTGGCTTCTGAAATTTATCAAGGCAACTTGTCAATGTTATTGCTTATCCTGCTTAATCACAGAGCTAAGGGCAAGCTGAGATTTGCCATATTAGTGTTTCTGATTTTTTTTTTTTTTTAAACAATCTGTGGTCAGTCAGAGAAAAAAAACTCCAAGAGGAGATCTTTTTTTTTTTTTTATGGCAAGATCTTAGCATGAACACTTCAGTGCCCTAAACCTCAGTGAACATAGGCCAGGCTGACCAAAGCAGGATATAGGTTTCATGGGGGGACTCGATATTAAATGGTATTATATAATCTGGTGGTAACTTGTCCTAGGTCCACAAAAGGTCTCTCAGCCAGAAAACACAGAGCAGTCTCCTATCAGAATGCTTATTTAAATTATTCTAATATGGCTTTCAGAACTAAGGAGACTGGTATTTCTGAAGCTAAGAAATTAACTAGAAGCCTCATAAGAAAAAAATGCCTGTTATTTTACAGAAAGAGGAGGACACTTCTTCATATAGACAAGGTAAAATATTTCCCTGATGCTATGCATTAGCTCGAATTCAGTAATTGACCAGTCATTTATACATTTATACTGTAATCATTAAATTACAGAATACTTTCATTATATTCACTATCTGTAAATAAATGTTTATGAGTAGCTGCTCTGTTAGGCATTATTTTATTTGAAACCAAATCAAAACAACATATTCTCAGATTTGTTATTTGTCAGTAAGGAAGTCTTAGAAAAAAAATCAGAAAATGTTTAAAATCAAAATCACAGGTATAGATCAGAGACGGTTGTGTGACCATACTATTTCCTCTCTCTCTAGGTTACTTCTAAAAAGACAATAAAGGGATAAAACAGACTCATAAGAGCAAAGATAAAAGGAGAGAAGAGAGCAGCAGAGGAGGTATCTTAATATATTTGGGAAAATGTCTTTTGATGGGGTTATGAGCATGGAAAAAACTAAAACCCAAAGGTCTTGCAGTGGTGAATAGTAACAAAAAGTGAACTGATTTGCATTTTACAACCTCTAGGGGACTTGGGACTTGGAGTTCCCAGGTTAGTGCAGGGCATGGCTGAAGATAGTACCGAAAGTCAGGGGTGGTTAGAAGTATATTAACAGTGTCAGATCCCAGGAGTAACCCTTTAGTACAGTCAGCGTCCTTCACCCTCTCATTGATCAGATGGAAGACTGTGAGCTATTCTCTGAATAAAGGGGAAGGGGAACCTCAGGACTCAAGAATAATATTTGCTAATCAACAACCTTGTCTAATGACATAAAATGTCCAAACACACTTTAGTACATGAATCTTAAGTATAAACAGAAACTGAGATAAGTGTAACTCCATTTTTTATGAAAATCTAAAGGACAGAAATTTAAAAAATAAAACAAAAAAAAAAAATAAACTTGAAAGAAATAGAGATGATTCTGGGAAGAGAAGAAAATACACATAATCAACCAACTAACCAATCAACCACCACCACAACCACCATCACCACCAAAAAATAGAAATAAGAAACAAAGCCGCCCAATGAATATCCTCAGACATGAAAAGGAGAATAATGAAGTAGCTATAAACAAGGTGAAACATATCTAGAGAAGAATTAAAGATAAAATCATGAAATATCTTCAAAGGTAGGATAAAAAGATCAAGAATGGGAAAATAAGAAAAAAATATGTAAAGGATCAATCTAAAAGGTCTAACATCTAGAAGAAGATGGTAGAGAAAGCAGAGCGGATTAATCAGGAAAAAGACAATTTCTCTGCCCTGAAGAACATGAGATTCAAGGCACTCAGCACAACGGATGGAAACAAAATCACCATATTGGGCAAAGCGATGGGAATGGCAGAGCTCCAGGGACGGAAAGACTTCAAATTCTTTGCACATTCACGTAATTTTCAACCCAGAATTCTCTACCCAATCAAATCACCCATCAAGAGAATAACCAATCAGTTATTCCATTTCTAGAGCATCTCCTGTGTATATTGTTAAAAATTAATTAGTTAGTTAGTTTTAAGCAAACTACAAGAGGATATGCTTTGGCAGAACCAAGAAGTAATTGAAGAAAAAGAAGACATAGGGCTCAGGGACAAAAATATACATTTAATGAGAATTGGGAAGGGATATCCCAGGATGCTGTCTGTGTCATAGACCTAAAGAGCAATCAGACTCAGAATGAAGAAGAAAAACTAAAGTTTGTAGGAAGAAAATTCCCAGAAAAAAAGGTGGGGCAGGGCGAAAAGGGATGCTAGAGTTTGAGCATTTGAAAAAAGTATATAACTAGTTACAAATGTATGGTGGTTTCAAAGGAGTAGCAGAATTTTTTTTTAACGCATTTGCTTCTAAACATCTATTTAGGTAAAAGACAAAGGCAAAAATAAATTCCAGAAAGGGGCAATTGTATAAGAAAGGAAATGTAATCATAATAATTATTTCACTCTGCAGTACGTAGTAATGTGAACACTGATCTTTGATTTAACTATTTTTTGTTTTAATTTTATCAAAATGGGAAGAAGTGGCAGGTATCAGAAAGTCAAAAGTGATAGACAAAGACATATCACCTTAGCAAATTATTTATAAATATAGATGTGGGGCTTCCCTGGTGGCGCAGTGGTTAAGAATCCATCTGTCAATGCAGGGGACACAGGTTCAAGCCCTGGTCCGGGAAGATCCCACATGCCACAGAGCAACTAAGCCCGTGCACCACAACTACTGAGTTCACGTGCCACAACTACTGAAGCCCGCATGCCTAGAGCCCGTGCTCCGCTACAAGAGAAGCCACTGCAATGAGAAGCCCGCGCACCGCAACGAAGAGAAAGACCGCATGCAGCAACGAAGACCCAACGCAGCCAAAACCAACCAAACAAACACAATATATATACAGATGTGAATGCCAAGAACAGCAGGTAAAAGAGAGAATGACTGTTTTTAAGGAGAACTGGGGAGAGGTAGGGCAAGTTTCTGCTGGTTTTTATTAAAACTCATTTAGTATTATTATTGGATTAAAATATATAACAACATCAATAGATTTGTGTGGACACTGAAAAAATAAAAGCTCATAAAAGTCTAAAAGAGATCATGAAGAAAATTTTAACTTGCAAAGCTATATAGAATTAAGGTTAAAAAAAAAAAAAAGGAACAGATTAAACAGATTTTGTCTCAAGCTGATCATTCCTTTTAATCTGGTACATGGTGAACCGTCTTATTACACTGGCTGCGCTTAACAGACTTGGGCCACATGAGAGACAGAGAAAAAAGATCTATATTAACTAAAGCATGGCCACAGTGAAATGCTTTTTCTCAAGCCCTACCTCTATGAGAGTATTTTAAAGCCAAGGTCATCTCAAATGCTTACAAGTGCTTCCCTGCCTCCCTCCTCAGAAGGTTCCTGTTACCTCAAGACCCTCACATTCAACTACAATCCCTCTCCCTTGCTTATTCTGCTCCAGTGACCTCTGCAGCTTCTTGAAAAGGCCGTGCATGATGTTGCCTCAGGGTCTTTGCATCTGTGGCTTCCTTCTGCGGGGAACACTCTTTCCTTGGATATCCATGGGGCTTGCCACCTAACCTCATCTAAGTGCCATTTTTTGTGACCATCCTATTTAAAATCACAAGCCCCCCTCTCAGGGGCATTCCCATCCTCATTTCTTGCTTTATTTTCTTTATAACATTTACTACTTATTTTACTAGTTTTTTTTTTTTTTTTGGTTAATTGTCCATCTCCTTCAACTAAAATGCATGCTCCATATGGACAGGTGTTTTTATCTTTTTCATTTGGTGTTATGTCCCTAGAACAGTGCCTGTCACATAATAGGCACTCTGTACAGATTTGTTAAATGAATGATGGTGAATTTTCCCTTTTCTTATCAAAGAAGAGGCAGCAAAGCTACCACCCGAAGTTTCTGTTTGGCATCTATTCAATTTACTATGAAGAGATTTGTGTTTGATTGTCTGAAGAAATTGAAGGGAAAGATATAGAATGTTGCATGAATCTGTCCTTATAAAAGCTATCACAAAATGGCTTCAGTTAAAAATAAAATTGACAAATGATTAGTCTACATTATGTTTTTTTTAGTTTACATCAATTTTTTTTCAGTTTTGAGAAAGACAATATGAAATTGGTTAAGACACTTCAGATTTGGCCAGTGCATCTAACAGTAATCATTATACATATGTTATTCTTTTCTACCCCTCTTCTTAAGATATAGTGCTGGCAATTTTTGATGCATTCTTTCACGTAAGCCAATTTTATAGTTTAAGATACATGCAAAATACTGAATCTAACTATAACGTTAGTCTAATTAAAAATGTCCCCCTTAACATTCTTTTAACGTTTGATTTTTTTCTTGTTATGGTTAAAATCTCTGATGTACAACTTCTTTTACCACTTAATATATCATGATGGTTTAATAAATACTAGACCAAAATAGTGACAAAACTTTACAGGGAATTTAACAAATATTAAACTGAAAATGTTAATGTGGCTTTTCTAGTACTCAATGGGCTATTCAACTTCAAATATAATAGTTCAATAACACAACATAACAAAAAAAAGTCATAGAGACAATAAGGGCACATTATATCCCATACCTGGAAGTCCAGAGATTGGGAGGACCCCTCAGGGTTGGGTCAGAGATGTCCTTAGAACCTAGATTCCTTCCATCTTTCTGCTCTACCATTCTCAGCATAAAGTGCTTTTCTCGTTAAGATAACAGATTCAAACCTAGCCCAAGTATACTAAACACCACCTCCCTTCAACCTTTGTAAGAAAGTTCCATCTCATGTAGCTTCCTCCTGATTAGAGTTGTACCTGGATAGGCAGCCCTTCCAAGTACTGGTAGGTGAACATCCCTAGATCACAATTCACAAAGAGGCAGTTTACAGAGAGGTGGGGAACATGTGTGGTAGATTTAGTCTGCCAGAGTTCAAATATTGGACCTACAGCTCATTAACCTTGTTATCTTGAGAAATTAACTTCTTTGTGTCTTAGGTTCCTTATTTGTAAAGGAAGATAAGAGAACCTTCCTCAAATGCATTTTAAGTGTTTAAAACTATGCCTGGCAAATAATAAGTGCTCAATAAATGTGAGCTCTCATTATTATTTGCCAGTTATGATAGATTTCCCAAGTTCAATATCAAATTGAGACTTGGTGGTTATCTGGACAATACAGGCAATAGTTCAGGACCAAATCATTACTTCCTCAATTATCTGGAGGTTTTAGGAATCAGGCATTTCATCTGTTTAATTATTCAAGGTAATACAATATACCTTGTCATTGAGTTAGTGATGACGTTAAAGCTATGGTATAAAGATTAATAGATACCTGGTAGACAAATGGATTGAGGCTATACCTAGAAGAGATACCTAATGAAACCATCAGGCAGTCACACACTGCTCAACCCTACTACAAAGTTATGATACTTGTAGATCCCATGGACAGATTGACTTTGGAGGAAGTTTTATATTGTTTGGTATTTCAGGCAATACCTGATTAAATTTCTCACATGTACGCATATCTGAATATGTGTCTTTGAATATTCACGTACAAGTAGAAAAAGGAGTGAGAGAGAAAGTAACAGACTGTAAGACAAAGATTATTGTTATTACAGACTTTATCAGTTAAAGATCTGGAGAGAACTACAAGAGGCTAACATATTTATACAAAACCTCTGGAGCAATGGATTTTTTAGAGGCAATCCTGATCAAAGCAGCTTTGTCTTTTTAATTTATTTTTTCCTTTTAAAGTCCCCCACTTGCTATTCTTGTCCCTCGGATACAGAGGTGGAGCTGATTTTACAAATGAGGATTGCTCCTGTGTTTTTTAAAAGCTACTGGAAAATAAGTCAGATTCTCTGCAGTTGACACTAGAGCTTTCTTGAAAACAAACCCACCTGTCTGTCTCTGATGAAGTAGCTTTCCAAGCACTTTCTCTTCATTATAAAAGTGAAAGATGGTGTTATTATTACATTTAATTATCAGGCTATCTGCTCCCTGTTTCTACAAGCACAGAGAACAGGGTATGCATCTTGCGAGTACCATTTTGTTTTAAATAAAAAGAAAAGTTTCTTTTTAAACATTTTGGTAGATCCTGATATATACAGCCTTAAAACCATTCACTTGCTGCTGCTTTGGGAAATCCCCCGAAACCTAAGGCAGTGTGAAAATGGGAAGAAGCTTGTGTTTTTTTAAAGCAGGTGGTTGATTGTTTTGGTCACCTTTGTTCTGTGTTCATGGAGAGAGAATACCCCTTCCCTCCACCCCATCTCCCCAAAAGATTCTAAGAAAACAGTTTGGGGTCACTTCTCACAGGCACAGCAGCTACCCAAGCCCTCTTCATTCTTACAAGATGGATATTAGCAACCTAGAAGGTTGTGAAAGTGTGTTTACTTTCAGTCTGGGGCAAAAAGGAGGGACAGCCATACATGATCTGTATATGTGTGTGTGTGTGTACATGGATTCAGACAACCTCTGTGTGTGTGTGTGTGTGTAGAGAGAGATCAGATACAGAATTTGCCATAGGCTTTGTTAATCAGCAAATAAGCTGTGCCCATTTCGACATTCTATCAGAATTCTGAATTTCTGGTTAAAAATCTCTCTGCCTGAACATGTCTGTCAGAAATCACTGCCTTTGCTAATGCCAGGGGTCATTAAGTGTACAGGGAAGGAGGCCAGGCAGAGATGTTCTTCCTTTTCTTAAATGAGCAAGGGTTAGTGAAGAACACTGGGGGGTGAGCAAGTTGTACACAATCCCAGCGACTCAGGTGCCCCTCCTGGGGACTGCGAAATCCTCTGCCACTGTGAAGTGGCTTAGAAATGAGCCGACAAAGAAGTCCATTGACTTTAACATGAGTATGCTTGAATCACACAGAAGACAAGAATAAATCACCTTACCAATGTGTCTGGTGTAATTTTCTCATCTCATTCCAGTTCCCCCACCCCCCACCCCTTTTGTTCTTTGTGGCTGTTTTTGTTATCAGTAGCATCTTTGCGAAGTCGCCTTTCCTGGATTTTTCTAAGGGTGACTAGGGTGGGAGCTAGGTGCTGCGGCCATCTGAATCTTTTAAAAGCCGCCTAAGAAATATTTAAGACCCTGCTCTAGGAGGAACGGCTCTCCCAGGCATAATTTTTGGTGCTGGTTGCAGCAGGGAGCGTATGCTGGGAGGAAAGTATTATTTTTCTAAATGGAAGGTGTCAGATGGTCACGCAATGTGACTGCATGTTCGAGATCACCGCCTCCCATCTGCAATTTGTGACGTGTGAAAGATTCTGCCCAAATGTGCTCACCAACTGGAAATCCTCGGCACTTTTTTTCCTTATCAGGAGAGACCAAGATAACCAATGGTTTACAGATCAGGGATCCTATCAAATTAATATCACTGTAGGATAAAATCTGTTTTAAATACAACTCCTAAACTCCAGCAAAGTTAACTAGTACAAATAAGTTCATTCATCTGATTAAGAATGGATGCTCAGAAAACAACAATAAAATGAAATCTGCTTTTCACTGTACCTCACTTCAAAAATAGGCTGGATATGAAAGAGGATATATTTTTCCTTGCTAATTAATACTGACCATCCCCAGGACGGAAGGAAAGCATTTTTGAACCAGGGTCGGCTTTTCCTGGCCTTATACACCTCTGAGTCGCTTTGCAATTAACCACAGCAAAACTCAGAAAGGACGAACTATTTAGCCTTTGCCTAAATAGGGGTTCCATGTTTGGAACTGAACTTGAACCTTTGAGATTTGTTTATTCTTGGCTAGGCATAATTCCCAGCTTCTCAGATAAAAGGGTCGTAAAAAGGCTCATAAGGTGCTTCGGACATCAAGCAGCTCATACAAAACAATATCTTGATGAGTTAAGTGCAAATGAATCAGAAACATAATGGGCTAAAATTCCCTTGCTGTGCACAGGAGTTCATGGCTCGAGGAGAAAAGTGCTTGGCTCTGCAAAGCACACCTTGGCTTTCATTCCCACCAAAAACAGTTGGGTGGGGAGTTTCTATGTTTGGCCTCAGAGATGGATTTCCTTCGCTTTGCCGAATTCTCACCTTATGGACTACAGAAAGGGAAGGTCTTCCTGGGGTTTTGTTTCTCATCTGTGTCAACGGCAGAGGGAGAAAGAGCTAGAAGGACAGAAGCCCTTGGGTGAGTGCGAAAGCCCTATTCATCCCCACATCATTTTATATTGTATATTTTGCATCACAAAGCTCTTCACAATCAGTGATAAAATATAGAGGGATTACAAATTCAAGAAATGGATCGCTATCACCTTTTTCTGAAGTTGCTGCTGCTGAGCTGGCGTAGGCAATCGTGAAGGTCTGAAATCCTTTGTGCTCAGTCTCCAGTCGGAGCTCCAGAGGCATTTGGTGTGACGCTTTCTCCCAGGAGAAGAGCCCTAAACCCCACTTCAGCGTCAGAGAGCAACGTGGGCCGATCGCTCCTCACGCAGACCATCCTGCTGGGCTTTTTACAGGGTGACCCCCGTAGACCATGTGCAAACAAAAACAACAACGAAACAAAAAGGCAGTGATATGAAAAAGAATATGGCAAAACATATCTGATTTCGTTGAAGGGAGAGAGCGTATGCCTAACAGGAAGCCGTCCCCAAGTGACACATCAGTAAAGAAATAATGAACAGACAACAACAAGCCTTTGACTCAAGGATGGCCCTTTGTATTGATTCTCGGGATTCTTTTATCAGTAGAGCCCTTCCCTGTGCTCTCAGCTGATCCAAACCCTGCCCATTCTTTAAAACTCAGAGCAAATCCATCCCTCTTCATAAATGCTCCCTCCTTGTAAGGAGACCCAAATGAGTAATAGGTTGTGTTCGTCCTCCTCTGAACTCATTCACCAAGTTTTGTGTCTGCAGACGGTTTGGCAATTAACCATCTTCTGGTGCTGGCTTGAATGGGGAGTCAATAATTTTTCAGTGGGCTTGACCATTTCATACATTTTGACTTAATTTTCCATTTCAGTTGGAGGTTTCTTGAGGCAAGGGCTTGGCCTTATTTATCTTTTATTTCCTTATTGGAGTAGGGGAAGGATGCCAACTTTGTACCAGGCACTAACTACTTTATGGCATGTACCCGTAGGTAGAGGCCAGGCAATTGATTCTGAGATGCTGTCTCATCTCCATGCCACAGGGTAAGTGGTAGAGCCACAATTTGAATCCTGACTGTTGACAAAGCCCTTCCTTAGATGATAAACATGGCAGATAGGAACTAAGTAATTGATTTCTGATTTAACCACACACACACACACACAAAACACAGTGAGAATTCTCATGCCTGTGTTCATTCTTTTGTTTCAGAGTGAGAATTCCTTTAACATCTCTGCGCCCCAGAAGCCCTGTCTTTGCTTCCTCCCCTGGGGAAGAGATGGCACAGGTAGTAGCTACCCACGTTCTGACAGAAGTTGCTGGCTCTGGAGTCTGGCGTTTGCCATCAGATGAGGGATTTGGCGGCCAGCACTTCCTGTGGCTGAACTTCCCTCATCAGCAGTTGCACCACAAAGGATTTATTCTTGAGGTTACCGGTACTTCTCCACCCTGGCTGCAGTACCCTGCCCAGCAATCCGTCTTGATCCTGGTCAGAGCGCATCTTCAGAGTAAGAGCTTAGGCGTTTGTTTCTTCTTTCATGCTGTGATGCTTTGGCGGGGCAGGGGGCTGCTGGTGATGGACATGTGATTTGTAGCTGGGCATTTGTAGCTGGGACAGCAGAGCAGCACGCTAGATATGAGTCTAAGCCCTGGCCTGAATCCAAGTTCAGAGTTTTCAGGGTCCACTGAAACAATGGGAGCTGTTGTTTATATCTTCCCGCCTATTGTCTCAGAGACACTGTGCCTCCTGGGCCCCAAGATACTCCAACTGACCTTGCCAAACTCTCAGAAACTCAACACAGTTTGAGTTTGATGAGTTTGAGGATGATGAGCTGATATTTCAAACATACAGAAGCCACCTCTATAAGCTTAATGCCCTCTTGCCTATGGAAGTCTTCTCTATGCCTGATCCGTGATAGGCCTTCGTGATAAAGAGGAAGGCCCACCATGGCTCCCAGAGGGGCTCACCTCCCTGCTAATGGGGACTGCCGGAACTTTTTACTTGACCCCCTCCTCTCCTTTTGATAGTTTTTGATGGTTGCGACAGGGGAGAAGGCAGGAAGAGGAAAAGTTTCTCAACCACAGAGTCTGCATTCACCCCATCAACTGTTGCACATAATTCTGGATGTTTATTTTTTTGCTCCCTTCTTTCTATCTCCTTGGAGATGCCAGTTACTCTTTCAACAGGCGTGTTGGTGGTAGCATTTATTGGGGGTCATATAGAATCAGTGTTTCCTTAAAGAAAGAGGCTGAGTAGTTACTAAGTCCAGACCACGGGGCAGAGACAAGGGAAGGAAACAGGAGACAAAGAATGGGCGCTACTGGAAGAAAATAGGTTTCCCCCATTTTCTCTGTCTCTTTAGAATCTTCAGAGCTTCGCCAGAACTTAAAATATTGGTATTCCTTTGTCGCTAGGCCTTATCTCTTCTCATTTTACATACCCTTCCTGACAGATTTCATTGCTTCAATTATCTTGTTTTTTTCCCTCCTGATTTCCAAATATATACCTTTTAGTTCACAATTCCTTTCTTGAGCTGCAGCCTTGTATATTCACCTGACAGTTGACAGCCTCACTTGGATTTCTCAGTGGCATCTCAAAATCACTATGTCAAAAATTGACCTCATTATCCAACCCCCGCCAAACCTGCTTCCCTGCGTATCCTGTCTTAGAAAATGGAAGGAGTTGGAAAGCTGATAGCGTTAAAAAGCATGAGGTTTTGTGGTTGGACTTCCCTCTCTATTTCCCCATCTCCACAACCAGCCAATCACCAAATCCTAATTCCACTCCTTGAATATCTCTCAAATCCACCTACTTCTCCCAATTCTCTTTTGGCTGGATATTTTAAAGGGCTGAATAACTCCCACTCACAAAGATGTCCACATCTTAATCCTCAGAACCTATGAACATGTCACTTTACATGGCCAAAGGGACTTTGCAGATGTGATTAAAGATTCTGAGACAGATTATCCTGGAGTATCTGGGTAGGCCCAATATATTCACAAGTCTTTATAAGAAGGAGGCAGGAGGGCCAGAGAGAGGAAGAGATGTGATGACAGAAGCAGAGATGGGAGTGAGGTGAGGTCACGAGTCAAGCAACACAGGAAGCTTCTAGAAGCTGGAAAAGGCAAGGAAATGGGTTCTCTCTCTAGAACCTCCAGAAGGCGTGCAGCACTGCTTACCCATTTTAGATTTCTGAACTTCAGAACTGTATGAGAAGAAATTCATGTGGTTTTCAGGCTCTAAGTTTGTGGTCATTTGTTACAGCAGCAACAGAAAACTAATACAGGCCTCAATGGTTTTCCCTGTCTCCAGTTATGCCCCCTTCTAGCCTTCTTCCCACGAGGCAGCCAGAGGAAGTGTTCTAGGACACAAATCTGATCATAGCCGTTCCAAGCACAGGAATGCCGTGTGCTAGAATACATCTCTTTTTTCTTATTTTTAGCTCCTTCTCATTCACATTCTGGGGCATGCCACAACCCTAAATGCAGCAGCATGGGGTGTTTTCCCTTGACCATAAACATCTTCGGAAGGCATGAGACGTCCACTCTGTTTTAGGACTAAACCTACACCGATCACAAAATGGTGCGTGTGCTAAAGCATCTGTAAGCAGAGAAAAGGAACAGAGGAACTCGTAGCATGGTCACGCTCAGGGTGATTCTGTGACAGTCTTCTGGCTTTCTATCTTGTTTGGGGCCAGACCTTTGAGAATTGCTTTCCTTTCCGCTCCTCTTTCATCCATGAAGTGGAAGAGGTGGGGGTGAAGGAATCTAAGAGCCCCAGGAAACCTGCGATTTGGTGTCCACATAGGAGTAGGACCAGGAGATAAGTAACTGGGAGGATAGTCCCTGTACAGTTGAGAAGATGGTGGGGGAGATAAACAGATGTCAGAAGCTAAGGTGGGTTCTGTATAGATTGCTTGGAATAGTAGAGCTTAAAATGAATTCTTTTCCTGAACATTTCTCTGATAACCTGCATGCAGTTGATAACAGTAAGACATTGTGGTGATGGACGATTTGGGTCCATACCTCTCCCTTTAATGATAAGAGAGGATTAAGGAGAATCTTGCCTTATACTCCAGCCCCCTCCAATTTTTTTTTCAACCTTGTAAGATCAGCACACAAGGCCTTTCTTGTCTGATTTCTGCTTATTATTCTCAAGTATTCTCTCGCCACTCCTCCATTTTCTCCATCCTCAAAACTCGATCAAATGTGCAATTCTCTCTACTCCACAGTTTCAGATTAGACATCATGTCTTCTAATGCCAAGTTTGGCTTGTATATTATTTAGCAGTATATGCCCACCCCTACGGAGGGAGTTGTTATACTGTATTTGAATCATGTTTTCCTTTTCTGTCATAAAGTCTAGACTTTATTTATTTATTTATTTATTTATTTATTTTTAGGCCCATTGGCGTGGCATGTGGGATCTTAGTTCCCCGACCAGAGATCGAACCCGTGCCCCCTGCATTGGAAGCATGGAGTCTTAACCACTGGACCACCAGGGAAGTCCCCTCACTAGACTTTAAACACCCCCAAGGGTAGGGACTGTGGCTTTCTCATTGACATATCAAGCCCTATTACCTGGGGAATGTTCACTAAATATTTGCAGAATAAATAAATGCTTGAATGCATGGAAGTTGGCCAGGCTATGGGAGACAGGGAGGTATGACAGCAGGCTGGGGACAGGGGTCTAATATGCTAAATAGAGTGAGTGGAAAGGAAGCCTGAGTAACCAAGTTCCTAGAGTTAGACCCTCTATACTTTGCACAAAGGTTGAGCTCTTGCCTTTCAAGGTTCTGTATTTTGTTACTCTTCATTGATATAATTTGACCCTCACTTGCATGCCCTTGATTCACGTGTGTCCTGTTTCTCCTTTTAGTCAATAAATGACTCAAGGACAGGAATTTATGCTTTATGCTGTCTTTGAAAGTCTACTCCAGTATTGTGATTTGCTCACTGGATATATACAATGATGGTTCATGATGAATGTGTTCAAGGACCAATAGAAGCCCTTAAACCAACTCCTGTGCTTTGGAAGATCATCCATTGCTAACTTTGATGCTTGATCCCTTGTTAATCTTGACGCTTCTTCGAGACTGTCACATGCGGACCTTCTCTGTACCTTGGAGTCTTCTGGCAGGTCATATACCTTATGGTTTACAGTTGCAGAGTTCCTGTAGTTCTTTCCTCATTGTTAGATACAGCAACAAAACATTCGTAGTCTTTCTGATTGCTCTTACTTTTGAAATGAAATGGTCTTTATATATTTTTTTCTGGTGCCCTAAACATTGAGATTTTCAAGATGTATTATTAATGCCAGTGCTAGAAAGTTTGTGACTGTAGTGCTTCACACTGCTGAGGGCCTAAATACACTAAATATTCCTGCTTCCTGGGTATTGTTTACAAGAGAAATTAGAGAGGATAAAGGATTTGGATTTTATTCCTTATTAGATGTAATATTGTCAAGAGCGAAAGAATATCACGGCTAGAAGAACTCTGCCCTAGAAGCACTGAGTTCTAGAACAGTTTCTATCACCATTCAGCTATGCAACTTTGGGATAACTATCACTCCACTTCTCTTGGATTCTGTTTCCTCACTAAAAAATTAAAGTACTAGCCCCTTTCCAGTTCTAACAGTTTATGATGAAGATAATTATAATGCAATATATGTAATACTTGTCCTGTATTAGATAGGGGTAGAAAACTGCATTAGATTGCTATGCCCAATGATGCCTTCTGAATAGATGATCCTACATAGTAAAATATAGGAGCCCTAATGCAATACTGGGGCTATAATACTCTCATGATAAAAATTGAATTTATAATCCAAATAAGTTCCTGTAAATAGGAAAGAGGCATCTACTCAGAGAACAAAAGAAAGCCAATTTCTCAGAACTATTTCCTGTAAGATTAGAACACTCTGAACTCAATTTACTATTGAGAACAGACTTTTAAATCAAAACAATGCATACCCATGTGAATTAATGCACCTCTTCTGACCTAACGTGAACACTGCAAAAGCCACAATATGCTAGTTTCTCCCTAAGGCCCTGACTCTCTTAAATATTATTTAGTAGATGCAAATTGGTAAGCTTATCACAGTCTTGAACCTAAGTCTGCAGTGATTCTCTTGTTCTTAATCTTTGGGCATTTGGCATTGTCGTTGATCCCAAAAGAAGACATTGTTACATCTGTAAGTCAAGGTAGAGATCGAAGGAGGCTTCCAACACACAGGGCAGATGGTGAGATGTCATGGTGAAGTCGATCCAACATCCACATGGATTAGGTTTGATGCCACTGAAGCCCTGTAAGAGCTTTCAGGAAGGCAAGGGTGCTTGAAAACTGCTCAGTGAGAGAGAAAATGTCAACACACACTGAAAAGACCATTTCAAGGTCTTTGGTGGAAACTATTTTATCAGTGGGAGTGTTTTCAGCTCCATCCCACAACTCCCAATCAGTGGCAATCTCAAAATCCCTCCAACTCTTTATGAGGTGAGGAAAGCCATCAAGCAGATGAAAACCAACAAGGCATCTGGAGCTGATGGAATCCCTGCTGAAATCTTCAAATCGGCTGAGGAAAATGCACACTATGGCTCCACTCTCTCATCTTGAAGCTTGAGAATGATGAAGAAATTCCAGATGACATCAGTGATGCTGCAGTTGTGACCATTTTGAGGCAATGGCACAAAGATAATTGGAAAAAAGAACACCCTCCCTCCTCTCTCTCAGAAAGTTCTTGCTGAAAGTGTCCATGCCACTTTTTGAAAGGCAATCGATAACTGAAAAATGTTTATTATTTGACTTCAGTTGTTTGGTACAGAATTTTCTTTTCTTTTCATTTTTTGTTTCTTCTTTAAAAAATTGTTTTGAATTGCACTGGTATGAAACAATGCAAGCCATTTCAGATACCCATTGCATCTTCATATGATGACTATTTTTTGAGTCTGATGACCCCTAGACATCTTTTAAGGCAATGATTGCCTTATCCATCTTTCTGTCTCTGTAGAACCTGCATATAGCGGGTGCTTGATAGATGTTAAATAATGAGTGAATTACTTGGAGGTAAGTAAGAGTAAGATTAGTTGCATAGACATTATATTTGACCAACGAATGAAGACAATGTTGTCATACTGCCTCTGGCTCCTCTGGCCACGATGTCACAGCGGCCACACAGAAGATGAAGACAGATTGCACACAGGCATTCATGGCCACTTTCCTTGATTATCTCCATGAACGAGGGCAGGTGGCAGAAAAGCCTGGAAAGACTGGAGAGCTTGAGATTTGTAAAGGATGGGAAAAGCTTGAATGTCAACCTTTGCTTTGGCTGCTGCTGCCCGAGTTTCCAATCAGAATGGAGCAGTGAGCTTCCTCAGGACCATAACGAGCAGTGCTAACATTCCCATCCTGCCGATGAGTGACTGAAGTCGCAGGATGACTGACTGGTCGTTTCCAAATTAGGAGCCAAGCTCCCATTTGGCTATAAAGTTTGCATCTCTGTGCCCTACACCGAGGCCAGAGGCCAAACCAAAGTGTCCCATGGAAGTTATGCGGGGGCTGGGGTGGGGACAACGTGGGTCCTCGATCTGCTCCACAGACACAGAGATAATGTAGTGCACTGTGTTAATTAACACTTAAAGCTGAAACAGACGAAAATAAACAAATGCGCACCCATTCTGGTTCCACTTCTAAGACCTCATCCCGAGACCGTAACACAGTTTGTTTTACGGCTTCCCCAGTCACGTGAGAGCCAGCATAATGAAACCTCTCTAATCTCTATTTTTCTAAAGTCTGTGTAGATACAGATGGCTCTGCTTTGGTCTTTGGGTTTTATTCTTATTTTGCCACAATTTTAACCTTTTATGTATCTCTTTCTGTGAGATAGTCTCACTGTTTCCTCACTGCCTAGAGGCTCTGCGAGGCCTTTCATTTTCATTTTCCAACCGTTGTATCACATTGTTCTTCAGGATATTTGGGATTTTTTTAAACAGCAGAAGATGTGCAGCCATTGTTACTGGAGGATTCTGATCCATAGGGATGCCATTCTTGGATTCATGGGAACGTTTTTATCAGCTCCACTTTTTAACAAGAGAGGATGAAGAGTAGATGTTTAATTTTCAAAGTATCCATAATCAGTTGTGCCTGGAAGCCTGCCAATAGCAGACGAAGGACACGGGAGGATATCACCTCCAGTGTGTTTGTGGGAAGAAAGAGAATATGAAGGAAGGAAGAGAGCCATAAAACGAAGAGAGCTGGATCTGACACAGGTACTGAAAGAGAAAAAAAAAATTGGGACTATCGAGCTTCACAGGCAGAGTCAAATTCCGAAAAAAAAAAATAATGGTGACATATAAACAGCCTGCAAAGCGCAATACTCAGCCCCATCAATTCGGCATATTCTGAGTCCCAGCTTCCAGCTGCAGTAAGAGAATAGACACAGAAAAATGACCAAAGCATCTCCGACATGTTTGCCTAAGTGAAGTAAGCAGCTCAGAGGAGGGATTTAAAAGAGGTCTCGGCATTGTTCTTGGAGCCCACTCAAGCATAGCAAGGGTGGAATTCCATCTGTTCAGTTCAGTTTGGTTCAGTGAACTGGACCACTTTTAATGGTTCACTAAATTCTGACTATCTAAAAATTACAGTTAATGTGTTTTAAAAATCTTGAGCTGCATGACAAGAACACCTTATTACTTGTTCTTCCTTGCCCTTGGGTGGATCACCTCTGAGAATGGGTAAACTGGAGCGCCTTTCCCGAGATGGGGGAATTAGGTCACTGAATCCCGTGTTGGGTCCCACAAATGGCTCTCCATTAAAAACAAGAAACAAAACCCATTTTACATCCCTTACTGGACCTTCCCTCTGATTGGAGTTTGGAAGCTGGGGTGACTATTTCTCACCCACGTGAGATCAGTCTGGGAACAGCCTCTCTGACGTAGAGAAAGGAGGCAAGCAGAGAACTAGAAAAGCAGAACAACTATTATAGAAAAATAATTACATGAGGGAAAAATCATAATTCATGTTTCAGGGGTAAGTTTGAAAATCTCAAAGCATGGGTTGCTCTCAGGATGTATTCCTGGCTTGTGGATTTTCAAGGAGGTGGTTTGTATCCAATTTCATAGGATGTAAAATTTCCCAGGCTTCTAAGGAGCTGTGCTGCTTCTGCAGGTAAACCTAAGAAAATAAGAGAATTGTGTCCCCTGGATTTGTAATGATTGTGTTGGTTTCTCTCTGCATAACAAAACAAGCCTCCTATCACGAAACCAAGATGCTTTTTATCATGGGCATTACTGGGGGGAGGGGGACTGAGCTCTGAAAGAAACACCTTTAAAGAAAGGATGAAAATGTCAGGAATTAGAATGAGAAAAGGGGAGTAGATTTTTTTTCTACCATTGGATTTGGGTAGCCTTGTTTTATTCTCTATGTCATTTTTGCCTATTAAAAATATATCTTTTTTTCCCCTCCTGGCTACTGGTCTCCGTGGCCTCTAGTTGCCAGGTCCTGCTTGATATGCCAGTATGACAAATCATCAGGACAAGAACAGCAAGTATCGAAAGCCACACCTGAAGTTTTCAAATAGGAAATGACACAAAACCAGACCAAGGACAGCTGCAAGTCTAAAAACAACACTTTGTCCAAATACATTTTTTTAAAATAAAAAGTACATGCATTGAAATTGGGACCAAGGCTACTGAATAATGAGGAAGATGAACAATTACATCTTTAATGCTGATGGTATGTTTACTTTC
Source organism: Balaenoptera borealis (assembly GCF_965194805.1). Lineage (NCBI taxonomy): Eukaryota > Metazoa > Chordata > Mammalia > Artiodactyla > Balaenopteridae > Balaenoptera > Balaenoptera borealis. The sequence goes on along the minus strand of NC_138875.1, from coordinate 43,631,232 downwards.
CTACTCAAACATAACCAGCTTAGAATTATTTGTTCACGATGAAATTCAATTTTTGGAGGGCTAGAAACACGTGGGATTAGAGGAAGCGATCCTCATTTGGTCTTAATGGCACAGGTGTCTTTCTGAGGCATGACAAGTGGTATTCTTTTCTCATCCAGAAAGTGCCAAAGCACAGAGAGAGCCTTGTGTAGATGAGGGCACTTCTTCTTCAGGCCTGTATCTGCATAGGGCGGAGGCACACAATGATTTGAGGATGTAGGCTCAGTTTTTCGGGGAAGGGACTGCCCCCGCCTCGCGCCTTCCTTTGCAGGCTTCACACCTGCCAGCTTGGGAGGGCATGCCCACAGGCCCCTAATATGGCCCGTTGACCTCTGAGCAAAGGCTATGCATGGCTGTGGTTCCTTCTCCAGCCTATTTCCTTCCATAACTCCCACTGGGGCTAGTAGGAGTAGAGAACATGGCTAAAGGGCCTCTCTCCTGTGACCTAATAACTTCTTATTTTTCTCCCCGGCTCTGTCCCCGACTGATCTTACAGATTCCCTGCACTTTCTTCAAGGCTATCTTTCTCAAACATTAATGTGATGGAACCCCTCCTCTGCATACAAGTCTCTGTAGCTCCCCATTGCCCATAGGATAAAGGGTAATTTCCTTAGCAGACAGGCATCTCTTCATAATAATATTATTCCAAGTTTCTTTCCAGACACATTATCATTTGTTAAGTTTTTGCTTATCTTTTAAGGCCCAGCTTAAAAGTCTCCTCTTTTGAAGATTTCTCTGATTACTCAGCCCTTCCAACCGTTTCCATACCATGGATACGTCCATTGGAGGAGCTATCTCAGGGTATTGCAATGATGTGACCATCTGTCTTCCTTTTTCTCCATCTAGACTGTGTCACAATCAAAACCAAGAATGTACCCAAGCCTAGCACAGTGTTGAATGTCTGCTAAAAAAAAAATTAATTGAATGAGAATGTCTGATTTTTTTAATGTGATTTTCTCTGTTTTCTATTCCAGCTATCCAATTTAATATTGTCCCAAGGTATTATTCCCAATTCTGTTATTCCCTTTTCTGTTACCTTCTTTCAAAATATTTATGAATATAAGTTTATTTGAACAGGTACTTGTGTATTGATTTTCTCTATCAGTAGAATATGAAATCCATGAAGCCAAGAATGTCATCTTTTTTGGGTATACTATATCTCCCACTCCTGACTCTGTGTGTACTTAGTAAATATTTACTGAATAAAACAATAAATGAGTTAATGAATTCTCCAGCAAAGGATATTGCAGTTACAAATACCTACTTCCAATTTTTTTTACATAATGACCAAACTTATTGCTTTTCCCCTTATTCACTTTCTTCTTGATTTTGATGATTCTTTTCTACAGTTTTCCCCGTTTAAAACTAAAAAATCTTGTGACAAGGGTAGAAAAACAGTGACTGGGAAATTCACAAAGAAGCCCTTTTACATGTTGACGACAGAATCCTTTTGTGAAAGGCTGAGTTCCCTCAATTCATGCACCGCTGGTTCCCCCTTCTCCTTCCTCTCGCTTCTTCTTTTTCCTACTCACAGGTCTGCCCAAAGCTGCTGGCTAAGCCACCTCAAACACAAAGGGGAATTAATACTGTAGGACATTTAGAATTCAGTGCCCACTTCACTGTGAGGTCTTAGAAAATCAAGGCAGAGTTTTAACCCTGTTTGCAAGTGGAAATCTTAATGTATTTGGACTTAAACTCATCATAATCAGAGCCTATTTTATGAATTACTATCTAATACTGCTGTGAAAAGGGAGACTTGAGCGAATAGGAGACCTGAATTTCTGTTTTCCACTGTAACTGTCCATCAATACGAGGTTTAAGTCGAGAGAGAGTTAGGGTACAACACTGAGGGGTGTGTGTGTGTGTGTGTGTGTGTGTGTGTGTGTGTGTGTGTGAATGCCTGCATGTCCAGGGATGGCCCTCAGGTAGGCGAGTGGCCTAATGCATCTCATAGACACTTAATTGTACGAGTTAAGGGGCTGCTGCGAGTAAGCAGGTCACCAGGAGGAAGAGCGCTGCCGTCACTGCTGTCCCCAGTAATCCTGTCCCCTCTAGGTTCACCTTTCATGGTGCTCCAGACACTGGGGTCTGCCACCAACACGCTGTCCATCTCAACCCAGAAGCTAAAACGACTTAAAACCAGGAACTATAAGGGCATAGATATATCTCACTTAGTGTTGGTACAAATTATTTAATCTTTATGAGCTTAAAGTTTCCTCACTGAAGGTAACTTGACAGAGTGACGGCCACATGGGTTGTTAAGAGGATCAAGTAATGTATAAAGTGTTTAACGCCGGTAATCGGCACATTACAAGTAAGGGTAGTGGCCGTTGTCACTGCTACCATTAGTCCTATGGGTAGAATAAACCAGGGGCATCGTTTTCTCTTCTTCACATGTGATCTCAATGAAAATAAGCAAACATCAGACTCCAGAATCCGAAGCCACTCTCTAGCGGCTAAGAGCCCAGATTCCAGAACCAGGTTCCTTTACTTACTGGGTAGGCAACTTGAGGGAAATTGTTTAGCCTCTTTGTGATTCAGTCTCCTCATTTGCAAAATGAGGTAAAGGCTGCACCTATTTCCTTGGTATGTGTTAGGATTAACTGATTTACGAGCTTGGACTAGTGTACGTGGCAAACATGTAATACCTGGAAGATGCAATTAATATGATTTTTGTTAACACTGAAGTCTCCTGGAGGAGGGGGTGGTAACGAGGGGATATTGCATTGCAAAAAACATAGAAAAGCTCCCAGACTGTACAGCACAAGGAGGCCAGCTGTCCTTTTGCTCTCTTCTGGATTTCCGGAAGACTCTTCTCCTCACTCCCAGACTGCAGCTTCCGCCCATTTAACCATTCTTTTTTCAGGCCACACACTCGTGAGTGTGTAAACTAGCCTACTCCTCGCTGCCTTCTCCTTCCTAATGAGGAGCAAAACAGCTCAATCAATCAAGCAAATAATAAAGAAAGAAATAATTCCTTCCAAGTAAGGGCCACAGCTGTAAATCCTTCACACTTCATCTTCTCTCCAGATCACGTGATTACATTTAATGACTTATCCAAATGCACGTCACCAAGGCTGCAGAGTGGCTCTTCTCCTACCTCCTGGGCACAAAACCTTTCATTCCTTTGGTTCAGTCACATCTGACATGGATTCACACCGCTCACCTCTAGTCCTAGCATTTACGGAACTTGATCTTTACAGAATTTATTTCCAAGTTTGTTCCCTGCCTGTGGACCCTAAGGTCAGCCCTTCTGGCTCTGGAATTTATTTCAGTTCTGCAGTTGGAGTTGTGTTCTTGTTCCTTCTCCTTCAAGAAAGAAAGCTACCTCTCTCTCTGCACTCAGAGGACCCTCTTTTGTGCTTTATGCTATCAACACTGAGGGAAACGGAAGCAGCTAAAATGTTTTGAAAACTCAGTGTCTGAGATACTCGATATGTGTCTGAATTTCAGTAACCACGAATATACTTTATCAGATGTGGAAACCAGCTCTCAGAGAGGTTGAGTGACTTGCCCAAAGTCACACAGAGGTAGAGATAGTATTTAAACTTGAGTCTGTTTAACTTTCAAAAACTGTGCTTGTTTCTTCCATTATATCATACAGCTTCATTATTTTTAAATAATGATGTTATTATTTAAAAGTTTTAATTTTCCACGACTTCCCTGGTGGTCCAGTGGTAAAGAATCCACCTTCCAGTGCAGGGGACGTGGGTTCAATCCCTGGTCGGGGAACTAAGATCCCACATGCCATGGGGCAACTAAGCCCATGCACCACAATTACTGAGCCTGTGTGCCTCAGCTAGAGAGACCACGTGCCGCAAATTACAGAGCCCACGCACTCTGGAACCCACGCTCCACAACTACAGAGCCCACGCACCCTGGAGCCTGTGCACCACAACTAGAGAGAGAAAAATCCGCACCCCACAACTAGAGAGAAGCCTGCACGCCGCAACGAAAGATCCCCCATGCCGCAACTAAGACCCGATGCAGCCAAAAAAATTAAAAAAAAATTTTTTAAATTTTAATTCTACATGGCTTATATATATTATTCTCCTGGACATAAAATTATGAATGGGATGGAAAGGAGTAATACTACCGTGCACTGAGTATTTTCTCTCTTTGTCTAGTTTCTCTCTCTCTCTCTCACTTTTCCCTATTTATATACCATCTATCTATCTGCATATGTTCACACAATATGTATGTATGTGTATTTACTAGATACCGTCTGATATTTATTGAGAACGTATGTGAAGCTGATGAAAACATCTCATCTTTTTCATCATTACAAAATTTAGAAGCTCTGTCCTTGCCTTGGTACAGTCAATGACCAGCACTGAGCTGGGCCAGCATTTGGCAAAGCCTCACTTCCACACTTGCTTTCCTGGCTAGAGCTAGCCTCGCCTGGCCCTGAGGTTGGGCATTGTCTCCGTGAGAGCTCTCCTACCACAGCCTGTGTTCCTACAAGGGCTGGTTGGAGGACATCACCTCTGCGCTCAGCAACACAAGCTCCCAAGTGGGATTCTCACTGAATTCCCTTTTTAGACTTGAGAGATGATTCTATTCTCAACTATTTGTAGAACTTGAGATGAACTGATGAATCCTAAAACCCTTCTTCCCTGATGTTAGTTATTTCTGCCAAATTTCCCATTGGTTAGATGAATTGGAGAGATGCTTATTCAAGGACCCATCTATCCAGCGATCTCCGTCATATGTCTGCCGTGACACCCTTCCCTCTACTGGAGTCACTTAGTTGCTTAAGGTGGTATCTTGTCTTTTAAATATAGCTGAAAATTATAAAAATTTTACATGAAAACTATGCTAATATGTTTTTTGGGGGGTTTGTACGTGAATGTGAAATATCAGGGCACAGGATAAAAACCCAGGAATCACTTTGGGTCTGTTATGTTGACTTGGAGGCTTGATTAAGGAAGGTCACGTCTGATGTTTGGAAATAGGCAATTAATTGGAGAATCACTATTATCACTGCATCTTCTTTCAGACTGTAAATTTCCAAAAGTACTACAACAAACACATGACTACCATGAAATGGGTCTTAGAATAGTGAACAAAAATATGTGTGTGAGTGTGCGTGTACATGTATATATGAAGAGGATTTCGAAAGCGGAATGTCTGTGATTGGTTGCAGTAGCCTTGAATAAGTAGACTGGCTCCTCAGCCCCTACACACACTTTTGCAAAAAGTCATTAAAATAGGAAAAGCCACTGAGGAGAGTATCACAATATAACCAGCAGTAAAGACAAGCAGGACCTCTGCAGTATTTAGCTCTTCTATGAATATCCCCTTGTTCTGTCCCTCTCACTCAGGAACTGTCTATCCAGATGAGAAAAATGAAGAGGGAGAGGAGAAGAGATCAGTGAAGAAAAAGGTTGAGTGGCAGACAAATGGTGGTGGAGGGGATGGTAGCTGGCGAGCAAGGGTGAGGTGCTCAAGGCAGATAAAAGGAGGAGCCCATATGGAAATCAGATTAGTCTAATCGTATTTAGTAAAAGTGAAGGTGCTGAGAGCAAACCCACATCTCAAGGATTTAAAAAACAAAAAACAGAAATGTTTTATACAATTGGAAGTGGGGAAGGAAGATAATTAGAGCAAGCATCTGGCAAGGGAAATGGGAGGAGGGGGAAGGGAGAGATGTGTCCAACGTGGACGTTTCATCTGTTAGTTTAAGGTCAACTTTGTGTGTGCATTTGGTTGTATCATTTCAAAAGGAAAATGTAAATTAGATTTACCTGATTCATTGTTGGATATTAGCTTTGGGATCAAAAAGCACACATATCTGTTGTTATTGCTACTGTCAAAAGCCCTACGAAGTCCTTAACTGAGTCAGAATCTTCTTCGTTTCTATGAGTGCTATTTGTTAACAATAACATACACCTCACGGAATACCTTGGGTGGAGGTGGGCAGTTTGACCCTTCAGTGACAGATATCCACACCTATGTGCCAAGGACTATGCTACTTGTTCAAAGTCATGCAAGGAGGAAGGTTGTAAATGGTGGGTGTGTCATATCCTAGAAGAAAAGACGAGCTAATTTCCCTGTCAGTGTATTTGAATATCCTGGAAGTGAAACATGATAAGGTTTGTCTATGTTTCTGTTTATTTGTTTTTCATAGATTTCACTCTCTGCCCTTAACAAAGAGAAGGAAGCTGCAGGCTTATCCTTCTCTCTACAGCTGCAAATGTGACCTCCTAGGAAAAGCCAAAATGACAATTCTTTTATGACTAGGAAGTAGGAAGTTTGACAGCTTCTGAAAATAAATGCCTGTATTCCATTTTCTAGCAGGCTGTTGTGGTTCGTCTTCTGTCTGGGAATTGGATAAAAACGTCAGTGAATATTCCAAAGGTCAGAATTTCAGAACTGCTGCCACGACTGTATTGTCACCAAGTATTAATGACTCTCTCACTCGTTTTCTTTTTTTAAGAGGCCTGGTCATGTCCAGGGGAATGCCAGGTACATTTTTCTTAATGTATGAGCACAAGTTACATATAACAGCCTAACAACACAATACTGCCTCTTTAATGCTAATCTATTCCTTGCAATCTACTAGATACATGTAGAGTCATTGGTGTGTATCAAGAGAGCAAAATCAGATTCTGAAAATATCTGAAAGGATGCACTAGAGTGTACATAATAATGTATTTTAATCTGCCAGGCCTTAAAATTAATCATGAATTCCCACAGAGATTTTAATAATTTTGAGATGATTTTTTTTTATGGAGTAATATTCTTGGACAGAGTTTTCTAAACACTGCATGGGGAAAAAAGTAGGTGGGGGAGGGGGAAAGGGGGCGGTTTCTCACTTGCCACCATATAGGCGATAAAAACATTAGGGGAACATGCTTGCTTTTGCTCCTAACTAAAAAGCAAGGTAAGTGTTTCAAAGAAAGCCTTTATCACTCCATAAAAGCTGGCAAATTGCAGGAATTTTATTAGGGGTAATAACGTGCATTTGTTAAGCAGAGGGAATAGTCCTGAAGGGAAGAGGTCCGCTCTGGCGAGGGGGTGGATGTCTCCGAAACAGGAAACTTGGCCATCAGCAGTTTTCAGAGTTGTACGGGAGGAAATCCTTGGAAATCAAACTGCACTAGACTCTAGAAAGGGTGACCATATATTTATTGTCCAAACAGGGACTTTTGAGAGGAAAAATAAAGGTCAATCATCACACTGGAACATATGTTTAAATACTTGAGTTCAAGGACATGTAACAGTGGTATGGAGATTTCCGATTCAGCATCATCTTTGCCTTTCAACGAGGGGTGATCTTGTGTGCTTCCCTCACCTTGCCAAATGCTGTGACTGTAAACCATTCGGGCTCTTCCAGCTTTATCCAACAAAGATGCTATGTGAACTTATAAATATAGAGCTTTTTTTTCCCTGAATATGAACAACTAAAAATATTATGTTCTAGACTGATGATTCTTCCAGGATTTTCAGGGTAGTAGAAAGAAATAAGGTCTTAGAGGATATGCTGGGCTTTCTATATCTTTTTTTTTTTTTTTGGCTGCATCATGTCTTAGTTGCAGCACACGAAATCTTTGTTGAGACATGCAGGATCTTTTTGTTACAGCGTTCGGTCTGCTTGGGTTTCTCTCTAGTTGTGGCATGCGGGTTTTCTCTTCTCTAGTTGTGGTGTGCGGGCTCTGTAGTTTGCAGGCACATGGGCTCTCTTGTTGAGGTGCATGAGCTCAGTAGTTGTGGTGCGTGGGCTTAGTTGCCCCGCGACATGTGGGATCTTAGTTCCCCCACCAGGGATCGAACGCACGTCCCCTGCATTGGAAGGTGGATTCATTACCACTGGACCACCAGGGGAGTCCCTCTATATCTTTTTAACTCTCCATGAAATACCCAATTCCATCGTCCAGGTATAGGGAGAATGAATTGTTTTGGGGGCTGACCAAGTACAGGGTAACTCTCCCTGAAACGTGGTTGTCAAAATGGAACAGGGAAGAAGAAAATCTGACTCCATGTTGGATCTGTTTCTTTTACTTTGACCTTTGCTTTCCATTGCTGGTGATCTCTCTATAGCTATAGGCATACATAATGGCCTGCCTCGGGGAACCCTGCCCCTCTCCCTGAATGTTAAACTAAAGTGCCTTTGTTCAGCCCACAGGGAAACACCCTCACCCTGCCCACCTGTGAATGGCTGCAGAAAAGAAGAAATGAACACAACCTCTCCCAGAGGATGGCCAAAACCAGGAGATAGTTTGCAAGACTTATGGCCTTTTTACTTTACTTCCTCACCTCCTCTCCCTCTCTGTTCTATAAAAGAAACTAGCATCCAGACCCTGATAAGATGGTTCTCTAGGACGCTGGTCTGCCATCTTCTCGGACCCCCGGCTTTCCAAATAAAGTCGTTATTCCTTGCCTCAACACCTCGTTTCCAATTTATTGGCCTGTTGTGCAGTGAGCAGAGCGAGCTTGGACTTGGTAACAAGAACATGTCTTAGTTTTTTTTCTTCCCATCCACTAAAACTTCCCCCGCCCCCCCCATGTGGTTTGTCAGAAGTAACTGAAATGCTGGGATTGACCTCATTGTTTTGGGAGGATCAACTCATTTTTCACGGTCAGTGTATGCTTAGAAACTTTAAGTAATGGAAATTATACAAAAGGGAAGGAGGTAGAAATAGGAGGAGTTCCAGGGAACAGATGCGTAATTATAAAGACAGGAAGTAGGATTTTAACTGCACTACATTACCTTCAAATAATTTGCAGGCTGGTCATATCAGAAATCTCACTAGTGTGTGCTTCACTCTCTTTGGGTGGGTGGTGAAATAAAATTTGGAGATACTGTATTAGCTCCGGTTTAGCCACCACTCCCCTTTCAAATTTCCCACCTTTCTCTGTCCCATTGAATCAGTGACATTCATTGTCTCAGTGACATTCATTGTCTCCAGGGATGCGTACTGAACGGAGTGCAATAGTAGAATAGGATACAAAAGAACAGTAAGTAAACAAGTGAAAGCCTGATTATTCACATCCTTTAAGGGTAGAGAAAATACTTTTCAGTTTGGGAAGAGTTGCTTGTGAGAGCTTAGCTTGTCCCAGAAGACTGTTTAGATCTGTCCCAAGAAAGGGCCCTTTGGTTGCTGCAGTCAGGGAGCCTGAGATGGGGGTGAGCGGAGAAGGGATAGACAGGAGAGCAACCTGGGCGGAGCCCCTCCGGGAAGTCCTCCATGGCCCCAGGCAAGAGTAGCAGAAACAAACAAACAAAAATTGGCTGCCAGGAACTCTACAGACCTCCTGAACTGGCATTTCTCCTCCTTCCTAGAGCCACCCAGAGAGGTGTAGGAGAGCATCACAGTTTCTGTGCTTCTTGAGAGGGGTGTGGAATACCACCGAGTGGGCTGGTGGAAAGCCCAGGAGCCCTGGGGTTGAGATGTGGGGATGCAGATTGACTACCAGGACCTGAGGAGCAGTGGCCATCTGGGGACCTGAAATATCTCCCTGGAGCAAAATTTGAGCCAGACCAAAGACGAGATAGAAGAGGGACTCCTCATTGAGAACTTGTAGGGAGTGGAGGATGCCTGAACTTCTCAGAAATCCTCTGGGAATTTTAATGCCACTCTAGGGAGAAAGGGAGTGAGACAATCCTGAGCTGACGTGTAGCAAATTTCCTTAATTAAATGAAATGTGGGTTTAAAATTGGGATTTTAATGGACACATAGAAAAAAGTGGAAAAGTTCCACATTTCCCACACCTGAGTATTTGCTTGTGATGTATCCAACCCCTGCACCAGAATTCTCATCAGTCAGCATTTTGCTCACTGTTTAACAGGCACCATGTAAACATCTTTTCATTGCATAAATAGAATGAAAACATCCCTGTCTCTCAAAAATAAACCAACAAAACACGACAAAATAAAGGAAATCCTCAGTAACAAGTACATGAATGTCAAGCTGAATACTTGTCTTAAAGATTTAGAGAGCTCTTCTAGGAGAGGGTTTATTAACCCACTGATGCCAACCCTCATTGGCAAAAGGAAAAAAATAAAGGTGCTTGAAGCCTGGCACAAACCGAGCTCATCCTAAAGCTGTAGGTGCTTTTGTGGTATGCTAATGGAAGGAGAACAAGAGTGGAATTTCTGGAGATCTTTCAAAATGGGATAGACTAGAAGCTATCTGAAAATCACATATGTAGTCCTGCTTAGAAATAGGGAAATGATGATTTTTTGATTTCTTTTTCTCAAGAAATACAGCTTCAGCTCTAGGATAGGATTTTAAATCTAATCAGAGGTCAATTTATATTTTAGAACAAGAACTACAGTTTCCCCTGAACATAGTATATTAATTTTTGATCAGTATTGTGTGTTTGCTAACAGATCAGGTATATAAAGCTAAAAATGCCACATGCCCTATAGGGATCCCTTTATTTCTAGTGACATATATTGGAGTTTTTCTTCTTTGTTCATATGATTTACCTTCAAAAATCTAGTGAATGTGCCCCCCAGAGAAGTGCAGATAGCTGTTTTAATAATCATATTGGTATTCGGGTGGAATGGAGTGGGATAGAACTGAAAGAACTTGCAGGGAATATTGTTCCTGGGATCTCTGGTTTCACCAAACTGCGTATAATATTTAAAGTGCAGTAGTACAGCTAGAGTTTGCAGAATAAAGTTAGCAATTCCATTCTCGTAAACATTGATCTTTTATCCTCCTTCTGAGCTTTGAGAGCCCTTAGATCATATGAGAAGCAGCACAATATGCTGCTAGGTCAACAGATGGCAGGGTTACACTATCTCTGTCTCTCTCCCACCAAGGACAGCAGGAATTTACCTGGACCATTTGACTGTCTGGTATCCAGTGTTGGCTTTAGCACTGGCTTTAGTAGAGCTGGTATTGAGGTCTTCAAATTCTGCTTCTGACCCCAGGGATTCTGTGCCATCAGAACACGCTGGTGGACTCAGACAGTCCTTTGGCTTGGCCCTTACAGGCAGCATACCTACCATCATAAGACTATGGAAGCAATGGAGGATTGGATCCTTTAAGTATAGCATAATAAATAAAGTGATAGAGTAACAGTCTATTTTATTATCTTTTGCTTATGATATCCTTCTTGGGATATCCATATCATCTATGAAAATATGGATCTTATATTGCACCTTCAGGAGATATATACTTGCATTTAATTTTTAACACAGGACAGATATTATGCCCATTGCACAGATGAGAAAACTGAGATCTAGAACAGATCCAGATAGTAAAGAGCAGGGCAGAGATTTGAAATCAGGTGTGTCCATCCCAAAAACCTATGCATTGCTCCTAGGCATAAAGTTTTCCCAGTGTAGGAGCTACTTATTGATAGTTGCTAACTCGTAAAAGGTGGCAGTGTTTAGTTGTGGCCTGATTAATGTGACAACTAACTTTTTGGTGTAGCATTTGCGGTCTTGCCCAGTTTACTTTTATTGAGATCTTCCAGTTCCTGTGAGCAATAGCGAGACTTGCTCTGTCAAGACGCAGGACATCTCGGGAAGACTGGGGCAGAGTTAGAAAAGGAATCCTGGCCCCAGAGTCTCCTGTTTACTGCATCCTCTCAGGTTTATATGATCTGAAAGGCAGTTCCTTTAAATTCACCTCTGTTAGCCTAGGTTGTTGTGTGGGAACAATGAATTTTCCCAGGTACATCTCAGCATTTTCCAGCCACCTTCAGAAACCAACCTTGTAATATTTTAGTTGAATCATATCACTTGTGTTTCTAACATTGATCTGGATTTTACACAGCTGTTTACATTAATATGTTAACATTAATATGTAATATGTGTTAAAATGCCTAATTACTGCTACAATCACAGCCAGGCTCAATAGAATTGCCAGCTCTTAAATATATAGTCATGTCTTCATCAAACACAAAGATCGGTGAGCATCCTAAGCTCCTTCAATTTGTAAACTGGATTAAGGGCAATATATGCAACCCTTCAAACAAGAATATAGAATTTTGCATATTTCATGGTAATATGCTCATCTGCTTGTTTTGTTGTTGTTTCCCAGGTTTTCAAAAATGGTTGTTGATAAAAAGAGGTCAGAATGTGAGATGAAGTGGGTGTTTATAGTGGGATTGAGGAAAAGGCTTGAGGACACCTGTAAAAGACTGTGTATTATGTCTATTATAACATTTTTATGTGTATTTTACTTAATAGTAAATTTTTGGCTGACAAGTCTTTCGCCAATTGAGCAAACCTGTTATTACTTATTTTTTAGCAGGTATTCGAGCACCTATGTAGGAACTACGATAAGAGCTGGTGACTGCAGAATAATGTCCAGGGAGTTAGAGTTCCATGCGTGTCAGTTTCTCTGGGAATGTAGAGGGGGCAGCGGTTTGCATTGAGAGTTCAGGGAAGACTTCATAAATATGTTTGCATTGGAGAAATGGAGGATTTTCTAGGAGGGCAAGGAAGGGAGAGATAGACAGGAAATAGCAAAAAGCAGTTATAGTCACCAGTCAAATGGAAGAGAGCATGGCAAGTTCTGGAAACTACAGTAGCTCAGTAGGCTGAGGAGGAGAATGCTGCTGGTGGAAACCTAGGAGATGCAACATTAGGGACATGTTGTAACTCCTGTAGATGATGGCATATCTCATAATAGTAAGAGGATACAATACACCAAGGAAAGAGAGTTAATTGGAGAGCTGCCATTTGACCCCTGGGAGTTTTGTCAGCGGTCACACAACCCATCTCCAAAGATATATGTGCCCCCAATGTCTAACCAGCTTGTACTACAGAAGCCTATGGCAGTCTATTGACATTAGCAGGGAATCATTAGTTTTATCTCTTTTCTCATTGGCTGATTTATTGATTGAGTCATGTACTCATTCCTGCATTGATTCAATAAATGTCTACTTAGCCCCTACTATATTTCAGTATTTGTGCTAGTCACTGAGGAAATGACACGGATGCTCTCTTCTGTCTGAGAATAAGAGATGATGGGAAAAAAGCATCAGGAGATTTGGCGAAGAATGAGAATGATCATAACACCCTCATTGATTTCATCAATAGAAACATGCCACTTTCGGGGCTTTATAGATTCTCTAATTTCACCTTCTACTCACCTCATTTAAGAGAATATTTATTTTTTACATTGAACTCCCATGTATTTAGAAGGTAAATACATGTAAGACTAAAATAACTGGAATTTTCAAAAGGGCTTCATTGTTGTACGGGGGGAAATTGTAAGGATTTGGGGATTTAATCAGAATTGAAACTGAAAATGAAAAGACATCCTGGAATTACTGTATATTCAATTCATTCCTTATATCTTCCTCATCTAAATACTGCACAATAAAAACATGCTTAGAATAGAGACAACTAACACACATCAAGTGTATTTTGAAATCAACAAAGGCTGAATTATGCACAATATAACCTTTGGACACACACACACACACACACACACACACACACACACACACACCTGTAACCTCTATTAAGGGCAGAGATTATGTTTATCTTGTTCACAGCTGAATCCCTAGCGTCTGGCATGTCATGTACTCGGTAAATAAGTTATTAAATGCACGATTGTTCATGGTAATTACCAATTGTAGTAGATTATCTTATTGTTCTCAACCCTCCTCCTCTCCCTCTATCCACACCCTTTGCCATGTGCCCTTGTAACCCCTCCCACCCCAGTGACGTTGGTCTTGGTCACGTGATTTCCTTTGGCTGATGGAAAGTGGTTGGGAGGGGCAGTGAGGCTTTGTTGAGCTGCACCTTTGGGGTCATCACTGCTTCCACTGGGCTTCATGCACTTGTGTCCTGGACGTGAGGTGTGTCTCTGCCAGTCCTTAATTGACAACTTAAATTCTTCAGCAGAGGGAGGATGGGCTACCTTTTACTTTTTAACTACAAATTAAACTGGTACATGACATGATTCTTGGGGCTTCTATTCTAGTAGTGAGGACTAAATGAGACGCCTTAGTGAAGTTACCCTGGAGTTGATCCTGAGTCAAGGATTTGGACGCAGGTAGTTTATTGGGAGATGATCCCTGGAAGCAGTCTTGACAGAGCAGGAAGGAGAAAGGAAAAATAATACACATGCACTAGGGACTGGTTCTTGTTGTGGGCATCTAGGTATTAATCCCACTGGGGACCCTCTGAAGAAATGTAGAGAGGGTGCACCTCAAAATGATCTATCTAAAACATGGGATGCTGGGGCATTCATCCACTGATGCTTCTTTCTCATTAGTTAAAGGTTCCATCCTGCCCCGGGGATATTATTCCCCCAACCCACGCCCACACTTCCTGGCTGTGAGTGGGTTGTGTGGATTTAGAGAAAGTCCGCAGGCAGAAAAGGGGAGAAAAGTTGCTGCTTGGGCTTGAGAAAGGAGGGTGGCAGAATTAGTGCGTGGAAGTACTTACTTCAGCTACTTTGAATTCAGAGGTGGGCCAGATAAATGTAATGTGGGTCACAAAAAGTGTCTGCTTTGAGATAATGTTTATACAAAGTGCTGTGTGGACCATCAAGTCCTAAACAAATGTTATTGGTTATTAATAGTGAAAAACTTGAAATATTCTTGTTTATAATAAAAGTTTATCAAATAATATGACTCATCCTAATTAATAGTATCTATGATACTATTGTGCAGAATTATACCAGTCATTTGGTTGCAAAAGGCCAGAGATTGGGTGGATATTCATATACCCCTTCTACTTCCCTGCCTTATTTTTCTTCTCTCCCAGATACCGTAGCAGTTAACACACACACACACACACACACACACACACACACACACACCCACCAGTAATCTATGTACCCTCTTATTGCTCCCAGATATCTTTATTCCAATAAACATGTGAAAAACCCAGATGGGAGTAGAGAAAGAGAATGGAGAATACTCAGTTCTTCTTTCTACCCTTCCTGTGGGTTAGGATTGAGAGGTGAAGCGAATACACTCTTTGTAGAACTGCTCTCTCAAGAGAAGGTCCAGGAATCCCACGCACTTGCTACGACTCTTGCTACCAACCCACGGATACATCCAGGCTGTACTTAAGCTGCATCGCCATAGTCCAGAGTCTAGGCCTCTCATACTCTAATATGTGCGATTATATAATCATCAAGGAATATTCAGTAATTGCTCAAAGAGTTCTGTGGTTCTCTCATTCCAAAGAAAGTAGAATTCTAAGAAGACTCCACGTGGCAAGGTCCATAAAGGAAGGTGACGCTTATGGAACGAATCCAACATGCACACCTCTCCGGAGAAAGACATCACTCAGTGTAAAGATCGCCGTGACCCCTGCTTTATGTTCCATCAAAACACTGTTAAGTCCATCAGCTTAGTTACCCTTTAGCCTTGTGTGGGCATTAATGTAGAGCTACTGAAAGATCAGTGTGGGTGTAAAATGTTTAGCTCCAGACTGCCATTTCCTTAAAAAAAAAAAAAAAAAAAAATCCTGAAACTCATTGACGAAAAGGAAGGGAAACTCTCCACTGTTACAAGTGTTGTTGGATGCAGTCTGCTGTTCTAATAAATGACTCTCCAATATAAATGGCTTGATGTAATGAAATAATATTTCTTACCCACGTCTGTCCATTGGATTTGGATCCAAATCCAGTGTCTAAACCATTAGGGTTAAACTCATGCTATTAGCGTCAGCATTCATTCCCTTTGAATGGCATTATTACTACTGTTTATCATTGCCTCAGCTTTTACAACATGCTTGGTGCTGCACAAGACATTAAAAAGATAGTTCTTGCCTTGGGGCCTACACTCAGATACGCAAACAAACAAAATATATTTAAGAAGATGTAGATTGATCGCAGAGATGCAATTTCTCAGGTGTCTGTGCTTTGGGTTCGTTTGTCTTTTTTTTTTTTTTTTCTAACATCTTTATTGGAGTATAATTGCTTTACAATGGTGTGTTAGTTTCTGCTTTATAACGAAGTGAATCAGCTATACATATACATACATCTCCATATCTCCTCCCTCTTGCGTCTCCGTCCCACCCTCCCTATCCCACCCCTCTGGGGGGTCACAAAGCACTGGGCTGATCTCCCTGTGCTATGCAGCTGCTTCCCACTAGCTATCTATTCTATACTTGGTAGTGTATATATGTCCATGCCACTCTCTCACTTCATCCCAGCTTACCCTTCCCCCTCCCCGTGTCCCCAAGTCCATTCTTTATGTCTGCATCTTTATTCCTGTGCTGCCCCTAGGTTGTTCAGAACTTTTTTTTTTTTTTTAAGATTCCATATATATGTATTAGCATACAGTATTTGTTTTTCTCTTTCTGACATACTTCACCCTGTATGACAGACTCTAGGTCCATCCACCTCACTACAAATAACTCAATTTTGTTTCCTTTTATGGCTGAGTAATACTCCAATGTATATATGTGCCACATCTTCTTTATCCATTTATCTGTCGATGGACACTTAGGTTGCTTCCATGTCCTGGCTATTGTAAATAGAGCTGCAATGAACATTGTGATACATGACTCTTTTTGAATTATGGTTTTCTCAGGGTATATGCCCAGTAGTGGGATTGCTGGGATGTAGGGTAGTTCCATTTTTAGTTTTTTAAGGAACCTCCATACTGTTCTCCATAGTGGCTGTATCAATTTACATTCCTACCAACAGTGCAAGAGTGTTCCCTTTCCTCCACACCTTCTCCAGCATTTATTGTTTGTAGATTTTTTGATGATGGCCATTCTGACTGGTGTGAGGTGATACCTCATTGTAGTTTTTATTTGCATTTCTCTAATAATTAGTGATGTTGAGCATCCTTTCATGTGTTCCTTGGCAATCTGTATATCTTCTTTGGAGAAATGTCTATTTAGGTCATCTGCCCATTTTTGGATTGGGTTGTTTGTCTTTTTGATATTGAGCTGCATGAGCTGCTTGTAAATTTTGGAGATTAATCCTCTGTCAGTTGCTTCATTTGCAAATATTTTCTCCCATTCTGAGGGTTGCCTTTTCGTCTTGTTTATAGTTTCCTTTGCTGTGCAAAAGCTTTTAAGTTTCATTAGGTCCCATTTGTTGTTTGTTTTTATTTCCATTTCTCTAGGAGATGGGTCCAAATGGATCTCGCTGTGATTTATGTCATAGAGTGTTCTGCCCATGTTTTCCTCAAAGAGTTTGATAGTGTCTGGCCTTACATTTAGGTCTTTAATCCATTTTGAGTTTATTTTTGTGTATGGTGTTAGGGAGTGGTCTCATTTCATTCTTTTCCATGTAGCTGTCCAGTTTTCCCAGCACCACTTACTGAAGAGGCTGTCTTTTCTCCATTGTATATTCTTGCCTCCTTTATCCAAAATAAGGTACCCATAAGTGCATGGGTTTATCTCTGGGCTTTCTATCCTGTTCCATTGATCTATATTTCTGTTTTTGTGCCAGTAGCGTACTGTCTTGATTACTGTAGCTTTGTAGTATAGTCTGAAGCCTGGGAGCCTGATTCCTCCAGCTCTGTTTTTCTTTCACAAGACTGCTTTGGCTATTCGGGGTCTTTTGTGTTTCCATACAAATGGTGAAATTTTTTGTTCTAGTTCTGTGAAAAATGCCATGGGTAGTTTGATAGGGATTGCATTGAATCTGTAGATTGCTTTGGGTAGTATAGTCATTTTCACAGTGTTGTTTTTTCCAATCCAAGAGCATGGTATATTTCTCCATCAGTTTCTATCATCTTTAATTTCTTTCATCAGTGTCTTATAGTTTTCTGCATACAGGTCTTTTGTCTCCTTAGGAAGGTTTATTCCTAGATATTTTATTATTTTTGTTGCAATGGTAAATGGGAGTGTTTCCTTAATTTCTCTTTCAGATTTTTCATCGTTAGTGTATAGAAATGCAAGAGATTTCTGTGCATTAATTTGGTGTCCTGCTACTTTGCCAAATTCACTGATTAGCTCTACTACTTTTCTGGTAGCATCTTTAGGATTATCTATGTATAGTATCATGTCATCTGCAAACAGTGACAGCTTTACTTCTTCTTTTCTGATTTGGATTCCTTTTATTTCTTTTTCTTCTCTGATTGCTGTGGCTAAAACTTCCAAAACTATGCTGAATAATAGTGGTGGGAGTGGACAACCTTGTCTTGTTCCTGATCTTAGAGGAAATGGTTTCAGCTTTTCACCATAGAGAACGACGTTGGCTGTGGATTTGTCATATATGGCCTTTATTATGTTGATGTAAGTTCCCTCTATGCCTACTTTCTGGAGGCTTTTTATCATAAATGGTCGTCGAATTTTGTTGAAAACTTTTTCTCCGTCTATTGAGATGATCATTTGGTTTTTCTCCTTCAATTTGTTAATATGGTGTATCACATTGATTGATTTGCATATATTGAAGAATCCTTGCATTCCTGGGATAAACCCCACTTGATCATGGTGTATGATCCTTTTAACGTGCTGTTGGATTCTGTTTGCTACTATTTTGTTGAGGATTTTTGCATCTATGTTCATCAGTGATATTGGCCTGTAGTTTTCTTTCTTTGTGACATCTTTGTCTGGTTTTGGTATCAGGGTGATGGTGACCTCATAGAATGAGTTTGGGAGTGTTCCTCCCTCTGCTGTATTTTGGAAGAGTTTGAGAAGAATAGGTGTTAGCTCTTCTCTAAATGTTTGATAGAATTCACCTGTGAAGCCATCTGTTCCTGGGCTTTTGTTTGTTGGAAGATTTTTACACAGTATCAAATTCAGTGCTTGTGATTGGTTTGTTTATATTTTCTGTTTCTTCCTGGTCAGTCTCGGAAGGTTGTGCTTTTCTAAGAATTTGTCCATTTCTTCCAGGTTGTCCATTTTATTGGCATATAGTTGCTTGTAGTCATCTCTCATGATCCTTTGTATTTCTGCAGTGTCAGTGGTTACTTCTCCTTTTTCATTTCTAATTCTATTGATTTGAGTCTTTTCCTCTTTTTTCTTGATGAGTCTGGCCAATGGTTTATCAATTTTGTTTATCTTCTCAAAGAACCACCTTTTAGTTTTATTGATCTTTGCTCTTGTTTCCTTCATTTCTTTTTCATTTATTTCTGATCTGATCTTTATGATTTCTTTCCTTCTGCTAACTTTGTGGGGTTTTTGTTCTTCTTTCTCTAATTACTTTAGGTGTAGGGTTAGGTTGTTTATTTGCAATGTTTCTTGTTTCTTGAGGTAGGATTGTATTGCTATAAACTTCCCTCTTAGAACTGCTTTTGCTGCATCCCATAGGATTTGGGTCGTCGTGTTTTCATTGTCCTTTTTTTTTTTTTGGGTATTTTTTGATTTCCTCTTTGATTTCTTCAGTGATCTCTTGGTTATTTAGTAGTGTATTGTTTAGCATCCATGTGTTTGTATTTTTTACAGATTTTTTCCTGTAATTGATATCTAGTCACACAGCGTTGTAGTCTGAAAAGATACTTGATACAATTTCACTTTTCTTAAATTTACCAAGGCTTGATTTGTGACCCAAGATATGATCTATCCTGGAGAATGTTACATGAGCACTTGAGAAGAAAGTGTATTCTGTTATTTTTGTATGGAATGTCCTGTAAATATCAATTAAGTCCATCTTGTTTAATGTGTCATTTAAAGCTTTTGTTTCCTTATTTATTTTCATTTTGGATGATCTGTTCGCTGGTGAAATTGGGTTGTTAAAGTCCCCTACTATGATTGTGTTACTGTTGATTTCCCCTTTTATGGCTGTTAGCTTTTGCCTTATGTATTGAGCTGCTCCTATGTTGGGTGCATAAAGATTCACAATTGTTGTATCTTCTTCTTGCATTGATCCCTTGATCGTTATGTAGTGTCCTCCTTTGTCTCTTGTAATAGTCTTTATTTTAAGGTTTATTTTGCCTGATACGAGAATTGCTACTTCAGCTTTCTTTTGATTTCCATTTTCATGGAATATCTTTTTCCATTCCCTCACTTTCAGTCTTTATGTGTCCCTAGGTCTGAAGTGGGTCTTTTGGAGACAGCATATATACGGGTCTTGTTTTAGTATCCATTCAGCCAGTCCATGTCTTTGGTTGGAGCATTTAATCCATTTACATTTAATGTAATTATCGATATGTATGTTCCTATTACCATTTTCTTCATTGTTTTGGGTTTGTTATTTTAGGTCTTTTCCTTCTCTTGTGTTTCCTGACTAGAGAAGTTCCTTTAGCATTTGTTGTAAAGCTGGTTTGGTGGTGCTGAATTCTCTTAGCTTTTGCTTGTCTGTAAAGGTTTTAATTTCTCTGTTGAATCTGATTGAGATCCTTGCTGGGTAGAGTACTCTTCGTTGTAGATTTTTCCCTTTCATCACTTTAAATATGTCCTGCCACTCCCTTCTGTCTTGCAGAGTTTCTTCTGAAAGATCAGCTGTTAACCTTATGGGGATTCCCTTGTATGTTATTTCTTGTTTTTCCCTTGCTGTTTTTAATATTTTTTCTTTGTATTTAATTGTAGATAGTTTGATTAATATGTGTCTTGGCGTGTTTCTCCTTGGATTTATCCTGTATGGGACTCTCTGAGCTTCCTGGACTTGAGTGACTCTTTCCTGTCCCATATTAGGGAAGTTTTCAACTATAATCTCTTCAAATATTTTCTCAGTCCCTTTCTTTATCTCTTCTTCTTCTGGAACCCCTATAACTTGAAAATTGGTGCATTTAATGTTGTCCCAGAGGTCTCTGAGGCTGTCCTCAATTCTTTTCATTCTTTTTTCTTTATTGTCCTCTGTGGTAGTTATTTCCACTATTTTATCTTCCAGGTCACTTATCCGTTCTTCTGCCTCAGTTATTCTGCTATTGATTCCTTCTAGAGAATTTTAAATTTCATTTATTGTGTTGTTCATCATTGTTTGTTTGTTCTTTTGTTCTTCTAGGTCCTTGTTAAACGTTTCTTGTATTTTCTCCCTTCTATTTACAAGATTTTGGATCATCTTTACTATCATTACCCTGAATTCTTTTTCAGGTAGACTGCCTATTTCCTCTTCATTTATTAGGTCAGGTGGGTTTTTACCTTGCTCCTTCATCTGCTCTGTGTTTCTCTGTCTTCTCATTTTGCTTAACTTACTGTGTTGGGGGTGTCCTTTTCACAGGCTGCAGGTTTGTAGTTCCCATTGTTTCTGATGTCTGCCCCCAGTGGCTAAGGTTGGTTCAGTGGGTTGTGTAGGCTTTCTGGTGGAGGGGACTTTTGCCTGTGTTTTGGTGGATGAGGCTGGATCTTGTCTTTCTGGTGGGCAGGACCACATCTGGTGGTGTGTTTTGGGGTGTCTGTGACCTTATTATGATTTTAGGCAGCCTTTCTGCTAATCGGTGGGGTTGTGTTCCTGTCTCGCTAGTTGTTTGGCTTGGGGTGTCCAGCACTGTGGCTCGCTGGTAGTTGAGTGGAGCTGGGTCTTAGCGTTGAGACGGAGTTCTCTGGGAGAGCTTTGGCCATATGATATTACGTGGCACCAGGAGGTCTTTGGTGGACCAATGTCCTGAACTCAGCTCTCCCACCTCAGAGGCGCAGGTCTGCCACCCGGCCAGAGCACCAAGACCCTGTCAGCCACACAGCTCAGAAGAAAATAGAGAGAAAAAGAAAGAAAGAAAGAAAAAAATAAAATAAAATTAAAAGTTATTAAAATAAAAATATTATTAAAAATAAAAAATTAAAGAGTAATAAAAAAAGAAAAAAAAGAAGAAAGAAAGAAGAGAGCAACCAAACCAAAAAACATATCCACCAATGATAACAAGTGCTAAAAGCTATACTAAAAAAAAAAAAAAAAGGGACAGACAGAACCCTAGGACAAATGGTAAAAGCAAAGCTATACAGACAAAATCACACAAAGAAGTATACACTCACAAAAAGAGAAAAAGGAAAAATATATATATATCTATATATATATAAAAAAAGGAAGAGAGCAACCAAATCAATAAACAAATCTACCGATGATAATAAACTCTAAATACTAAACTAAGATAAACATAAAACCAGAAACAAATTAGATGCAGAAAGCAAACCCCAAGTCTACAGTTGCTTCCAAAGTCCACCACCTCAATTTTGAGATGATTCGTTGTCTATTCAGGTATTCCACAGATGCAGGGTACATCAAGTTGACTGTGGAGATTTAATCCGTTGTTCCTGAGGTTGCTGGGAGAGATTTCCCTTTCTCTTCTTTGTTCGTACAGCTCCTGGGGTTCAGCTTTAGATTTGGCCCTGCCTCTGCGTGTAGGTCGCCTGAGGGCATCTGTTGTTCGCTCAGACAGGACGGGTTAAAGGAGCAGCTGCTTCGGGGGCTCTGGCTCACTCAGGCCTGGAGGAGGGAGGGGTACGGATGCGGGGCGAGCCTGCGGCGGCAGAGGCCAGCGTGACGTTGCAACAGCCTGAGGCACACCATGTGTTCTCCCGGGGAAGTTGTCCCTGGATCACGGGACCCTGACAGTCGCGGGCTGCACAGGCTCCTGGGAGGGGCGGTGTGGAGAGTGACCTGTGCTCGCACACAGGCTTCTTGGTGGCGGCAGCAGCAGCCTTAGAGTTTCATGCCCGCCTCTGGTGTTTGTGCTGATAGCTGTGGCTCATGCCCATCTCTGGAGCTCATTTAGGCAGTGCTTTGAATCCCATCTCCTCGTGCACCCCGAAACAATGGTCTCTTGCCTCTTTGGCAGCTCCAGATTTTTCCCGGACTCCCTCCTGGCTAGCCGTGGTGCACTAGCCCCTTCAGGCTGTGTTCACACAGCCAACCCCAGTCCTCTCCCTGGGATCTGACCCTGGAACCCGAGCCTCAGCTCCCAGCCCCCACCCACGCTAACGGGTGAGCAGACAAGCCTCTCGGGCTGGTGAGTGCTGGTGGGCACCGATCCTCTGTGTGGGAATCTCTCCCCTTTGCCCTCTGCACCCCTGTTGCTGCGCTCTCCTCCATTGATCCGAAGCTTCCCCCCTGCCCACCCGCCATCTCCACCAGTGAAGGGGCTTCCTAGTGTGTGGAAACCTTTCCTCCTTCACAGCTCCCTTCCAGAGGTGCAGGTCCCATTCCTATTCTTTTGTCTCTGTTTTTTCTTTTGCCCTACCCAGGTACGTGGGGAGTTTCTTGCCTTTTGGGAAGTCTGAGGTCTTCTGCCAGTGTCCAGTGGGTGTTCTATAGGAGCTGTTCCACGTGTAGATGTATTTCTGATGTATTTGTGGGAAGGAAGGTGATCTCCACGTCTTACTCCTCTGCCATCTTGAAGGTCTTTTGGTTCATTTGTCTTTTAACCAGCTGTGGGCTAAAGAAATCTCTAAACTTTCTTTCAGAACGGACATAAACTACAAGAACTTAGAAGAAAACATGCGCCTTGAAGTGCAGAACTCAGGGCTGAGTGTGCAAACACCCTAATTTGGGGGAATCTCTGTGCTCTTGAATTGCTCTCTCCCCTTCTGTCTCTCTCCACAATTCATGCTGCTGTGGCTTCCTCACTGGAAACCAAATCATTAATTTAAAAATTGATCATCAAATTTTATGGCCCGTTTTCAAGCATTAGGCCAGTTCTTGGCTATCAAATAGTCTTTAAAAAATGGACTAGTTCTCCTTACCTTGTGAGGCATTTATTTGCACAAAATTTAGGAAAACTTTCATCCCTCAATATGAGATATTACCCTCAAGTTTAATTTCTGAAATCCAATTTAGAAGCTGAAATGAATAAAAATGTAGATCATACCTTTTACTCTTTTTTGGCGGTGAACATTTAAAAAATTCTCTCACGTGGTGATAGACCAGAAATAAACATG
The DNA here is from genome assembly GCF_965194805.1 of Balaenoptera borealis. Classification (NCBI taxonomy): domain Eukaryota; kingdom Metazoa; phylum Chordata; class Mammalia; order Artiodactyla; family Balaenopteridae; genus Balaenoptera; species Balaenoptera borealis. The sequence goes on along the minus strand of NC_138875.1, from coordinate 43,607,549 downwards.
TCTTTTGTGCATAGGATCTTTGGTGTTTGTGGAAAATATTTGTGTGTGTGTGTGTGTGTGTGTGTGCATGTAGAAAGCATCTTCACCTTAGAAATCGAAATACCGTGTATGTTTGCTATCACATGAGGTCAAATACTTGATTCTGGAAGTAAGCCAGGGTCAAACGTTAGGTTTCACATATCAAGTACGTGGGAAACACAACCTGCATGATTAGTAAAGCTGTAGAGATGTCCAGATTGCAGATTGCCAATTGCACAGGGGGTTGGTGTGCAGGGGAGAGTCGGGTTCTATTTCATTTGGTCACTGTGGTCTCTAGGTGCAGGGACGGTTTTCTCACCAGGGTCTTGATCAGTGAAAAAGCTGTAAGCACCCAGAGCCATGCATATTTAGAGCTTGGTTTCCAAAGTTTCTGTTTAATTCCACTTTCTCATCACACACAGGGGTGTGGTATGCCCTTCCAGATGGCCCATGCAAATGCTTTGTCGTCCTCCACTCACTCTTTGCATGTCAAGCATCTCTGGGACTACATACATCACCAATTAGCATCTTATATTCATTTGAAAGGAATGGTTCTGCCACACGTTATACAGTTTTCTTTGATAAAATTTGCATATTGCGATGTTCTTCCCTAAGAATCGAGGATGTGATTGTGGAATTTTCCTCCCATCGCCTCCCTCCCTCCCTCCCAACATTTTGCTCTATGCAGCACCATTTGATCTGTGTTTTAGAAGAGATATCTTTGGTTTGACATTTATGGAACCTGGTGAGACCATTATGGTGTGTTGACCAAGGCATACTGTCAGCATTTACTATATCACATCTCTCCAGGTGGCTGTTTTCCTGTTGGTCCACTCTCATTTTTCAGATTCTAGATCATGAGACACCCCTCATTGACTTATGGATTTGGCACTTCCATCCCTTCTGCCTTTTCCAAAAGTCTGCCAGCTAGACATTCCTTATCTGAGCTCTGTGATGAACATTTATTACAGTGGACTTTGTGTGTTGGCCCTGATAGTAAGGAACAACCCTGACGTGTCAAAGTCACATTGAGCCAATACACCAAAGAGATGCTATTCACCAAATGGATCAAACTGTCACCTAGAAAATGGTGGCCATTACTTTTAAGTTTTCCAAAGTAAGCCATATTGACACAGTGGTGACCAGGTAAGTGGGACACACCGACTCTGTTGGGTAGTACCTCCTTGACATTTCCACTTGGATGTCTCCCAGGCATTTTGCACTTTTAGACACTTACTTTCTGTCCCTGAAACCTGTCCCTCCCAAGTTTCCCTCACCTTGATAAACAACATGTCATCTACCTGGTTACTGAGTCCAGAAACCTGGAGTCATCAGGAATCTCTTCATTTCTTTTATCCTCCCCATTCCCTTCACCCCTTCCCCCAAATCTGTCATTAAGTTTTTTGGTTCCACCACCCATATATCCTAAACCAACTCAATCTTTGCCAACTCTGCTGCCACCTCCTGTCCTGCCCCTAGTTCATATCCTAGTCTCTGGAAATCTTCTATAACCTCCACACTGACCACTGTGCAGTAATTCTGATTTTTCTATATCCCCTTTTCCACTCAAATTTTAGAGTTCTTCACAGGATAAATCAGAGAAAGTAGCTCTGCTGTTTAATGTCCTGTGTTATTTTTCTGTTGTGCTTAGAATACAACCAATCCTTCTCCATCCACTGCCCACCCCTACCCCATGTCTGCAAGACCCTGAATGTTCTAGCTTTTGACTACCTCTTTCCAACATGTACGGCCTCACTAGACTCTAGCTGATGCACTGATTTTTTTGTGTGGGGGGGATGTTTCTTGAAACTTTTCTGGTTCTTTCCCATACTCGAGAATTATGTACTTGCTGTGCCTCCAGCCTGAAAAGTTTTTCCCTCTGGTTCCTCATTTGCTTGGCTTCTCCTCATTCTTTGGATCTTTACCTGAATGTCTGTTCTTCAGCGAGACCTTCTGTGTCCATGACATGGGAGTAAATTCCCCTCTTAACTTCTTCATTTCCTTCAAAGCACTAATCACAGTCTAAAAAGATTTTAGTTATTTACTTATTTATCTGCTATTTATCCTCTATTGTCTAGGATAAACGCAGTGTTCTCAAGGCCCAGTTCTTTCTTGCTTATTTTGTATTTCTGGTGCTATTCACAATGCCTGGCACGTAAAGGCACTCAAATAATATTTGTTGAAGGAATGTCTCTAAAGAGTTTTGATGAGGAGAGCTGAGTAGTGTGGGGTGTGTGTGTGTGTGTGTGTGTGTGTGTGTGTGTGTGTATGTGTTTAGTTAGAGGAAGTGCTATTGACTGAATGTGTCTCCCTGAATTTCTTATGTTGAACCTGGATCCCCACTATGATGGCGTTAGGAGGTGTGGGCTTTTGGAGGTGATTAGGACATGAGGGTGGAGCCCTCAACGAATGGGATTAGTGCCCTTCTAAAAGAGGCTCCAGAGAGCTCCCTCCCCAATTCTGCCATGTGAGGACACAGTAAAAAGACTGCCAAGCCCTCAGGAGGCTCTGAATCTGCTGGTGCCTTGATCATGGATTCCAGCCTCCAGACCTATGAGAAATAAATGTTGTTTATAAGCCACCCTACCTATGGAATTTTGTTATAGCAGCCTGCATAGACTAAGATCCAAAGGAAGCATTTTCTAAGTGGGAGGAGGAGAAGAGAGAGGAAGGCTTGGCATCCACACTGCAGAAAGTCAGATCAGCTGAGGGGGTCCCAGCACAGGACCTGGGTCATTGCAGAGCCTAGGTCAATGCAGAGACCAGAGACCTCGGCTCAGAACCCTGGCAGTTTGCCAGAGACCAGTCAATTGTGTACTGACTGACGCCTAAGAAAACAGCACAATGTACTCATTCACATAGAAAAAATATGAGAACCAGAGCTCCAGGGTAAAGCAGAGCACAGATCATCAAAGCTGTCACGGGACACAGCAGAGGCCACATCACATTCAATAAATGGAATGAACTTCCATTTCTACATGTAAACAGACATGTGAATCCTTTTGATCAAATCCACTTTCCTCATGATATGCAATTTAATTTTACAGACAGGGAGAGAGCAAAATGGGCCAAAGGAACACATTTATCAGATCAGGAGAGATGGGGGATGAAGCCATATGGGCGAGAACTTTACAGGAGCACTTGGACCACAGTCTGCTCCAATCAGGGGAAAGAAGCACGTATTTCAGTGAGAAGAAATTCACTGCCCTTGTCAACACCCAACTCTTGGAGGCACACAGGTCAAGTGCGTAATCACCTGGGCTCTATGAACAATAATAATCGTACAGCCACATAGCATATCCTGAACACTTGCTTTGTGCCAGGCGTTGTATTCAGCTCCTTGCATGCAGTGTCTCACCTAGAACAATAAACCTATGAGGCAGGTGTGAATATCACACCATTTTCACAGAAGGAAAACATAAAGTTAAGAGAAGTTACTGATTTTTGCTTTACTCAGCAAGGATGGGAGGTGGGATTTACACCTTTAACTGTTTACATTTAGAACTTGAATTCCATTATCCTCTATTGATTTGCAAAGAAACCTGATCGCTGGGTCAAAAGACTGCTTCTGCTGAAGTGTAAAAGTGCATGATGAAGTTCTAGGTCTTACTGATTTTCAGGAAAAATACACCCTCTGATTATATATCATAGAGCACTTAATATATTGTGCTGTAATTGGTCTCCTCACCCCTAGGACTCAGCTCAGTTTCTGTAGCTCAGGGGAAGGCAGATGTCTGGAGTGTTTCCTGAAACCCTGATCCCTGGAAGTTGTTTTTATTTGACTGTTTCAGTCTTCCATTTACATGAGCTAGTTTAATAAAATAAGTTATAGCAATTGAAGAGTAAACATTTTTAAGAAGAACTTACATTGTGGTTTTTAAATATTAACTATAAATAAACCTGATGGAGCATGTCACTATGTCACTAGTTGAGAATGACTAAAAAAAAAAAAAAACGAATCTGAAGGATACTTAAAAGTCCAAAGAGAATAATGTTAATTTTAAACATTATTCAATTTTAAAGTGTGGCCAACAAAGCAAAGATATCCCCAGAAACTGAAATAAAAGAAAATAAGAGAGAGAAATTGATTCTATTTTGGAACTGTCGCATGGAGGGAGTTTCAAAACAGAATATGAAGTTTTTACAAAATTCATCCTTCTTATTATTCCCATATTCAGGTAAAATGCAAACTAGATGTAAGCAGTTTTTTAAAACACCATATTATATGTCTTACAGGCCAGAACTATTGAAGCAAATCAGATCTCTCATTTTAATATGCATTTGCACATTTAAAAGTTTATATTATTGACTATGTTGAATGCCGTGACTACTGGAGAACCATTACGGCTCACAGAATAGCTTTTTATTTGGCATTGTATCAATTTGAAACCCAGAATGACATGATCCTAATGCAGATAGCAGATATGCACACGTAAAGTGGTATGAAGAGAAAGGTAAGGTGCACGTGCAATAGGCAATTTTCAAATGTCATTCTTTTCCACCCTAAAAAAAAAGAGGCGTGCACACATTGGAGGGAACGTTTTGCTCCCTGATCTCTGACAGGCACTTCCTTCACACGCCAAACATCTCCCTTCCGAGCCGCCACAATGCAGCGCGTGGAAGACCATTTGCCCCTTAAATATCACACGTAGCTAATTTGCATTATAGACTATGGGCCCAAGAGGGAAAAACGCTTAATTTTATTAATAGAATGGATTTTAAATCTCTCTACAGGAGGCCACAGAACACCCCAAAGGGCTAATCTATGTTATGGAGAGATGGCAAATCAGAAAAGCCCCAGTGCATTTTTTTCCTCCCTTAGAATTCGTTCCTGATGAAAGCTACCTACCACTAGGCCAACTGGCTTTGAGTATCTTCTGGTTGAACACTGGAATCGTTCTACACCTGATGTACAAATACCTAAGCCCTTGAGACTTACAGTAGGGATACTAATGCCTGGCATAAGCCCCACTGAAACAGAGCTGGGATAATAATTTTGTAACCTCATGTTGACATAACCCACCAGCTTGCTGAAGAGCCCCTTCATATAGAGGAAACAGAGAAACTATAATGATTTTCAGATACAGTTGACAAGAGACCATTTAGTAAACTTTTATTTTTTTTTAACTAACAGTATGCAGGGATGTTGTATTCTAGGCTGCTACTAATAATCTCATCAGAATGCAAAAGCAGCGACTGTGTTATAAAACCAATGATCTGTTATATTCTGCAAGAATTTACAAAAGCCTAATGTCATTTACTACACCATGAGAACCATACTTGGATAAAAAAAAATAAAACACAACAGAATTCAAAAACTGATTACAGCTGATGAAAAAAAACCCAAACAGTTTGCCAATGCAATACTTTAAAGGTAAAACATACAACAGTGAGAGACATGGAATCCAGTGATGACTTCAGAAGGGGGAAAGTGGGTGTATGGGAATGCATAGATGCCGTATGTCATTCAGGGCCATGTTGAATCAGGGCGTCCACTCAAGCCCAGGATTCTCTGGTCCATGGTTACTGCTGAGTGTGTTTTGCCAGCTCAAGCTGCAGGGAACTTGCAGTCTCGAAAGAGTTTGCTTTTTTTTTTTTCTTTCTCAGCAGGATTTTGGACAAAAGCATATCTCTAGCAGTCTTAAATGCAGAATTTAGATGATTTAACAAGGGAAGACCTTTTTTTCAGAGACCTTGGGAATAAAGTCAACTGAAAAGGTAGAGATAGGGATCTGTCAGGATCTCCATGTAGCTGGGATGCAGGCTGGCCTCTCCTCCTTCTCAGCTTTTACCCTAGGATGGGCAGGAGAAGGGTTGACTTAGGAACCTGTAAGACGTCTGGTAATAATGAAGATGGAGCTTTTAATACTTTGGGATTTTACAAATGAGCTATAATACAGTCACTGGTGAATCATTAAAGTGTATCTTTATAGGAGGAAGTTGTCCATATTTTTTGACTGCTGGGAAGTTGCATATATTGATAGTTGACCAGAAAGAAAATGAGACCTGTTATTAAATCTGAATTCCCTTCAGATCAACTATTTTGAGGACCCAGCGAAGTGACGTTATATCTCAGGAGAGTCTTGCTCACCACAGGTATGTAGATGTGTTTCTTTTTTTCCCTGTCTGTCATACTTTATTTTATTATTATTTTTTCTTTTCAAAAAATTTTTATTTTATACTGGAGTATAATTGATTGACAATGTTGTGTTAGTTTCAGGTGTACAGCAAAGTGATTCAGTTATACATATACATGTATCTATTCTTTTTCAAATTCTTTTCCCCTTTAGGTTATTACAGAATATTGAGCAGAGTTCCCTGTGCTATACAGTAGGTCCTTGTTGGTTATCTGTTTTAAATATAGCAGTGTGTACGTGTCAATCCTAAACTCCCAATTTATCGCTCCACCCCACCCTTCCTCCCTGGTAACCATAAGTTTGTTCTCTAAGCCTGTGAGTCTGTTTCTGTTTTGTAAATAAGTTCATTTATATCATTTTTTTTTAGATGCCACATATAAGCGATAGTCATATGATATTTGTCTTTCTCTGTCTGACTTACTTCACTTAGTATGATAATCTCCAGGTCCTTCCATGTTGCTGCAAATGGCATTATTTCATGCTTTTTTATGGCTGAGTAATATTCCAGTGTGTGTGTGTGTGTGTGTGTGTGCGTGTATACTACATCTTCTTTATCCATTCCTCTGTTGATGGACACTTAGGTTGCTTCCATGTCTTAGCTATTGTAAATAGTGCTGCTATGAACATTGGGGTGCATGTATCCTTTCGAACCATGTTTCTCTCCAGATAAGAGGCAGGTCTGTTTATTAATGAGTCAGTTACACAGGACAGTAGTTAAATGTGTGTCTGCTTGCCTTTATTCTTGTTGTTTTCCTTCCTCCTGAACGACTGGAGGAGACCACTGTCTGCCTGGTCACCTTCTAGTCACCCTGAAGAGCAGCCCCAATGCTTCCCCTTCTCTGTGACACTCCCTCATCTTCACAGATACAGTTAATTAATTCTCTGTTATCTGTCCACAGCACTATATACATAGTTATCTTAGATCTCTTATTAACTGTCTTAGAAGTGTGTGTATAAATGTATTTACTTATTGGTTTCTCTAACTAGAGTATAACGTCCTCAATAAATATTGTTTTCCATTCACAGAACATAGCTAAGGTCCTGGCATAGGATAGGTGTCTAATAAGTGTTCAGTAAATGAATAATTATGAAAGGATTTCAGTAAAATCAAACTTCCAGGAAAAACTTAGAAAATAATATTGATAATGTAATAAATATATACTATTGATCACTTAAGAAGCACATTTAGAGGATTCCTAAACAGTTAGGAATGTTTTAATTTAAAAACAAATTTAAAAATAAGCATCTTTTTCTTTGTTCTAAAATCATATGGGATTAGATCTGAGGGTCAGGTCCCTTTCTCAGCCTAATAGTTAATCAACAAACTAGATATTGGAAGGAAAAGGTCTCATTTGTTCTCCTTAAGAGACTATCCACATACAATTAAAATTACTGGTTCTTTTTCAGAACTGAGAGGGAGTTTGAAAAGAGTGATTGAAATAGAATTAGTAAGTTCTTTACTCAACAAATTTGTCTAGGCCCCCAGTATGTGCCCAGCTCTGTGTTAGGTACTGAAGGTTCAGGGGTGAACCAAACCAACCTCGTTCCTACCCTCTTGGGCACAGACAATAGTGAATGAGGTGAACTTCAAACAAAAGACTTCCTAAAGGTCATGTTACTACAGCTGTGATAATTATTCAACTGACAAATTCAGGTACTTTGATGGCATTCAAGAGGGGAATCTGACCTAGAGAAGAGACGTCTTCACTGCAGAAGTGACCATTAAGCAGAAACTAGAAAGATGGTGAAGTCGGGAGGACAGGGGGCTTTAGGGGGAATGTGATTAAAAGGTGATAGTGGCAGATGGAGAAAACAGCGAATGCGCATATGAACCTGGTATATTTGAAGAAGGCAATGAGGTTCCGATACAGTGAGTGAGAGAAGCGAGATAGGGGCTGAGTTAGAAAGTTGGTCTGGATCAATGCTTTCAAGGGCAGGCCACGCTAGGGATGTGACCATGGACGAGGCTGGGACAACATGCATTCCATGCAAATGTAGCTCCAAGAGATGCCCCCTAATTACTAACTTCCTGCCAGAGCCCCCCAACTCTCTCATATTTACCCCTTTGTATATAAAAAATCCAGAGGCGCTACTAATTTGATGATTTATCCTAAAAGAAATTGGAATTCATGGGGGATATTTGAGAAGAGAAATGACTTTCAGATTTGAGTTTATGAAACATTGCTCCAGCAATCTCTCTGAGAAGAGGTTGGAGGAGGGCAAGCGTCAGTGTGGAAAGTGAAGAGGCAAAGCATGGTTCGCACGGGGGTTGTTGGTGGTGGAAATAAGTAGAGGGAAATGGATGAATTAGAGGTAGATTTTAAAAGAATAATCAACAAATACGGGTGTGAGCGAGAGGGAGATGTCAAGGGTTATTGTGAGGTTTCTGTCCTGAGCGTGTGAGTGGACATTTGGCCAATTATTGAGGTAAAAACACTTCAGGAGGAAGAGTTTGGGAAGGAAACATGGGAAGTTCAATTTCTGGAACTGTGGTGTTCTAGGTGCCTGTGAAACATCCAAGTATCAAGGGGAGCCAGACATAAAGTTGTAAGAATCCAAATAGAAATCAGAGTGGAAACAAAAATTTAGGAATCACAGAAGAAACATGTGGACTATCGATAAAAATTAGAGTAACACAGAGCTTCCCTTCTGGATTGTAATATAGGTCATGGGGGAGAAAAGAGTAACATTAGATGTTCTCTAAGAAGTGATAAAAGAAGTTTTCTTTTCTTTTATACATTACCCTAAATATATTGTTGAATTTCTGTAGTGACTGTTTTTGGCTTATTACTATTTCTTGTTGGCTACATTTTAGTTTTTTAAATTTTTTAATTTTTAAATGTTTTTGTCATGTTGTGAGTCATGCAGGATCTTAGTTCCCTGACCAGGGATTGAACCCATGCCCCCTGCATTGGGAGTGTGTAGTCTAAACCACTGGACCACCAGGGAAGTCCCTGTTGGCTACATTTTAATGATATTTACTATCTGTTTGGCATTGTACTAGTAATAGCATGTATGAAAATTGCCCCTATATTCTGGATATCATACAATACAGAAATTATTAGAAAATTTTTGAAGTTCAATTAAAAATCTTAAATTGTTTGCTGCAATCAGTGAAATAGCCATTTAGAAGAGTCAGAGAAGTGTCAGGTCTATCTATCTAGACGTGTACTTCTGTATTTGTGTATATACACACATACATGCGCACACATTCATATCACTAAAGTCATATGTTATCATTTTATAGATACTGATGATGAAGTTAAGAGAGGTTAAGTGATGTCACAGAGTTAACAAGGGACTGAAGGCAGATTTGAAATTTCCACACTCAGGGTTCTCCTCTACCACTCCTCATAGTAATAACCAATATTAACAAACCCCTGTGCTCTTTACTAAGGACCTTCATCCTTTTTTTTTTTTTAACATCTTTTTTTTTTTTAACATCTTTATTGGAGTATAATTGCTTTACAATGGTGTGTTAGTTTCTGCTTTATAACAAAGTGAATCAGTTATACATATACATATGTTCCCATATCTCTTCCCTCTTGCATCTTTATTGGAGTATAATTGCTTTACACTGTTGTGTTGCTTTCTGCTGTATAACAAAGTGAATCAGCTATATGTATACATATATCCCCATATCCCCTCTCTCTTGTGTCTCCCTCCCACCCTCCCTATCCCACCCCTCTAAGTGGTCACAAAGCACCGAGCTGATCTCCCTGTGCTATGCAGCTGCTTCCCACTAGCTATCTATTTTACATTTGGTAGTGTATATATGTCCATGCCACTCTCTCACTTCTTCCCAGCTTACCCTTCCCCCTCCCCGTGTCCTCAAGTCCATTTTCTACGTCTGCGTTTTTATTCCTGTCCTGCCCCTAGGTTCTTCAGAACCTTTTTTTTTTTTAGATCCCATATATATGTGTTAGCATATGGTACTTGTTTTTCTCTTTCTGACTCACTTCACTCTGTATGACAGACTCTAGGTCCATCCACCTCACTACAAATAACTCAGTTTGGTTTCTTTTAATGGCTGAGTAATATTCCATTGTATATATGTGCCACATCTTCTTTATCCATTCATCTGTTGATGGAAACTTTGGTTGCTTCCATGTCCTGGCTATTGTAAATAGAGCTGCAATGAACACTGGGGTACATGTATCTTTTTGAATTATGGTTTTCTCAGGGTATATGCCCAGTAGTGGGATTGCTGGGTCATATGGTAGTTCTATTTTTAGTTTTTTAAGGAACCTCCATACTGTTCTCCATAGTGGCTGTATCAATATACATTCCCACCAACAGTAAGTACTTATCCTTATCACAACTCCATGAGGTGAACAGATCCACCCTGCAGTGGCATTAGTACATAAAGTGAAGTCTTCTGACTCCTTGCTGTATTCCCATGAACTTGAGTTCATGCCGAGTTAGCCTTGGACTTGCACCAAAACCATACACAATAAACGTGGGATTGATAAGTAAAGGAGTGCTACACACGAAGTGCATTGTGATGACAGCGCAAACAAAATCAGCAGGATCTGGACCAAAATAACTAGTATGGAATGTATCAGAACGATAGCCACCTTCTAAGAGCTCAGATTTTGGATGTTACGTACCTAAGTGAAGCTTCCTTCTCCCCTGGGGTTGAGTTTTAAGAGCACAACAAATGTGGATGCTCATTAAGTGCATGGTTTAAGGTACCTATGGGAGTAGGAAGGGAGACCAGAGGAAAGGGAAACAAACGTTCAAGTTTCAGGAACTTTGAAAGGTAAGAAGGTAGGGCGGGTGAGGGAATAATAATGATGATGTTGATGGTGACGATGACAGGAGAAACATTCCCACATATGTTTCTGTTTTAAATCATCTGCTCATTTTCGACCTAGCGTTTTCCTTCTAGTAGATAAGATGCATTTAACGCATTAGCCTTTGGTTTCTGCAAGGTACATGTCTGGATCCGTGTGACTGTGGGTGTTTGAGTCACTAGGATGAGAACAGGGCCATGGTACTTCTCATGCTCTATTCCCCAAAGGAAAGTAGTTGGCTGTCTTCCACTGGAAAACATATTCTTCACAGAATGCGTTCATTTTAGCTGTCAGCTACGGAGTATCGAAGAATTTGTACGCGTGCAACATTGCCAGCAGGAGGCCCACCCACCTCCACTGGGGATAAGAATCCCCAATGGGGGGGAAAAGGCTGCTTCCAAGTGAGTGAAGCAGCTGTTGTTTTACATAGAAGTGTCAAAAGCACAAGCAAATTTCTCATCACCATTTGGCGGTGTCATGGTCAGTGAAATACTTTGTGGTTTTAATGTGGTTTGGGAAGAAGAAACTGGTTTGGGGAGGTTTAAGTTACAGAGGAAAACTTTATGTAGAAAGTAAGCCCTTGGTAAAGAATTCAATTTATTGTGAATGATAGAATTTGAATCTGTGATGTGAAACGTAGGATTAAATTAGCCACACATCTTTGAAATTTAAAACATTATTTTGTTATCTTTTGGTACACTTTCTTAGTAATAAATGAGTATGATATGTTAAACAAATCTGAAGAAAAATGCATCCAATTTTGTCACGATACAGTTCTATTACATAAAATATTATATAAAATATTGCCATTTCTCAAAATAGGACTCTTAAAAATTGAACACTGAAAAGTTTTCCAAATGCAGAGAAATAGAAACTATACACCATTGTGTTCATATTGACTTTCCATATATTTATATATGTATTCCCTGACCCATCTGTAATCTATCCATCCATCTATGCATCATCTAACAGCTTCTATAGCTGATATACCATTTAGACAGTATAAGACACCTGCATTTGTCGTAATTCCTATTCCTTGTTTTCTAGAAGCTTCAAATTAATTTGACTATTTATTAATGGCTTGAAGAAGGGTGAGACACCTTATCACCACTGCAGTCATCTTTTAAAAATAAGGAAAATGAAACACACTCAGTCCCCCTCCCAACCCAATGAGATGCAGACACAAAGTCTTACCATGGATGTGGGGCTAATCTTTAAATCCTTTTTTAAGAAAAGCCCTGTTTATGCACCTGGTAAATGATAATAAAATGTATATGAGCTTGAGAGTATATGACGACTAAATTAGCTATGATTTAGATTATGAGAAAAATAGATGGGAGTTCAATATAAAGCAATCAAATATAACATAACATATGAATCACACTGTAAATATCTCTGGCATTTGCCTGATCTGCCTGATTATGTGACATAAGTAACAAAGTAAGTCAGTAGTTGCCTTAGTCCATTTGGGAGGCTATAGCAAAAATACCACAGACTGGGTGGCTTAAACAACGAACGCTTATTTAAGTTCAAGATCAAGGCTCCAGCAGAATTGTTGTCTGGTGAGAGCCCCTTTCCTGGTTCATAGATGCCTATCTTTTTGCATATGGCAGAATGAACGAGAGAGAGCTCTTTGGGGCCTCTTTTATTTGGGCTCTAATACCATTAATGAGGGCTTTGCCCTCATGACCTAATCATCTTCCAAAGGCTCCACCTCCTAATCCCAACACATTGGGGGTTAGTTTTCAGTTTCTGAATTTGGGAAGACACAAACATTCAGTCTATAGCAGTAGTGAACATGTGTCACTACAGTAAATTATTGAAAACTGTTCTTGAAATTGTACCTGGAGTTGGAATATTTTGAGCTATAAGCTTCCTCCGTGATTGTCTACCTCAACACCCCACTTTGCAGGTAAGGAAACAGAGGCCAAATGCATCATAGAGCCGGCTGGGCAAGGACCCCCTCCTCAGGTCTTCTATCTCCAGGTCAGAGCTCCTTCCACTCTGCTTCTCACAGAGCTTTTTTGTGCGAGATGGTTTACTGCCAACAGCCAATAATAGGACCAATTTTAGCCTAAGCTGAGTCATAAGAATCTTGTTTTAATAGTTATCCTTCTATATATTTTTCACAATCCTTTATCTACTCTTCTCACCCCCTATCCAGTTCCTTTTTGCTTCCTAACTCTTACTTCCCAAATGGGACATCTAATACCTTCATATCAATTTGCATTTCAAAACTCCCTTATCCTCCATTTAACTATGGTTAAACATAGTTTTTTAGCCCAAAGTAATACTTCTGATAGGATTCACATATTCCCTTGGGATAAAGCAACTGCAAGGTTTGGCTAACGGGATGGTGAATCTTGGGTTTGTCTTATTCTATTAATTATACGTGTGTATGGCTGTTTATTTTACTTAGTCTATAGCAGGTCCTTAACTTCGAGCATATGTGCCACAAAGACCAATGATAAATAGATGGCACATCAGATTTTGCCAGAGTTCTGGGGAAAAGCTTTCACTCAGTTTCATACATTATCAAAGCATTGACCCTTTAGTCACAGAAACCCATGCCCTGGGTACTGCACACACATAGACCTGGAAGCTTACACTCTTCTGTCTCTTCCCTGCCTTTGGATCTTTCACCACCCTGCCACGTTTCTGCCGCCCACAGGTGTGCATGTCCTGCTTTTCTGTTTACTCCACCCAAGGACCCCAATCAACAGGAAGATATTTTCCCAAATGAACACTCATAGTGATGCCACAAGCTCTTCCCACTATACAACTGCTGAGTGTTTTCCTTCCTTTAAAAACAAAAAAGGCGGGGCTTTTAATAGCTCCTTTAAGTTTATTTTCCCTGTATTCTTAATTATATTAAATACCCATACATTTCTTCCCTGAGTATTCATTTAGAAAGAAAGTTTGTAATAGTCACATTTAATTTATCAGGGTGCAATAATTTGTTTCCCAATCATCTTGCCGACTCTGGTTCATTATACTATTGTTTCACATGAGTAAGTTAGCAAAGTTTGGATTGATTGACTCTAATTAACTAAAACTGGTTCCAGGCTGTGCATCTATTGTCATGGTAGCTAGTCGCAAAGCCCTAAACTGAGCAGCAATGGTGATATACGGTAATATTGATTTGAAAACTGGAGAAAATATGTAACCTTGGGCTTATCACTGTTTGGGAGACAAGCTAAAACAATAAAAGGTTAGGGGAAGGGAAGGGAGAGGTATTAGGACACACTTTCAGGATACTTGGGAACATAAATTGGAATTTTCGGTGGGTTCGCTTCTTTTTTATTTTTTCCTGTCCAGAGATAACCACAGATGTGTTGAATTACAAACTAATTCCAACTTCAGCAGCCAGAAGAGTAAAGATTTCATGGTTTTTGAAACTGTGAAGAAATGAAATATACTTGCTGACAAACAGTCTAAGATCCACCAAAAAATTATGGGGAGACCTCCATTTTGGTAGAGGAAACCTTTCTACCCATTACTCGTAGAAAAGTAGAAATGTTTGAAATTTAATCTCTTCTTTGTTGCTGATTTTTATAGTCAATAATGATCTTTGCCTGAGATTATATGGTTCTTTGACAGTATGGCCAACTGGAAAAAATGATCACATTTACAGCCTGTAAGTGTGAACAAATGCCACCCTTGCTCTATAGTGCTGGACAGGAATCAAGTTAAAAAAATTGCAGAACAGAATGCCATAGCGAGAGCCATCAGTGGATTTCCAGTGTTCCTATGTGAGATGCTGCAGCTTCTGTTGCTTCTCCTAAAGTTCCAGTTAGGAAGGATCTCCTTCTATTTGACTGCTGTTGCCCACTTTTTCAGTCCTATAGTCTTCATTTCAGAGCTTCAGGGCCCTTGTCTTCCATGGCACCCTTATGAACTGAGTTTCCTCCCCCTTCTCTCTTTCACTTCTCACCAAGTTCAACAGAACAGCCTTTGTATCCTGACAGACAGATGATGTGGAAGTTTAGCTCGTGTACTACAGAGGCTTGTTGGAGAAGTCTTCTGTCAGGGTGGAGAAAACACCAGAAGTATTTCCAGTTTATCCAGATGCTTCCTTCCTTTGGACTGTGCTAAAGTCTCTTTGGAAACTGAAGATAGGCAACTTTTATGCCAGTCAGTGTCTTCTCCATGTGATTGTTTGAGTTTCTTTTAATGTTTTATGGCTACTATGGCCATGTGAGAAAGGACCAACTTCCAAACGTCTCAGTGAAAGGAGCCTGTATTAGTTAAGGTTTTCCAGAGAAACCTAACCAGTGTGGTGCATATATGTATGGAGGGAGAGAGTGAGAGAGAGGTTTTAAGAAATTGGCTCAGGTGATTATGGAGGCTGGCAAGTTCAAAATCTACAAAGTGGGTCATCAGCTGGAAACCTGGGGAAGAGCTGATCTGCAGTTTAAGTCCACGGGCTGTCAGGCTGGAGAGCCAGGAAAAGTCAATGTGGTAGTTCAAGTCCAAAGGCCTTCTGCAGCAGAGTTCTCTCTTGCTTGGGGGAGGTCAGTCTTTTGTTCTAATCAGTTCTTCAACTGATTGGACGAGGCCCACCATCACTATGAAGGGTAATCTGCTTTACTCAAAGTCCACCATGTTAAATGTAAATCTCATCCACAAACATTCTCACAGAAACATCCAGAATCATTCTTGACCAAATATCTGCACACAGTGGTCCAGCCAATTTGACACGGACATACCACAGAGCACAAGCCTCACATAAAGGCACAGGCTGAGGAGCCAGAGTAGACAAAGGTGGAGAAGGAGAATGACATAAATTTGTTTTTGAAGAGAAAAAGGGAAGCGCGTGACTACTGATACCTCATAGATTTTGAAGTATTTTAAAGTCAGCCACACAAACATGGTACACACAACACACACCTGTCTTTCTTCTTGAATAGCTTAGTAACAAGATGTCCTCACTCCCTCTTGTTCTTAAGTGCAGGCAGGGGTCATGGTAGTTCCGAAGCAGCAGACACCAGCCCCAACCTGGTAAAATGATAGGCAGCAAAGGCCCTGCTCAGACTCCTTCCTCTGACTCCCTCTACTGCACACATCTACCCCAGAGACATTCTGCCCAGCCCTTCTTTCTAGAATTCAAAACAACTGTCCGAAAAGCCTCTGACATGTTTACAATTCCCACCTCCATAACACCAGTTACAACTGACTCACCTCTTACCAAATAGAAAGCAGGTATCACATCTCTTGTTGGTAAAATATTTGTCTTAACATCTTCAAATCAAACAACAAGCATTCTTTAAGTCCCTACTAGGTGCCCAGTACAGAGGAAAATGCAAAGGAAGAATCAAACATAGTATGAGAGCTTATAATTTTGGGGAAAAGCAAGTTTAATATGTAGCAAATAGAATACATTAAGTTATTAGGGGGGTCTTCAGACAAGGAATTCTGTCAGAGTTCATCAATGGTGACCATAAATATGAAATGGAATGGCTTCCTTTCTATGTTGTTGTATTTGACTATATGTTGCAAAAACTGAGGGATATTGTTTATATCGATTGTGTCAAGAATTAGTTCATTTGTATTCAAATCATTCTAGTTTCTCTCAATGATTGTATGTTTTCCTAGTGTCTGCTTATCAGTTTATTCAATGTAGTAGTCAAGTTTATCAAAACCACATGGAAACCACCTGAAGATGGATTTTTGATAGAGGAGGTTATTTGGAGCTTTTGCCCATAAAATGGAATGCATCTTTGTACTTGTAAACTCTGAGGTTACCTTCCAAGGAAGCAACCCATTTTCCTCCAAAGACTGCAACTATCATTATTAGATGAATCGCTAACATGATTTTGTCAATATTCTCCTCTAACTCTTACTTACAGAAGAAAAATGTTTGAAAATTATGTTGGATGAACTCTGCCCCTCTAATAATTTCTGGAAACCTGAAATGATTCTAGGTCACCTGAGGTGACAACCTGATCTCAGTAGCCTTGATTTGTTCACTCCCCTCTCAGCACTGAAAGAACCTAGTGGCAGAAACAGTTTCCGGGAGACTGATTCTGAGCTGAAGTGCAAGAATGTTTATTGAGGAGCCTGGGTCCTCAGAGTGGGTGGGAGTGATAGGGAAGATCTTTGCTGAAATACCCCAAGGTTGAACCCGGAAAAAAGCACTAAATGTCAAATCTGAAGGGCAAACTAAACAAAATCAGTACTGGAGGATGAGTGTATAGGAAGGGCTGCAACAGGAAGGGATTTGGTGTGAGGGAAAGTCAAGGAGAGTAGCTCAGAAGCAAGATTTTGAATGCGGATTGCACGTTAGTGTATTCTTTTCGCATGGTTTGCAGTTTATATTAGCAGGATGGGCAAAGCAGCTTAATATACTTAATCTGGATATGGTAGCACGGTAGGACGCAGAGCCAAACTCCAAGCCAGCTCCATGAACTCACCCTTCTAGTGACGGATATCTGACAAGCCTACGTCTTCTAATTTTTTCTTTCTCTGAAATGCGAGACATTGAACCTGAGATAACACAAAATAGATCTGTTGAGCCTCATCAACAGCAGAGAATGTACAAGAGGCAGTGACCTAAACGCTTTGCTAATCACAGTGTGATCCAAGGACCAACAGCATCTGAATCACCGGGGAGCTTGTTGGAAAGGCAAACTCTCAGGCTCCCGCCCAGATCTACTGCATTAGAATCTGCAACTTTTTAAGATTCCCACGTAATTCATGCACACTTTAAAATGAAGGAACACAGATGTTCTCCCTTCTATAATACCACTCACAGATAGTTACCTAGTGTCTGATTACAGACCCACTAGTGATATGGAGTTCAAAATTTTTAAAATCACAGTGTTTGCTAATAAATTCTCCTTTAACGTTTAGAACCTAGCACAATAACAGAAAAAGGTATATTTGATCAGTAAATATTGAATGAATGAGTAATGAATGAATGTTTCACCTTGAATTGAAAATGTTTGCACACAACTTATTTGGACTAGCTAGATAATAAATCAATGTTTTCCACAGTCAGCCCTAATGTTAAATAAAAAAAGACTTTTATGTCATATAGGCCTCTGTTTCCTAGGCTAAATGTGTCTGCTTCCTTTAACTACTTCTCATGTGTCAAGGTGTATAAGTTCCTCACTGTCCTTGGTACCTTCTTCTGGCCACATGTTGGATTACAAGAAAACCTGTGATCCAGGGGTAAACTTGTCTCCAGATGTGCTGCAAGCACACAGTACAGGGAACACGAGCTGATGACATGCCTCTGCTTCTGCTCTGGGCTTTTCTAATTTAGCAAATTGGCTGTCACATCACTAAAAATAGGAAGTTTGAACTTGCGCTCCTTTTTTTTTGTCTGAGGTTATTTTGCTTACCACAAATGAAGGCCACAGAAGCTAAATATATGTCTACTTGAATGATGACTTTATAGCAATAAAATGAGCCCACAGGGGCTAATGACTCTGTAATCAGCTTTTTCAACCACTTTTTATATTGGGCATAATTCTCTCTCTCTCTGAGAAATTCTACATCATTTATCACTAGACTAACGTGAGCAAAAGGGGAAAGGCACGAGCTGAGAGATTGGAGGCCACCGCCTGTCTCCTATTAAATCATAACAGTAAATTTGCCTGGAGGAGACTATTTGATTTTGGATACTAGTACAGCAGACTGTCACGTTCTCTTTTGGTTCAGAATTCTTATTTTGGCATTGGTTTAAGAAATTAGGTTTTAAGAAGAATTTATTTTGCTTTACGTTTAAAAGTGATCAACAGTATTCCAACCCAGAACTGTTTCTTTTTATAAATTTTTACTGGAGTACAGTTGATTTACAATGCTGAGTTAGTTTCAGGTGTACAGCAAAGTGAATCAGTTATACATATACATATATCCACTCTTTTTTAGATTCTCTTCCCAAGTCGGCCATTACAGAGTATTGAGTAGAGTTCCCTGTGCTATACAGTAGGTCCTTATTAGTTATATATTTTATATATAGTAGTGTGTATGTGTCAATACCAATCTTCTAATTTATCCCTCCCCCTCTTTACACCCCGGTAACCATAAGTTTATCTTCTACATCTGTAACTCTATTTCTGTTTTGTAGATAAGTTCATTAGTACCTTTTTTTTTTCGATTCCACATATAAGTGATATCGTATGATATTTGTCTTTGTCTGACTTACTTCACTTATTTCACTGACCTAGAGTATGACAATCTCTAGGTCCATCCAAGTTGCTGCAAATGGCAATATTTCGTTCTTTTTTATGGCTGAGTAATATTGCATTGTATATGTATACCACATCTTCTTTAGCCATTCCTCTGTTGATAGACATTTACATTGCTTCCATGTCCTGGCTATTGTAAATAGTGCTGCAAGACTCAGGACCATTTCTAAAGTTCCTTTTCTTGTTCTCTACCACCTCCTGGTTGCCATCAAGGGAAGGGGATCACACCCCTCCTGTTGACCTGCTTGCAAATTGATGTTGGTAAATCTGAGGTCAGACACTCTTTCTGGGGGTGAGATTATTATTTACATGATGATGTACTTGTGTTCCAGATAATACCATTTGAGTACCACTTCCTTTCCTACTTATTAATATCATCTTATTTAGACTCTTCTTCCACAGCTTGGAGCTCCATTGGCAGCTGTTTCTTTCCCAGAGTTCACTGCTCTTGGGCCTGGTTCATAGCCTGATTTTACTGAATATCCTCTTCTTATTCCTCCAGATCCAATGCCCACCCTCCTCCGCTATCTGCCTCAGGAGGCGGATCTGCACAGATAACATCAATGGGCCTCCATGCCCTCTCCCTCCCCTTACCCTTTCTGTCTAGATGTGGAGACAGTTCCACTTCTGTTAGCCCAGAATTTCTGCTCCATCCCTTATGGTTCCTCTACATTTTACTCATGTCTTTAGAATCAGTGCTTTGTATATAAACCCTCTTTGAATTATTCTAATTTGATGGTACCACCTGTTTCTTTGTCCCCTTATCCTGGATGATTACAACATCTATTCATTCATTCTCTCGTGTTTTTATTTACTATTATTTTTTGTTATTTACTTATTTATGTAGCAAGCACTTATGCATTATCTACTATTTACCAGTCATTCCACTGAGCTTCTTTAGAGCTCATTCTCTACCAAATAGTCAATAAGCTTTAGATAAAGCTAACTATGAGTTCCTTATCTTAGTTGTGCCATGTCCTATTGGGATAAAGGCCTGTAATTGGGAGACAGGTACTACCAGTCATCTCAAGATATGTCTGTTACTCTTGACACTGAATAAGAGCTTATTTTCATATCAAGCCAGTTTTTTTTTTTTTAGTTCACTTAGGCCAAAGTATAAGTAGCAAGTTGTATTGTTTTTAAATCAAAAGACTCATACAAACAGAAGATAAGACTTGTTCTGTTGGTGCCAAGAACTGAGTTGTCCATTCACCCCTAGCCTCATTTTTTTTTCATTATTCCTAGATCTGGTCTTTGGCTGGTAACTCGGCTTCGATGGCTACATATAAAGGCAACCTTGAATCATCTCTCAACAAAAGACTTTCTTTGTACTCATATGAGGAGTAGTTGCCAGCAAAAGGATAAGAGGCTTTCACTCCTTAGATCTTCCCTATGTCTGTGGTTTAAGAAGGGGCATCCTTGTCTATTTGGGTAAAGGCAGAGTAAAATTTACTGTCAGAGGTGGAAGGGCAGGGTCCTTTCATTTGGGGCTCCTTCAGGCTTTGGTTGTGACATAATAACATGGCTTTTCGGCAGTGACGGTGGAGAAGTGTTTAGTTTGTATTAAAGCCATCTTTGGCTGCATTAATAAAAGTTAAGTGACACAACCAAGGAATGTGAAAGTCCTGCTGTTCAATAAAGTGACAAGAAAATATGACTAGGGTTGTGTTCTTCTCAGAGTCGCATTTTAAGAAGGAGAGTATAAGATGGTCACTTTTCAAGATGAAAGTAAAGTCCGGGTTCTGGAGAGCATATCATATGAGAAATATGTGAAAGAAAAGGAGATCACAAAGTAACTTTTTAAATATGGAGAAGTAAATTTATTTTTTACAGCTTCAAAAATGAGAAGACTATGTGTGTATATTTTTTCCTCTGAAATAGAGAGATTACTTCCCAACTCATTTTATGAGGCCAGAATTAGCCTGATACTGCATCCTGTCAAATCCTTTGCAAGAAAAAAAAAACCGTAGACCAATATTCTTCATGAGCATAGATACAAAAATTCTAAATGACATTTTAACAAATCAAATCTAACTATATGTATAAAGGACCAAACAGGTTGATCCCAAGAATGCAAACTTGGTTTAACATTTGAAAATCCAAAAAAGAAAATCCTTACTATCATCTTACTAGAGACATCCAGCAATCATTCCTCATTAAGGAAAAACAAAAAACAAAACCAAAAAACCTCTTAGGAAACCAGGATTAGAAAGGAATTTACTCAGTCTGATGAAAGCATCTATGGAAAACCCATAGCTAACATCATACTTAATGATGAAAGACTGAATGCTTTCCTCCTAAAACTAGGAACAAGACAAGGATGTCCACTTTCACCACTTCTATTCAACATTGCACTAGGGATTCAAGTCAATGCAATAAAACAAGGAAAAGAAAGAAAAGTCATCCAGATAAGAAGGGAAGACGTAAGACTATTATTTGCTTTCCTATGTGATTATTTATGTACAAAATCACACAGAATCTACAAGAAATGTAAATAATAAATGAATTTTTCAAGATTTCAGGATATAAGATTTATGTGCAAATGTATTTGTATATACTGACAATTGACTCTTGCAAATTAAAATTTAAAATATCTCATGTATAATAGTATAGCATGAAAATATAAAATACTTAGGAATAAAATCTGACAATATATGTGACAGACCTGTGCACTAAAAGCTATAAAATTTTGCTGGGAGAAATTAAGGATGATATGCAGATGTACTGTTTTCATGGGTTAAAAGACAATATTAGGGAGATGCAAGAGGGAGGAGATATGGGGATATATGTATATGTATAGCTGATTCACTTTGTTATACAGCAAAAACTAACACACCATTGTAAAGCAATTATACTCCAATAAAGATGTTAAAAAAAAGACAATATTATTTAGATATATTAGTCCTCCTAAAACTGATCTATAGATTCAATTCAATTCCAATCAAAATCTTAACAGGATTTTTTTTTTCTTCTTTTGGGGAGTAGAAATTGACAAGCTGATTTTAATACCTACATGAGAAAAAGAAGAACAAAGTTGGTGGGCTCACACTGTTTTAGACTTATAAACGTATAGCAATCAAGACAATGTGGTGTTTGCACCAAGATAGACAGTAGAACAATGAAACAGAGAGTCTATGGACAACTGATTTTTGACAAAGGTGTAAGGGCAATTCAGTGGAGAAAAGATGTTCTTGTCAATAAGTGGTACTCGAAAAATTAGATATCCATATACAAAAAAATGAACTTCGACCCATATCTCTCACCATATACAAAAAATAAGTCAAATGGATGATGAAACTGACTATAAAACCTAAAAGAGTAAAACTTCTGGAAGAAAACAAAGGAGAAAATTTTTGTGACCTTGGCTTAGGTGAAGACTTCATAGACATGACCAAAAACAGGAGTATCCATAAAAGAACAAACTGATAATTTACACTTCATTAAAAATTTCTGCTCATCAAAAAACACTAAGTGAATGAAATGACTAGCCACAGACTGGGAGAAAATATTTGCAAAGCTTCTATTTGTTATAGAATTGTATTGGGTGGGCCAAAATGTTTGTTTGGTTTTTTCCATAAGATGGCTCTAGTAGCACTTAGTTGTCTTTAACTTCATTCAAAACAATTTTGTTAGATTGTATGTGATAGCTGTCATATCAGTGTGCATTTAAAAAAAAACTTATCAAAACTGGTGAATTTTTGTGTAGCCATTTTAATATTGAAGATGGAAGGAAAAAAGCAACATTTTTGGCATATTATGCTTTATTATTTCAAGAAAGGTAAAAACGCAACTGAAACACAAAAAAAGGTTTGTGCAGTGTATGGAGAAGGTGCTGTGACTGATCGAACGTGTCAAAAGTGGTTTGCAAAGTTTCGTGCTGGAGATTTCTCGCAGGACGATGCTCCACAGTCGGGTACCAGATGAAATTGACAGCGATCAAATCGAAACAATAATTGAGAACAGTCAATGTTATACCACGCGGGAGATAGCCGACATATTCAAAATATCCAAATCAAGCACTGAAAATCATTTGCACCAGCTTGGTTATGGTAATCACTTTGATGTTTGGGTTCCACATAAGTTAAGCAAAAAAAAACCTTCTTGACCATATTTCCACATGCAATTCTCTACTGAAACGTAATGAAAACGTCCTGTTTTTAAAACAAATTGTGACGGGTGATGAAAAGTGGATACTGTACAACAATGTGGAACAGAAGAGATCGTGGGGCAAGTGAAATAAACCACCACCAACCACACCAAAGGCCAGTCTTCATCCAAAGAAGGTGATATTGTGTATATGGTGGAATTGGAAGGGAGTCCTCTATTATGACCTCCTTCTGGGAAACCAAACAATTAATTCCAACAAGTACTGCTCCCATTTAGACCAACTGCAAACGGCACTTGACGAAAAGCATCCAGAATTAGTCAACAGAAAATGCATAATTTTCCATCAGGATAACTCAAGACCGCATGTTTCTTTGATGACCAGGCAAAAACTGTCATAGCTTGGCTGGGAAGTTCTGATTCATCCGCCATATTCAACAGACATTGCACCTTCGGATTTCCATTGATTTAGGTCTTTACAAAATTCTCTTCATGGAAAAAATTTCAATTCCCTGGAAGACTATAAAAGGCACCTGGAGCAGTTCTTTGCTCAAAACGATAAAACGTTTTCGGAAGATGGAATTATGAAGTTGCCTGAAAAATGGCAGAAGGTAGTGGAACAAAAGGGTGAATACATTGTTCAATAAAGTTCTTGGTGAGAATGAAAAATGTGTCTTTTATTTTCACTTAAAAAACCGAAGGCACCTTTTGGCCCGCCCAATATCTAGGATAGAAAATGAACTCTAGAGTGCAATAATGAGAAAACAAACACCCCAATTAAAAATGGGCAAAGATCTGAACAGTTGACCAAGGTATGTGGATGGCATATAAACATATGAAAAGATGTTCAACAACATTAGACTTCAGGGAACTACAAGTTACAAGCACTGCTACATGCCATTACCCAACTATTGGAATGACCAAAAGTTCAAAGTCTGACCATACTTAATGTAGACAAGGATATAGAGGGATCTAGAACTTTCATACACTGCTGGTGGGCACATATAATGGTGCACCCACTTTGGACAACAGTTTGGATGGTTCCTTAAAAAGTTAAATGCATACCTATCATGCGATCCAGCCATTCCGCTTTCAGATATTTATCCAAGAGAAATGAAAACATACCAAGACTTGTACATGAATATTCATTCATAGCAGTCTTATCTGTAATAGCCCAAACTGGAAATAAATGTTCATGAACAGATGAACACATTTTTATATATCCATACAACAGAATTCTGCAGCAAAGAAAAATAATGAACTCTTAATATACACAAAAACCTGATGGATCTCAAAATATACACCTTGACTGAAAAGCTAGACAAAAAAAAAGATGTTTGATCTCATTTATATAAAATTCTAGGCAATGCAAACTAACTTATGGTGACAGAAAACAGATGAGTGAGCTCTTGGGGACAGGGTAGGGGTAGGGGCGTTACCAAGCAGCTGAGGAAATGCTGGGGTGACGGATATGTTCATTGGGTTGATTGTGATGATGGTTTCACGGGTGTAGACATATGTCAAAAAATCCAACTGTACACTTTAAATATATGCTTTTCATGTTGATTATATGTCATTAAAGGGAGAGGAGGGGAAGGGAGACAGAGAAATCAAGCCTATGCCCCAGGTAAGTTATGTGCTTTAGTAAGAGGATGATGGTAGTTTTGAGACTGAAACACAATTTCTCTGCATCCTTACAAAATAGCCCTGGGCTGTAAGCAGCTTCCGTACTCGTGTCCTCTCCCCCTCCCCCATTCTTTCCCTTCTTTCCTCTCTCCTTCTTTTCTCACTCCCTTCTTCCTTTCCTTCCTTCCATTGTGAGATTAAAAATTATATGTTATCTTAAGAGTTAGCAAAGACTTTAATTTCTGAAAATGATCCTCTAAATTCCTTAGGATTGCAGGGGATACATTAGCACCTGGAATAGCAGGAGAAAAGGAAACAAAAGAAATACTTCAATTGCTCTGCATTAGACATGAACACTTAGGAGTGGAGCGAAGAGACAACTGATAAGAGAAACATGGCAACATCACGGAAGCACTTTTCAGCCCTGGGGATGTCTAATAGTCCATTTTAATTGTGTTGGTGTTGCCATGATAGAAAATCTCTCTGTGGAAAGGCTCTGTGGAAAGATACGGCTTTGTCCTCTCACAGCTCTCGGGTATGTTACATTTTTAAAAAATCACAATATGATATGATGAGTACCATGACAGTGGTGACACTTGAGGTTGGTGGGTGTCCTTGCTCCAGAATTTCCACATGGGGTGACCTTGTGACAGCCATGTGGCTGCAATGGTTGTGACCTTGAAGCAAGCTCTCTCCCCTTCTCTCTCTCTAGCACTTTACATAAGAGCTATATAAAATCATAATAAAAATAATAACATTAGAAATAATGAAACAAAATGTCCATTATCGGCACCAAGTAACGTCAGACAGTGAGATTTTTGAGGATGCTGCAGCTCTGGCACTCCACACACGCCTTGGTACCTCTGTGCCTCACGTGGCACAGAGACACTCTCCAGGATGACTCCCTGAATGTCCCCTTCAGTAGGTGATGTTGGAGGACGTGCGGGAGCCCGTGAGGCAGACATCGTGGGGTAGGGTCTTCTGTACAGAGTCCACAGCAAATGCAAGTGTGTCAGTGAGAGACTTCCTGTTGGCCAGTTTCTGCTTGGAAACTAGGATTCACAGACATCGTGACAAGAACTAGGTGATTAGCTGTTGCTTCTCCCTGGCTGCTGCGGAACAGGGGAAAGCACAGAGACTTTGGATGATGATCCAGATTCCACTTCTGCCCCATCTCTATGGCCTTGGGCCTTACCTGAGTAATTCAATCAAAGTCTCAAGTTTTTTTCATCTCTAATATGAGAAAAATAACACTTTATTGGAAGAAACTGTAGGTGCAGAAACAATATATGTTTAAAAATACATAGCACCTGGTACCTAGTACATATGTCATCATTTTAATTTAGTTCTATTGTTGTTATCTCCAGGGCTCAAATTATTACCTGAGATTAGATTGCAACACTTAGGGAAGGGCCATGGGAGTTCCCAGATAGGGCTGCTATTCACATCAAAAAAAAAGAAAAAATGGGTTTAATCCTTACTGAGTATGCAGCTCTGTCCCAGGCTTTTGGCAGATGTGCCAAAGATTTTACACATCTAAGAAGTCCATGAATTGGAAAAGACCAAACTGACACACTTGAAGCAACTAGACAATGGTATCATATAATCAATTATCGGTATGTGCTGTATAGGCAAGAGATGTCACAGGACCCTGATGCTACTAGCATCCTATTATCTTTCTTAAGTCTCCGTACAGGATGATATAAGCAGTTCAATGCAATGTGCAAAGTACTAAGTGGTCCCCTAGTGGCCAGAAAGAGTTAATACTACATCTACCCTGAGTGGAACAAGTAAGAACATTGTTTACTCTCACTTTACTTCCCAGAGTATATTCGTCTGAACTGGTATGAGTTTCTGATTCTAAATCAATTCATTGTTCAATTACAGGCAACTGAAATTACCTCCTCCAATATTATTAATCACACTGAACTTCCTGCTCCCCAATGCACTCCTAAACTCACATTTCTCATAGCTTACTGATTTGTACAGATCGTGCCTTTGTCAGGCTTCCCATATTAAGATATAAACCTTTTTGAAGGAAGTAACTGGGTTACTGCTATCTGGGGGTAACGTACATTCTGGTGTTCCCAGGGCAGTCCTGGCTTATGCTCGTTTGCCCAGTGTAATTGTTAGTATTACCTTCTTTTGTGATCATAATTGTTCCAGTCTTAGTAATAAATTATATGGTTCCCCTAGTGCCATCTCTTGCTCCTTCCTGCTCTTTCTTCCCCATTGAACATCCCAGAAATACTGATCTAACTCCTGACCAGACATGAGGTCAATCTGGATGTGCTCTCTCACTCCAGCCATCACCAGAGTTTATCTGGCTGATCTGGCTGGTCAGGAAGCCGTTCTCTTTTCTCTTAAACACTCCCCATGTGCCCTTTCATAAGTTGCAGTCGCAGTCAGAGAAGAGGACCACTGCTGATTGTTGGTGACGTGTGTGCTACTAAGTTCCCTTGTTTCCCTTTCCTCACAGGCTCTCACAGGTTCTAAAAGTCACCTCTAAGCCCGTCTAATGCTATGACGTGTTGGTTGGGTAGAATAAGCAGAGCCTGGGTCAGTCATTCTTAGCAAACACCCAGTCGATGAAATACACTATTGTGCAGGCTGTGATGGTAAAATGAATGTGTTAAAGGTGAAAGAAGATGATCTAGACACCAACAGTGAACCAGAACAGGAGGAAATTGTGAACTTTTTCAAGATACAGCACAAGGCTTTTCCACAATGGCCCAAATGTCACCTTTTATCATAGTCGGAACAATACGGACACCTGCAAAACTCATTCAAGTAAGACTTTCAACTCAAATTTATGCTTGATGTGTTAGAACTAAATTGGTACATTTACAGACTAGTTGTGTGAATGCAACATGATTGAACTGTTTTGGAATCCAGCGATGGACTTGTGAGTGCCTTGTTAAAATGGAGTACACTTGTCTTGCTCAGAACAGATTTCTTAGGAAGCATTCCTATCTCCTTACATGATTTGTTTCAAATGATTTAATAAAGTCAGCAACTAAAATAACATCTTAATGGGTGATTCAATTCCAAATGCCAAAATAAAATTGTTACAAATAAAGAGGCATATACAACTATGCTCATATTCAGAAACTGCTTTGCGATTTTGATGAAGACTCAGAAATAAAATATTACTCTAAATGGCTTACACAATACATTTCCTTTTTTATTTGTTCTCTCTTCCTCTCATTATCTCTGACCTGTTTCTCTCTCTTTCATGCTGCTACTCACATCTTAACCATATACATTTTACATGTGAATGAGATTATGAATCTATGACTCTAGGAGATAAATGTACATGCATATACTATAAGCAGTATTGCACTGTTTTCTTTATACTTTGTTATCTTATACTTATGAAGAATAAACCTTAAAATTAAGGATCTGTCAGATAGGTATTGTAATAATAAAATGCATTAAAAGTTATCATTGGAATAATAAGATTTGGGGAATTTCAGCACCAAGCAAGTTACTTATAAAATGCCAGTGGAATAATTCTGGATTCATTGCATAACACTGAGTACAAACAATGGTGTTTTGTAAACCAATAAAGATGGTCTGCAAAGGCCTGGATGGGAACCATTCTGAGTTGGTTATGACAACAGAGGTAAAAGTCAAAGATCTTCAGTGTGACTGTGAGTAGTCAATTCTGCTAAAGGATTTCAAGGAGAAATTCAGAGGTTATTATTTTATTACTGCCATTCAAACTTTGACCTAGGTTGTGTATTCATTCTTTCATACGATGAATGTTTAAGCTCTTCCTCTTTTGCCACCAATAGAGTATGCCTAACGCTGGGTATACAGAGTTGAACATGCAGTAATTATAGTTAAATGTTCAATGAAATAAAATGATGTACATTCCACTAAATAGTCATGTTCAGGATTATGAACTTGGAATGATCAAGTTATTGCAATGCTTGCCTCCTTGTGTTGGCTACTAGAAGGTTCAGAGCCTAATTTGCAAATATATAAGACTTCTGAATGTATTTTGTGCTGACTTCACTCTTTGGTTCATTTGATTTCTTGGGAAAGCTATATTTTCCTTAGTCCTAATACTTAACCTATTTTATGTTTTTACTTTAGTGTATTAATCTTTGTAAGGCATGTGTAGACATAATCATATCTAAGACTTCCCCCCAAAGTCCT